>NC_046650.1:16745516-17438555 GCF_900324485.2 Mastacembelus armatus | reverse complement strand
GTCACAGCTTCCATCAAAGGGGGCAGGGTTCACGTCTGCTTTCCAGATCCTTTAAATTCCTTTTGAAATGTTTTTGCACCTAAAAAGCTAAATGTGCTTATAGAGATTTTGCCAATTTAGTACAAACTGGCTGTGGAAACAGCTGTAAGCTGACAGAGCAACAGTGGATCCAATTAAAACAGCAGAGATCTGGCCTCGGACTCGGCTCCTGTGGGACACGAGTGTGAAGCTTTGTCTATCTGCTCCGGCTGGAAAAACAAATGTTCTCCCAGCAGATACGGGTCATTTGCCTCAACCTGTATCAGCTGCAGCCTCACAGCCTCCTCCCTCTTATCTTGGACTCCACACTCCGGTCCTCAGCACCCTGGGATCATTCAAGGTACATGATGAAGAACTTTGTCCTTTTGGCTCCTGCATGATAAAAACACGAGCAGGATCAAATGTTATGTTGGTTTGGATGCCGACCAGAACCGTTGTGTGGGTTTGGACTGGAATTACTCATGTTGTTGGGACACACGTGTGAGGTTAGGTTTGGGGCTATGGTTAGGGCTTGGGTCGGGGTAACATCCTTCACCTCCTCCCTTCCAGGGCTCAATAAGGGCTGGGAGCAGGATGGATTAGGGATCGGACTCTTCTGCACAGGCTCAGTGTGAACTGATGGATAATGTCAATGAATCAACTGCGATGAGACGCAAAACAAAAGCTCGCTCGACAAAATGTGACTTGGTCTTCTAAAGACCCGGGGCCCATGGTCTCATAGTCCGTCCAGTTTACTGTTGGTGTCCTCACAAACACAAAGTGCACGAGCACGAGTCAGAATGTAAACAGCTTCTCAACCACAGGTCGCCTCGACCTGAGCGTCAGTTAGAGACGGATCATCTGGGCATGAACACACACACACACACACACACACACACACACACATGGAGCTGCTGTGTCTGGGTCAATTCAATTCAATTTCAATTCAATTCAATTTTATTTGTATAGCGCCAAATCACAATACAAATCATCTCAAGGCACTTTAGAAAAACTAAAACTAAAAACCCAACAATTCCCTTATGAGCAGCACTTGGCGACAGTGGAGAGGAAAAAACTCCCTTTAACGGAAGAAAGAAACCTCCAGCAGAACCGGGCTCAGTTTGGGCGGCCATCTGCCTCGACCGGTTGGGGTGAGTGGATAGAGCAGAGAGAAAAGAACAGCAACAATAAACAACAAATAGACACTGCAGGTTGGTGGGGCCAGTAACTGCACATCAGCAATAAACAGCTCCAGGACCAGGGACACCTGCAGAAGGTACAGAGAGAGAGAGAGAGAGAGGGAGGGAGAGAGCACAAACTAGGGGAGAGAGAGAGAGAGAGAGAGCACAAGGTTAGTAACATTCAATGGTGGAATATACATGAGGTGGGAGAGAAGGGGGGGGGGGGGGGGTTAGGGTAGGGGAGCTCAGTGCACCGATGGTCCTCGGGCAGTCTAGGCCTATAGCAGCATAACTAACTAAGGGATGGTTCAGGGTTGCCTGAAGCCAGCCCTAACTATATGCTTTGTCAAAGAGGAAGGTTTTAAGTCTAGCCTTAAAAGTACAGAGAGTGTCTGCCTCCTGAACCCAGGCTGGGAGCTGGTTCCACAGGAGAGGAGCTTGATAGCTAAAGGCTCTGCCTCCCATTCTGCTTCTGGAAACTCTGGGAACCACAAGTAGGCCTGCACTCTGAGAGCGAAGTGGTCTATTGGGATAATATGGTACTATGAGGTCTTTAAGGTATGAAGGAGCTTGATTATGAAGGGATTTGTATGTGAGAAGAAGGATTTTAAATTCTATTCTATATTTTACAGGGAGCCAATGAAGAGAAGCCAATATAGGAGAAATATGATCTCTCTTGCTAGTTCCTGTCAGGACTCTGGCTGCAGCATTCTGGATTAATTGGAGGCTTTTTATGGAGATATTGGGACATGCAGATAGTAATGAGTTACAGTAATCTAGCCTTGAGGTAACAAATGCATGGACTAGTTTTTCTGCATCATTTTGAGACAGGATGTTCCTAATTTTGGAAATGTTGCACAGGTGAAAGAATGCAGTTCTAGGGGTCAGTGACGTCGTCTGTCTGTGGGTGCAGACCGACATGCTCCTGAATGTTTATGAGGCGTTTTCTGCTCATACATATTCATGACTGTAACTGCATGAAAAGCTTGTTGTGCCTGTGTGTGTTTATGTGTGTGTGTGTGTTTATGTGTGTGTTTCTGCAAAATAAGAGGAAAACTTAAACAGAGCAGCAGACCCCAGTACAAAATACCAGTTTGGAGCCACATGTTTGTCTATTACATGACTGATAAATGGAAGCGAGGCTGAAGTTAAGGCGGAATGGCCCTTTAACCCCTGATAAACATGCTCCTGATGCGTCTCCTCTCCATAATGGGCTCTCTGTTTGAGAGGATGATGGAGCTGGACTCTTCCCTGTAGGTTTGTGTCCTGCTAATGAGCAGCCATCACCACAAACCCAGTTATTAGCTTTTAACCTCCAAATTGCCTCTGATTTCCTGCAGCAATGGCTGATGGGAGGATTCAGCCACGAGTCTGCGATGTTACATGTTTTTGTCTGCAGGCTGCACATCCTGCTTGTCTCTTATTGTCGGTGTCGGTTGTTCATGTCCTTACATCCGACCGTCATCACTTCCCTTCCTTCGTGCTGTGTG
Organism: Mastacembelus armatus; assembly: GCF_900324485.2. NCBI lineage: Eukaryota > Metazoa > Chordata > Actinopteri > Synbranchiformes > Mastacembelidae > Mastacembelus > Mastacembelus armatus. Next base: position 17,435,866 of record NC_046650.1, on the reverse strand, counting down.
TCTCCAGACACTGAGCGTCAGGTCAGACTGTGGCCTTTATTGAGAGAGAACAGTTGCTGCTGCACCTGCTGCTCGTCGTCTCCAGCTTCTGCAGCTCTTCACACGTTCATTTTCATCCATTCACATCTTCTTCCTGCAGGTCTAGAGGCAGGATTAGTCCGTTTGCACTTCCATCATGTTTTAGTCTAATTTATTTTTGGTTGCAGTGAAGTAGCCGTGAGTAAAACGCTGATGTCCATTACAGCGGCTCTGTACACAGACTGAGAAATGAACTTTTGTTTTATGGCGGTTCTCTGCTACTTTAATCAGGCTTTTATGGACGTTTTGTTTCTCAGTTTTATTGAGTCGTGAAATAACAACAGCAGCCTGATGGCAAATAAACAGCCGGCTCGTATCACTGAGGTGTGTTTTTTATTTTGAATCATAAACCACTCAGGGAAACAGGAAGTCTTTCAAAACAGAAATGTGACTCCCTGCGTGGCGCAGACTGAGAGGATGGAAGGGAAGTTCTGTCTCGACTCTTTAAACTTCACGCTGCGTTTTATCGAGACACCCTGTGATTCGTTTAAGGAGACGGCAGCAAACAGAAGGGACCTTTTCAAATGTTAATTGGCTGGAAAAGCAGGAGATCTGGTGCAGGAAGGTCGGACTGAGACAGAAAAGCATCATAGTGTCAACGCTGGATAATCACCGGTCCCAAAACACCCCAATGATGGCTCTGCAGTCAGGCTTCTCCATTAACACCTGAGCAGTGAAAGCTAAAATGATTGTGGATCAATATGTCTGACAGTTGTTTTCTTAATAATTCATTGATTGTTTTGTAGATGAGATGGAGAAAATGGAAAAGAAAAGCCGATCCCTGGTCCCTCAGGCCTGAATTTAACAAAACCATTCACTTTGTTGTTTAACCAGGTTTAACCCTGGTACGATCAGGTCTTTAACAGTCAGCTGAGGTTGTTTCTCTGCTGTGCGTGAAACAGAAGCTCTGAGGCGACGGTTTCAGACAATGCCCAGCTGTGATGATCTGAAAGAAGTGGGGGGATTAATCAGATTACTGATGTGCATGTAAACCCCGGCTGGTTTCTCCTGTGTCTCGCTCGTCGTCTTACTGGAGGAGGTGGAGATTCCTCACGGGCCTCGCTCTAAAGACCTGAGCTCACAGGAGAGAACATGGAGAAGTACTGAAGACCGGGTTTCCTCTCATCAATGCTGACTGCATGTTCCTCCGTCTCCGTGCCTCAGCCTCACGGGGAACGTTCTGGTTTCATTTTGCAGCCTGTTTATGTCTGAGAGAAGAAAACACCGTGGGCTCCAACCCAAACGGGACTTCATGTCTGTGTCGCAGGTGAAACAAACATCACCTGACTGTTCCCAGTTCCCTAATGTGATCAGGCCTCGGTCTGCACTGATGAAGGACCCAAACGAGGCTCAGGTTTCCTTCCACAGGTGCAACAGTGGAACGTTTATCTTGTTGGTGTCAACAAAGATGATACGTCTGTTTATGTTGTTGTCTCTCCATCAGCCTCGTGTTTCCCTCCACGCCATCGCTTCATCTTCTCCTTTTCCTGCGGCCTCAGCCGCGTCTCCGTCATGGTGACTTGGAGGACGGAGCATCAGGGACGATGAGGCTGCGATGGAAGAAGTTAATTTACTCTATACACACACACACACACACACACACACACACAAATGAAGCCAGTTAATTATGTTTGATAATGAACAACAGTTGACAAGATCAGAAGCATTAGAGACGATCTGAGGCTCCAGTTTATTCACTAAATGTAGATTCCTCCGCTGCTGAAATTAGTCCCCAACAAACTCACTGTTTCTGAACCAGGGGGCCTGGACAAAGCTCCTTTCAAAACAAGAGCGTGTGATTGAATGTTGTTGATTTCTGATGTGAAAGGAGAGAGCTCAGGTTGTGTTGGTTCAGGCGGGTACCAGAAACCAGGAAACATGAGGATCTGCAGATAATGTGTAAAACCTGTCATTTAGAAAACCCAGACTCATGTTTCCCTGATATGACTCACATTAGTGATCCCTCTGACCCTGCACTGAACCACCTGGGACTCAGTGCTGCTCGCTGATGACAGGGCCGATAGTACTTCTAATTTGAAGTACTTTTCATACTGCTGACATTAACTACCTTATATACTTCTAATTTGAAGTACTTTCCATACTGCTGACATTAACTACCTTATATACTTCTAATTTGAAGTACTTTATATACCGCTGGGTATCTGACGTTAACTACCTTATATACTTCTAATTTGAAGTACTTTATATACCGCTGGGTATCTGACGTTAACTACCTTATATACTTCTAATTTGAAGTACTTTCCATACTGCTGGGTAGCTGACGTTAACTACCTTATATACTTCTAATTTGAAGTACTTTATATACTGCTGATGTTAACTGTCTTATATACTTCTAATTTGAAGTACTTTATGTACCACTGGGTGGCTGACGTTAACTACCTTATATACTTCTAATTTGAAGTACTTTCCATACTGCTGACATTAACTACCTTATATACTTCTAATTTGAAGTACTTTATATACTGCTGACGTTAACTACCTTATATACTTCTAATTTGAAGTACTTTATGTACCGCTGGGTATCTGACGTTAACTACCTCATATACTTCTAATTTGAAGTACTTTCCATACTGCTGGGTAGCTGACGTTAACTACCTTATATACTTCTAATTTGAAGTACTTTATATACCGCTGGGTAGCTGATGTTAACTACCTTATATACTTCTAATTTGAAGTACTTTATATACCGCTGGGTAGCTGACGTTAACTACCTTATATACTTCTAATTTGAAGTACTTTATATACCGCTGGGTAGCTGACGTTAACTACCTTATATACTTCTAATTTGAAGTACTTTATATACTGCTGGGTAGCTGATGTTAACTACCTTATATACTTCTAATTTGAAGTACTTTATATACCGCTGGGTATCTGACGTTAACTACCTTATATACTTCTAATTTGAAGTACTTTATATACCGCTGGGTAGCTGATGTTAACTACCTTATATACTTCTAATTTGAAGTACTTTATATACTCCTGGGTAGCTGACGTTAACTACCTTATATACTTCTAATTTGAAGTACTTTATATACCGCTGGGTAGCTGATGTTAACTACCTTATATACTTCTAATTTGAAGTACTTTCCATACTGCTGACATTAACTACCTTATATACTTCTAATTTGAAGTCCTTTATATACTGCTGACGTTAACTACCTTATATACTTCTAATTTGAAGTACTTTATGTACCGCTGGGTATCTGACGTTAACTACCTCATATACTTCTAATTTGAAGTACTTTCCATACTGCTGGGTAGCTGACGTTAACTACCTTATATACTTCTAATTTGAAGTACTTTATATACCGCTGGGTAGCTGATGTTAACTACCTTATATACTTCTAATTTGAAGTACTTTATATACCGCTGGGTAGCTGACGTTAACTACCTTATATACTTCTAATTTGAAGTACTTTATATACCGCTGGGTAGCTGATGTTAACTACCTTATATACTTCTAATTTGAAGTACTTTATATACCGCTGGGTAGCTGACGTTAACTACCTTATATACTTCTAATTTGAAGTACTTTATATACCGCTGGGTAGCTGACGTTAACTACCTTATATACTTCTAATTTGAAGTACTTTATATACTGCTGGGTAGCTGATGTTAACTACCTTATATACTTCTAATTTGAAGTACTTTATATACCGCTGGGTATCTGACGTTAACTACCTTATATACTTCTAATTTGAAGTACTTTATATACCGCTGGGTAGCTGATGTTAACTACCTTATATACTTCTAATTTGAAGTACTTTATATACTCCTGGGTAGCTGATGTTAACTACCTTATATACTTCTGATTTGAAGTACTTTATATACCGCTGGGTAGCTGATGTTAACTACCTTATATACTTCTAATTTGAAGTACTTTATATACTGCTGGTTATCTTGTGAATTTCCCCCCAGGGATCAATAAAGTTTGATGATCAGTCTGTATTTTGTTGGATCCATCTGATCCTGAACTAAAGTTATCAGATAAATGTAGAGCAGGAAAAAATACAAGGTTTGACTCTGACATGTAGTGAAGTGCAAGGAGGAAGTAGCACAATATGGAAATACTCAGGTAAAGCACTAATACTTCAGAGTACAGAACTGGAGTAAACATAAAAAAATAAAATCTAAAATATATATTTGTGTCCTTGTTCTGACAGACTGGAGCCTCTGGACTCCTGCTAAGATGAAAAACTGGAGAAGAGATGAGGCCCTGAAAGAAGAATAGAGACCAACTCTGCTGATGGCACTTCAGACTGGATCCTCGGTGTTTTAGTATTCAGTCAGTGAGGTTCAGGTAATGATATTTTTGTGCCATGTTCTCAAAATGAAGTTCTCATTTCGTCCTTGTGTTCATTTAGAGCCCAATGTCGCGTCTCGTTATTTCCTAAATGACACAGCAGAGTGTTGATGGCGGCAGGTGGACGGGTCTGATCAGTATTCAGGAGCAGCAGCAACACAGTTAATGTGCTGTTGAATGTAGGAAACTTGCCTTTGGGTTGAACAGGCTCAGAGTCCGTGAGCTGATGGGTCTCAACAAAACAACACACCACTGACTGTGTGGTCTCTCTCAGGATGATGCTGCTGCAAACGCAAAGAATGAAACACACTTTTACAATATTCACCTTTAGTCTGTTCATGCTGTTCACAACCAGCCCCACAGTCATGGTCCGCCTGGTTTTACCTGTCCAAACTCTCGTCTCAGCTCTGGGGGATTATTGACGGAGCAGTGTTCGCCCTGATAACCTGCTTGACCTTTTCTCTGCTGTAATGGATGAACGGATGAGTGAGTGGTGTCGTCACATGGAGACGGGTTCAGTGGCCTCATACTGGTCTGTCAGACTAACTGGACGTTGGAGCCGCTGCGTCTTCGTTAATGCAGAAACATAAAAATGTTCCTGTGTGCACTAACAGACGACTTTGGCCCCGCCCACGGTCTAAGTCACCTGATGCGGTCGCCCTCGCCTCCTTCCCAGCAGAGAACCACAGTGAGGGAGCAGTTTCCGTCCGTGGCTGGTTGATTGCTCTGTGTGGTTGGAAACTCATGGAAGTGGATTCACTGCTGCTCTGAAAAGTCTAATCATCCCATTTCCTCTTCATTTCCACGCTCTCTCTCCCTGACACGTCCTTATCTTCATGCTTTCCCACTGGTTTCACGTCTTATCTTCCCTTTTTCCTGCACGTTTCCCTCTTTCCTCATGTCTGGCTTCATCATGAGGAAAGATCGTCTTCGTTTCAGGCCTTACTTCATTATTTATTTATTTAATTTTTATAAAGAGGAGCCTGAAAGAGTGTGTTGTTAAAACTCACTGCTCCGTGTGTGTGTGTGTGTGTGTGTGTGTGTGTGTGTGTGTGTGTGTGTGATGATGATGGCTGCCTTTTGTAAATTTCTTCCTAATAGGGAATATGTCCATGTTTCTGTGGGTCAGTTCCTGATAAGGACTCAGTCGTGTCTCCTTTCAGAAAGCAGATCTTCATGGCTTTTTAATTTGGGCCCCTTGTCAGTAAAGTCCACCTGTTCTCCTCGACCTCCTGATGTGGAGGCGTCTGCAGCCAAATGCAGCTTCGTGTTATAGAACGTAAGCTGTGTGTTTGTTTTCAGCCTGGGCACAGCTGCCATCAGACCCTCCTGGTCTATGAGACTATGGTGCCAGGCTCAGGAACTGTTAACGGCCCAGGAGACTCTCTGGACCGTTTTGTGAGAAGCAGCAGCTTAGGTCCATAATCAAAAGGGCGAGTCAGCGAATCGACCTCTGAAGCACTTTGGTGTTTTAAAGCCCAGCTGTCTGTCAGCGACAGTAAACTGCTCACGGCCGACTCAGCTCAGTCCACGTTCGGCCGTCAGCCGTCAGACAGTCGAGGCTCTAAGCAGATTATGGAGACACATTCAGAGGCTTTTCAGCTCCTGGTTACAGCAGCACAGAGACGGTCAGTGCCCGACACTCACATGTCACTTCTTACAACCAAGTTCTGCCTCTTTAGTTTAATCCACACTGAAAAACCAGACTGAGGTTTTATCAGAGTGATTTTCTTTGCAACAAGCAGCAACAACACGTTTCACAGCTGCAAACTGCTGCTCTCTTCTCTCTGCTCTCTGGTTGTTGCTGCATATTTCGGCTTTAATGACTCTAATACTCAGCAAGAAAACAAACTGACGTGTTTCCAAAATGTGCTGCATTCATTTCATTCCTCCCTCCAGGCTCCGAGCTGCAGAGAGACACCGATGTGAAACACACTCATCTCTTCTTGCACATGGAAATGTTTTTAACGTTAAGAGGAAAAATCAACATTTACTCTGGGAACAGCAGCAAAATGAGTCAAAGTGTTTCTGTTTAATTAGCTTCAGTTAATTATTATTATTATTATTATACCTGCACCTCCCTCACACTTTTAGACTCAACCTGTCTCTCCGTGTTTTCCAGCTGCTGCAGAGACAAGATGGAAGAAAAACCCCAGAAAGATCAAACTGTAAATGTCAAGCTCTGCGCTCGGTCCCAGAGAGAGCAAGGGATTCTGGGTAAACGGCGAACACCAGGACGTGAAGCAAGAGGAGATGAGGCCAGCTGGGTTCGCAGGGAGACTCCCTGTACCACCTGTTTAGTCTCACCTGACCTGGTCCGACTTGGATCAGTCTGTGGTTTCTCTGGACTGCAGCTGCTCCTCATTAGCGGTTGGTTTAAAATCCTGCTGGTTTCTTTCTGTATGTTCGCTCTGAGCTGTAGATCCCGAGAGAGACGACACGTTTAACTTAGAAACTAAGAAAGTTGAGTGAGTGGGGATCTGTTCTGCAGGTGTCTCGGTGTGTTAGAGGATGAATTAGGTCTGAGTCAGGTTTAAACTGAGTGTATTGGATTATATCCCTGAGGCTCCTCACCTGTAAACCTACAAACATGGTTATTATCAATGGGAACGTTAATATTTATGGTTTTGTGCTTCATGTGCGTTTGAAATGTGCTGTTCATGGAAACTGCACAGATCTGTGTGTGTGTGTGTGTGAGAGTGTGTGTGTGAGTGTTATCTCTCCGCTCTGATAACGGCAGATTGAAGAGCGACAGAGTGAAAGAGACGAGGAATCATTGTCACACGTCTGAGACAAACAGAAACACCAGGCTGGTTTTCATCCACGGGGCCGTTTTTAATCTGTTTCCTTCACAGGAAAAACAGGAAAAGAATGAAAAGAGCCAAACCCTGGAACCATTTTTCACGCTTCTCAAATCTGAAGCAGATTAGATTGAAATTTACTGGAAGCAGAATGTGAATAATTGTAGAAGAAGAGAAGACGTGAAATGTAAAATCTAAAAGAGGATCTGTAAGGATCTGTCCTCTGTGCTGTTTTATTGTTTTAATTTCAGCTTCTGCTCAGACACAGACCCACAGAATTCCTGCATCAGCCCCGTGTATCTTTTTAATAACGAAGCTGGAGCGATCAGTGGAGGCTGAGCAGAGAGCAGAGTTGTGTAAAGATAAATGAGACAAATAAAAAAACGTTCCTGCAGCTGGCTTCTGTGACCTGCCCAGACTGACCTGCCCTCTTGGTTTGGGATGTAATTCTGTTCCCATATACAGGTACCAGCTGCAGCTCTCAGGCCCCTGCTCCAAGACAGAACAGATTTAGTTCCCCACCCCATCATTCAGTGGATTTGTTTATACATCAATAAGGTTCCTGGTTTGAAACCCATCAGGGGCCTTTCTGTGTGGAGTCTGCATGTTCTCCCTGTGCTTGTGTGGGTTTTCTCCAGGTACTCTGGTTTCCTCCCACAGTCCAAAAACATGTATGTCAGGTTGATTGGTGACTCTAAATTGCCCATAGGAGTGAGTGTGAGTGTGTGAGGTTGTTTGTCTCTATGTGGCCCTGTGATGGACTGGGGACCTGTCCAGGGTGGACCCCTGCCTTTCACCCAAAGAGAGCTGGGATAGGCTCCAGCTGATCCTGGCAGACCCTGGTTAGGACTAAGGGGGTACAGATGATGGGTGAATTAATCCACAAGTAGCTTAAAATCATGTTTTCCATATGAAGTCGATGTGTTCGCAGGCGCAGAAGAAGGTCCAGTATTTATTCTCCTTTTAGCTCCAGTTTGTTCTCTGCTGCCTGTGTCCACCTGAGCCAAAGTGGACCTGCTGAAAATCCAAAGGTCCCAGCAGTTAGAGACTCCCTGCCACAGTCTGACTTTCTGTAGTCACTGAATTAATCGGTTTGGCTTTGAGTCCCCTGGTGTCGCACGAGGAGTTTCTTCTTCACTGCGTGTTAAAAGCGTACGAGGAGGAGGAAGTAGAGCAGGAAAGTGGGACTGAGAGAAGGATGGAGGCAGAAACTCCATCAAGACTTAATGAAGACAGAGACTCGACGTCTTCTTTTCCTTCCAGCTCTGACCGGAGGGGAAACACACATTGTTCCAAATAAAGATTTCATGCATCACACAAACATCAGCGTTGGCTCACATGCTGCTCTAATTTCTACACACACCATTGCAGGTATTTGGTTTTTGGGTCAGTTATAAAAATGAAGCTATTTACACCGAAACATAACGTGGTGTGTTGTTTTTTGTCTTCATGCTGTTAAACACTGGTTTGTAGCCTGCACTGTACATTATATGAACACACACACACACACACACACACAGGCTGTTTTAAGAGATAATCTGTTTGCAGACAATAAGTGAATGTGGGTCAGGAAATGTTCCAGAGGTGCGTTGGTTTCACGCTTCGCTCTGAGGAGGAGCTGCATTGTTCCACTGTGTTTGACAGAGCTCACGCTTTTACAGAAACACACCTGCTGAGACCGACAGGGTTCAAGCCCCGTGTTACGCCTCCTCACAACCTCCCGAGGTCGACTGACGTTAAATCGTGTTTTTCCTGTAAGTGAATTAATTTTTAATTGAAGGTTAAAAATGTCGTTTCATTGCTGGTTTGTCTTCATGAAACAAATGGAGTCAAAGTGCAAACAAAGCTGTTTATTCTGTCTGTCCAGTGAAACTGAGACCAAAGGTGCCCCTGGGGTCTGGGGGTTTCTGGCTGAACCGGCAACGAGTCCATCTGTTGATCACTTGGTCCAAAACCACAAAAGTGTGTGAGGCTGTTTGAGGTAATTAACCAGCAAAGCTATTGCAGCGTCACATGGGTGAGTTTCTCCTGCTTGTCTGAACGAACAGTGAAGTAAAAGTTCATTAAAGACACATTATCTGGTCCCACTGCACCCAAACTACCAGCCAGGTAGTAGTACTTGTAGTATTCTAGGGTACGGACCTAATACAATGTCAGTAATTGGTAATTGTGTAATAACTGTTCAAATATAACTTAAATAAATATTATATATGTGCTGAGTAAAAACAGCTTTACTTTAATACTTTACTTTAATCTGTGGAACAACTTCATCAGCAAACTGGCAAATTGGAAACAGATGAGTCCATAGACCTCAGTCTTACTTCACACAGCAACAGCATCGTTTCTCATTTACTTCATAAGCACATTATGTAAGAGAACCACATGTGCCAACACGTACTGTCCAACTAGGACACGACACAATAAACAATACACGATAGGAATGAAAAGCCCCACACACTTAAACACACCACCACACACTCGTTTACCTCGGTGTCCCTGTGCAGGACAGAAGCTCCGCCATGGACTCGTTAAGACGTCACGTCGGCTCCTTCGACACCTGGTGAAACTGCTCGTCCTCTTTCCAACAACCTGAGCTGAACCAGGTCACTGGTAAACGTCCAGTTCTTGGACCCATGAGCCTCAGCTTTACTCCTGGGTTTGGGTCTGTTGTTCACACAGATGAACTCACACATCAGAGGAGAAGGATGATATGGACGGGATCAGTGCCTTGCCCGAGAACACTTTGAGATGGAAAATCTGGGGATCGAACCGACGACCCACGTGTTCTCTCAGAAAAGTAAAAACACGAATACAAATCCAGTCACAGTGAGTCCAGAACCCTGGGACTCTGTTCCAAGCCCAGTGGAGTTTGGCACCACGTGTGAGGGGAGGGTTCATTGCTCCTTCAACTCGAGTCTTAAAAGTTTGAAATGGGAGGAAAAATCCGAGGCACAGAGTAAACGAGCCTCCTGCACACACAGTACAGTCAGTCAATACTGGATCATCTATGAAACACAAAGCAGCTTCATGTTTGTTTTGCTTCAGCTCTCCTGCCGTCCTGGTTGGATCGGAGGAAGAGCTTTCTTTGTAGACCGTGAAGCTGAGAGAAAACAGCGTGTGATGTTGCAGAGGGCGCAGCAGGTCAGCATGTGAAATAGAGTCTCTGAAGATGTTCTGAAGGAATAACTAACGTGCTGACGCTGGTTTCTCTTTCACTTCACTTTCCCATTTCCAAAAGTTTTAGTTCATTTTGATTCTCTGATTTTACTTGAAACGTTTCTAATCATTTCCCAGGAAAAACTCATTTTCCCATCAGCCTCAGCTGGACTTTGGCTGTAGTCCCAACTAGCACACTAAGACGGTAGTTGTGGATCCTGGTGTTGATCCAGCTTTATACACATACTTGATGTTTGGGGCTTGAACATGTCCAACAGAGAGAGAAAACCTCCCCGATCACCGACGTGACGCAGACGTTTTTAGGTTTTTCAGTCTCGGCCGTCGTTCGTTTGGCAGGTCCAATAAAATCCACCTTAAGCTCCATCACTGCAGCTTAAATAAGCTGCTTCCCTGCAGCCATGCATCCACTCAAACTCTACATTCACACTGAATCAGTATTTTATCAGGAGCATCAGCATCACTCCACCGCCTGAGTTACAGTTTGCATGTGTGGGATCTGATACTGATCAGAGCAGTGAGCTCCAGAGAGGCCCGGGATTCAACCCAGCAGCATCTGATCAGCGACAGCAGCTCAGAAACATCTATTTCCATCACGCCACTTTCCGCTCACGGTTACGACTCTAAGCCGCAGGATCATCCATCTGTGCTGTCGTTCATCTCTTAGTGAGACCTGACTCGCAGAAACACGAGCTGACAAACAGGCGGTGTGTGTTTAGGCAGAGATCAAATCCTCCACAATACGGTCGGACTGTCTCATCCGCAGCTGCATTAATCTGTCTTCACTTCATGTGAGGAGAAGGTTCACTCAGCAATTTATCTTCTGCTCCACTTCTCACACTGTGAGATGGATTAGCTGTTAGCCGGGAAAAGGACCAGAACGCACCGGGTGTCATCAGTCAGCGAGGACGTCGGTGATGCTTGTTTACAGGCTGATAGTTCACGATAATTTAAGAGCAGAGAGGACTCTGGTGACCTCTGGTGACCTCTGTGTGTCAGAGCTGAAGACTATAACACTCACACATCAGCAGGTGCATTTAAGTGCAGGGGTTTTAACTCTGTAAATGACCAACTTTCCTCAGCTGGAGCTGAAATCAGCTGAGTGATACGACAACCTGTCAGCTCAGAAAGTTCAAGCTGATGAGCCCAGAGTGAATGAGTCTCGTCCCCTCCCTGCTGGGCCTCGTGTCCTCCCTGCTGGGCCTCGTGGCCTCCCTGCTGGGCCTCGTGGCCTCCCTGCTGGGCCTCGTGTCCTCCCTGCTGGGCCTCGTGTCCTCCCTGCTGGGCCTCGTGTCCTCCCTGCTGGGCCTCTTATCAGCTCCACAACCTTCAGCCTTCACAGACGTCGAGCGTGACGCACACCGACCTCATTCCTCTGCCTTCCCGCTCACTGGCTCCGATGGATCCACCTCAGCAGGGACACTGTTTCTGTCTGATTCTGACATTTACGGAGCTGCCACCACATAAACACACACTAAATGTCAGAAGTGGGATCACAGCTGTTCCTGAAGCATGTTCAGAGATAAAGTTCAAGTGCTGAGAGTCAACCTGGTAACACATGGTGATGGGTTTTTAACCCCATGTGCCTCGGACAGGCCGTCCTGTTTTATTCCAGGTACGTGCTGAGTTCAGGGCTGATCCCGGAGCAGCTGCTCTCCTGGGTTTTCAGAAACCAACACCCTCACTGAGTCAACTGATGTTTCATTCTTTTTAATTGAGCTCGTTAGCGCCAGTGAAATCTGACAGGGTGAAGCTGAGCCTGACGAGTTGAGGCTCAGCACAAATACAGCGACCTGTTACTGTGCGTCTGTAAAAGGACTCCGCACTAACACACCGCTCACCCTGCAGGCGTTAAAGCACGTTAGCAGGAAAAGTCTTTTCCTCTTGTTCTTCCTTCGCCCTCTGCTCCGTCAGGCTCTAATCCCAGAAGCTGTGACTGTCGGCTTCATTACGCTGACAAGGAGAAGAATCAGCTGTGCTGAAGTGGTGACAAACACAGAGCAGGACACATTACAAAAGCAGCACTGGTGTGTGTGTGTGTGTGTGTGTGTGTGTGTGTGTGTGCGCGCAGTCAGAGTGTATTGGATTTAATGACAACCGTGGGAAATGAATTTCCCTCAGACTGACTGCTGGATATTAAAACATCTAAAAAGTTCTCAGTTTGATGGAAAGTAACACTTGTGTTTGCCCAGTGTTATATAACTGTGTGTGTGTGTGTGTGTGTGTGTGTGTGTGTGTGTGTGTGTGTGTGTGTGTGTGTGTGTGTGTGTGTTGTGCAGATGAAGCATTAAGTCATTCACAGTCTGCAGCTGGTCCTGACCAGTGTGATGTGTCTCCTGACGTGACTCTGCAGCATCAGGACCAACAGTAACTGTGTGTTTACACTGAGCAGGTCAAGTGTGTCACGTACCTTCATGATGTTACAGCCAATATCTGGGCTGGACAGTAATGAAGTACATTTACTCAAGTGCAAATCTGAGGTACTATTTGAGTACTTCCATTTTCTGCAGCTTTATACTTTGACTCCAGTACATCCCAGAGGCAGATGTAGTACTTTTTACTACAGTCCATGTGTCCAGAGACAGATGTAGTACTTTTTACTACAGTCCATGTGTCCAGAGACAGATGTAGTACTTTTTACTACAGTCCATGTGTCCAGAGACAGATGTAGTACTTTTTACTGCACTCCATGTGTCCAGAGACAGATGTTGTACTTTTTACTACACTCCATGTGTCCAGAGACAGATGTTGTACTTTTTACTACAGTCCATGTGTCCAGAGACAGATGTAGTACTTTTTACTGCACTCCATGTGTCCAGAGAGAAATGTAGTACTTTTTACTACACTCCATGTGTCTGGCAGCTGCAGTTACTTTTCCAGTGACAGTTTTTCTGTCCAGTAAAAACTTCAAAAATGTGAGATCTTGTAGAACATGATGCTCTGCTGCAGATGAAGTTCTACACAGATTATAAAGTACTTCAAACTGGTCCCACTATCTACTACTAGGAAAGTTCAACATGTACATTAATGCAGCAGGAATATTCATCAGATATAACAGTAAAACACTGACAGGGACCAGTTTTCTGCAGAATTAGTACTTTTACTTTGACACATTAAGTACATTTTGCTAATACTACTTAGACTCTTTTACTTACGTAGGATTTGTACTGTACTGCAGTAAATACTGAGTAGTTTCAGAGTGCTGTCCCAGTGCGACTGCAGTGATTTGCAGTTACTTCAGTACTAATGTGAGCAGCTGTTGTGGGAAATGACTGAACCCTAAAAAGCAGCGAAACAAAACACTTGGGGGTGTTTTAAGGACTAAGCAGGACCAGTGAGGTCGGAGCAGGGAAATGTACCAACACGCTAAGAAGCTTCTTCTACTTTACTGAGTCTGTTCTCAGGTTTATTCATCTGCAGATGGAGTTAGGTCTGTGGCATGATGGGAGTCTGAGTCCGTGCAGTGTGGCTGTCGCACACACTGCGCTTCACACTAACACATAGTTGCTTCAGTGCACAATGTGCAATGTCCACACACACACACACACACACACACGCGACGGGTCAGAGCGGCTGTGGAGCAGACTTCCTGCCGACACTCACACTCAGCGGTTGGTGGACAGTGTGACCAGACGGGTGTCACTTTGATTTCATCATCAGGAGCTTCAGGGGACTTTTATTGTGAAGGAGCAGCACAGTGCAGCTTACTCTGACTCATCAATAAACATGAGGTATACATTTATGCTTTTACCGGGTTTTCGTTGGTTCCACTGTCCGTCATATTTTCTAATCTCAGTAAAATATTTAGTCGTGATTTCATCCCTGTATCGTTTAAATTTTCTTTTTAATGCAACACTCCGTGTGTGTGTGTGTGTGTGTGTGTGTTCCTGCTGACTGGTTTTATTGGAAGTGACTTGTAAGAATGTGTGATAATTGTGTCACTGTGTTCTGGTCCACCTGGTGTGTGTGTGTTTGTTTTGTCTGCAGGTTCTTCACAGACACAGGCCCAATAATCAGCGATGGATCCCAAACAGGTTCCTGTCCTGTGATGAGTCTGTCTCCTGCTGTTCCTCATCCAGCCACCAGGTGCCCACCTACTTTCCCTTTGTTCTCAGTCACCTGACCGTCCCCGCCCACTCACACACCTGTTCCCACCTGGTCCATCTTTACTGGTTCCTGGCAGATGTTCTGCGGTGCAGCAGCTGAAGCTCCTGGTGTTTCTGTGGCTGTGAGTCCTGTTTGTGTCTGACAAACCATCGTGAGTCTCTCATTCTTTCATATCCTCAGACTCTTTGACAGTTTTTAAACTGAGTCAAGGGCACGGTGATGTCTGTGTCTCAGAACTGGACTGGACCTCCAGCACCTTCACAGACCACAAGCACCTTTTCTCTAGTCTCTCTGCTCTGCATGAGGAGACGTCACTGCAGGTTTGGGGGGTCTGGAAGTCTGAACCACTGAAGTTCTGGGTCAGGTCTCAGCAAACGGGGACACGTGGAAGCACAGAGACAAATAAGACTGATGTCCTGTTAGTTCAGTCTGAGTGAGGCTCAGTTACGTCACAGTAAAACTGAAGCAGTCAGGCTGAGATCACCTGCGGACTCTGCTTCTGCTGACCCAAACCAGTACCTGAGGCAGAAACGACGTCAGTGTTGTTTCTTTCCTTTGACTCTGACATTTAACTCTGAAATTAAGAATAAAGCCTCAGGACCCTCAGACCCTCATGGCTGCTGGGGGAGGTTTGTGGTACGTTGTGGTACGTCCAACACTTCGGTTCCTGGTGTGTTCCTGCGTCACAGCTGCAGACGTTTGATATAGTTAATGCAAATCCATGTAATCTGATACAAACTGCTCCACGCTGCTCGACTGTGGCAGACACACCTCACAAAAGCCTCGACAGAGCCAGAGCCCCACCAGACACTGGGTCAGATACCGGGTCAGACACAGGACTGGAGCCTGAGTCATCACTACATGGACTCTGGACTCCAAACCTCAGGTGTGTTAGTTCAGATCTGTGCCACAGGTGGAGGAGGTCAGTGTGTGTTTCTGCTGCTGTGGGGACAGGAGTCTGTTTACACCGTTTGATGGTGATCACATATGAAGGTCTCAGCTGGAAGCTTGTGATCCAACAGGAAGTAAAGTCTGCGATGGAAACACGACGGAGAGAAAAAGGTGGACGAAAATGAAAAGTTGCAGTGACGTTTAAATGTTTTCCTTCCTTTCCCTCATCTCCACCCCAGACCCTCCTCATCCTCCTCTTCCTCTCTTTTCTTCTCCTTTTCCTCTTGTTTCATCTCAGGCGTCTTCATTATTTCATCTCTTACTCCCCTTTTCCCATCCGCCACCACCTTCACCACCGCCACCCTTTCCTCTCGTCCTCCCATAAAGAGAAAACCCTCCTCCTCCGATCCACCACTCGGCTTTTACGCGCCGTGCGTAAAGCGCTTGACGCCGGAGACCAGGGGGACAGATGAGATCCTTCACCTTCCAAAGACGAATTAAACGTCTTGTAGTGCTGCGGTGACGCTGAATGTGTCTGTAAAGCGCCGGACATTTTCGGTTCGTGGCAGCGCTTGGTTTTGGGGACCTCCGGCCGAAGGTACCGGGGGGTGGTTCTGATGCGAAGTGAGAGTAAAGCGGGTGTCAGCGCTGCTCTGGGCGGGATTGTGTTGTATGTTTCCCAAAAAACGGGAAAACGAAAAGGAGAACTGGCGCTGCGCTCCGAGGACGCGGCTCTGGGGGGACGCACTCGGTTGGGTCCGGATCAGACGATGAGGATTTAAACTCTCAACATTAGAGCCTATTTTTTTAAAAACACAATATTTGTTTTTTTTTTAATGGCAGCCGTGCGCCCTGGGACTGTCTCCGTGGTTTCCGCCCGGGCTGCCGGAGAGACTGAGAGAAGCGACTCGGGATCAGCGCGTACCCCCGGGACCCGATCCCCGCGCTAACCGACCCGGAAACCGGCGGAGAGGTCAGTGTAGGTCACACACATGCACCAGCGTACAGATTAAACAATCAAGTGTTTAGTGGAACCATGGGATGTTCTGGTTTTACTGTTTTCGCTCTTTCATCTGAAGGAGCTGAATGTTTCTTATAATATTTGTTAATTACCTCACGTAATATATGAATTACTACAGTACTACTGCAAATATATCCAACTGTATACACCTGCTAGTATTCTCTACATGTTACTGCAGCTGGACTGTGTTCTTGCCTAAAAGCATGTTGGGAAATAATTGAAATATGGACCCAAAGCTCCAAATATAAGAGCAGCCATGAAGTGAGGGTGTGTGTTATTTGCACACTCACACACACACTCACACACTCACACGCACGCACACACACACACACACACGAAGCAGCTGCTCCTGTGATTAGGAGTGTTTGCTGTTTAAATATTAAATCAGCATTTGCAGAAGAACTGCTCAGTCTTTCCAGCTCCTGGGGGTCCACTAACACGCTGGTGTTTGCTTTGTGTGTGTGTGTATGAAGGAAATAACAACCAGTGGATCATTTCAAAGAGCAGCATCGCCCAAAAATTCCTGAATCGTCTGAATTCAGTTTCACTGTGGAGGGTTTTGCTTTTAATGAGCTGCAGAGCCGACAGCTGGTGACCCGGTTCGAACAATTTATATCTGGGACCAAATTTTAATGTGCTCACCCTGCAAATCACTTGAGTCTGAGAAATTGAATCCATGACTCAGAGGGTTGGGGATTATTTGTTGAGTCCAGCTGTGTCCAGCTGCTGCACCGTGGTTTTCAGGCCTGAGAGAGTGAATTTACAGAACGGACAGATAAGCCAGAGACTCTGTGCTCACTGTCCGGTTACTTATGGCAGCTTTCACAAACAGGTGTATTAATTGGTCTGGATGCTCAACGTGACCAATCAGCAGCTGGCGGGGGGTGTGGCAGGTGAACAGATGTTGCTCCAGGTGCAGAACAGTCACACTGTCTCACACACACACACACACACACCAGGAGGGGCATGATCCCATCACACTCCTACACCTGCAGCCCTGGATAGAGCTCCTGTTCTCCACCTGTTCCATCCAACGAAGCAGCAGGTGTCAAACTGTGAGACGAGGGTGACGTAGATTAACGAGGGACAGGGTGCAGGTGGTGCTCAGGTTGCTGGAGACGGGTCTTTGCTTCCTCAGAATCTGCAGATGACCGTCTCTGGCCCAGGACACGTCCACGGAGCCATAAAACGTCTTTCTCGATCAGATCCTCTTTGGTCTCTTGTTTTCTTGTAATCCTGTTGGAGCTTCTTGATATTTACCTGACCTCTGTGCTCGGCTTGGCGGCTGCTGAAGGCAGGAAATTGACAGGATATTTGTTTAGCTTAGGTCCAGTATAATCTCTTAATTTTCCCAGTCGCTTCGTCCTTCAAGTCTGATGAAGACTCTTTCTGTGGGGGCCAGTAATGAGGACGCAGTGTGTTCGGACCGTTCGGCATCTCATAACTGCAGGAGAATCAAAGTGTGAATCAGTTTTACATCACCCTGTTCTCGTTTATCCTAATTCAGCTTTTCCTTCTTTCTATGTCTCTTCTCACTTTTTTACAGAAGCCAGAACACGAATCGGTGACGTCGGTGTTTTGTGTCTGAAAGTGTGAGGAAATGGAAACAATAGAGAAGCTGCGAACGACGTTGCTTGTAATCATTTCTCCTCTTGTTATCTGGACAAAACAAAGCTTGTTTTCTCCTGTTAATGACACCTTTTCTCGTTGTCTCAAGAAAACAAGCTTCATTATTTGGAGATAACAAGCTGTTCTCAGCTCCTTTCACCTTTTCAAACACAAAGCGCAGTGATCGGGTCTGCAGAGTTTTTCCTGATTTATTTCGGTCCTGTCTCCCTGGTTCTCTCAGGAGGATTATTTAAAGCCGACATTATTACTGTGGCTTTATAGCCCACTTGGCTATAGCTGCTTATCAGCAGCCTATTACCCCAGGAGTTATCAGTGCCATATGGGCGCTGGCTTCACTTCACTCTTTAATAAGTCCAAATATATTGATTCGTTATTGATTCACGCACACGCACACACTCTCAGTGTGTTAGTGTCCTCTGTTCCTCTTTTCTCTCTCACGCTGAAAACAAACAGCAAAGTCTGAAAACAGCCTTTAATGCTGCAGCGGCTAAAGGTGGAGCTGACGTTAACGACTTAATATGCTGATAAATAATCCGAAGTACTTCATGTACTGCTGCTTGTACTAATGTGTTTTTATTTGTGTTCACGTCACTTCATACAGCTTGAGTTTGTGATACTTGGCCAAGTATCACAAACTTTTTTTTGCTTTATTTTTGGAATTTATGCCCCAGTTTTTTATGGGCAAATTGAAAGTGCACATAAAAACGGGTGGATAGCAGCCACCCCCTCACACACACACACACACACACACACACACACACACACACACACACACACACACACACGCAACTGAAAACTGATAACAGCTCATAAATAGGAGATTGACCAGCAGGCCTTGCTGCAGAGCTGCAGATGAAATTATTTCTTTATGATCGTGATGTTGACAAAAAATAAACAAAAGCCTCCTGTTTCGTGTGTTGAACTTTTCAGGTCTGCTCATGTTGGTGACAGGCACCTTCTCCCTCTGCTGTTATCTCCATGTCACCCACCGCTGATTTATTCATCGCTCCATTTTCTCACTTCCCCGTTCGTTTGCAGCGTCTATTTCTGTCCTCACCCTGGGAGCAGCAGGAAGAGGTCGAGCTCAGTCGCGCTGAGGTGAACGCTCTTTGTGTTTGGAGGCGTCAAATGTCACATTTCAGCTTGTTCGTTTCGTTCACGTGTCACTGAAGTGCCAAAATCTTAATTGTCGTCGGGAAATCCCAGTGTCGGGGCCGTGTGTCGGGTTTTCGGCCTTTGGGTTGTTGTGATTGTGCTCAGCTCCTCCCGAACGTTTCCATTCACACTTTATTTCATCATGTTGTACTTTAAAAAACATCTAGAAATCTCCTCCCCTGTACATTTTACCTGTTGATTCTGAATCCACGGATGGATCCCATTTATCTTATTTTACCGCTCTTCTCTCCTCGACCCGTTCTGGTCCACCATGGTGAAGGACTTCCCAGGAGGAGCTAGAACTGAGGATACACGAGTGGATCCTTAACACAAGCCTGTTGCAGATTGACACGTCCCTTTAGTGTGAATCAGTTTGTGTTTGGACTCTGCAGATTAAGGATCCGAGGAAAGGACGTCTCCTGTCTCTTAAAACCTGTTTCCTGGCTCCTCTGTCCTTGATTCTGTCGTTGACCCCATAGTTCTTCTTCTTCTTCTTCCACTGTTTATGCCAAACAAAGCAGGTTTTGTATTCACTGAAATCAAAATGTCACAGATAATTCCTTAAATTTCACCTCCAGCCGTTCAGATTGTCTCTGACACCTGCAGCTGCTTTCTGACATTTTGGACATGCTTGGCATTTAAAATCACTTATTGCCAGAAGATGATTGTAAATGCTAAACTCTATTAATCCTGAGCTGCTCCTCGGGTTACACGCCAGCACCGTCTTTAATTATCAGTCAGAAATGAGTAGAAACAGTAATTAGTTTTTTGAGCTGCACTGTGTTTTTGGAATAAAATCATTTTTTGCCCGGTGGTTTCCAGTCGGCATTAAATCTTACTCAGCAGAGTCGGGCAGCAAAACTTCTCAGCAGTCTGGGAACTTCGGGTTTGTGTCTCATGTTGGTCCGTGCAGCAGCTCAGCTCACACTGCAGGTGTCTCTGTGGACACTGTGGCCGACCGCAGGGTGGCTAGAAGAATTTATGATGTCAAATGCAGGTTTTAACTCTTTAAATCACGGGTTTGAGGGTCGTTTCATTATTCCTGCGCTGCCTTCAGGGACCTCTGCTTAAATTTACAGCAGCTGTCCTCGACACACCAGCACAGACCAGGATTTACTAACATTTCTCTTATAGCAGACTCTGTGGATGACGTCGTCCTCTCTCACTGAGAGACAGATTTACCGCACCCAGGGGTCAGAGGTCGTCGAGGCGATGGAGCCACAATTATCAATCCATGTTTCCAGCCTTCACTCATGACGTGACTTTCAAATCACAGACTCTGTTTGTCCTGCTGTTAGTTCTGAGGTGGACCCCACAGTTCGGAGACAGTTCTGACGAATGAGGCTTTTGGAAGAAACTAGTAAAAACAGAGAAATGTTGGGGCTCAGCGTCTTAATGTGCTCAGATGTCGACTGTTAAAGGCGAAGCAGTGAAACAGTCTGTTTTCTGGTCTTTTGTGCGTTTGATGTGTGTGTTGTGTCGACCACTAAAGTGCAGTGGAGCGGAGACGTGGCCTCAGGTCGATCAGCCTGACACTGACTCCACAGCGTTGTGGTCGTTTCGACTGTCAGAAGGCTTTTAACTGCTGCGTTTCATCAATGCTCCGCTCTCAGCCCAGCGACCCTGGACTGGTCAGAGGTCAGAGATGTTGCCGGGCAGCTCTCCATGTGCTCACTCGTCTTTCCCGGATACATGAAATAAGAGCAGCTGACCTAAATGTGACGCTGGCCTGGATTTTGATTGTTTCATTATCCGCTTTCCCACCGTGGCGTGACTTCCCGTATTAAAGCGCCACAGGTCGGAAGATGATGGAGCTGTTGTCGGACTCGCTCTGGTTCCTGCAGGTTGACTGTGTTGTGTCGTTTCAATTATGAGACACATTAACCTTAGACACAAACCAGCTGTTCTGCTTTAAAAAGGGGTCGTCTCTTTTCCACAGCCAGAGCCTGGTTCTCACTGGGAAACTACCAGTTTCTGTAACATTCTGTAACACTTCTTGTTGCATGTGTTTTCGGGCCATGATTCCTTGCATGTCCTTGGTCGGGCAGTGCCACTGTAATGAAACCGTATGGATGCACCTCGTTCCCCACACTGACAGGTGCAGTGAGACGAGCTTTAACCCTGCAAAGTCCGTTGGTTTGGGTAAAGTTTGGTAAGCAGCACATGGTTCAAACGTAGAAGGGTGTGGTATGTTTACGGCCTGGACCTGGGTGCAGTGGTGATCGGTGTCATTTTCAGCTGCAGCATTATTCTCCATCATTAGACCTTTCACACGTCTCCTGTTTCCCTAATCAGTGCTCCAATTACTGACCCACAGCCCTGACGTCTGTAAATCAGTACAGACCGACCACTAACACAAACCCTCGTGTTTAAAGACACTTCAGTTCATTTGTGAGCTTTAAAATGTGCTCCATTAACAAGCACTGCAAACAGAGTGACCAATAACGCAGTTAATGAGACAATCAATTAACCACTGAGTTAACCAAAGTGCTGTACAGGAACCGCAAAACTGTCACACTACACGACTATTGATGCGATGATTATTGTGTTGATCACTTTAATGTTGGAGCTGACGTTAACTACCTTATATACTTCTAATTTGAAGTACTTTATATACTGCTGGGTAGCTGACGTTAACTACCTTATATACTTCTAATTTGAAGTACTTTATATACTGCTGGGTATCTTGGTAATATCCCACTGGGGATCAATAAAGTTTGATGATCAGACTGTATTTTGGCACTTTTCATCTCTTAGAGGCTGATTGCTGTTTTTGAGTCAAACATCTCAGCCATTTGTTTAAACTTAGGAGGAGTTTTAATTACGTCAAACATCAAAACGAATCCAACAAAGTTGCTCAGAGGTCAGAGGAAGAAGATGCTCATTAAAACTGCAGAGTTGTAGCATCAAAGCACTGCAGTAATAATCGTCTGTATATTTGTGAGTGTATGAAAACATCACATGCTAACAGCTAATGCAGCACATGTGTAAAGGCTGAAAACATGAGGCTCTTTTGTTCTGAAAAACAGTCCAACTGCAGCGTTGAGCCCAGAGAACCGAATTTGTGCTGTTGCTGCCTGGAAGTGAGCATACTGACAACTGAGTCAGGGGAGCCTTGTTAACCTCGGCTTCTGTTTGGGTCTCTCCGTTTTCTAGAGGCGCCACTGAGAATCGCTTGTCTTTGATTTGACCCCGCTAATCGTTCAGGCCGGCCTGTGAAGATAAATAATGAAGAGTCGTCCTCAGAAATCCTGTAAGATTTCAGTGCCCGTTGAATGTCAATGAAGCCACTTGACAATAATTAAGTGAAATCAAATGGACTCTGTGCCACTGCTTAATACATGGGGCTCTTTCTGTGGACTGGTTCACAACAGAACGGGTGTTTAGATCCTTAAAGGAAAATATTTGATAGGCTCCGTCAGACCCAACATTCACAGAAACAACCCTGCAATTAAGAGGATTTGCTCTGTTTCCGTCAGGAAAGTCCAGACAGGCGGGAAAACTACGATGAAAGTGTGAAGAGGATGTGGGGAGTTTGTCTCCTGGTGACTCTGCTCAAGCAGTCAACTCTGCAGACTGTGTGTGTGTGTGTGTGTGTGTGGCTGGGAGGTTTTGGTTGTGTTTAGGTTGTTGTGTGTGTTAACTTCCTCCGTCGCTCAGTGTGTGTGTGTAAATATTCCTGTGTAAATAGCTCAGTGTGTGTGTTGATGTATCCCATGAGGTGGGCTGAGTGGCCTACATCGCAGTGTGTGTATGTGTGTGTGTGTGTGTGTGTGTGTGTGTGTGTGTGTGTGTGCGTGTGTGTGCGCGCACTAGGTCTTACTAACATTGTGGGGACCCAAATCTGACAACCCATTTGTGGGGACCGGATGTTGGTCCCCATAAGAAAATCATCAAATCTTGAGGTGATTATCTGGTTCAAGGTTAGAGTATGTGTCCAGGCAATTATTTTCAGTGTAATGTCCCCTGAAGTGATGGAAACCAAGTTAATCTTGTGTGTGTGTTTTTGCACTTCCTGTCTTGTCCAAATTATGATTAGGAATTCCTATGCGAAGTTGATATGAGGCTTTTATTTTGAAGGGTCTACCTTTACACATTGAGATAAATATTCTGTTTTTTTCTGCAGCTGCTGTTTTACCTTGAACGTTACTTCTTACTTCCTTCTGTTCTGGTTGTAACCTGTGTCTGTATCTTTATTTTATTTTCAACCAGGATTATGTGTTCAACGTATTTGTGTGTGTGTGTTATATGATTTACTGAAAGTGGCTTTTTGCTTGTGTGGCGTTGGAACATTTTGTGTTCACACAGAATAAAAAGAAAACGCAGGAAAAGTTTTGGCAGCTCAGGCACCAGAACCTTCTCTCCGCCCACATGATCTGAGTCCAACCAACCCGCGAAACGCTTTTTATTCCTGAGTATTTTCAGCCGGAGGGTGTGAGACCACAGGGAGCTGCTCGGTCCAACATCCATCTGCTGCTCTGCATCACTCGAGCTAACGGGTCGACTGTGGCGCTGCAGGGCTCTGTAACAACACGCGTTTTCAGAAAGTTGTGAGTTTATTTTAAAAAAATGCCAGTGGGCTGAACAAAAGTTATAAAAGTTTTGAAATGTTTTAAAAGTGTTTTTGTGTGTTTTTTCTTTTCTTTTTTCTGTCTATGTGGGGGTATTTGGAAGAAGTGTTAATGCTGCAATCATGTTGGAAAGTCACACGGAAGTCCAACTCCCATAGTGAAGTACTGATTTCAGTGAATTAACTGAAACGTTTCCCACTTTAGTCTCAGACTAGTTCATAACAAATCTGAAACAAGTGAAACTAAGTCTCTGTGAAGTGGATATAGACCTAATAAAATTTCAGTCAGCTTGTTTCTGCCCTCTAGTGGTTAAAAAAAACAGTGACTGCAGCTTTAATGGAAAAGTCAAACAGCTGCTTTCTCATCTGGGATTCACCTGTGTGTCCATGTTTGTCTTTGTCCCCCCTGAGGCTGTGAGTGTGTGTTTGTGTGTGACATGGCGTTACCCTCTGAACACATGTAATTGGACATGGAGACCTTCAGCGCAGCCAACGCCTCACAGGACGAGCTGCGACTCCTGTCGACGACCCCCGATGACGACCCCGGTAACCCCGATTACCGTGACTATGACCCAGAGGTCGGCGTTGTCCCCCCGGCTCTGCCGACCCAACTGTTTGAGGGCCTGAATTTCCCAGAGGACACAATTAAACTGCTGAGTGTACAGGTAGAGGCTTCACATATCGACTTTTTCTTTCACTGTGGTCAATTCTAATAATTAACAGGGTCCTTCGCAGCAGTGTGGTGACCCAACGATATCAAATATTTCTTGAACTGCATGTCAATACTGATCACAAGGATCTAGGAAGGATAAAAAAATCTATTTCTTTTTTTTAAAGGAGACCACATGCAGCACGATGGGTATTACTTGCATTATCTGTGTGTTTTCTGTGTTAATGAATCTCAACATATGAATAAACAAATAAAAGCAACATTCAAAATAAAAGTCTGCAGTGACATGCTAGCCTCTGCCAGATGTTCACAGCTGTGTTTGTTTCCAGGTGGTGCTCATCTTGGCCTACAGCACCATCATCGTGCTGGGGGTTCTGGGTAATTCTCTGGTCATTTATGTGATCTACCGCTTCAAGACTCTCCGCACCGTCACCAACTTCTTCATCGCCAACCTGGCAGTTGGTAGGTTCACACACACAAACACACTGTTCTTTCTAATTCACTGCCAGCAGAGGAGGGAAGTGCTCGACCTGTGTATGTTACATTTTTAATTTAAAAATATATAAATGTGATAATGTATGTGAGCGTTTTTGTCAGGTCTCTTCACATTTAGTTCTACCTTGTACAAAAGTGAAACTTAACTGTGTATTTTAATGAGCTGGAGAATATGTCGGCTTTGATCCCAAGCTTCAAACTGGATAAAAATGCCAGTAAACAACAATAACAACAGCAACCACAGGGTCATGACCATCACTTAACTAACCGTCTGTTCAGAGCCATGCCTCAAAATGTTCTTCAGATTAAAAGCCTCGATGCACGGCTCTGTTTATTTCTAATGAACAGGTGTGAAGAGGCGACATTCTCCAGGCCCCCACCTGTGAGCTGACGCTCAGGTGTTAAAATTCACACCAGTGCATGATTCATCAGATATTCAGAGCCGGGATCGTCTCTGCTGTAGAGACACTGTAGCTGTTTAAAACAACAGACAGAGTTCAGCGTATTAATTCTACTTATTAAATGTGTGTGAATTTTAATTAAACTATTAAACAGCACAACAATGTAGCTCCAACGACGAATTATCATAAATTCATGAATTCATGACACAACATCAGTACACAAGATAATAAGATACATAAACAATGAGAAGTAATGGAGTGTGTTTGTGTGTGTGTGTGTGTGTGGGGGGGGGGGGTGTCAAGAAGGACAATAATACATTTAGTTCACAACACGCACTGGAGGTAAAGCAAATGTAACAATAAAACAGTAAACAGCTGGGTGAGTGTGGATTCAGCACCAAGGACAGTGACGGTCTCAGCTGAGGCTCCAGCACCACGGACAGCGACAGAAACTGTGACCTCTAAGATCAAAATCGACCTTTTCTTCTGTAAAAACTGTCACTTCCTTTATACCCAGACCCCTGAACTCAGCACCAGAGCTAACAGCTAGTTCTGCCCTGCATGCTGACAAGCAGTCATGCAGTTTAAGGTGCCAAAACAGCTTTTAATGTTGGTCTAAAACCTAAGCTTTGTCACCCTGGACCATTTTGATGACAGTGCTGAGCCTCACCCGTAAAGCTTCTCGATGCCCTTATGAACAGGCCTGAGTCACTTTACCAACAAATTAAACTGATCCTTTGGCCCTTCAGGAAACTCTTAACCCTCACTGACCTGCACTAATCTAATGAAAAGCAAATCAGTTCAACATACTTTACCATCAGTAATGCAGGTTTTTGACAATTGGACCATATAAGTGAATAGTCAGTACACACACTGTGTATTTCTAAAATGAAGAATCTGCTGATGATTAAAAACGAACATGTTGGCAGCAGTTTTTAAAACTATTCCTCATGACTCACTGTCCAGGAGGAATTCAAATTAAAATCCTCTGTTCTGAGCTTAAAGCACATAAACAAATATGTAAATAAAGTCGAAGAAATGAATAATTAGAGTGTGAAGTGGTCCTTCTGTTCCTGTGTATGTGTGTGTGTGTGAGGCTTTAAATAGCTTGGAGGTCTGGTTGGCCTGGAAAGTGTGAAGAAAATTGGATGCAGAGTAAAACCCACCGCTGGCGATCAGTAATGAACACACAGCGACGGCCTGTATTAGCTCGTCTTTACTGTTTTTGGAAGTTAGCTCCTGTGAGCCGAGTCAAACTTTCCTGCGTTTTTCCAGGATGATCTGGTTTGAATTAAAAACACAGATTTTCATATGAAAACACTTTTTGTACATTTTTAGATGATGAGCTTAAACTCACTGCTGAGATGATCACTTTAGAAATACATCCAGACCCAGATCATAAAATACACAATTACATTTAAATAATTAAAACATACACATAAACTCTGGGACGTGAATGATTTGAGCTTTTTCAGTGCAGTTGGAAGAAACCAAAGTCACGTCATGTTTTCTAGCTGGATAATCAGAGTCTGCAGTAATGCAGAGGAAATAGCTGCAGGTGTTTTATTAGGACAGCCTGACAAAAGAACCAGGAGACATCAGGTTTGTAAACTTCCTCTGCAGAAAGAGCCCAATTTGGGAAGCAGCAGGAGAATACTAATGACACATGATGTGAGATTAAAGGTTAAACCAGCGTTAGTGAAGAGTGACGGCTGCAAAATAAAACGTGTGTTGAAGCGCAGGAGAAAAAAACAAGCTGCTCATTTTGAAGCAATTGAATTCATGAGAGAAATGTGGCTCAGAGAGATGAAAGTGAACAGAGACAGAACATTTAACCTGAAGAGGAAATAACCAAATGAAAGCAGCAGAGAAAAGTCACTGAGTAACTTTTATTTATTCTGGATCTGTTACATGTTTCTCTTTACGTTAAAAATCCAAACAGGCAATGAAAATATTCTCCTGTCCACATTTTTAAAGTTTGAATGCAAAGGTCTTTGAGCAGAAATATATACAGACAGGAACATTTCAGGCAGATTCCTCCACACTTGACGTTCTGCCAGCGACATGCTAAACCGTCGTCCTGCTCTAATTGAATTAAAAGAGTGAGAGGAGCAGCCGAGCGATGCCGAGAGAAAGATCAGGAGCAGAAAGAGACGGACGTGATTGATGGGATGTGAAATGTGCAGAAACGACAGCAGCCAGGAAGTTGTCGGTTCAATTCCTCTGAATGCACGGTGGAGTGTGCAGGGAAGCAGACAGTTCATCATCAAACAGAAACACTGGCTGAGCCCACAGGCTCCTCTCTCACTTCATTTCTTCCTCCAGTGTCTCTGTTCTTATGTCTGATGGTTCCTGGATCATATTTGGCTTTACAGGCCCTCGAGAGTTTAGAGCGATCACTTAGCACGTTCCTGAAATCCACTGCAGGTGCGTTAATTCAAATGTGCAGCACGTGGCAGGAAGGAGCTTAGATAATGATAAACTTTATTAACGACTTTTATCTGATGCCGCCCCTTTAAATGATCATTATCTGTGGTTATGATGCCAGTAAACCTGTGCTGAACCTTCTTTCAGTATCAAAGTGATTTGTGTTATTAATTATTCTCATGTTGTTACGTAGAAAATAAATGTAGCTGTAAATAACTTTGTGCTGTCACGGTGCCACAGTGTCCTGAAATAACCAGTTTGCCTTAAACCTGTGGTCATTCTGTCAGTGGACGTTTTGTGTTTTTTTTTTTTTTTGGCCACTGGTGTGTGACATCCTGTCTTTTCTCACTATCTCTTCTTTTTGTCTCAGATTCTCTGGCAGCAGTTTGTCTCTCCTGTGTCTCTCTGCCTCCCCCTCCTCCCCCACTGCTCTTCTTTCTCTCATTTCTGTTTCAATTCTGTTTCATTTGCCGACTGCTGCTCTCCCCCGCTCTCCCTGCAGTGCTTTCATTTTTGTCTAACGTGATTTGGAACGATGCCGTGATCACAGATTTAATGACCACAAACTGGACCCCCATCTCCCAACCAGGGGACGCCGTCCTGTACCAGACACACAGTAAACATCTAGTCAGACATTTAGCAGAAGGCTCGATTAAAACAGCTGCAGCTGCTGTGCAGCAATCAGCGTGAAGACCAGGTGCTCACTGTGCAGGTGAGGCGTTCGACTCAAACCAGTTTAACGGGACTCACCGAGCCGAGGACCAACACCATATTATTTTATTTTTTAAAGGTATATAACAGCGTATTATTTTATTTTTAAAGGTATATAACACCATATTATTTTATTTTTTAAAGGTATATAACAGCGTATTATTTTATTTTTAAAGGTATATAACAGCGTATTTTATTTTTTAAAGGTATATAACAGCGTATTATTTTATTTTTAAAGGTATATAACACCATATTATTTTATTTTTAAAAGTATATAACAGCGTATTATTTTATTTTTAAAGGTATATAACAGCGTATTTTATTTTTTAAAGGTATATAACACCATATTATTTTATTTTTAAAGGTATATAACAGCGTATTATTTTATTTTTAAAGGTATATAACAGCGTATTTTATTTTTTAAAGGTATATAACACCATATTATTTTATTTTTAAAGGTATATAACAGCGTATTACTTTATTTTTAAAGGTATGTAACAGCGTATTATTTTGTTTTTTAAAGGTATATAACACTATTATTTTATAAACTGTGCTGAAGAAGTTTCCATTTGTTGACTCGACACCTGTGTCTTAACTTTTCATGAGGATGAAGTCCTGCACATTACAATAGTTCACACGTGTTGAAGCTACGTGGTTTGAAAGTTCATAATTTTCAGGTCAGAAATGTATCTGCTGTTGAAAGGTGCAGTAACGTCAGGATATGTTTGGCAGTAACATGAGCGTCCTAAACTAGTCTTAAGAAAAATGCCACCATGCTGATGCATGTTTAACATGCTGCACACACACAAACAGCCACAGTGGTACAGCCTACTGCTAGCATGTTAAAAAGTGTCCTCTGAGAGCTGGGAAACATTTGGATCCATTTATTAAAGATCTTCAGATTGAACCGGTTTGTTCGGCAGGGGAGCTCGATCACATCTATGCAAAGTGGATGTGAATTTTTTGTCCAGGAATCTCAGGAGCTGATTGCTAATATTTCTTCCAGCAGATGTTAGCTTGTGCAGGCAGGGATCTTGAAAAATGAATGTGCTTTATAATTTTTCTCCCTTGGGCCTATAAACCGCTGGGTGGTGCTGCCACTGAGCAGCCACTCGAGGAAGATTTACACAGCGGTGCAGGAATGCAGAGATGTATATCAGTCTTTATGTGTCCTGACTGTGACACATGTTTAGCTACTGATGCCCGGCAGCAGCAGATGTCGGTACAGAGGTGGATGTGATCATGTGATGCTGCTGTCTGTCTGCAGCTCCCTGTGTGTGATGACTGGGGACCAGTTGTTTTGACTGTGTGTCCTCAGCAGCTGCTTCAGGACAGCAGTGAGGATTGTTGTCATTCTGCCAGATTGTTGTGCCAGGACAAGAAGGAAATGGTGGTTTTCATGCCAAGAACTGAGGCAAATGAAAATGTTCATTGTATGAGCTTCATATATTTTACTCTGCCCCTTCATCCAG
Source organism: Mastacembelus armatus (assembly GCF_900324485.2). Taxonomy (NCBI): domain Eukaryota; kingdom Metazoa; phylum Chordata; class Actinopteri; order Synbranchiformes; family Mastacembelidae; genus Mastacembelus; species Mastacembelus armatus. Next base: position 17,405,940 of record NC_046650.1, on the reverse strand, counting down.
CTGGGAAATATTCCCTGAGCTTCACTCACAGACAGTCTGGGCTGATTTTTCAGGGACAGGGCCCGAAGCATCAGGGAGGCCCCGGAGACACAAATTAACCACAGAGACGTGCAAACACATGCAGAGACACAAAGGACAATGACAACCAGACACAGAAACAACCACAAAGACAAATACAGTGACTACAAACTGTTTGCACCTGAGAAATGATCAGTCTTATTAATGAGTATAGTTTATGGTTGTGAGCGTTGGAGAGGAAACTCAAACTAGACTGAAGTTTCAGCTGCAGGAGACTTTAACACCCTGACGTGGTGTTTTAGGTGATGAGTGGCCAGGTGGTGCAGTTTTCAGACAACAGATCTGTGTTTTATGGCTGAGCTGTAAAGGGTGCTGTAGTCATAAAGAGGAGTTATGATGAAAAGCTTCTCTGCTCAGCGCAGCAGCACCGTCAGCAGTTTGTTACTGTCTCACATCAAATGCTTCAGCGGAGATCATTAGGCAACATGTGAGGCTGTGAAAAAAGCAGCAAGCTTTTAAAAATCTAACTTTATACCAGAGTTAAAATCAGAGGAAGATTTCACCAGCATCCAGCCCAAACAGCTGCAGTTCTCTTTTCCTCCAGACCCACAGATTCATGTTTTCAGTATCTTGTCCTGACTCAACTTCTCCGTCTGCAGCCGACCTGCTGGTCAACACGCTGTGCCTGCCCTTCACCCTCGTCTACACGCTGCAGGGAGAGTGGAAGTTTGGCAGCACCCTCTGCTTCCTGCTGCCCTACGCCCAGGGGCTCGCCGTGCACGTCTCCACGGTGACGCTCAACGTCATCGCCCTGGACCGCCACAGGTGAGTGGAGCTGAGAGCTGGGGCCTTCAGAAATATGATCTGGTGTGAAATGCCTCCTGCCTTTGGAGGGTTGGATTCAAAAGCAAATCTCCTGCAGCAGAAAGAGTCAAGAAGCTCCTGGTGTGGGTGTGATAACAGGAAGGCACATCAGGTGAGGAGCAGGAACGGTAGGACAAATGGACGACAGCGGCAACCAGAGGCGGCGTGAAAACTGAGCCAGATGTTTTTGTGCAGAAAGTGTTGGTGAAAGTTGAATGATGGACGTGGGTTTCACTGTCTGATGCTGTAAAGGACAGAAAAAAGGCAAATCTGAGTCATTAATTGTCCTAATGCTGTTGCTCATAGAAAAAGAGGATTACATGCAAATGGAGCCCACTCTGATGGCCCCGCTGCTCTTTCGGCTGTTCGAGTGTGGGAGTTAAGAGCAGCGGTGCAGTTTGGATGCACAGAGGCTCATTTGCATAATTTGAACCTGTGCGACTTTACAGAGTCGGTTTTAAAAGCTGCTGAACTCGTGCAGCCCTGCAGGAAACTCACCTGTGAGGAGTTGGAACAACTTTCAGCACAGAACATTATTTACATGAAGTGAGGTTTTAAAACCATATTTATTCTCACCAGTGTCCACAATCTGGTGTCATCATTCTGCCTTTTGTCTCCACCACCTGTTCAAGCACTGCAGATGGAAAAGTGGTGCAAAGCAGCTCGAAATGGATGTTGTGGCAGATGGTTCCTGACAAATTAATTTTAATTAAGTTCATTGCAACATGTGAGAACATCTGTTGCACTGTGGGACACATTAGGACACATTAAAAAACCAAGCTGGTTTAGGCTGCATGTTGACACCACCATTGTACTGTCTCCCTTTCCTCATGTGAACAGTAACTCCAGCATGTGCCGTAGTTAGTGTGGCCCTGAGTTTGAGTTGGTTTCAGGAATGAACACACATCCTAGAACTGCAGAACCAGCCTCCTGCCCTCGCGACACTAACTGGTTCCTCTCAGGGTGATTGTGAGCATGTTGTTCTGTCAGTGTTTAGAAACTGGGTCCATGTCCAGCCTCACAGGTTTTACATGGCTGCTGATTCTTCCTGTGGTCAGTCGCCAACCTACACGTCTGCCTCTCAGCTGTACAATTATTTCAGTACCTTACAGAGAAGCTGGCTGCTACAGCTGTTGTGTAATAGTAACATATGTGTGTGTGTTGTTGTGTGTTTCAGGTGTATTGTGTACCACCTGGAGACAAGGATGCGTAAGGATGTGTGTTTCGGGGTGATAGCGTTGACCTGGTTGCTGAGCGCTGTGCTCGCCAGCCCTCTGGCCATTTTCAGAGAGTACGGCTCCTTCACTCTGAAGCCGGGACACACCATACAGGTACACACACACACACACACACACACACACACACACACACACACACCTGTAAGACCGTCTGTGTGATGGTCCTGCTGGTTTTCGTCTCCATCATTTCTTCCCTTGAGTCAAACTTTATTTGTCCAACTTCATGTTCATGTTTGAGTTTGTCTTGGAATTGGAATCTGATTTAATCTCATATAAACTACACACCAGTGAACTTAAAGGTGCATTAATGAAGATTTTTCACTGGTACCTGCAGGTAACAAGTGGCCCGTCTGCCACCTTTAGCACAGAGACAGTGGGACAAAGAAAGACCAACAATCAGGGTTAACATGGCTTTGGCTTTTTCACATGGAGAGTGTTCAAAGCAGCCAAAGGACTCACGTTGGATCCACATGGGGCCTTCTTCCTTCTGGATGTGTTAGCATCTAAAGCTAACCTGTTGGTTTGGGTAGCATTAGCCACCTAGCATGGTCCTGATTGGACCTTTGGATTAAATGGATCTGGTTTGAATCTGGGGGGAATTGGAGCTTGGAAAGGGCGGGGCAATGAGCAGGAAGGAGGGGCTTATAATGGGAGTTTGTTCTAGATCCTCTAGAGGCTGAGGAGACCTGAGGTACAGCAGATGTAATCTGTTCTGAATCTAAAAATATTCTAAACTGAACCATCCATGTTTCCATCCATGTGTCTTGTCCCAGGTCTGTACGGAGAAGTGGCCTGGTAAAAGCACCGATGGCACCATCTACAGCATCTCCATGTTGATCCTGCAGTACTTCCTGCCACTGTCCATCATTTCCTTCGCCTACGCCCGAATCTGGTCCAAACTACGTGGCCACGTCAGCCCAGCAGAGAGTGTTGGCAACAGCGCCGCAGGCTCCGAGCGCCATCGGCGGCGCCGCAAGACCACCAAGATGCTGGTGACCATGGTGGTGGTGTTCGCCGTTAGCTGGCTGCCCTTCCATGCCTTCCAGCTGGCCACAGACATCGACAGCACGGTGCTGGACATGCGTGACTTCCACCTACTCTACACCATCTTCCACGTGGTCGCCATGTGCTCCACCTTCGCCAACCCGCTGCTCTACGGCTGGATGAACCGCAACTACCGTGCCGCCTTCCTCGCCGTCTTCAAGTGTTGTAAGGGAGGAGAGAGGGGGAGGAGCAGCCGTCTGGACAGCATTCACCCCGCTGGGGCAGGAGGAGGAGGAGGGAGAGGAAAGAAGATAGTGCTGGAATCCCAGGATGTGGTGTCCACCCGCCTGAACGCCACTGACGTTTGACCGCTGGAGGGAGGTTAAACTGGAGAGGGTGGAGGAGAGGGAGACCGATGGAGAGATGAGAGAGGCAGAGGCGGGAAAGAAAAGAAATCCGCTGTTCCCCAAAAGACAATAGACTCGAGAAGAAAACCAGAGACAGAGACAGAATCAAAGGGGAGATCGGGATGTGAGAGAAAATAGAAACGACAGAGTAAGGGGAAGCCTGGGGGATTACAGAGGTTTTTGAAGCCCAGAAATAGACGAGCAGGGATTGGAAAAAGACGAGAGACAGGAGATGAGCTGCTGAATGACTCGAGGCCTGAAGCGCCGTCACTTTGAGGATGTGACGTCATCGTGACGGATGACTGCAGCTCTTTCTGGGGGGGATTTGCTCCAGTGAAATTCAGCTTTGTGACACTGAAAACTGAAACGCTTTGTTTCTAAAGTTTGTAGACAACATTTTAAACATTTAATGGAAACCCGTTGTTTCCTTGATGCTGATGAAAAAACCTAAATGCAAACCTTGTGAAAATAGGGCTTTACTCTTCTTCATTCCACATTTTGCTTGTACATTCAACCCAGAGTGGCTTATGGGGAATCAGAATCTGTTACTGAAGGGATCCATGGAGCCGGAATATGAGCTGATTGTCCAGACGTTTTCTGAGGACACTGGGGACTGTGCAGAAGGATTTGGGGATGCATGAAGAAAGCTTTGTAAAATATCAGACACTGTTACATAATGAAAACATGGTTAATGTGGATTATCCTACACAGAAAGCCGGATGGAGGCGTGTAAAACAGAAACGATTTGAGACGCCGTGGTCGAACAGGTCAGATGTTTTGTTCTTATTCAAGAGAAGGAAGTGGGAGGAGAGAAAAGAGTGAAATGTGGGATAAAGAGGCAAAAAAGCAGCTTTAGACATGGACAGACAGAAAATCAGTCCAACGCAGCAAAGAAAAGATCCGTCCCAACAACCTGAGAATGTTTCCACGAAATAAGCTCCAGTGACTTATTTCCTTGTGATTTTGTCTTTTTGTTCATTTAGAAAGTTAAAGGTTTAAACTTTAACTGAACTTGTGAAGTGATGTACAGTAGTAAAGTCTGCGGCCTGTTTTCAGTTCTGCTTTATTACGTGACTCAGCACAGACAATAAGCTGTGACAGAACATTAACATGTGATTGTTCCCAGGGAAGGGAAACTCATTTCAGGCAATTTCACCTAATTTTGAAGATTTCTTTTTAATGACGTTTGCTATCGACAGGTGAATCTCCAGTGGCTTCAACAAGTGAACCGTGTCTTTTCACTGTAGACAAAAACAACAACAGACTCTTCAGAAAGGTATCGATTAGCACACTCAGACTGGAAAGGCTGGACCTCAGTGTGCGGCACAGCTTCTCCAAACCATCGCCTTCTCAGACACAGTTAGGGGTTAATCTCCAATTGTTCAAACCAAAGGTTGTGTGTGTTCGACCTGTAACTGGCTGAGTGTAATCACATGTTTCCCTCAGAAAGGAAATGTGTGGACTGTGAAGCCACATTACAGCAGCTGACAGAAAACTAGCACCGTGTTTGGGACCAAACCTCCTGCAGATCGGAGCCTCCATCTTGTCTTTAATCCTCTCCTCGTCTGAGCTGCGTCACTGCCTCGCCCGACGGCTATCCCACAATCCCTCTGTTCCCTCCCTCCGTACTGTACCAGCTGTTTCTCTGTCCCGGCTCCTCGTGTGTCTTTGCATGCCTGCCTCAAAAAGCCGACGCTGTCTTCCTCTACGGACCGAACCACGAGGACGCAGATGCTGCTCGACCTTATTTAAACCTGAATGTAAACTGCTTCGTACCTGCTGTGATGTTGTCCGATGTGTAATCCAGTGTAAATACTGACTGTAACCAAGCACAAGCTGTTGGCCTTTACCTGAGTCCAACAACACACGACATTATTCTCAAGCACAAACCCGCCTCTGGCTGGTTCTGACTCTGCGTGTCCTTGTAAACCACAGAGTGTTGAACCAGTGAAAGGCTCCATAATGACAGACAGATATTAAAGCTGTAAAGCAGAACATGCACTGTCAAGGTGCTGCTGTCCACAAGCGACAAACCAGAACACAGAGTCTGACTCAAAGAAGGTTCTTCAAGGGAACTTTGCTCTTTATTATTCTGACATTGCTTTAAAATCAGTATGTTGATATTAACCTAAAACTATAGATGTAAGAATTATTTTAATCTAAGAAAACTGAATTAAAGACGTCCTAACGTTTATTTCTGCAGCTTTAAAGTAAGAAACACATTAAGAAAAAAGAGAAGCTCATATTCATTCATGGAGCATTTATATAGTTTATTATAAAGTGTGTTTGCTTTGCAGACAATGTGTTTTTATGGTTTGTCCTTTGTTGTGAACATTTTTCTGACATAATTCAGAAGCAACAACCAAAACCAAACAAAATATAATATATATTATACCACAATAAAACAAATAAAATAAACTATATCTGTTTCTGAAAATGTCATTTTAAACTGGGACTAAACTGAGTCACGGCTCCAGGACCTGTTCATTTTTTATTTAACAACCTCTGCTTCCATTGTGCATTTTCAGATTAACCCGTTATTGTGCAGAGAAGTGACGTTAATCCGCTGCTGCAGCTGCAGGTGAGATCCGAGCGTCCCCATAAAGGGATTTGCGTGTAAAGTGGGAACACTCGGGAACCGGCCATTTTTTAAACCACTTAAGTTGTTCAGGAATCGGGTCAAGTATGGAAGTCCACAGTGACAATATTTAAATTTAAATTAAAAATGTTAATTTTACTTTTCACATTAAAGAAAGTCCAGGTCAATGTGAGTGGATCACAAATATTCTTGTGTTTCCATTTAAAACAAATTTTAGCGTTTGGTGTTTTTGTGAAATTAATTAGTCCATATTTGAATTTTGTCAGTTGTGGGCTTCCGTACACCAGACGGTTGTTAAGCTGTTAAACTTTGTAATATCTGCAGATTTAACACCTGACAGCCAATGAGAACAGCCCTTTAACACAAACTGCATCAGTGTGCGACATTGCACAAAAACACACACAGTGGGTGATTAATTAAGCCACCAACACTTTTCATCAACAAAAATCCCACTGTGATGGATAATAGACCGGATCAAAGCCCTGCAGAGGAAGTCAGAGCGAAGGAACGGTGACGGTGGGTTTGGGAATGATACAGGAAATTAGACGGTTTTACAGTTATTGTGTTTACGTCATTTCTCTTTGTGTCGTTCATTCATTTTCTCTGTTTCTGTCGCACCAACTCTTCCACCTCAGGTTAGCGTTTCTTTCTCCCCTCCTGTTATTCTGACTTCCTGGTCCTGAGCTTTTTTCTGGTGTCAACAGGTTTTAAGCTAATGGAGTCGTTTTCTGAGACTTAGTCCACATTGTTCATAGTGTAGATTTTGTTTTGGAGTAATTTACTCAGAGTTTACAAGGACAACACACAAATGGAGCGATGATCAGGAAGAAATCAAATCACACAGCATGGGAAGGGACCAGGGAGACAGATAACAGCTTCAGTCCACGTATTCCCCGTTGTGTTGAGCTGCTGGGATAATGGTTGGTATTTGGGGATGGAGTCACTCACTTTGACCCTTATAACCGAACACTGGATTCCAATTTCACTCTGAAGTGCAATGACTCAGTCGGTGGGAATAAATTTCAGGCTGCAGGGATGGACTGGCTGGACTCAGACGTGTTAAGGGGGATTTTATGATAATGCACAGTGATTTCCCATGAGTGCATCTTTAAGAAATAGTAGAGACTGAGAGAGCCGGTCATCACGCTGCAGCAAAGTGATATATTAAAAAGAAATCCTTTAGCTATGGAAGCACGTCTGTTTCTTCTGCTTAATGTGTTATGACAGGAAGAAGGCGACGACCCGGAGGCCTGAGAGCAGCAGACAGGCCCAACCTTTTGTTGCTGGTCATTTGTCTTAAATGCAGAAATTAACTGCTGGAGAACAATAGAAGGATGAAGACTAGAAATACTGTTGAAAAATAACTGTAAAAATAATAATAATGTTAATACTGAATTTTAGCAGCTCATAAAACTACACTTGTTTAAAGGGACATGTCAGATTTTTAAACATTAAAAACTAAAAAAAACACAAGATTGTAAAATGTAAAATTAAATCCATTAAGTGTATTTTAACACAAACGGACTCAGAATGACCACAGAGATGCAAAACCACCAAAGAGAGACATAAAGAATCCCAAAGAGACTAAAAGAACAAATATAAAGACACCCGTCTCTGTCAGGTCCAGCCCAGTAACGGCCTCGCCTGACAGAGGGGGGTGTTGGGAATGAAAAGGTGTTTTTGCAAAGTGAGAAATGTTCCAGGTCAAAACTGTAAATCTGTTCTTTAAATTTGTAGCTGGAGTGTTGAAGAGCAGGCTGTGGAGGCAAAATGCCTGAACTGATGTTTGGTTTCTGGTGGACTTAGAAATCAAAACCCATAATAGAGTCAGTGAAATGGGTTTATTTAACGGTCTGCTGACATTTAGGTCAGGCTGCTCTGTCTCTTTGTTACCATCACTCCTCATCTCTGGCTGCCATCGGACCGAAAGGGCCAGTTTTCAGCAGACAGAATCAGGATGGATGACTGATCCAGTTTGTTGACGACGATGGAAACTAACGTCGCCGACAGCTGTGGTTTGAATCCAGCTCTGTGTGTCGGGTGTTCCCTGTTTCAGCTGTTATCCATCTGTCTCCTGCTGTTCATCACATGAAACGAACGTGTCTGCAGGACATGTGGGACATGTCATCTCTGTCTCCCAAGGACTCCTGATGGATGAATGGATGATGGATGGACGGATGCATGGATGGACGATAGATGGATGACAGATGGACGGATGGATTGTAGATGCCACTCCTGTACGATGCTGCTGCAGATACAGGATTCTCCTCTGTGACCTCAACATCTGTGCCGACAGCTTCCAGCCCCATGTCCTTCTGAGTCTCTCATGTTTACAACCGCTGCTGGTACTGGTACTACAAATGCTACTACAACCGCTGCTGCTGCTGCTGCTGCTGCTGTTTTGCAGATTGCACCAGAGTCCTGTCAGTTTCCTCAGGCGGCTGCTGTCTGTCAGATTTCAGGCCTAACGTCTGTGCCCATGAGCTCATCTCAGTCCAGTGCTGAAGCCGCTAAAAAAACATTGATGATTTATCACACGGAGACATGCAGAAAATACACATCACCAAAACACACATTTCAACGTATCTGGTCCCTGTAAACACCAGGCAGTCCCAACACTGACTCAGCTTCCTTTTAGTGACAAAAAGCAATGACTCTTCTTCATCAAGTCAACAAGCTACAACAACCTGATCTTTCCTCTGTCTGACCCGACTCTGTCTGAGCAGAGCTCTTTGGAAAAATCTCCAACCTGGACACCATGAGGTCTAAAACCTTCCCCAGTGATCAACCATTTTTCTACTGTGGTGGTCTTATTTTCTTTGCCTCGACAGAACACACAGTACTGTGGGTCTGAACAACACAATAAAATAAATCAAACGTCTGTGAAATGTTTGTTTAAAGTGTTGATCAGGGAGGGAATGAAAGAATCTCAACATATGGGGGACCAGCTTGGATTCTGGCAGTAACTGTACCTAATGTCTTTTTCTTCATTATTTCTGCCATATTTCTCTGAGAAACTCTGCTTATCTGGTATTAGTTCCCGACTCAGACTACAAGACAGATGATTGCTTCTTCAGTGTCCTGTGAAATGAGCCACTCTTCACTTTTTAATATTCCTGAGGGCAGAATTTCTCCCTGATGGTCTGTTCATTTAGCCAATAAAACTTTTTATCCGTGGATCTGATTGTTTTCTGTCTGAATTCCCTTCAGTCAAACTGTAGCTTCACTCAGACTGGAGACACTAATGTGGAAAATAATGGAACTCAGTTTGTTTTTATCTGTAATTTCTTCTTGTTTTTAAATCGATGTTACAGCTTTTCTTGCAGAAATGTTCAGGGATGTGTTTGTGATGGTTGAGCAGAAGTGGGAAGATGGATGGATATAGCAATGAGACGATCACCCTGACGGTTAAATTACTGCTTCCTGTCTGTGACTGTGATAAACCATTTCCCAAGAGAAAAACCAGTAAGTGCAAATGTTCCTGTTGTTGTCACCTGTTGCTGCTTATTAGTAGCCGCCCACTTGGAAACACTGCTGGATGTCACAGCTCTAAAGGTGGAGTGTGTAATATTTAGAGTGATATTAGCAGAAATGTGTAATATGTTGTGTAACCACAAGAAAACTACAACTGCTGCATTTTCTTAATTTGATCCTTTAAATCTAGGGGAGCTGGTCTCCTGTCACGGAGGCAGCCATGCTGCATTGCCACGTTTCTACCGTAGCCCAGAATGGATAAACCAAACACTGGCTCTAGGGAATCACGTTTGGACCTGACTGATCTTTGCTGTCCCTCTTCCCCTGGAGAGTCTGGAGACTGACTGTCTGGTTTTATCAGCCCAACAATAAAAAGAAACAGCCTGGAAAATGCTCAAACATCACAACTCATGTGTTGTTTTGTATGTTTGAAGGAAAGCGGCACATCTTTGTTACAGCAGCTGGACCTGGAGGTGTTTTGTGTTTCACTGAAACAAAGGGAGGCAGCGTCTTGGCGTTGTTGGTTTCAGAGTCGTCTGTCTCCGAGCCTCAGCGCTCGATGAGAGGATTTTGTTGGCCGTCGCTTTGTTGTGGATGTTCTCCACACGAGGCCCAGATGATGTTGGCACCGGTGGATTTGCTTTTAGCCACGTTCTCTGTGAGTGCTGTCAGCACGATGATACTCACGGCTCTGTGCAGCTTTCAGACTCTAGGTTCACCCCTGCGCATTTCGCTCTTTTCAGCCTTTTTATCATCAAACAGGACTTTGTTTGTGCTTGAGGAAACTTTTCCTACAAATCCAATGTGACTCTAACAGCACACTGCAGGTTTGAGCCCATTAAGCACAAATTCTGTTTGCTACTGACCAGGTTTCACCCCATTTCAGTTTGCAGTAAAAACCAACTTCAAAGACAGAAATTGTGCTCACTGGGCTAAAACATACAGAAAAACTGGGTTTCATTGCTTGTTGATTTGACGTGGTTCCAGCTGAAGCCGGTTCTTGGCACAGGACCTGCAGCCACAATTCAGCAGTGGGTGTTTTGGGTTGGATGAAAAAGAAAATGCTCACTGTTGATTGTGAATCGACCCACTGTGACGCTTTTGTTCTTCAGCCTGAGCTGCCAAAAACACGGTGTACAAATACACTGCCGGCTGACGGGCCTAACATGGTCCAGTGTTTCCACACGTTCCGTGTATGTCCCCTTTTATTGAAAACTCAAATGACTCTTTTTTATTCCGCCAAAATCTCTTCTCCTCATTCAGCTGCTGTGTGTTGAATTGTCTCTGATTTTATCTGCTCATTACTTGTACAGACACATTCTCATCAAACAGGAAAGTTGTTGAAGCAAAGCACCGTTGTCTTTGTTTGGACAGAAATACCCCCGGTCTTTGTGTCTGCAGGTGAAAAAAGATGCATCATACACACACAGGTTTGTAATTACACACACAAAGCAACTGTGTGCTGATTGTTCGGTCTGAACATCACTGAAGGTTTGAATAAAAAGTGACAGAATGTGATCCTGTGTTCGCTGAGTGAACAGGAGACACGTATCAGTTCAAATCCAAATGAAAGAAAAGAGGCTGAACATGAGGGATGGACAGAGGAAAGTCATCCTGAATACTAATTCCTCCACAGTGATTTCTAACCAGGCTCTGATTTCCATGTCAGGATTTAGACATGAAGCCGAGACCTGCGTCCAAATGTCGGATAGGAATCGGATCTAGGACCATATATGCAGGTGGCCCGGATCTGATCTGAGACCAGCCGGTTTGGTCTGTTCACATCTGGCAGTGGGCCTCCTGTAGTAGAAATAGATCTGAGGTGATAGGAAAGTTTGCTGCTTTGCGGTTTTCCTGCATTAGAAGTTTCTGCAGGTGTTTGGACGTGAGTCACACTGGGAGGTTTGTCTCTGTCCCCGCAGCTGCAAAGTGAAACCAGCCCTGAGGTGAGTTTAATGTGATTAAAACAAAGCACGGAGCAGCTAATGAGACGTCAGAGGATTTGTCAGTGTGTTCTGGATGTCAGACACACACACACACACACACACACACACCAGCACAGCTGTCATCAGTCTCACACTAAATAAAAAGCTGCGATTGACCTCTGGGTTTGTTTCAGTCAGCCGTGAGCTTTTCAAACCTAAATGGATTCTGCAGATCAATTTCCGGATCTTAACAGCGTGTCAGAGTTACAGAGATGATTTTTAAAGGCCTGTGCTCAGTGAGAGCAGCAGCTAAGGTTTGGATGTAAAAACAAATGAGATCTGAATTATTGAGTCCCAGACAAATGGCACCAACACAGGCTGTGTTTTCTGGGGCGTTAACTCAGGACAGTTCTGGCATTTCAGACGTTTATCAGGCGGCAGATTGAAACGCTCTGATAAAAACGAAGTGTTGAAGGTGAAAAATGACAGTGCAGGCTCAAGAAAGTCAATCAACCAACCCAATCTTCCATCAGTGGGTTCATTTTGACAGGAGCAAAGAAGAAATGTCAGAGGGAATCAGTGAAAGTAGGGCAGACGAAAAGTTTAGTTTAAAAAACAGAAAACTGACGATGAAGCTTGAGTTTTTAACAGCAAAGAGCGTAAACACTGCTCTAACCTGACAGGAGGGAACGAGGAAGGAAAGGCTGGGCCACATCAGTCCATGTAGTGGACTCAGTGAGGTGAATCCTGCAGACATGATCAATGATCGTTAAATGACGGCTGGAAAAACGGATGAGGACGAATTGATCCTGAGTAACAAACAGATGGACAGTGAGTGGATGGATGGATTAGTGGATGATAGATGAATGAAAACACAGGCTGAGGACTGACTGATGGTTGTCACGACGAAGATATGAGCAGACAGAGCACAGAGATGATGTGTGGAGGGAAATGGTGACGGCAGATAAATGGAAGAAATTATGGGATGTGTTATTTATAGAAGAGGAGCTCATATATCCCAAACAGATGGACGGACGAGTGAACAAAGACATCAGACAGCAAGCGAATGGCTTCCATCCATCTCTGTCATTTAGACCAGCTCTTCGTCACGTATCTTTAATCCTGTGGGTCCGGGCTGAAAGGTTCAGGTACAGAATCCTTCACAGCCAGAAAACCGGAGGAAAGTTCCAGCAAAGCCAGAGACGATGGCGGCAGCACTTCACCACAACAAATAATCCTCTGTGGCTGCTCGGCCTCCACACATCAGTATTTATGGGAGTGTTATTATTTGGGTTGTTTGTGCACAGGACGAATCCAAGATGTTCCCAAGTCCTAGGTGACGTTTTCATGTTGCATGACAGAAGCTTCAGTCCCAAAGTGAAAGTAATGAGCCTCATGCAGCACAGTCTTTATTGCTCCAGTGTAAACTAATTATGACCGTGTTAGTGAACTCATACCAGTTAGAGGACTATCAGCAAACGGACCACTCTCCTCCAGTGGTCTGTCTCTGGTCTTCAACTTTAACTGTCACAGACACACACCACGAAGACTGAGCTGGTTTAAAATAGACCCACTTCAGTCGCTGTCTGCCTGGCTTTTCTTTTCTTTCTCTCCACGTTCTCGCTCTCTTCTGTTTTTTGTTGGACGTCTTTCCGTCTCTAAACGCTAATCATCTTTTCCTCTCGCTGTCATCGCTTCTCTTTCTCTGCGCCTGACATTTATCTCTGTCGGAGTCTGTCCCGCTCTGATGTGACTCATTGTTCCAGTAAATATGTTCAAACCTTTCTGCTCTTTATTCCTTCATCAGTGTTTTTATATCTCCCTCTCTTCAGAATGAAACTTCTTCTGTCCCTCTCTCTCTCTGCACCTTCTGCAGGTGTCCATGCTCCTGAGCTGTACGTTGATGGTGCACAGTGTTTGTTTGTTGTTGATTGCCCTCTCTCCTCGCTCCACTCCCTCAGGTGGTGAAGTTAGTACGTAGGTGACAGGTGGAAGTGTCTGCATGTGGGTTTAGCGGTTTGAAGCTCAGTGACTGGATGTTTCTGATGCAGCTGTTCATGTTTTGCTCCAGTGAACCAGGAGAGGCTCATGCTGACGGATGCTGAGGCAGAGCTCCAGGATTATCCACGGGAAAAAGAACTTTCATTGTTATCCCGCGTTAGTACTTTTATAAAGTACTGCATTCTACTACTACATACTACAAGTTTAATAAGGTCATAGCAGGAAGCTGAGTTCTACAGTTAATCTGACACATCATTATCAGTGTTGCTGCTTAAGTTTATTCCCGCTGACCTTCAGGTCTCACGATGGATCTAATTACCTCCCCGAGGTGAGAAACAACCGTCAGCCCTTCAAAGGCCGACGGACGCCGATGGACGGCGTTTCCCCAGCCAATTAGAAAGCTCAGAGTGTGTCCGCCGGCCTCCGCGGATCACAGCCTCCTTAACAAGCAGGGAACAAACGTTTAGAAGGTTGTTAGAGATGAAACGGTGTCGCCCTGGTTTTTCTGAATCTCAGCGTGTCGCCTCACAGCTACAGCCTGCTGTGTTTTTGTAAATTACACGGAGAGGCCTCTTCTGCTAATTGAGAGCCTGCAGAATAACACACACACATACACATCCTTTATTTAGCTTCAGATGCATTTCCTCTTGTTATTCTCTCCCCATAGTCTGTTCATATATATATATATATATACACTATATGCACCATCAGTGTTATTGTTGTTACTGCTGCTGTCACACCTGAAGGTCCCTGCCAGGATCAATAACGAGGTGTGGAACCAGGCTAATCCAATTGAAAACAAAGGTTATCATCTGTCTGTGTTTCATTTGTGTGAGATCACTAATGTTTCTGTCTTTATTTCCCTGCAGCTACGGTTATTTGTTCCTCTAAATTACTCGGAGACGTGGGGAGAGGCAGCTGTGTCCTTAGAGCAGCTTCAGGTGGGTTAGACACACTTCCTGTCCTGGTATCATCAACTCGTCGTCCATTCAGTGAATGTAGTGACTGTAAAACACATCTACAGCTTCTGTAGTTTGTTTTCTTGGGCACAGTCATTCTGAAGGACGTACTCAGACGTGATTAATGGCACACAGGCTTTCAGGGACTGCCTCAGTGGATGTTTTAACGGCCCCATCGCTTTCTTCCTTAAAGTGATGTATCTCCTGTTAAAGCAGATGTTGTGGAGGGACATGACAAACTGGGAGACCAGTCTGCAGTTAGTAACTAGAAAATTTAGCAGCTAAAGAGCCAGATATTTTTATCAGCAGTTTTTGGAAGCCGATTCACCAGGTGGACACAAACACGGCCCCACTGGGATGACAAATCTGCTGGATGTTTGCTAGAAGGTGTCAGGCCTTTGTGCCTGTTACCACAGTGCAGAATTATTCTGTCCCTAGTGGCCACAAATCAAACCACGCTGCATTAAATACTAGATGATGTTACGCTTTCACATCTTAGCAGATTTAGCAGTGAGTCGAACAACAGCACGTTTCCACAGGCCCAGACTCCTGAGACGAGGCAGAGGAGAAGCTGGGGAGAGCAGCTGAGGCCGTGGCCTGGTGGAACCTCACGGTGCTGGGATAATGTAAAGAGACAAGCTGCATTGTTCCCGCTGAACTCAGGACCCCTGCTCTCCTGAGGGAATCTGTTCTACTTAAGACACAACAACAAAACTACTGAGCCATGATGCCCTGAAATGTAGAGACCCCATGCAGTGAACAATCCATTTTTCATGTTGTACTCTAGTATTCTGGGGTGTACTGTGAAAAAAAATGACATTTTAAATCATAAATGTGTTTTTGTCCTCCTGCACAGTGTTCAGTCTACGGCTCGCTCCGGCACTTTGGTCCGAACTACAATGTCTCAGCAGCTGCTGGACAGATTTCCATGACATTTGGCAGAGACCTTCATGGGGCCCAGAGGACGAAGTCTGAAGACTTTCCCTCTGGCACCTTCAGGCTGTGCTTTTCAAACAGCTGCTGAACAGATCAGCAACACGCTCTGGTCCAAACAGCCATTGGTTCTGTGATCGGTTCACCTACTAACTAACAAAACATTCCCATCAGCCCCAGCTGTCCCCATTCTGTGCTAATTAGCAAATGTTAGCATGTTAAACTGAGACACACTGGAAACATTTAATCCACAGCAGAAAAACAACAGCATGAGCCCGGAGTTTGTCCACCTACTCATTTCAGACATTTCAAAATCAGCGTCTTTGATCGGGTCCTCAGAGAAAAGATGTGATACTGTAATATTCTGCTCCGTCTAAGAGCCCGGCCCCACAGCCCATTCATAATTAATCAGCTCAGTAAATTGTGAATCTGCATCCAAGTCCCACAGTGTCTCCTGAAAGCATTAAATCCTCCCCAGTGTTGTAACAACCTCAGGCACAGTGTTGTTGTTTTGCACTGAACCTGCGGCCTCAGCACCGTCTGCAGGGAAATAATTCTCCTCCCAGGATGAACGCTCGGTGCCCTGCAGCAGGTTATAGAAATGATTCAGGACCAGGGTTTGAACTTTAACCGTTTCCGCCCCCTCCCGTCAACTTCCTGGGTCTGAAGACATGTTTCTTTACTTTTCATGGAAATGACAAGCTCCGTTTTTTCAGCTCCACTTTCCTTTACAGCAAAGTTATTAAAGATGACTCACAAACATGTCATATTGACAAATAACTCACTAAACGCCAAAGTGTAGTTTTGTAATTTGGATCCAAAGACCCATAAAACACTTTAATAAGTTGAAAACACTTTAATGGCCAGTTTGAGCGTTAGGACCCAGATGAAACTTTAATCTAAGGTTGGAATTAGATTCAGGTAAAGGTTAGTGTTAGTGACCTGGCAGTGAATCAAGTCAGCAAAGGCTCTTGATTATATAGAGCTGTGTGTGTGTGTGTGTGTGTGTGTGTGTGTGTGTCCTGACACTGGCTGGCAGTTTCTATCAGGTGAATCCAAGTGTGAAGTCAAGGAACAAATAGAAAAACTTGTTCGATTAGCAAAGTCCTGTATCTCATCACACTGACACACACACACACACACACACCCTGTAGTGAAATATACAGCCTTACACACAGGAATTAAAAAGTTAGCCATGCAGAAAAACTATTTCTGCACATCCTCCAGGTAATGAATGTAAGAGTGGAGTCAACCTGATGGTGCACACCACATCCTCCAGTCCAAGACCTAAACCTGGTTCCACCCTGACGCTAAATCCCTCAAACAGCCCTGTGAACGTGAAAGGCCCTCACAAAGATGGTTTCCAACTAAAAAACATGTCCACACAACCACAGAAAGACACACACACACACAAAGTGTGTGACGCAGTAATTTAAAATTGAAACCATCTCCCTGTTCGTGCTGTAATTGATTTTGCCATGTCCCCATTTATCTCTTTCTGTGTTGGGTGTTTTAGCCCCACACCTCAGACGCCTGTTTCCATTAATCAGTTCAGTCAGGCGGAGCCGCGTGGTCACATTCATACCTAATGTGTTTCATTTGGACACAGAGTGATAAACGTTGTAATGAGGTGCTTCTTCCACCGACTGTCGCCGTCATTTTATGTTGTTTGGCAGCTTCGTCTTTTCTTTCAACCACTGGTCACATGTTCACACGTTAGTGCTAAGCAGCTAGTTGTGATTTATTTTGATATCTTACTCTCATGTATAACAGTGTGAACAAAACTGCCTTGACGATATGGAAAATGTGTCTCAGTGCGTTTTTCAGCTCGGTAACCTTTAAAGGAGCAGTTACACCAGTCAGACTCTAACACCCGCTAATGAGCACATCACATTTGGTTTGTTTCAAAGAGGAAAAGCAGCGATTTGTGTTGATTAGCTTTGGATTGAGACAAACCCACACAGTAAGTGTTTTATCATTCAGAGGATGCCGGGGGACGTTGTGTGATATACATCGGAGGAGCTAATCAAATGCTGTGGTGAGGAAACAGGATGTTTCTCTTTCATTTACTTGTGTTTGTTTTCCCTTCAGATGCAGCCATGAAGCACAGCAGCTGGTCAAGTGCAAAGACTCTGCAGGAACCATATGAATACAAAAACACAACAGATGCATTTTCTCATGCAGGAGAAATGAATGCAAAGATACGAGTGAAAAACACTCACACGTTTCAGTGATGTGTGAAGAATGTGAGATAAACTCACTACCTCCTCCTTGATACACCTAACAATCTGTGATGTGTGGGAAATGTTCAGAATTAATTAGTGGACACCTCATTCACATTCTCTCTCTCACCCACACTCATAATATTTGCAGACTATTTAATTAATTTCCTTTGAGGACCAGCACAGACAAGCACTTGTGTTTTTGCTACAGAGAGACACTTAGAGTACAATAATAAAAGTTGCAGCCATTTGCAGCATCAGCTCTGATTAAAAAAGCATTTTCCAAGATGTTTAACTTTTTCTTTAATCAAGCCTTTGAGTCTATTTTCCAACGTTTCAGCTGGAGGAGCAGCAGAATGGAGGATCACCTGTACGTTTCTGCCCTTTTAAGGATCATTTGGATTCATGGGAATACATAAACACACACTCTCACTTGCACACACACACACACACACACACACACACACACACGAGTGACCCAGTTTCCTGGTAGTCCTACAGGATGCTGCGGCTTGGTTTAATGAAGTGCAGCCACCCTGAAATAGTGTACGGAAAAGCTGTTAACCACGAACTTTCATCAGTGGCCGGTAAGAAACTGTCCTGTCTGGCTTCCTGTTACTCAGCTCTCCCAGTTTGCCATTAAGGCGTCTGCTGGGAGTGTGGATTGAAGCAGGAAAAGATGAGCACAAATTGACTTCCTGTCACCAGATTATGCACAAAAACATGCCCACACCACATTTACTTACATACTCAAACAGCAAGGCAAATTAAAGCACACAGACACACGCATTAGCATGATTCTTGCACACATACACTTTCTGACGCGCACACGCCGACACTGACGATGCATAATACACCAACTCAATTTAACTGTCACACACACACTGTGCAAGGAGACTGTGCTTTGGGTGGCTGAACATTAAAAATGCATCAGAAGTCAATTAGCATCCTTCTGAGGCTCTGCAGTGGATGGAGGAGGAAAACAAGTTGGAGCAGAACGACAGGAACAGGTGGAGGAGGGAAGAGAATATGGAGTGAACAGAGGAGATATGGACATGAAAGAGGAGGAAGGAGCACAAAGGATGAGTGACAGGCAATTATTAATGTGGCAAAGGCAAAGGGAGGACGGTGCAGCACAAACTGAAGGAGTAAATTCATTCATATTACTTAAAGGTTCTGAATTTGTCTTTGCCTCGTTGGTCTTGTTCCATTATAAAGTTTAGGTCTTTGTCACAGTCTGAGCCTGCAGGATGTCTCTTCTCTTTGTGCCGCTACAGTGACTGGCTGATATTTTATCTCAGTGTGAACACTGACACGTTTTGTCTTAATGCGTCACAACTAATTCCTGACATTTACAGTCAGACCTCCTTCACTCAGGTGTCCATTAAAACTGTCTATTTAAGGTAAACCTGCTTCTTCTTCTTTTTTTTTTTTGGAAGAGCTCACTTTAAAACAGAATCCAGCTCCAAATGACACAAACTGACTCCACGGCTCCATCTAGTGGTGTTTAGAGAAGTGACCCACAGCTTCACCTTTAGTTTGCTTTCTTGTAATGTTTTCGAACCTGTGACATGCATGTGACATTTGATGCATAACACCCTCTACGTATAGTTTATTCTTTTTCTCTTTGCCCCACTGTGTATTGAGCCTGTGTTATTTTAGTTTGGGGTCTGTCTATTTTTGACAGAAATTATATATATAGAGTGTAATGTAAAAATAATAATATGTCATTATTAATATATATAATTAATGGCTTGTTTAACAAACAAGTTTAGAGACTTTAAGTAAAACGCGAACTTTATCATTTGTGTCCCCCATGCGGTGCCTTCCCCTTGTATCCAAGCAACAGTGAGATTCGCGCCAAAGCTCTAAAACGCCCCGCCTCCTTTTGACGATCTCGGAGCCCATTGGCTGATATTCTCGTCCTTTAATAAAACCCGGAAAAACACGGTTCCCTTCGGTTTGCGTTTCTTTCATTCCCTCCGCTCAGTTTTCACCTTGTTTTTAGGCTTTTCAGTTTCATATTTAGCTTCCAGAAGCGAGAGGGCGGTGGTTTCTAACCACAGAGCCGAAGTGGGCTGTGTTTATTATGTTGATACAAACGGAGGGTTCGTGTGTAAAACAGGAGTTTAGCTCAAACGTTAACCCCGGGAACGACGAGAGCTAACGGGGTTTGGTGAGTTCGGACAACATTTGTGTTGTGGTTTCAGCTTTTCCTCCTTGAAATAAAGACTCAGACCGGGACAAACATTGGCAGGGAAGGCGGACAGCCGCCTGGTTCTGCTAGGACCAAAAAGCTAAAGCTAGCTTCTTAGCACATTAGCGATGAGTTCGGCCTGTTGAAACGACAGAAAACTCCAGACTTTACTGATGCTAATCTTTCAATAACACCATCAGTCTGACTTGGTTATTTAAGGAGCTGATCGATTCATGCTTCTCTGTAGTGACACTAACAGCCAGGTGAAGATACAAATGGACTTTGTTCGTTTGAGCGTTGTTGCTCACGCAGGTGCTGCCAGTTGTTTTGCATTAATCAGCAGTGTATTGTGTACTTACTTAGGTTAAACTGTGTACTTACTTAGGTTAAACTGTGTACTTACTTAGGTTAAACTGTGTACTTACTTAGGTTAAACTGTGTACTTACTTAGGTTAAACTGTGTACTTACTTAGGTTAAACTGTGTACTTACTTACGTTAAACTGTGTACTTACTTAGGTTAAACTGTGTACTTACTTAGGTTAAACTGTGTACTTACTTATATTAAACTGTGTACTTATATTAAACTGTGTACTTACATTAAACTGTGTACTTACATTAAACTGTGTACTTATATTAAACTGTGTACTTAGAAGGCATTAAAATGTTAAAGCAAAGCAGACTTGTCTTTAAGATTGACCTGTGACTGTATTTTTCAGAATAAAGTGTCTTTTTGCTGACTGACTGACTGACTGACTGGCTGGGGGAGAGCAGGCCATGGCTTCTCTCAGCAGTCTGTCTCTGCTGGGCTTCAGGCAGCTGTCGGTCTGCCTGGTGGACTGTATGAAGACCCCAGCAGGCCTGAGACTAGTTGTGAAGCAGGAACCAGAAGGTGAGCAGCAGCTGTGAACAAGCAGACAAACAGCGTTTACATGTTTCAGTTTATGCAGATGTCGGACAGGGAGGAGACTTGCTTGTTTTGTCCAACTAAGTCCAGAACTCAGGAATTTATCATTTATATGTGACAAAAAAAGCAGCTGTCTCATGATATTTTTACTTTACAATTGACTAAAATGTTCAGTAGATTACCAAAGTAGCTGCTGTTAATCCACTAATTAATTGATGATACATGTTTTGAGACAATAAATGAAAACCATCTGCTTTGTGTTGGATTTGAGGCTTCTGGTCTCCTTTATTGAAAAATCCAGAATTAATGGTTTTGTAAAGGTGCTGGAACAATATGTCTCCTACTTTCCTGGGCTTTAGGCTTTTATCTAAGGACAACTGATGTGATACACCAACATACCATTCCACCTGTTCATGGTTTGACATTCTATGGTTTGCAGGCTGGGGAGTTTCAAAACCCCAACACAGTCAGGAAGATGACCCTTCAGACACCTTTGCCCCAGTGGAGCCACATGACATTGAAGATATAGAAGCTTCTGAACCAGGAGGTAAATATGTTTATAAAGTATATAGGGGCAGATAGTTCCTAATTTAAAGTTTAGAAAAGCCATAATACTACAATAATACTGATACTACTACAGCATTAGATGAAGTTCCAATGTTTAAATTCAATGTTTTACACTATTTTATTTAGGAAAAGTGGTTGGTTTTATACATTTTTCTTGTTCTCTTTTTCCTATTCCCCCCTTCTGCTATGTGACAAATCCAAATGGAGCAGAGAGCCAGCAGGAAAATGTGTATGAACCTCAGTATCACCACTGTGAGCATTGTGGGAAATCCTTTGCAAGAAAGAGCAACGTCATCAGACACCAGAGACACCACTGCAGAGCCACAGTGAACCAGCCAGAGTCAGAACAGACAGAGCGGACGGTGTATTCATGCAGCAAATGCAGTCTTACTTTTCAGACTTCACGGGACTTAAAGCTGCATGCACGAGTTCACAAGGCTAAAGGAGAAGAAATCTCAGAAGAGGCTCCACGAGAGAGGCGTCACGCCTGCACGCAATGCAATAAGAGCTTCTATGTGTTGCAGACCCTGCGGCAGCACCTCCTCACCCACACTGGAGAGAAATCTTTCAGCTGCAAGGTATGTGGTAAGCAGTTTGGGAGAGAAGGCACTCTGAAGGAGCACCAGCTGATCCACACCAAGGAAAAGCCGTTTAAATGTGAGCAATGTGGGAAGAGCTGCGCCAGAAGGGGAGACCTGAAAGTACACATGCTCAGTCACTCTGATGAGAGGCCATACAGCTGCAGCTACTGTGCAAAAACCTTCAAGCACCAGGCAAAACTGAAACAGCACGAACGTGTCCACACGGGGGAGAAACCATACCAGTGCAAGTTGTGTTCAAAGCGGTTTCGAATCCAGATGTCGCTGGCTGCGCACCAGTACATTCACACAGGAGAGAAACCATTCAAGTGCACCTTGTGCCCCAAGGCCTTCAGCGTCAGGAACAACTTGAAAAAGCACCAGATGATTCACAGTGGGGATAAACCATACCACTGCTCGCACTGTAGCAAGCGCTTCCGTCTCATGCAGCACCTTGTTGTTCACGAACGTGGCCACACGGGGGAAAAACCCTACGTGTGTGACAAATGTGGGAAAGGTTACGCCCATCCATCGGCTCTGAAGACACACCAGTCTACTCATAAGGACAAACCACCTCGCTGCTCCCTGTGTAGGCAGGACTTCACTGAGCTTAGAGAACTGAACAATCACAAGTGTGGAAGAACAGCAGAGAAGCCTCACTGCTGCTCCCAGTGTGGCAAGTGCTTTTCCCAGGCTGTGAACCTGAAGAAACACCAGCTGATCCACTCTGGTGAGAAACCGTTTGACTGTAAAGAGTGTGGGAAGCAATTCAACCACAAGAGTAACCTCACCAAGCATCTACGTATCCACACAGGTGAAAAGCCGTTTGAGTGTGAACACTGTAAGAGGTGCTTTAGGCTCCAGCAGCACCTCACAACCCACAGATTAACGCACAAGACAGACTGAGACTTGAGATCACATTTTGGACTTTCGTGGGTTTAGTGGTGGTTCAGGTGTTAAAGTGGGTTCATGTTCTAATGCTAGTTTTGATGGCTCCACCTGGTGAAGTGTCCATGGGCCTTCAAACCAAGTCATAGGTAGGAAATATCTACCTAGGAAATATTCTTGTTTACACTAGTGTGAAGAGTTTCATGTGTGTTCTCTAAATATGGAACCAACGGCATCAGTTGGCTTCTGAACTCCTGAGTTCTCCCTTTATGTTCTCATGCAGAAAAAAAAGTCATTCACAGAAATCTGTTTAGGAAATTAAACATTTAGCTTTTATTAGGAGGTTTGTGGTGGTTTACAGCCAAAATAACAAAAGTTTTTTCCTTTTTTAAAACGTACCATATTATTTAGCAGAGTTCTGCTGCTGCTTCTGTTGAAAAATACATTTATGATTGTCAGTGATTCCTCAATAATGTGATTTGGTAAGACAGTGCCTTTACTTTATGTACTACAGCCAGTTGATGTGACCTTCTTTAATTGAAACTGTAATGTGGCTGCAAGGCTCCGGGTAAAATGTGATTCAGGATTTCTTTCATTTAGAATCGAATCATTATTTTCTGTCATGATTCTTTACCAATGTCTTTTTTTTTTTACATTATGTCAGAAGAAACAAGTTGCTGCTGGATTTGTTTTTGCGTCTTCCTGTGTACCGCTTGTCACATGATGGGGAAACATTCCTGTTATTGGTTAACATGGATTAGCGAGGAGAAGTGAGCAGTGGGTTCAATGCAAACACAGCAGAATGTTTGTCATGAGAGAATAAGATCACACAGGGGCCTGAATCGAGTTTGAGACTGAAAAATCATTAATCGTGCAATAAATATCCCAAAATATGCTGAGTTTTATAAACGCTCACAGAAATTCATGTTGTCTCTTTATGCGCTAGTGATATGAACATGTAGTCTGCTGGTAATGTGAAGCCGAGTGTTTGGGCAGGTAAATAATGTCATAGTATTTTACTGTTAGTGTTTATTGTAACCTGAAGAACAAATTAAACAGTTTTTGCCAAGAAGAGATGAGCTTGTTCTTCCTCAGCAGATTTTGTTCCTTTAGTTAGATTTGAATGTTTTTGTCTGGAGTATCATATGATGTTGGAGATGTTTTTTTATTAAACGGCACAGATATGTGCTGTGCTGTTTGTGTTCTCCTCACACTGACTCATGTAATTGGCTGATCACTTCAGTCATTACTGGCTCATAATTAGAGTTGCTGTAAGTGCAGTTTGTCACTGTTTACCCTGAGGAAACAAACGGGTTCAAATGCCAGTAAATCCTGGAGCAAGTGAACTGATCTGACAAAGTTTGTGTTCAGTCTGTGTGTACTTTATCACACACAGTACGACAAACAGCCTGATCAGAGTTCACGGCAGTGGTTACTCAACTCTGATCTCTTTCCAAACCCTGATGAGTCACGGGTTTGTCGGACTGACCGGGATCCTTCAAATGACCCGAGAGCAGCGTCGGAGAAACATTCAGTAACCAGTGTTCACTCAGAGAACAGACAGAAACACGATGGGCCGACTCGGTGTTCTCATCTCTCTCGGGTTGATTTGTGTGGCTTCCACAATGGTGAGTCCAGTACTACGGTCAAATATGAATTACATTTAGCAAAGTAAGAAACTTCACTGTAGTTGGTTTCATATATATTTTGTTGTACCATAAGTTAAACTGTATTTTTTTTTTGACTGCTGGTTTTATTAATCGTTCTCTCTTTCCATCTCTTTCTAGGCCACGGTGGTTGATCCCAGAGGAGCTCGCCCGGTGGAGCACGGCACCAGATCTGAGAAATGTGCCAGTCAGAAGGACTGGCCTTTCTGCACAGACGACGACTGGGTACACAGCTTTTCTTTTGTTATATAATCACAACATCACGTTTTAGCAGAGCTCAGTTATTAATGTTAGGATTTCATGTTTAATCCAGTCAGTCTTATATTTTCTAATCCATCCACCTCCTGTCCTCCATCAGGGCTCTAAATGCCCCTCAGGCTGCAGGATCATGGGTCTGATGAATAGAAATGACCACAATGTGCTGAAGAGGGTCAAGATAATCCGCGACCTCCTCGATCAGTACAAGGCCAAACACCGCTCCGCCGACCAGGTGTCCAAACAGACCTTCGACTTCCTGAGGGACAGACTCACCACTGACACTGGTGAGTCTGCTAGGAGGTTCATCTTAAACCTGAAACCTGTTCCACCTGAATTCATCCAAATGTACTGACCTTCAAAAAAAGCCCCTAAAAAGCCTCATTTTTAGACTTTTCTAATTAAATTTGAAAAACTCCAAGTAGCTCAGGAAAAAAAAAGTTTATTTGTGCGTTTTCAGGTTTGGTTTGAGTTTTTAATAGTAACCTCCAAAGATGTGTCTTTCAGAAGAAGTGTAGTAACCCTTTAATTTTGGGTCTAATCAAATATTATTTCTGTAAATTAAGGGTAAAATATAAGGCATCTCTATAAAATGATTTTTTGGTTAATCCCATGTGTTAATGCCAACAGGAAGTGACAACACCTACTACGACTTGGCCCAGAATCTGCGTCAGAGTATCACAGACATGAAGATCAGGATCGACAGGCAGTTGAGGGTCCTGGCCGCCCTGAAGGATCGGGTCAAAGATCAGGTCACCGAGATGCAGAGGCTGGAGGTACTTTGGTTCTGTGTTATTCAGAAAGCATACACCTACAGTATGACAAAGGCGGTCATGTTGAGAGAGGAAGGCTTTAAGTTTCCAGTTCAGCTGCATCAAAGTTGAAAAAGCTAATTGGCAGAAAATATGCAGCAGTTTTGCTTTTGCAGAACAAACACATGGCATATTTCCATCTCTTCCTCAGGTGGATATCGACATCAAGCTCCGGTCCTGCAAAGGATCGTGCCAGCGCTACACCCAGTACCAGGTGGACCAGGAGAGCTACGTGACCCTGGAGAAACAGGTACCACCAGCTGCTATAAAGCTTTTTCAATTGTCCCATCCAAGTCGTTTCAGTTTGTCTTTAAGCGTCAGGGAAAATGTGCAGGGAGAACAGTGAAACAAGTAAAATATGTAGTGATTTAACATGGACCAGATTCCTTCCATTCATCAATGTAAGGTGTACAACACGCCAACCCAAATCTGTCCATCTTCCAGATTAATCAGCTGGACTCCCGACCGAGTCAGAACATCGAGACCGTGAGGACTCTGTACGTGATGAAGAGCAGGCCTCTGCAGGACGTGGTTGTGGACGGTAGATACAAATCCAAGGACGAGACCACCAGAGCGGCAGCACAGCAGAAAGACGACTTGTTCACCGATGTGAGTGACACCTTACGTATATTCCAGTCTCTGTTCCTGCTGAAGAAACAAACCTTTGTTTCTTTTGAAACAGAGGTTGTGTTCCTCCTAACACAGATGCTGAACTGTAGTTTTTCAACAGTCAAACACCAGGAATTAGTGCGTCTGTAGGGACTATTTTCATATTTGGTGTTTGAAGGAACATGTCACCCAGTGCAGCAGTGTGCCGCTGACAGGTTTTGATGGTTTCTGAACAGTAACGGAGCTCCTCCGCACAGAGGAGGAAACTATATCAGGCTGTGGAAACACACAGTGACAATAAAAAAGAAGAATATCCCTACAGTGATGGACTATTTTCAGTTCAGGTGGACGTGTCTCTTATTTTTACAGCTTTACTTGTTCATGCTAAAGTCTTTCTTCTTCCTCAGGTGAAGACTTTGCAGTTGATCCTAGAGGAGGAAGGTTCCAGCTCATCCCCAGCAACCATCTCCAAGGTCCCAGGTACTTCCTACACTGCTTCTACATCTTCCACTTCCTCGTCCTCCGGTTCCTCCGGTTCCTCTGGTTCCTCCGGTTCCTCCTCCACATCATCGAGATCCATCACTGAGCTGGGAGGTGATTTCTTTGGTGGTGGTTCTGAAGGCCTTGGCCATTCAACAAGCCACGTGTCCACCAGAACCATCTCTTGCTCCAAGAGCACCAAGAAGACCATCGTCCACACGAAGGATGGGCCGGTGGAAAAAGTGGAGGAGGTGATTGAGGGCGGGCCCGAGTGCCAGTCTATGGCAGGCCTCACTAAGGGAGGGATGAGCTCCCTGTTCCCCACACTCACCCACACATCCTCCTCCTCCTCATCGTCAACTTCATCTTTAACCAGCAAGACCGTCCACGCTGGTGGCTCCAAGGGAAGTCTCACAGCAGATACCAAAACTGGGATTGCAGATCCATTCGGCGCTGAAGTTGGAATTGACCTCGGCGCGTTCATGACAGACAGTACAGATGATGACATTCCTGACTTCCATGCCCGGAGCGTGAAGAGCATGCGCGTCGAGCGGCAGGCCGATTATATAGGAAAAGGTACCAAAACATCAGAGCTGGAGTAAAACATGAAAGACAGCATAGACAGCGTGCTTTAGCATCAGCCAGCTAGCATAGCTCGCCCTATGTACCAAAATATGAAGTGAACATATCAGATCTTTGTTATTGGAGCTTAAACATTTTTCCATTCAATTCCTAAGATATATGAGATATTTTCCTCAACATGTACTCCATGAAAAATCAAAGAGGCAGGATAGAAATTATTCTTTGACGCCAAGTTATTTCTAACGCAGATCGATTGGAGTTAACTAGAACTAGTGTAACTAGTTGGAGCACGTTTCCAATATGAGATCTAAAGGGTTTCTGGTTTTTTTGGCTTTTGTTACCAGGGTCAAAGCCACAAACTTAGAAATGCAAATGCAGAGCTAATAGTTGGATCTGGTACAAATCATATATTATTTTTATTATTTGACATAAATATTTCTGTACATGTTCATTGACAATCACATTTATTCTATTAAAGATTCAAACGAGTCCAAATTCCCCAGGCAGAACCACCCCTGAATAAATCTTTTGACAAGCCACCAAACAAACTGTCTGATTTCCTGAGAAATTACAAAACCATCAGAGAAGTTGACATGGTACTGATTATTTATGGATTATTTCAGCCAGTTATGAAATGAAAAGATATTTTTGTGCTAAATAATTATGTCATAGCTTCAGATTCCCAGATATCTGCAAAGATGTGATCGGTCTCTTAATTCGTAGCTGTGGCCCTGTAACAAAGTCCTGCTCACATTCCTGATGCAAACTGGTTGGGGAGAGGCGTTGAGTTGGGGAACTGTTAGACATTTAGTGAGAAATGACCCGTTTCACCACTGTAGAGGATTTCAGCTGCCCACACCACAGAACAAGCCAGTCCAAGCTAACTCGCAGTCTGCGCTGTGCCCCCTTCTTTTTGCAGATTGCTTCGAAGCCTACCAGAACCACCTGAAAGGGGAAACAAACGGCCTGTTTAAGATCAAACCCGGCGGCCCGGACTCCACACAGGTAGTGGAGGTTTATTGTCAGCAGGAGGGGCTGATGGGAGGGTGGTTGTTAGTCCAGCAGAGGGAGAATGGTGCGCTCAGTTTCAACCGCACATGGGCCGAATACCGCGATGGATTCGGCTCGGTGGACGCGCAGGGCAAAGGGGAGTTCTGGCTAGGGAACCAGAACATCCACCTGTTGACCAATCAGGGTGAGACCATGCTGAAGGTAGCGCTGGAGGACTGGGAGGGGGGCGTGGCCAGTGCAGAATATATAATCAGGGTTGGTACAGAGGAGGAGGGTTACCCGCTACATGTGTCCGGGTACTCTGGGGATGCAGGGGACGCTCTGGTGAAGCCCAGTGTAGAACTACATATGTCCCACAACGGGATGAAGTTCAGCACCTTCGACAGGGACAATGATAACTGGGATGAGAGTTGTGCAGAAAGGTTCGGGGGAGGGTGGTGGTACAACAGCTGCCAGTCAGCTAACTTGAATGGGATTTATTATAAAGGCACGTACGACCCGGAGAGTAACCTGCCGTACAAGGAGCAGAACGGAGTTGTCTGGGTCTCATATAAACCGCCCAACTACAGCCTGAAAACTGTCCGAATGTTTGTTCGGCCTGTTGCTTTTTAATACGACTCAGAGCTGCAGAAAACCTGTCAAATGATAGAAAATATTCCTGTTTCCACCAGAAGAAAACAGTGGGAGAAAAAGAGAAGAGTCACTGATGAAACTCAGGCTGAATAAATATTTGAGGACAAAATGCAAAGGTGGTTTCGGACTTTTTAGACTATCGAGCTGCTCGTAAATCATTGTGGGATTTCAAAACCATGTCACAGTGTCCCCGTGTCTTTGTGTGTGTTTGTTTGTTCATTATGTAAAAGGCATCGAGCTGTTTGTTAGGGTTACAAAACCTGTACTGTGTCTCTAGTCGATCAATAAAGATTCATGTTCACTTCAGCTGCTGTGGTTTGTGCAATGATTTCAGTCAAATAGAACCAAGCCTTCAATATGTGATATGTCATTTAAATACAAAACACTGTTTTCAGATCAGCTAAAGAAAATCTGATGGTATTTAATGCACATCGTCTGTGAACGTGTTTTAATCAGCTAAAGAAGCTTCAGTGAGGAAGTGACTGAAGAAAGAAAAAAGCAGATTAAACATCACATTAGAATCAACATGTGATGAACATGTGATGCTTTAACTGTAGTGTGTTTAATGTGTCCTGTTATTTCAGTGCAGGGTTTCCAGCTGTTTCCCGCTTTATTATATTTTAGTAGCAGCCAACATGTTGGTAAATGTTTGATTCTTCTAGTTCTTCTGGTTGGCTGTGCTTTTCTTCAGGAAAGTGATTTGAATCAATTACAAAGCAAAGTTAAAACCAGGAAACAGACTTTGTGATGAATGTGAGTCAATTTTAGTTAAAAACGCTGAATGTGATGTTTGATGTTTGTCTCCTGCAGATGTGGCACTAAATAAATTCATGACTGCTGCACACAAATACACACCATACATGTTTCCAGTGTCATGTTTGAGTTGAGCTCAGATCAAAGTAAACTGACACCAGTGCTCTTGTTTGTTTTTTTGTTCAGTGTGTTTGAGGCTGATGCAGCAGACTCAAGATGGCCGACAGCCCTCCAGGCCCACCTGGACCTACAGGAGTCAGCGCTGTGTAGCGACGCCTGCCGTCGCTCTGTGTTCAGATGACGACTGGGTAACACGCAAACACACACATGCAGACACGCGCACGTGTCATCGTCCGTGCAAACGTGAACAACGTAATTTTGAGAACATCAAACATGTCGACTCCCAGTTAGAAAACTGTCTGTGTTTATGAGATGTACGTGTCCCTCTCCAAAGGTTTCTAAATGCCCCTCAGGCTGCAGACTCCAGGGTCTGATCTCCCAGATGGAGAGTGAGGTGGAAAGAAAACTGCAAAAGGTGTGTAAGACGAGGAAGATGCATGAAGACGCAGCTGACGTGTCCATGATGGCAACGACACAGATCTACACCTCTCTCAGCAAAAACTCCAGACAAGGTAAGACTCACTAATTCTCTTAGTGCTGCTGATAAAATAAAGACAGCTGTGCGTGTTTACTAACTAAAGCTTGTTTATTCATCTACAGCGTCAAACCTGAAGTTCGTGGAAAACGTGGGAGGACTGGCCAGGAGTCTCACGTCACTACGGAGGAGATCGTCCTGTCTGTCACAGAAACTGAAGGAGCTACGCAGCAACGTAGAGAGACAGATCGAAGACCTGTATCGGACAGAGGTGAGCGGACGGAGCAACTACTATACAGCCAACATGCATTTAAGTGTCACGTTCTGCACTTAAATGGTGACATGCTCACTGTTTTTGGGCTCTAGGGGTCAAGATCACAACTGGTCTGTTCTACTGAGCCAAAGTGTTTTTATTATTTGGTAACTCAGGAAAGTGATCCGGGTACTTGTGTGCCTTTAGACAGATGTGAGCTCAGACAGATGTTGGCTGGGTTTTTGGATTCTGTTGACTGTGCAGAGACGTTTTTAGGTGTTGCTCTGTAGCAGGTCATGGTGTTAATGCTACATTAATACTTCACCGTCTTGCTCATGTTACCAGGTCGACGTTGACATGAAGCTGCGAGCCTGCCGGGGATCCTGCCGGTCGGCACCACCCTTCTCTGTCAACCACCCCAGTTACCAGACGCTTCGGACTGATCTGGACCAGATGGACAAGTCTGGAAACCAGAGAAGCAAGGGCACCGCACCTCAGAGAGGCATTCCACACGTCAAGCTGAGGACTGTAGATGTGGGCCCAGCACCTTCGGCAGAATATAGGACCATGCCAACAGTTCGGGGAGAGCTCCTGACCCAGTTCATACTGGAGGAGCTGCTGGAGGAGCCTGCAGATGTGGAGGTTTGTTCCACCTAATTAATGTCTTTGGCCTAGGAGGCTGTGGCTAAATACAGGACTTACAATGTTTACAAGGATTTTCCAACTCATTTCCTTTGGACATTCAGGAAACAAACATTTTTACCAGTTTTAAAACGTTTCTAATGGGACACTTCCTGTCGCCTGCTGTATTCCTCTGTTGGTCACTGTCATTTTTCCAAATTAAAACTTTTTCAGACAATGTTTTAGTTAAAATTTGACAAATCATTTTTCTGCATGTTAGTAAAAGCTCTAATTACCTGACAAATTGAAATATATGAGCATTGAGAACACGTCATCTTTCTTGCTGTTATTTATTTGTGTTTTCTTTATTTAGGCATGTTAGATAAATACCTTTCAGCACATTGTAATGTCTGTATATAGCCAATCCATTACTTCACTTATATTCATTATAAACTGAATGAAAATGTGCCCAAACATATTTCACTCCATAGTTTCCTAAGATCAACTGTATGATTTCAAATTGAATCAGGAGTTTCAGTGAGAAAATGAGAAGTTTCCATTAATATTTTTAATCCTCAGTCAGTTTAAACCAAATTAGCTTCTTCACATGTGTTTCTGTTAAACTGTAATAGAGCTGAGTTGACATTCAGAGTAACGACCTGCACGGCCCTCAGCCCCTTAAAAGACCCTCCACCAATCTGCACCATGTCATTAGTAATTGTTGATCATAATTCATACTATCTGATCAGGTAGGTCAGGTGACGCTGTGCTAACGTTAACCCTTCTGCCACAGTAAGAACCATCAGGGCCTGTTTGTAATTAGTGTTCTTTATTTTTAATCATGCTTGATCCGTCTTGAGCCTTAAAATATAGAGGGACTGATCTGGCTTCTAGTCTACAGGCACCTCAGCAGAGATGTAAATAATTGATTAGGATTTGAGCGAAATAACCACCAGAACAGACAAAGTATGTTCCTCAATGTGTTTATTGAGTAGCAGAGGACAGTTAGTGTTAACTCATCCTGGTCTTAGCACATAACAAAGGACAGACCACAGCACATTCACTTAGAGCCATCACAAGTTCCCCTGACATGAAACTATTTTTAAAACAGAGTTTACTTCCTGCACTTTGGGTTTTTTTTATTCTTTACACTTCCAGCAAACAGCTTTAGTCCAAACTCAGTGTTAGTTGTGTTAAAACATCAGCAGCTAAAACAGGAAACGCCTGTATAGTAGATGAACATCACAAAGAGCTTTGAACTATTCTCGTGTTTGTGAATGTGTTTCTTTTATTTTGGCAGTGTCCTGTGTTATGTGCCGACATCCTCCGACACCATTAACTGGAGGCGAAGTAAGGCCTGATCTTCATGCTGATGGCCTTGAGCGAATACCAGCTCCCCTTCCAGTTCATCCACACTATGCCGTCATCTGTTCCGTGCTTGGCCATTTGGCGAGTGTAGGCTCCGCCTATGTAGTATCGGCCGTTGGGATTGGCTGAGTGGCAGCGGTTGTACCACCAGCCGCCTCCGTCCTCCCTGGAGCACTGTTTGGAGGGATCGCCGGGGATCCTGGTTCAAGCAAACAAGGACAGAAAGGTATGAGACAGACTGTCACTTCTTTTTTTCTACTGGCAGAGAAGGAGACGGAGCATTAAACCAGAGTTCTGCCAAAGGTCATTTCCCAGCATTCTGTCTAGAATAAAAAGCTTAAAGCTAAATCAGAGGATAAGACTACCAAGACACTTGAAACACAATATGACTACATAGTTTTATGATGCGTACAGTCAAAATGCTTTAGCTTTAGATTTCAAAATGTTTGCCATACACATGCTAACGTCTCTTGTCGTTTCCTGTTGTCTGAGCAGTAAGTTCTGGTTCTTTGCCTTGTTGATAGTTTGTTCTGTCACACAACATCTGCATTGTTCAGATTTTAGTAATGCAAAGTCAATAAAGTGAAAAACCCCAGTGTGGGTGTGTCTAAAAAACAGGACACTTACCATTTGTCGTTGTCTCTGTCATAGGTGCTGAACATCATGCCGTTGTGGATGGTCATGGTGCGGTTTACGCCAAAAAGCTGCGACGCTCCTTCCAGCAAGGTGTTGCCAGCGTTACCAGAGTAGCCGTCAACTGCCAGCACATAGCTGGTCACTTCTGATTGGACAGTGAACTGGCGATACTGGGCGTGGACCTACATAATACAAACCATGTGAGTTTCATTCCACAAAAACTTAAGCCTCTCCAGCCCACATGTCACAGTCCATCTTGAATGAGGGCTAATTTTCTAATCACTGTATTTGTGGCTGAGATGAGAACTGGTGTTAAACTGCATCATTGGGCCAATCAGTGTTAGCCTTAGACACAGGCTGTATATTCTCATGCTGCTGGCCACCAACTACTTTGATTCTGACGATGAGAGTGAAAAATGATTGGACTGAAATCAGGTTCCCTCTGAGGCTCAGACGTTATTGCACCAATGAAAATGCTGTTCAACAATTCCCCAGATCTCTACAATGGAGGCTTAATGAAATTAGCACCAGCTAAAGGTACCATACCCACTTCAGATGTAAATATGAGTTCAAAGTTATTGAATTAAACATTAAACCTTTAGCTCAGTAATCGATTACCAAAACAAACTCATTTTCTGTTTATGAACTAATCATTTCTTCTGTAGATAGAAACCTCGAGGACTCACCTTGGCTCCTGTCCAGTCCTGCATTTCAATAAGAACCTCAGTGGGGCCCGTCTTCGTCAGCTGACTAATGCGGTCATTACCCAGCCAGTGTTCCCCTGTCACATGATGAACAAGTTAAGTACATTGGTCCACAAACTGCTAGAATAATGGTGACTAGAAGTATACAGGTACAAATAGCAGTAATTCAGAAAAGCACAAAGCAAAATGTGTTAACTAATAACCAATCTCCTTTCATTTTTTGAAGGTCTTACCAGGAGTATTACAGTAACCCTTGCCAGTATCAAAGGCAGTGTTGCCAAAACCACGTCGGTACTCGTCCCAGCGCCGGCCAAAGTCAACACTGCCATCGAGCCTGTTCTGAATGAGAAGCCATCCTGAGAAAGTAGAAGAAATGCAAAAGATGAAAATCCATCATCAAAGGTATTAAAATCCAATGGGCTGACATTAAACGTACATGGTGATTTTAATTATTAAGTATTTTCACCTCCATTCTGTGTGGTTTGATCACAGAAGACCTTGTATGGAGGGCTGGTGGCGTCGGGCTGGACCAGGTACATCTGTGACTCTTTTCCTCCACGACGGTAGATGTCCTCACACTCCTTACCTGGATCACAAAGGACAGGACATTTTTAGTGTGAAGAGTTGGAATGTCAAAGATGATCCTGACTGCCCATCAAACACATAATAAGGTAACTACTCATCAGATCTTTCTGAAATTTGGTATAAATATTAATAATCCAAGTAGAACAAACCCCAAAACTTTGATGACCAACTGACCCTTTTTTTTTTTTTTTTCTTTTCAAAAAAAAGCAAAACCATCCAAAAGAAGAGAACCAGACTCACCAGATACCACCGGTATGGGACATTTGGTTTTGCATGGCTCCTTGCAGTCATCCTTCTGGGTCTGGATGGCCTTCTCCAACCTCTGGATCTTCTCCTTGATCTTGTCTAGGATCCCCTACAGCCACGACACATTATGTACATTGCTATGTAATATGTGATCTTTCCAATACTAAGTCATGGCAGCTCTTACTTACATTAAGCACTCTGATGGTGGAGGGGAAGACAGTATCCACTGTCTCCTTGATGTAGGCATGTTGTTCCTCCACTTGATCAGTGTACTGACTGACAACCCTGCTGTTGTCTGAGAAAAAGAAATTATACTTTTTGTCACATTAAAAAATTAGAATATATATATATATATATATATATTCTGTGATTATTCAGGGTGTGAAAAATCAATATATATATTTTCTGTGATTAATCAGGGTGTGAAAAATCATTTGATTAATCAGGGTGTGAAAAATCTATATGTATATATATATATATTCTGAGATTAATCAGGGTGTGAAAAATCATTTGATTAATCAGAGTGTGAAAAATCATTTGATTAATCGGTTTGAAAAATCATGTGATTAATCAGGGTGTGAAAAATTATGTGATTAATCAGGGCCATTACATAGTCAGGCCACGCCCATCAATCATGTTTTGTCACATTACATCAAGTCAGACTACATCCACAACATTTCTGTGCTCATAGTTTCTATAACCCAACTATGAAAGTGAGTGTTTTAACTGGACTCACCATTAATGACTTTCTGTCTCTCCCTCAGAGAGTTAGACATCCTGTTGACATAGTTGAAGATGTTGTTGGAGGATCTGGAAAGGTCATCCACCTGAGGCCTGAGTTCACTAATGCTCTGTGAGAAGCAGATGCAAATAAATAAATAAAACTCAGACACTCATCCCAGTGTTTGTCATTGGCAATTATAGCAGCAAAATAATTTCCTACAAAGAAGTGACTGCTCTTTGCTCAGAGAAGGCAAGAAAAAGGAAAATCCAAAATTAATTTAGTAAATCAGTTTAATTTACCATCTTGGTGTTCCTCTCTTGCTTCAGCAGTGTGGTCTTCAGCTCACAGCCAGTGGGACACAAAACACCCTGTTAGACAGAAAAATGGATGAGTCTCTCATTTTATTTCCTACTTCAACAAGTTAGTATTTGTTTTACAGGATGATTTACTCGTGCCTCAGTATTATTAATGGCAGGTTTTCACCTACATATGTAAACTACTTTCTCTGGTGTGTGCCTACCATCTCCTCTGAGGCATGTGTGCACCCTCCATCCTCCGGCTGCTCCACCTTCTCCTGCCGCTGTGGCCCTCCAACCGGAGCTGAGGTGGGGCGACCACGATACCTGGACAAAGCGCAGGAAACACATAAAGAACACAGTCAGATCTCATTTTTAAATGGTCCCATGTGAACCAACAAAAACACGAGCCAGTGCAGCTCAGACAAAGTATAGCACCACCATCAGGAAAAGACTGGAATAAAATAATAATTTGACCAACTCTTAAACTTATGAGTTCCCATCAGCCTTAGCTCCACTGTGAGTTTAGGACACATTATCAAATATAAGCATGTTAGCACTGTGAGCTGATATTAGCATTTAGCTTAAAGTTCAGATGAGCAGTAGAACTTTACATTTGTTTGGTTGCACTGGTAGAAAGTACTTGTGCATGACTAGAGTTTCTCTAGTATCTGCTACATGTGACAGATTCCCAATATTTTCCAATCAGCTTCTAAATGAAAGTACACAAAAGGTTCTAGCGATGATTTAACCCCCCTTATTAAAATACTACAAACAGTACTGCATTGAATAAAATAATACAATAACATAGCCTATATATTGGCATGTATGTGTGTTGTACCTGCTGGCGCCACCTACGGGTGGTGGGGTGGGACGGCTGGGGATGTAGGTGTCCCCGGCCTTCATTATTGGACGGTGACCCCGAGCGTCTACGGGTGCTCCCTGGGTGAGAGAGGGAACAGGCGTCATGACATAATAAACCACAAAATGGTCATACTATACTGTGTAAAAATTTCAAGTAAAATAGTCATACTATTCTAAGGCATTTTTGTCAACCAAAATGGTCATGCTATACTGAGGCATTTTTTGTCAAAAAAATGGTCATGCTATACTGAGGCATTTTTTGTCAAAAAAGTGGTCATGCTATACTAAGGCATTTTTGGTCAAGTAAAATGGTCATGCTATAATGAGGCATTTTTTAAAAAAAAATGGCCATACTATAATAGGGCATTTTTTTGTCAACCAAAATGGTCATACTATAGTGTGCCTATATTAAGGCATTTTTAGTCAACGAAAATGGTCATACTATAATAAGGCATTTTTTGTCAAAAAAAAATGGTCATACTATACTAAGCCATTTTTTGTCAATCAAAATGGTCATACTATACAAAGGCATTTTTGGTCAAAAAAATGGTCATACTATACTAAGGCATTTTTTGTCAACCAAAATGGTCATACTATACTAACGCATTTTTTGTCAACCAAAATGGTCATACTACACTAAGGCATTTTTGGTCAAAAAAATGGTCATGCTATACTAAGGCATTTTTTGTCAAAAAAAAACAAAAGGTCATACTATACTAAGCCATTTTTTGTCAAAAAAAAACAAAAGGTCATACTATACTAAGGCATTTTTTGTCAAAAAAATGGTCATACTATACTACGGAATTTTTGGTCAAAAAAATGGTCATAATATACTAAGGCATTTTTTGTCAAAAAAATGGTCATGCTATAATGAGGCATTTTTAAAAAAAAAAAATGGCCATACTATAATAGGGCATTTTTTTATCAACCAAAATGGTCATGCTATAGTGTGTAAAAATTTCAAGTAAAATGGTCATACTATATTGTGCCTATACTAAGGCATTTTTTGTCAACCAAAATGGTCATACTATAATAAGGCATTTTTGTCAAAAAAAAATGGTCATGCTATAATAAGGCATTTTTTCTCAAAAAAAACAAAAGGTCATACTATACTAAGCCATTTTTTGTGAAAAAAAAACAAAAGGTCATACTATACTAAGGCAATTTTTGTCAAAAAAATGGTCATACTATACTACGGAATTTTTGGTCAAAAAAATGGTCATGCTATAATGAGGCATTTTTTAAAAAAAAAATGGCCATACTATAATAGGGCATTATTTTGTCAACCAAAATGGTCATGCTATACTAAGGCATTTTTTGTCAAAAAAAAAAATGGTCATACTATACTAAGGCATTTTTTGTCAACCAAAATGGTCATGCTATACTAAGGCATTTTTTGTCAAAAAAAAAAAAAAAGGTCATACTATACAAAGGCATTTTTGGTAAAAAAAAATGGTCATACTATACTAAGGCATTTTTTGTCAACCAAAATGGTCATGCTATACTAAGGCATTTTTTGTCAAAAAAAACAAAAGGTCATACTATACTACGGAATATTTGTCAAAAAAAATGGTCATACTATACTAAGGCATTTTTTGTCAAAAAAAATGGTCATGCTATACTAAGCCATTTTTGGTCAAAAAAAACAAAAGGTCATACAATAATAAGGCATTTTTTTCTCAAAAAAAAAACAAAAGCTCATACTATACTACGGAATTTTTTGTCAAAAAAAATGGTCATGCTATACTAAGGCATTTTTTGTCAAAAAAATGGTCATACTATAATAAGGCATTTTTTGTCAAGTAAAAAGGCCATACT
Organism: Mastacembelus armatus; assembly: GCF_900324485.2. Taxonomy (NCBI): domain Eukaryota; kingdom Metazoa; phylum Chordata; class Actinopteri; order Synbranchiformes; family Mastacembelidae; genus Mastacembelus; species Mastacembelus armatus. The sequence continues at coordinate 17,367,669 of NC_046650.1, read as the reverse complement.
ATAATAACTCATTTTTTGTCAATCAAAATGGTCATACTATAATAAGGCTTTTTTTGTCAACCAAAATGGTCATACTATACTAAGGAATTTTTTGTCAAGTAAAATGGTCATACTATACTAAGACATTTTTGGTCAAAAAAAAAAAAGGTCATATTATAGTGTTTAAAAATTTCAAGTAAAATGGTCATACTATACTGAGGCATTTTTTGTCAAAAAAAAATGGTCATACTATAATAAGGCATTTTTGGTCAAAAAAATGGTCATGCTATAATGAGGCATTTTTAAAAAAAAAAAGGCCATACTATGATAGGGCATTTTTTTGTCAACCAAAATGGTCATACTATAGTGTGCCTATATTAAGGCATTTTTTGTCAAAAAAAAATGGTCATACTATACTAAGCCATTTTTTGTCAATCAAAATGGTCATACTATACAAAGGCATTTTTGGTCAAAAAAATGGTCATACTATACTAAGGCATTTTTTGTCAACCAAAATGGTCATACTATACTAACGCATTTTTTGTCAACCAAAATGGTCATACTACACTAAGGCATTTTTGTCAAAAAAAAATGGTCATGCTATACTAAGGCATTTTTTGTCAAAAAAAACAAAAGGTCATACTATACTAAGCCATTTTTTGTCAAAAAAAAACAAAAGGTCATACTATACTAAGGCATTTTTTGTCAAAAAAATGGTCATACTATACTAAGGCATTTTTTGTCAAAAAAATGGTCATGCTATAATGAGGCATTTTTAAAAAAAAAAATGGCCATACTATAATAGGGCATTTTTTTGTCAACCAAAATGGTCATGCTATAGTGTGTAAAAATTTCAAGTAAAATGGTCATACTATATTGTGCCTATACTAAGGCATTTTTTGTCAACCAAAATGGTCATACTATAATAAGGCATTTTTTGTCAAAAAAAATGGTCATACTATACTAAGCCATTATTTGTCAAAAAAAAAAATGGTCATACTATACTAAGCCATTTTTTGTCAACCAAAATGGTCATGCTATAATAAGGCATTTTTTGTCAAAAAAAATGGTCATACTATACTAAGCCATTTTTTTGTCAACCAAAATGGTCATACTATAATAAGGCATTTTTTGTCAATCAAAATGGTCATACTATACTAAGCCATTTTTGGTCAAAAAAAATGGTCATACTATACTAAGGCATTTTTTGTCAAAAAAAATGGTCATACTATACTAAGCCATTTTTTTGTCAACCAAAATGGTCATACTATAATAAGGCATTTTTTGTCAAAAAAAAATGGTCATACTATACTAAGGCATTTTTTGTCAAAAAAAATGGTCATACTATACTAAGGCATTTTTTGTCAAAAAAAACAAAAGGTCATACAATAATAAGGCATTTTTTCTCAAAAAAAAAAAAGGTCATACTATAATAAGGCATTTTTTGTCAAGTAAAATGGTCATGCTATACTAAGACATTTTTGGTCAAAAAAAAAAAAAGGTCATATTATAGTGTTTAAAAATTTCAAGTAAAATGGTCACGCTATACTAAGGCATTTTTGGTCAAAAAAAAATGGTCATAATATACTAAGCCATTTTTTGTCAAAAAAAACAAAAGGTCATACAATAATAAGGCATTTTTTCTCAAAAAAAAAAGGTCATACTATAATAAGGCATTTTTGTCAAAAAAATGGTCATGCTATACTAAGGCATTTTTGGTCAAAAAATGGTCATGCTATACTAAGGCATTTTTTGTCAAAAAAAAACAAAAGGTCATACAATAATAAGGCATTTTTTCTCAAAAAAAAACAAAAGGTCATACTATACTACGGAATTTTTTGTCAAAAAAAATGGTCATACTATACTAAGGCATTTTTTGTCAAAAAAAATGGTCATGCTATAATAAGCCATTTTTGGTCAAAAAATGGTCATACTATACTAAGGCATTTTTTCTCAAAAAAAACAAAAGGTCATTCTATAATAAGGCATTTTTTGTCAAGTAAAATGGTCATACTATACTAAGGCATTTTTTGTCAACCAAAATGGTAATGCTATACTAAGGCATTTTTTTACAAAAAAATGGTCATGCTATACTAAGGCATTTGTCGTCAAAAAAAATGGTCATGCTATACTAAGGCATTTGTCGTCAAAAAAAATGGTCATGCTATAATAAGGCATTTTTTCTCAAAAAAAAAACAAAAGGTCATACTATAATGTGGCATTTTTTGTCAAAAAAATGGTCATACTATAATAAGGCATTTTTTGTCAAGTAAAAAGGCCACACTATAATAACGCATTTTTTGTCAATCAAAATGGTCATACTATACTAAGGCTTTTTTTGTCAACCAAAATGGTCATACTATACTAAGGCATTTTTGTCAACCAAAATGGTCATACTATACTAAGACATTTTTGGTCAAAAAAAAAAAAGGTCATATTATAGTGTTTAAAAATTTCAAGTAAAATGGTCATACTATACTAAGGCATTTTTGGTCAAAAAAAAAAAGGTCATACTATACTAAGGCATTTTTTGTCAAAAAAAAAAATGGTCATGCTATACTACTAAGGCATTTTTTGTCAACCAAAATGGTCATACTATAATAAGGCATTTTTGGTCAAAAAAAAAATGGTCATACTATAAGAAATTTTTTGTCAACCAAAATGGTCATACTATACTAAGGCATTTTTTGTCAAAAAAAAAAAATGGTGATGCTATACTAAGGCATTTTTGGTCAACCAAAATGGTCATACTATATTAAGGCTTTTTTTGTCAACATGTAAAGAAATGCAGTCTGACGACAAACACAGCAGGTCTACGTACTGTTCCGGTGTCAGCTGGTGTGTTTGTGGGCTCCTGTGGTGTAAGAGATAGAACTGTTAATATTTTTGAACACACAAATCCTCTATTCTTTTACATGCCTGTATTGAAACTGAAACATTCATTCATTTCTATGATTTAATCATTTTATTAAATGAGCACAGTCCAAAACACTCACCACGTCTTCATCATAGTCCAGGTTCCCCTGACCCCAGGCGACAGATGCGCACAGATACAGTAACAACAGCGTCTTCATGCTTGTGTCAAAGTGTCGTCAGTGTGGCTCCGCTCTGTTCTCTGTTCCTGAAGCCTGATGGGACCTGCTATTTATCCTCTGTGGCTGGACCTCTGCTCCCAGTCCCAGTGACCTGCCCCCACTGGTCAATAACTGCAGGGACAGTTTTTCCAGCCTGAGTCACATTTGATCTGTTTGTGGAAAAACAAAAGAGCCAAAGAGTTTACTGATCACTCAGAGTTTACCGATTACTCAGAGTTTACCGATCACCTGTGCAGGCAGTCCTCAGTGTTTTCAGGCCAGTGCTGGCGTCCACAGACTGATGATTCAGTATTTCACTCTGCCACCTGAGGAACTTTATGTTCCACAGGTTAAATTTACAGATCAATCCTAATCAACCCTGATGACTCACAGTTTCCTTCCTGGCGGTGCAGACAGGGGGTCCTGATGGGAAATGAGTCCAACCTTCTGTTTTGTCCTGGATGACAGTAACTTTCACAGCTTGTTACTCTGGTTTACACCAAAATCTGCACTGGTCTGATAATTATTAGGTCTTTTTTAGTCTGAGCAGTGAGTTCAGCTCAGGTTTCACCAAAATGATCTTCAGGTTATGATTGACTGAAGGTTTTTACTTATGATGGGATGTTTAGGAGACTTTTTACTTGACTTATGATGTTCCTTTGAACATACCGTGTCTACATTTCTGTCCAGTCACAGCTTTTTGTGGCTGCGAGGGCGTCACTGTGGGGAAATCAGCTGCTGCTGTTTGAGTCCAAAGGGGTGCATTATGAAAGCACAGGCCTCAGCACACAAACATATCAGGCTTTGTGCTCCAATCAATAATCTGAGACCACAGCAGGACAGATGTGGAGGGGAACCTAAGGGCTTTTTTTAGAAGACGGGCACCTCAGGCCTCACATGGGAAACAACAGTTCACAGACTGTGCATGTTTGGGTTAACAGTGCTAACCAGGTCAGTGCACAGCAACAGACCTGCCAAATGAAATACAGAATATGAAATATGAATCTTTGAAAAGACACAGTATCTACCTGTACCATTAGTGCTTTGTGTGTTATGCATCACATAAACCATCACAGTTAAATGCAGCTTTTTATTGACAGCTTCATTTTCTAACTATGGTTCTGGAAGCTTGACTGTATTTACATCGTATGAAAGGGAATCATGTCGGCCTAAGTGTGGCCCTCTAAAAAGCTATGATTAACCAAAGAAGACAGGAAACAGCATGTGCAGCTTTTTCACTGTCAGGTCAGAGGTCAGTTCTTGGAACAAACAAAGGGCAGGGTGGAGTTGCAGGAGGCGTAGAACCACTTCAGTTCATCTGTGAAACCAAACACAAACACACTAAGGATCTCAGGGTGTAAACATGAAAACATGCACAGCAGCTGCTTCTCTGTCTGTGTGTGTGTGTGTGTGTGTGTGTGTGTGTGTGTGACTTCATTACGTTTGTAATTCATCTTCAGGCAGTTGTCGTCTGTCTCATCGCCGTCATCACCGTCATCGTTGTACCAGTTTTTATAGTAAAACTTGGAGCCGTCAGTCCACATCCAGTACCCCGGCTACAGACGGACACACACACACAATTAAAGTGTCAGCAGTCACCTCGAGTCTCTTTCTATAAAATCTAAATATCAGGTTAGAAATTAAAGCCACATTAAATCAATAACATCATCAGCATTTTACCATCTCAAAAACATTGTCAGAATCAAAGAGATCATGTCTAAACCAGACTTGGAGAGACTCATCCATGCTTTTATCTCCAGCAGGTTAGATTACTGTAACTGTTCACAGGGCTCTCAAAACGAGCTGTAAGGCAGCTGCAGTACATTCAGAACGCTGCTGCTCAGGTCATGACTAGAACCAGGAAGTACAACCACATTACTCCTGTTCTCAGATCTCTGCACTGGCTTCCTGTCTCTCAGAGAACAGACTCTAAAACAGCACTGCTTGTGTATAAGTCTCTTCATGGCTCAGCACCACAGAACATCTCTGACATGTTGCTGCCATATGAACCATCTTGGACTCTGAGAACATCAGGGACAGGCCTTCTGCTCGTGCCCAGAGTCAGGACTAAACAGGGAGAAGCAGCTAAAACCTGGAATAGTTCATCCAGCTGCTGCTCAGATATGATCAGTTAGTTTGACCTACACTCCCATAGGATTTATCATATTTATTATTAGTGTCAACACTGTAAAGCTTCACTGACACAACATCCTCCTCCTTTAAGACTTGAACCAAATGTGTCAATGCTCAGTGTGATGAGGAGGAAATGTGATGTGAGAATAAACTACAGTAAGATTTTAATAATAGGTGAAACTGGGGATAGTACATGAGAAGGGTTTCATACATGGATGGCGTCTGAGGCACCGATCCAGGTTTCAGGGAAGGTCTGGGTGTATCCTCTGGTCAAGGACATGACGAAGTGATTCTCCTCGTAGCTGTGGATCGACGCCAGGTTGCCCCCGTCGAACTGGCAGTAAATCTGGGAGGAACCAGGGAAGAGCAGGTTTCACATGTCATTTATCGGAACAGGACTGGATGCACATTTCCATCCCTCCACCAGTCCTCACCTCAGCTTCGAGCCACGTCTTCGGGGTTTCGTTGAATATGAAACATCTTTTCCTGAAGCTGCTCCAGCCGTGGGGGCAGTAGAAGTCACTGTCTGCAAAATAAGTTTCAGACATTTTACTGAGCAAACACCAGCCTGAGATGTTCTTCTCCACACGGAGCCAAACTCTATTTGACCTTGAAGTCTAAGTTAAGTCCTGATGTTCCTGTGCAGCTGTTAGTTTAACAATAATTAATATTCTACAGTGCAAACAGATCATTGTTAATGATGAAGCTCCAGTATGAAAATAAAGGTCATTATTACTGATGCATTTAAAAGGTGTGAGCAGCATTTTACTGTGGCAGCTAAAAGTAACTAAACTATATAACTACGTAAATATTTACCTGTAAAGTAAAAAGTACATTTGGAAATACTGCAAAACTTCAAGTAAAGAACATTATATTGAAGCACTGTCCAACACGCTCACGCTCACCACAGTCCACAGGATGGGACCCCGGCGAGGTTCTGGTGTGGGGTATCTCCTGCCCGCTGATGACGTCGACGCACCAGCAGTACCCGGTGGACCATGAGCACTGCTGCCGGATGTAGTTGCCGCTGTCGTCACACTGAGGGCAGTACTCCCCGATCAGGTGTTGGCAGTGCTCCCTCTCGTACTCGCATTGCACCACTCGGTGGGGGGAGCTGGTGTTGACCGGGTAGGCTCGGCTCAGGGCCAGGAGGGTGCAGAGTGTGAGGCACCCACTGAGCACCTTCATGTTGGAGGTGGTGGTGATGATGATGATGATGAAGAAGAAGCAGCTGGGCCTGAAGTCACAGGAGCAAAGAAGTGAGCACTTTATTAGGGACCCCCTGCAAAGTTAATCCAGACTGAAAAGTTTGATGATCAGTCTGGATTTTGTTGGATCCATCTGATCCTGAAAAAGGAGCTAAAGTTATCAGATAAATGTAGAGCAGGAAAAGGTCCAAGGTTTGACTCTCACATATAGTGAAGTCCAAGGATGAAGTAGTACAACATGGAAATACTCAGGTAAAGTACTAATACTGCTGAATATTTCAGAGTATTTATTAGTAACACCTCTGAAAACACAGGACTAACACATTTAATATTTTTAAGATAAAAAAGGATTGAAATGACATAAAAATCTAAATTCTTCCATCAATAGAAAACTAATTATCATATAAACCCTATTTTTATTAGACTGGACTGACATGACAACTACAGCCAATAAAACCAGTAAAGAGAATCATCTTCAGAGGAAGTCTACAGTCCACTCACGTGATCCAAGGTCAGCTGGTGTGATGGGCTACTCTGCTGCTCCGCTGCCTTTTATCCTGCCCAGCTCCTCTGAGTCTTTACGTCACTTCCCACAACTGCACAAAGGCTTTTTTCAGCAGATCGACATTTCCATCTGAATTTACTGGAGAACCCAGGCCGCTGAAAAACCTTACTCTGGGTCTATTGTTGTCACAGACAGTTTTAGGTTTCATCTTCATCTGATTGTTCACATTGTGTCTTATCTGATCTGCCTGCACCTTCTACTGTTCCAGCTCCTTATCGCGTTCATGTTCACAGAAACACAGAAAACACGTCTCATGTGAAGCTGCTTTCTGATCCAGCCTGGTATTGTGTAAATCTGGGTTAGTGGCTCGGACTCCACGTCTCCTTTTCTGTCTCATTGTCTCATATGACACTAACCTGAAGGCCTGGTTCCTGGGTTAACTCTACTCTGCTGCTCTTAAAGGATGTACTGGAAACCATCACTACATGACTCTGACACTGAGGTACCTGTACTTTGCCCAAGTCCAGATGACCAAGGTCTTTATTTTTCACACCAAACACAGGAGAAGCAACTGAGGCAGGAATGGTCTGGAGCAGCTAATAGAACACAGGTGCAACTAATCAGGAACCTAGAACGTCAAACTACCTGAAAACATGACCAGGCAGGAAGTAACATGGAAACCAAAATAAAAGTCCATCACAGAAAGCAGAAAACACCAGACCCTGACCCTAGAAGCAGATGTAGTACTTTTTACTACACTCCATGTGTCCAGAGACAGATATAGTACTTTTTACTACACTCCATGTGTCCAGAGACAGATATAGTACTTTTTACTACACTCCATGTGTCCAGAGACAGATATAGTACTTTTTACTACACTTCATGTGCCCAGAGACAGATATAGTACTTTTTACTACCCTCCATGTGTCCAGAGACAGATACAGTACTTTTTACTACCCTCCATGTGTCCAGAGACAGATACAGTACTTTTTACTACACTTCACGTGCCCAGAGACAGATATAGTACTTTTTACTACACTCCATGTGTCCAGAGACAGATGTAGTACTTTTTACTACACTCCATGTGTCTGGCAGCTGCAGTTACTTTTCCAGTGACAGTTTTTCTGTCCAGTAAAAACTTCAAACATGAGAAGTTGTAGAACATGATGCACTGCTGCAAATGAAGTTCTCCACAGTTTATAAAGTACTTCAAACTAGGCCCACTACTGCAGTAAAGTTCAACATGTACATTAATGCTGATGCTAATATTCATCAGATATAACAGTAAAACAGTGACAGGGGCCAGTTTTCTGCAGAATTAGTACTTTTACTTTGACACTTTAATTACATTTTGCTAATACTACTTAGACTCTTTTACTTAAGTGGGACTGAATGCAGGATTCCTACTTGTAGTGGAGTATTTTCACAGTGTGGTACTGTTGTTTTTACTGCAGTAAAGGATCTGACAGTGACTCGGAGTTTGGTCACGTTTCTACCAGCAGGTGCTTTTATTATTTCATCTGCAGCACAACTGATGAATGAACAGCCGTGAGCTGGTGTACCTAATAAATTGACTACTGGGTTTTATTCCCAGTAGCCTTTTGACCAGCTGCCTGCCGTCACGCTGGATGACGTGCGACACCCACAGTTACACAACACGAGGCCGTAACACAAGAGCAGCTTCAGAAAACGGCCGAACTGTTTGTTCACGTTTGTGTTGAAAGTGAGAAGCAGACGGCACAAACAGCCAACACAGTCTGACACAATGAGAACAGAAACAATGAACTGAAAGCTGATATCACACCCATGTGAGGAAAAAGCTGCACAGCTCGATAATCAATCATCTTTCTGCCCAACAGCAACGTTACACTTGCAGGTCTGAGACGGAGTCTGGTGTTAGAAGCTGATCGTGTCTGACGTTCACTACATTTACCTCCATCTTCTCCTGCAGCTCGAACACACGCAGCTGCATACATGCACTGAGATGCCAGTTTATTAGGTACACCCAGAAACAGCTGAGGTACTTCAAAGTCATATTTGCAGTTTATTTCCAAGTATTTCACTCGTGACCAGAGTCTATATGTCATTTTGCTGCTCTAAAATACAGCAGTTACTGCTCTGAAACCACATAGAAGTCCAGACCAGTTAGAACAAGACAGAACAATCAGCTTTCCTCCCAACAAATATTAAACTATACATTTCTCAAATATCAGAGTGGTGAAGTGACACGAACCTAATTATCTAACAAGTCTAAAAAAGACATGAACTTCCTGTGCTTATTTATATTCCAACCACAAACACAGTCACAGGTTTCCTCCCGAAAGTTAATTTTCATGCTCACTACCTCTTTTCACAGTTGGCTGGAGCTGTGTACCCTCTTAGCTCTGACTTCCTGTGCACGGTCCTCCACTCGCTCTTGGACTCTCGTCCTCCAGCCATTCTCAGGAATCAGCTCGGCAGAGACCAGGTAGATGACGAACCTGCAGGTTTTCATTCATTTTTAGGCGTCAGACTAACAGAGAAAGGACAAAGGAGATGCTCGTTACAATGGGACCTGTTACACAGACTGAATGCTAACTTGGTTTCCAAAGTCTAAACTAGATTAAGTCCAGTTTCAGCAACAAGTTTAGTAATGGATGATTCTACCATGTAATGATGAAGCAGAAAAACTACATTTGATGCAAATGTTCAGCTTCATCCGTCCACATACGACTGTGTGCTGTGTGATATTTGATGTCAGAGCTCAGCGACATTATAAACCAAAGACAGATCATTTCTAGGTCAGTTCCTGTTCCAGCAGCAAATGAACTGAAATCAGATGAATGTGTGTGGAAAGTGTATATGTGTGTATGAATAATGAAACCTTCAGTGCAGGAGAAAGTAAATTCCTCCTCTTGTTGACTCAGGCAGTTTGGGAAACTCGTGCTGTTTGTGAAGCTTCTGGGAAACGTTCCTGTTTTAACAGATCCCACTTCCTGTTTTCTTCCACTCTTCTTCTGTCTTTGCTGCTTAAAGACTCAGTTCACTCAGGCTGTGTCCACATCCCAGAACTGAACCTCCATCAGATCTGCTGTGTGTGAGTCTGTTGTGTGTCAGGGACATGTACCAGGCTCAGGTCTGAACCCCCTGAGCTCCTAAACTGCCTCCATGCACAGACTGACCTGAAATGTGAAGAACAACAATGTCATTTGTGCACAGTTTCCCCCAAAGCTGCTGGGTTCCCATAAGTTCCTTCCAGGCGATATGTGCAGGGCAGGGAAACGTTAAAACAACCACGTGCATTCTGATCTGATGGAATCAGATCTAGGACCCTAGGACCGCATATGCAGGTGGCCCAGATCTGGGTTGGTCTGTTCACCTCAGGTCTGAGTCAGTGGATGACAGTGGGCCTTCTGTAACAGAAATATATCTGAGGTGATAGGACACGTGTTGATCAGACAATAGAGGAAACACAACATGAGATAAAGGCAGCAGGTGAAACCGGAGCTGCAGCTCCACTGACCGTGTCCTTCCCTGTTTCCATCCAGGTCTACGTCTTACGTTTCCCCACCATGATACAGCACAGTGGCCTTTACTTCACCCTCCTCTTCCTCGCCTCCCTGTGCCGAGGTCAGAGGTCAGACCCTGATGCAGAGAGACCCTCCTGCAGCCGCTGTGACCTGCACCTCTCCTGTGACTGCTCCCACCATGGGTTCACCGTTGTTCCCACGGTAACGGAGCACGCCCTGATTCTGGACCTGTCCTTCAACAACATCACCACGGTGACTGACAATGACCTGACGGGCCACACACAACTCAGGGCTCTGAGTCTCCATGGTAACGCTGATGCTGAGTTTATTTATAGAGATGGCAGATCATATTTAACACATTTAGCCTTGACTATAAACAGGAAGTAGCTCAAAACATAAAGTGTGACCTGTAAATGTGATGTTTCATTAATGTTAAAGTCAGGAAACAATCTCAGCCTGCAGCTCCAGGTGGTTTGGATCCTAACGCATGTGCTTCACCAGCAGACTCGAGCTTTCCCAGGTTTCCCGTCCATGTTTAGCTGTGTCTAAGGTCGGGGTGTTACTGTCCTATAGGAAATCAGTTATCTGTGATCGAGCCGATGGCCTTCGACTCTCTGTGGAGCCTGGAGGAGCTGGATCTGTCTGACAATCAGCTGACTGCTCTGGAGAACACATGGTTCAGCAAACTGGGAGCTCTGCAGAGGCTCAACCTGCTCAACAACCCGTACAGGTAAAGAGCTCACAGGTAACCGAGCAGAAACGTCCGTGTCCTTTGTAGCCCTTCAATGCAGCCTCTTGTTTCCCCACCAGGGGCCTGGGTTCCCCTGCAGTGTTTCAGGGCCTGGTCAGGCTGAGGAGACTGGCGCTTGGAGGACCAGCCCTGCAGGAGCTCAAGAGAGGAGACCTGGGGGGAGTCGCTCAGCTGGAGGAGCTCACTGTTCACGCCAACAACCTGACCAGGTTGGACAGAGACACTTTCTGTTGTTACGTGAGGCTCAAATGTCTTCATGAGGAAAGGAAGGGCGACCCCTAGTGGTAGCATCAAACCACAGCACAACATGTGATAAAGCTCCTGGTAAAATGAAACCACAGTTAAAAGGTTGTTTCATGATAAACTCATCTCCTGATCAATTTCTTGATGAATCTTAAGTCTCAGAAATATTGAAAAATCTCATTTAGAGAAGCTGAAACTGCAGAATAGTTTGCATTTCTGTTTGCATATCTACTGCTGATTAGTTTCCTGTCAGTCGAGTCACTGAAGCCCTGAACACAGGACATAAACCTTAAAAACAGAAAATAAGATCTGAGGCAGATTGGATTGTTCCTGTCATTTACACATCAGTGACTCATTTTGATTCTTGACTGTCACATGATCCAAATTTAGTAAAAGCCTTATTTTATTTTGTGTTTTTACATTTTTACATTTTTCTACAAATCACAAGAAAAGACCAAAACCAGCAAAGTGATGCATGGAGCGAGAAACACCAAAGACTGACCCTGCTCTTCTGGTCTTCCACTCTCTGCAGGTACGAGCCCGGAGCTCTAGGCGACATTTGGCCACTGGGCCGCGTCACTTTGAGCCTCCATGAACCATTTTTAACAAACACAGCTTTGGCCTCGGCTGTGCTCTGTGACGTGTCATATCCGGAGACACCCATCATTCTGGAAGACCTCCACCTGACTACGAAACTGTCCATTCAGCCTCTGAGAGAGTCCGCCAGGAGGAGGATCAGGTCTGGACACAAACTGCTTCTGAATACAAACCTACGTATGGCAGAGGATCAGAGCCACAGGGCAGTTTCTTTACTTATGAATTTAACTCCTAGTATTCTAGGAGTTTGCTGTTACTGTTGAGCTGTGAAGTAAAACAATCTTCTCCCTCTCATTGTCTTTGATTAACGTGGCTCTGATCACTGTCATAAGCAACATGACAAGAATCTTTTTTGGCAGAGAAACCAGAAAGTTGCTCCTCTCTGATGTCACCCTTCAGGTCCATAACCTTCCGTAACGTTTTCATCGCCGATAACACCATCGTCAACCTCCTGGTGGTTTTAAACGGAGTCCCAGTCACCTCCCTTTTCGTGGAAGGCATGACGCTGGTGGGTGAGGGCAGGTAGGAAACCAGGACGTCTCTGTGATCTTGTCAGTGAAATGTGAACCACAGGCACAGCTGGATGTTATGTCTCTGTTGGCATCTCAGTGGTTTTAAAATTTAACCAAACTCTTTATATTTAGAAGAAAATTACAGCAACATAACCTGCAGAACAGACAACAGACACCAATGATCGTACCAGGCTTAGTTTGTTGACTAATTTATACAGGTGGGAGAACCATATCTATATCACCGTATCTATACAGGTGGGAGAATGCCAGCTGGACTGACCACAGAAGCATTGACGAATTCCTGATACGCAACGTTGTCGTGTTGGATGTTTATCGGTTTGTGTCGTTTCTTCAACTTCAGTTTTTGCTGAAATACCCCAGGAAGGTGTCGGTCATCAACGCCAAGGTAAAAAAAAAATTGCCAGCAAAATGCCAACTTTAACAGAAGGTGCTAATAAGATGATTGAAGAACTGGCCATGGATGGCAACAGAAGGGTGTTTAAATATGTTTCAGATGTGACCAAACAATGAAACAGAAGACCTCAAGTGAGAGGGTCAGGCCTTAAGCGAGAGGTGCAGGCCTTACGTTCTTCCCCAAACACCAAGGGCCCAGTCCTCTTAGTAACAAAAGAAATGATTCAGTCACTGAATGAGTCACAGAAGTTATAACAAGATTTTCTTCTCGGTGCCATAAGGTAAATATTCACTTGTCTCCTAAGGTATTCGTGTTGCCCTGTGCGACGTCCGAACTGCTGGAGAACCTGCAGTACTTGGACCTGTCTGACAACCTTCTGACCGACCTGACGCTGGCAGAGACGCTGTGCAATGGAAGGGGGAAGCTGAAGGACCTCAGAGTTTTAAACATCAGTGGAAACGCTCTGAAGGTGCAGACAGACCATTCATGGACTACCTCATAAACTGATCATATCATGTCAAATCAGGGCGGTTTTAAGGACTCATCTGCCTGTGTCCAGTCTTTGTCCACAGTGAGCCAACTGGTAAAAAAGCTCTCCAAACTGACCCACCTGGACATCAGCAGGACTGGCTACAGCTCCATGCCCCAGGGCTGCTCCTGGCCCTCCCTACTGCGATACCTCAACATCTCCAAGGCCAAACTTACCACCGTCACTCCCTGTCTACCCACAACTCTGGAGGTACTGAGAGTGGACCATGTAGCAGTCACCCTGACAAACAAAAGCACTTTAATGTTGTACTTTATCGTGTGCAGGTGTTGGATCTGAGCAACAATGATCTCAAAGACTTCACTCTGGCTCTTCCGGCCCTGAGAGAGCTCCACCTGTCTGGGAACAAGCTCCTGAGGCTGCCCTCTGGAAGGCTGTTCCCCAATCTGCAAACACTGATTATACAGGTTAGAAACACTCACGGCATGTTTCTGCTTCCTGTACTCTTTGTTTTCTTCAGTATGACATTCTCTCTGTTCTTCTACAGTCAAACACCTTGAACATGTTTGGACGCTCAGACCTCGAGTCATATAGGCGACTGCAGAACCTCCAGGCAGGTCAGAACAAGTTTGTCTGCTCCTGTGAGTTTGTGGCCTTCCTCCAGTTGGATCTCATGGCCGGTGAAGACTTGCATTTCGCAGACGGAGAGGAGAACTATATCTGTGACTCTCCTCTGGACCTGCAGGGACAACTGGTGGGACAGGTCCACCAGTCCATCGTTGTGTGCCATCAGGTTTTGTTTGTGTCTGTGTGCTGTGGGGTGGGGCTGTTTGTTGGGATTGTGCTGTTCATCTCGCTGTGGCGCCTCCATGCCCTCTGGTACCTCAAGATGACCTGGGCATGGGTCAAGGCCAAGCGCAGCTCCCGGCGACGGCGGCGAGTCAGAGACAGGATGGACTCAGAACCGCTGCTGTCCTACGATGCTTTTGTGTCATACAGTGAGAGAGATGCCACCTGGGTGGAAAACTTCTTGGTGCCTGAACTGGAGGAGCCAAGGCAAGTTAAACACTTAGTGTCTTTTTAACACCATTTCCTGTTCATCAGGTTTCTCTGTATCATTCTGTACATACAGATTTCAGTGTAATTTGACTTCAACTTAATATGTGGGTCAGAGAATTAAATTGTTTTAGCATGAACGCTGCCCCCAAAGGTACTTTGTTTTTGGCTCTTCCTGACCCTTAAAGCACAATACACAGGTCTTAGTGGATCTAAATCTAGAGTTGAGGTTCATCCCTGATACAGACACTGGTTTGCATTTTCCCCTGTCAGCTATGAACAAATCCCACAATCAGTTCACCTGGTGGTATCTTAGTGGGCAGAACCACACAGACCACAGATCAAGTGTAAACCTGTGGGGAACCATAACCTGTTTTCTGGTTTGTGTTCCTACAGCCAGAACGACTCTATCAGTGCCAGAACTCGCGAGCCACTCACCCTGTGCCTCCACAAGCGGGACTTCCTTCCTGGACACTGGATTGTGGACAACATCATGAGTGCCATGGAGCACAGCCGGCGGACCGTCTTCATTCTCTCAGAGAACTTTGTCCAGTCTGACTGGTGCCGCTATGAACTGGACTTCTCCCACTTCTGGATGTTTGACGGGAACGCCGGCAGGGACGCGGCCATCCTGATCCTCCTGGAGCCGCTGTCCAAGGACGATGTTCCCAAACGCTTCTGCAAACTGCGCAAACTGATGAGCTCCACCACCTACCTGGAGTGGCCCCAGGAGGAGGACCGGAGGAGGGAGTTCTGGAGGAGTCTCCGCATAGCTCTGAGAGGAGAAGAAGAGGAGGAAGACTGAGAGAGAAAGACAGGGCTAGGGTGAATCCCAAATCCAGTAAGTCCGTCCATGTTCCCTTCACTTGTGTCTTAGTCCAGCCCACATAAGATACAAGCAAGAAGAAACTGTGAGGAAACATGTTCTTTGCCCAGTCCAGAGTTACAGCTGTGATTTGTCATGAATTTAACTGTTTGCTAAATGGACTATTATTAGTTTCTGTTTGCAATGTGCCCAAAGACTCTGATGATGAAGAAAACTGATCAAATGTAGTTACAGGTGTCTCTTTGTGATGCACATCAGAGATCATGTCTTTGGAAAGTGTAAGTCACCAACAGTATCTGCATCATGTCTGTGTTTGATGTGACTGAGCTATTAAAAGAACACGTCATTATTCATGTGAACAAAAACTCCTGGGAATAATAAGATTTTCTCTTTTACAATCAATGATTTTAAAGCTGTTCTGCATTAGTTTGCTGGTAGTGTGGTCAAACTGCCACTTGGGGGAGCTGTTGTTACACCTGAGGAGTTTGCCTCTGGCTAAATAAAACAGCTTCAGCATTTCTGAAATGAGTGAACAAACGAGTTGTGATGGACTAACTGATATGTTTTCTATAACACCGGCTCATTGCCCTGTTTCTGCCCTTCCCCCTTCTGATTGGCTGAACACACCTGATCCAGGTAATCAGGGCAGGGGTAGAACAAGCAGGACAGTGAGGACCAGGGTCGGGAACCAGTGTTTAGTCTGCAGGTGGGACATGTTGTGAGTCGGATGTAATAAAAATGATTGACAGGAAACAGATCAGAGTAAATAAATGAATTTTAATATAAGAAAATTAAAAACAGAAGGCTCACAGTCTAATGTTGTTATCCCCCATCACAAACCTAGTCTCTGGATCTGTGGCCTCCCAACAACATCAGCCAAAGTGGATCAAATTAAAGTACAATGTTTTTACAAAAAGGTAAGAGAATGAAAACAAAGACAGTTTTATACTATAAGAGAAACAAAAATCATTTTAAATGCTGATTAAATTTACTGTGAAAAATTAACTATAACTAAACAATAAGTGAAAAAATTAACCTGCCACCACAAAAAGGACTTAAAGGATCAATGTGTAATACATGGATTGATTGATTATCAGAAATTGAATATAGTATTTCATAAATATGTTGTCATTAAAGAGGAACATTTATTGGTGTTTCTATATTTTTAAATCACTCTGTACTGCTACTGCAGTCAGACGTGTTTTGAGCCTCTGAATTTCTACTCAGTCTCCATCGGCTCCTCTGTGTCCGACATGTCGTGGAAGTTTCTTTAACTTTGAGAGTTGCTAATTCTCAGAAATAACCACAAGTGTGATGAATCATCTCCGGTTTAATCACAGGCGCCCGGAGAGGAGCCTTTGCAGAATTCTCTGACTTACAGAATCAGGTTTATATATCTTTGTAAAAAGGGGTGGACTCATATTGGAAAAGACCCTACATGTTTGTTCAGGTGTCCTCTAGCTTCAGACCTCTACCAGCACTAAACAAATGGTTGGCAGTTATTTACAACCCTATACAAATATAAAACACTACCCCAATAACACAGACAAAAATACACACCAGAAAAGGGTTAAGTAAATATTCAAGTGACCTTTTCACCTGGTGTAAAACCCCCACATACATCACATCCTTCAGGATATTTTCTAGGTCGTGGTTTCCCTTTGCTGCCTCCTTAACTTTACTCAACAGCTCCTCATTTCCATTATCTCTCAGCTCAGTGACAAAGCTTTTAAATATATTGAGCAGAGGATGGGCTAACTCTATCACAGCCTCCATGTGTCCTGGAAGCTCATGGCCATATCCTCCAGAGTGCAAACCAAAAACTCTGCAATTAGCATCAAACACTGGGGAGCCAGAAGAGCCATGATACATGAAGGTCTTGTAGGTCACGACTTTATCTGCTTTTTTCCCACCCTCCACTATGTTTTTAATGGGATGAGTTTCGAAGTGCTGTTTGATTCCGAAGTATAGTAATGTGGGCCTGTCTTCGTCTTTGTACAAATCTAAATACTCTTCGACAGCCTCCTTCCTCTTCTCTTTCTCAATGACACATGTAGGATCAATTTTTTTCACACTTCCTCCTGGGTGTCCAATGACACAGGCTTCACCATTTGCAGGCACTGGACTGAATTTATTCAGGAGCCCTGGTGGCACATCGAATTGGTTCATTTGACACTGAGGTTTGAGCTCGAGAACGACATAATCTAGTTCTTTGTTTGTTAAACCAGCTACTGGACGCTGAACATCAAAGATGTTCCAGGTGCTGGGGTCAGGATCCTCACAGTTAAACACAGCAGTAACTGTTGTGTTTGCTATCCAACCATCTGTTTGAAATGCATCATGATATCGGAACAAGTGGGCGTTTGTCATGATGTAGTTATCGAACAGCACAAAGCCTGTGCCCTGTCTTCTGACAGACAAACACTTGACATGTAATCGACAAATGGACTTGCTGAGCTCCTTGACACTGGGAACGTCCCAATCTGGAAGATGCTCAGGCTGCAGGTTATCGATCTTCCTAATGTTGTCGCCGTTGAATGTCATTCTAAATGTTCTTTTTACACTGACTCGACCCTGCTGTATTTTATATACTGTTGTTGTGTCACACCTCCGAAACTGTTGTGGATCATTTCCACAGTCATCAACAATGTGCCTGTGTAGACGTGGGTCCTGCAGGAAATCAGAGTGAAAAAATATAAAAATACCATCCAGTCTGTACCTGCAGTGCATCTCAGTTTAGTGAAGTAAACAAACACTGATGCAAAGAATTCAGGTTTCATACATGTTTCATGAGGAAAGAAACTTATTGATCACATTTATGCAACAGAGTAACTGAATAAACTCTCAACTCTGAAAAAAGAATCTATTTTTAATTTGTTTTGTAATAACTAAAAAACCTTTTGTCTTGTTTATATGTCTTTGTGCTCATGGCAACTTTTTAAATACACACGTGACCAGTGTTGACCATGACCATGCTGCCATTGTTTTAAAAGCAAAACCACTGTGCTTCATATTTCCACCTCACCACAGGGGGCGCCAAAGAGGACGTTCTGGTGGTTTAGTTCAAATAAGAGATTCCATCATAATGAGACTAAACATAATGGAAACTTAATGGGTTTGTGTGTGAAAAGGTTTGTGACACATGAGCTCACCTGAGGAGCTGCAGCTCCACCTGGCTGTGAGTTCTCCATGCTGCTGTCAGGACTGTCCTGTTTAACACACACAGGTACATCTGGATAAGTTGGAATATGGTGGAAGACTTGACTCGTTTCAGTAGTTCAGTTCAGTTCAGTTAGTGAAACTCCTGTATTATATAGATACTGTCTACTCAGGCTGATATATTTCAAACATTTATTTCTTTGGATTGTGATGATTAAGGTGCACAGTCCATGAAAACCCCAAAAATCAGTATCTTAAATTTAGAATATTAGATAAGACCAATAAGAAACATTTTAATATAGAAATGTTGGCCTTCTGAAAGGAGTGTTCATATATATATGGACAGTAATATTATGGTTATTTAACCAGGTATTGGTACTTCTGGCAGTGTGGGCAGGTGCCAAGTCCTGGAAAATGAAATCAGCATCTCCATAAAGCTGGTCAGAAGAGGGAAACATGAAGTGCTCTGAAACTTCCTGGTAGATGGTTGTTCTGACCTTGGACTTGATAAATGGGCTCCCCCATTATCCTCACTAGTCTTAGTATGAATATTGGTCCCCGGTATCTGTCTCCCAAGCAGCACACCCTCTGTTACTGTTGTGTGTCTGACCGGAGCCAGCAGAACTCGCAAACTCAAAAATCCTACAGAAACTCCTGGAAGACCCTAACAGTTATAGGCGTCTCTTAAAATGTGAGAATTTCCCTAAATTAAGGGAAAGAGTCCATTGAGATTTTCGACCCAAATCCTATATGAGGTGTGTGGGTGAGCCTAACGCTTGTCAGTGTGTGTGCTGTAGTGGGAGTATTGTATCAGCTCACCTTAGGGGGCCTGCTGTGTTCTACTCAGAGAACCCTGGGTTTGGCTCGGCGGGAGGTGGCCAAGTAGAGAAAGTTTTAGTCTCTTAGATTCAATCAGGATAAAGTTTGAATTCCACACAGAGGAATGAAACGAGATTACATGTTCAAATTTAAAATACACACAAATTAGAATTTCAAAATCAAGTCAATTGATTCTATTACCAAATTAAAACGTTAAAAAAGGAATAAAATGGTTCAAATAGGAATAGGATTAAGTCATGATCAAAGATGGAAAGCAAAAACACAAAAACAAATGATTAAGATAAACTATAAAATAGTTAAATAAAGAAAACGCTTAGCTTACATCTTGTTTTGGAAAAAAGTCAAAATAATTTCTCAGAATGATCTTATCAAATAATAAATCTTCACGTTACCAAATAATAAAATGTGACTTTCAGCAAATAATTAAAAATGTGGATTTCTGTGAATAATTTTTGTAAAATCAAAATTAGAAGTTTCCTCAAAATTCAATTTAACTTATTATCAAAACAGGATATTTCAGTAAATACCAACTTCTGAAGTTCAGTAAATGAATCAAAAACACTCAAAAAAGGTTATAATAAAATTGCAGCAAATAAATCTACTATTAATGCTTTAAATGAATTCAAACATCTAAAATATCAGCATAAAATCTTTATTTAAAATTAACCAGTGAGCATCTAAAAATACTGAATAAAAAACAAAAATAAGTTTTCAAATTGCTTAGAAATAAGAAAAATGCAGTATAAAAATGAAAAATAAGCAAAAATTAAGTTAAAAGGAAGATACACTCAAAAATGCATCTTAAAGTAGAAATAATAAAAACTTTAAATGAATACCAAACATTGGAAATTATGTTAAAATTCAAATGAAAATTAACAATAGAATCAAATATTGACAAATTTAAACAATATAACAGCAGAATTGGGAAAAATCTTTTAAAACTGAAATGAAATCAGTTGCTGAATTATAACTGAGGTTTGTAAGAACATAGACAATGAGAAAATCTACAAGGTTTTTCAACAACTAATGATTTTCAGCCAATTCTACAAACTGTCCCAATAGTTTAGACTATTAAAATCTTGTAAGCTCTTACCAATCGATCTATCGTTCTTCTGGGCGAATCTTAGCAGGAGACTGACATCAGCATGGTCTGCAGCCGAGCTGAAGAAGACCTCAAGCTCTGAAGGGCTAGAGTTTTTGTTCCTACTTCACTGAGCCCTTTCTGAAGAAGTACGTGCTATGCTTCTCCGCTCCTCGTATTTCAAAAATAACAAGCGAGTAACTAACACCTCAGTGGGGGCGGCTGGTGTCAACTTGCAGAAAGCTGTTGCATTATTTTCACACCTTTTGCTTTGGGCCAGATGCTGCGACGTTTCTTGCACAACCGTTGTGACTAAACTTGAAGCTGATGCAGACGTTTCCTGTTTGTACCAACAGCAATTTTAGAACTAACTGTTGTCTGTTCAGCTCTGCCTTATTAAGTTTTTTAAAGAAACTCCTTATTAACTTATTCTTTTACTGACTCAATCCTATTATTGAGCCAGTCAGACTTTTCCTTCAACATGAACATCAGGGAGAACCTGGAATCATGAACAGCAGCACTGCCATTGTTCTCAAAGCAAAACCGCTGTGCCTCATATTTCCACCACTCCATCTATAACGCTGGTTCATTGCCCTGTTTCTGCCCTTCACACTTCTGATTGGCTGAACACACCTGATCCAGGTAATCAGGGCAGGGGTAGTTGGAAAACGAGCAGGACAGTGAGGACCAGGGTCGGGAACCAGTGTTTAGTCTGCAGGTGGGACATGTTGTGAGTCAGATGTAATAAAAATGATTGACAGGAAACAGATCAGAGTAAATAAATGAGTTTTAATATAAGAAAATTAAAAACAGAAGGCTCACAGTCTAATGTTGTTATCCGCCATCACAAACCTAGTCTCTGGATCTGTGGCCTCCCAACAACCTCCCAACAACATCAGCCAAAGTGGATCAATTTAAAGTACAAAGTTTTTACAGAAAGAGTAAAAACAAAGACAGTTTTATACAATAAGAGAAACAAAAATAATTTTAAATGCTGATTAAATTTACTGTGAAAAATTAACTATAACTAAACAATAAGTGAAAAAATTAACCTGCCACCACAAAAAGGACTTAAAGGATCAATGTGTAATACATGGATTGATTGATTATCAGAAATTGAATATAGTATTTCATAAATATGTTGTCATTAAAGAACATTTATTGGTGTTTCTATATATTTAAATCACTCTGTACTGCTACTACAGTCAGACGTGTTTTGAGCCTCTGAATTTCTACTCAGTCTCCATCGGCTCCTCTGTGTCCGACACCACATCCTTCAGGATATTTTCTAGGTATTGGTTTCCCTTTGCTGCCTCCTTAACTTTATTCAACAGATCCTCATTTCCATTATCTCTCAGCTCAGTGACAAAGCTTTTAAATATATTGAGCAGAGGATGGGCTAACTCTATCACACTCTCTGTGTGGCCTGGATGCCCATAGACAAATCCTGATGAGTGCAAACCAAAAACTCTGCAACTAGCATCAAACACTGGGGAGCCAGAAGATCCATGATACATGAGGGTGTTGTAGGTCACGACTTTGTCTGCTTCATTTCCCCCCATCATTATGTTTTCAATGCCCTGATCTTTGAGCTGCTGTCTGATTGACAAAAATGTGAACATAGTGTCTTTGTATGAATTTAAATAATTATTGACAGCCTCCTCCCTCTTCTCTTTCTCAATGATACAAGTAGGATCCATTTTTTTGACACTTCCTCCTGGGTGTCCAATAACACAGGCTTCACCATTTGGAGGCATCGGACTGAATTTATTCAGGAGCCCTGGTGGCACATTGATTTTCCTCTTTTTTGTTTTCTTGCTGATGTTCTGGCCCTGAGGGTTGAGCTTGAGAACGACATAATCTAGTTCTTTGTTTGCTAAACTAATTACTGAGGGCCGACCTTTAAAGAAGTTCCAGGTTCTTTCGTCAGGATTCTCACAATTAAACACAGCAGTAACTGTTGTGTTTGCTATCCAATCATCTGTCTGAAACACAGCATGATTTGTGAACAAGTGGGCGTTTGTCATGATGTAGTTATCAAACAGCACAAAGCCTGTGCCATGGACTGTGACAGATGAACATACGATACGTAATCGACAGATTGACCTGCTGAGATTTAGCAGCTTCCTGACTCTAAAAACTTCACTGAATGAAGCCTGGATCTTTCCAAAGTCTTCCTTCCTCAGATTCACTGCTTCCTGATAAGATTCACCAGGGAATCTACTCTCCATCCATTTTTTCAGACATTGAAACTGCTCACGCAGCAGGTTATAGATCTCCTCAGTGTTGTCACTGCCGTCTGTCTTTGTCAGTGCTGTTTTTACACTGACTGGACCCTGATTTATTTCATCTACTATTGTTTTTATGTCACACTTGCGCAACTGTTGGGAACAGTTTGAGCTTTCATGCTGTTCTTCATCGTCATCACTCGTATATTTAGGAAGACGTATCTTGAATTCTTTGTGATTGAGGTTGTCAACCACTTGTGTACAGTGAGTGAGGAGATTTTCAACCTCATTGTCAGACAGATGAAAGTTTCCAAGGTCATCAACAAAGCGACCGTCTCTTTTCAGAGCTGCCTCCACAGTCGTCCCCTTCTTTCCATAAACACACAGACACTTGAACTTTTTCACAATGTTGCTTCTAAAAAGCGTCTTAGTTTCAGTGTTTACCCCACCCTGTGTATCAATGTAGAAGACTGAGTATTGGTCTCTTGGATATATCATTTTGTCACAATGGTTTTCTCTCTCTTCTCTCTTTTCAATCTGTTCTGATCTACGTGATATGGTCAGACATTGATCTTCCTCGATACAAATACAAGGGAAATGTGTTGCAACAATATATTTCTTATCTGATTTACCCAGCTTAATGGTAATTTTTTCATCTGTGAACTTCATCTTCTTATACTCATCACATGATTTTATGGCCTCCAGCACAGTGCAGGGCTGCACACAGGTGAAGGTGTGTTCTGTGGATTTACTGGAATCAAACTTCACTGTGAAATGATGTCGATGTGGGTCCTGCAGGAAATCAGAGTGAAAAATAAAGATTATATGGCCTCATATAAAAATACAACCCAGTCTGTACCTGCAGTGCATCTCAGTTTACTGACCGTGTCATTTTCTTGCTTCACTTTGATGTTACAGTCTGAGTCAGTCTGCAAAGTGAGGAAAAGATTTAGGTTTCATGTTATGGTTAAAGTGACCAGCAGCTGTGTCTGCCTGCACTTGTCCTGACAAAGAGTTCATGTTGTTCCCCTGATCAGAAACTTATTGATCACATTTATGCAACAGCCAAATGTGTTTTGTTGAGAATAACTGAATAAACTATAAAGTCAAAAAACAAACTAGCTTTAATGTGTGTGGAATTATTAAGATTTTTTGTTTTACTGAAGTTATTTTTGTGCTTTTGTTAATGTGGCCCACCTCTAAATACACACAACTGTGGTGGTTTGGTTGTATTATGCAAGTAAAAATTCCAGATATTAATTATTTCAAAACAATTATAAATTATGAACATTAACATCAGTGGCAGCCCAGCCTGCCATCTTTTAGCTGCCATGTTGCTGTTCTGTGTGAAAGGTATGATGGGCAGACCAGTGTTGACCATGACCATCATGCAGCAGACTTAAAAAAAGAACATCCTGCCATTGTTTTAAAGGCAAAACCACAGTGCCTCATATTTCCTCCTCACCACAGGGGACGCCACAGAGGACGTTCTGTTGGTTTAGTTCAAATAAGAGATTCCATCATAATGAGAGTGAACATAATGGAAACTTAATGGGTTTGTGTGTGAAAAGGTTTGTGACACATGAGCTCACCTGAGGAGCTGTAGCTCCACCTGGCTGTGAGTTCTCCTTGTTACTGCCAGGACTGGCCTGTTTCGCGCACACACGCACGCGTGCGCACACACATACACACACACAAAGTTCCAACAACAGCTATAATGATTCCCATGTTAGAGCGATGGTCTTAGTTTATTACATATTATATTACACATTAAGGCTGAACAAGTGACCAAGGTCCAAATGATAAACACAGATTGCAGAACATTAAGTTGTTACTTACACTTCTCTTTGAGGATAAAAAGGACCTGATGTCTTGTGTGTTCTTTGTGTCCTTTGTGTTTTGCTTTTTTGGAGGCATGTTCCCCTGAAATAGAACCATAAAGTTAGCTCATGTTAAAATGACGAGTTTAATAAGCAAAGAACACAACTTATATATTCCGCCCTCAACTCAAATATAAGAACAGATTGATGTTTATTATATAACTTATAATCAAGTTTCACCCTGACATTAAAATGATTAAATATGACACATTAATATGTAAGCTGCAGTAAATAACATGTATTATACTGCTTTACTTGTAGAATATTTAGTTTCCAAATACACAACCTGTTAGTTCAACAGGATAAAAGCTGATTTTGCAGTTTTGTTCTAGAAAGTTCCCCGATGAGGAAACACACTCACCTCTGACTCACACACTCGACCCGCTTCTTCCTGCAAACAATCAGGTAACAGCTCAAAGCAATAACCGAACCAGCAGCCTTAAATAAACCTAGATGTTAGGAATCTACAACGGACATGGAATAATAGAGACCACAGCCTTAATGTTGGAGCAGCATGGCACACCAGAAACAAAACTTACTGATACCAGACATTATGGGTTAATGCTGAGCTAACGTCAAGACAAATAATTACAACAAACACTTAACCTACTGGCACTTTTAGAGACTTGAGCAACGTATTTTAAACTTTTATGACATATAATCAAACTTTTGTTAAAGTTCGATTATAAGTACAGACCCTTGAGTCAAAGCAACACAAGTCAACGTCAAACTATAGCTCGGATTTTCCTCTGGCTTTAAAAATAGTTTATATCCATATATGTTTTAATGTATTTATAAAATGAAGACCATGATGTAATGTCTTACCGTAACATGAACTGCCTGGCTCTGAAAGACCGGGCACTGTATTTCTGTCGGTATTTAAAGAGAAAATCCAGGAAGTGTTCACCCTGGGTGGGATTCTGTTACGTCGTTCCAGCCCCATCATTAACCCTTTTGACTCACACTGTTACAGCCTGTACAGCAGGTCACAGTATAGAGTGAATCTTCATTTCTAAAAACAAACAAATAACATTTGGACTTCACTAAAAATCTGAAGAAGAAAATATTAAAGTTCACCACTATGTTGTGATCACATCATCTCTGGACAGTCTGATCAGGTTTACAGATGTTTATTAATCAGCAGCAGCTTCGATCAGAAAACAATGTTTTTGATTTGGCAAAAGAAAATAACTGCAAACTGTTCAAGGATCTCATTAAACCTGTTCAGTCCAGTTTCTGAATTTTATTCTCCTCTACTCCAGTTTTTATCAGATTGGATCAGCTGCAGTGAAACCAAACCTACAAAACCAGCCCAGAAACACAACAGTGACGTATTAACTTCACCTGCTACAATATGTTGATATTCATCATCAACTTTAGCTACAAATTAAAATGCAACAACTTTTCAGATAAAACCTTAATAATAAAAGTTAAATGTAAACAGGCTACAGATGTTTTTAAATCAATGTGCAAAGAGCAGCAGCCTCCAAACCCAGATCAGGTCTGTGCTAATGGTGTCAACAGAACCAGCATCGAGCAGCATTGAGTTCAGCTACATTATAAAACTGCAATAAAATGCATTTTTACTGCAGCACAAAGCAAACAATAAAAATAACAGGCATAACAGAAACATTTCCAAATCAGACAGGTGTGAATACTGGAGATTTGTGTTTATGCTGGCAGAGTCCTCTCACAGAACAAGTCCTCCAGAAATAAAAGCCTTCCAAAAACAGCCTGAGGCAGTTCCTTTGCAGCACTGACCTCCACAGGTCACTGCCAAAGGCTTCTTTCCCTTCACATGACTCCACCTGCACGTACAGCGGCGTTCCTCAAGGCTCTATTCAAGGCCCAGGGAGAAGTTAATGCCGTGAACAATCCCAATGATGATTGGCTGCCAGGCCACCAGGTATCGGAGCCAGTCCAGCAGCTGCCCGTACAGGACGTGGGTCTTCTCCCAGCTGGAAAGAGTTGAAAGAATTAAGGAGAGTTTCTTGTCTTTTTGTGCTGAATTTAAGCTTCGTAGCCAGTGGGTCCAATGGATCAGAACAGGAAATCCTATGACTGTCTCAATTTTCCTTGATACAAAAGTCTGTTAATTTACTTATTACTCAACATCACAGGGAAAATGAAAGGATACGGGTTGTTCATCATCCTCTTCAAATCAACCTTCTCATTGCAGTAGGGACAGGTCTGCTTCTTACCCACGATGCACCAGCCCCGGATGCAGAACTCGTGGAATCTGGAACAAGGCGAGCTAAGGCAGAAAGACTTCAAATCCTCAGTAACGTCAAAACAGAGACCTGGATTCTCCAACCTCTAACACCTCTTACACTTTTCCACCAATCCTGTTTCTATAATTTAATTATTATATTAGACTTGACACTTCAGCTCAGCTGAGCACAAAGACTGGAAACAGGAGCAAAAAAAACAGACCAACCAACATCTCTAAAGCTGTCGTCTTTACTCTGCTTGTCTTCTTTATGTCATATACAGAAATCAACTGTGAGGGAGATAAGCAACGTTCAGGATACATGTGTCCACAGGAGAGCTGGTAGGTGTCCTCTATAAATCCTTCCTCCTCCACCTCCACCAGGATCTTCTGACCACACACTGCACAGATGTCATTGGTCAGACTCCTGCTGGGCATGCCCCCCTTGCTGTAGTACTAAACACAGACAAAAAACTTAAAAAAGTGAGGATTCGCAGGCAGGATCTGTAGTTTCGCTCAGATCATTTATGATGAAACTAAAAACAGGTGCATCTGGTTTGTGCAGATGTGACGGGCGCTAAAGATTTTAAAGTAGCTTTCCAAAAACAGATGAAAACAGTCCTACCCCGATCGTAGAAGCCATGTAGTCAGAGCAGATCTCAGCAAAGTCTCTGCCCATGACGCCATAGTAAAGACCATAAAACAACATGATGACTCCGACGTCCATAGAGTCCTCTGCCTTGATCCTGTACAGAAAACACAAGTCGTCTGTTAATACCAGGAATATTTAATGTCTTGGCAGCAAAGCTCATGTGGACTGGAATGAACTGTTTAATAATCGAGCGTCAGTAGCAAGTCACCTGAAGAAGACGTTGAACCCAAACATGGTGAACATGATGGCCAGGTAGCCGAGGACACCCACTGCATAACTTAGCTTGTAGATCAGCAGGAACCACTTGTAGACCATCCTAAACAAGACCAGAACATTATGATACTGTAACAAATATAGACATGAGGGGTGTTGAAGTTCATTATCCAGTGCCAGTTCATCAAATCTGTGTAAATCCAACTGATACCAAACCACCACTCAGGTTTTTCAAAGTCGTATTTATGTCCTGTTTTCTAGGATTCAGGTCCAGAGACCCGACCGTCCTCCTGCTAACCTCGGCGTCCTGCAGGACAGCGGCTTGCGAGTGGCCCTGAAGATGACGTAGCTGGTGACGACGGAGAACATGCCCCACATGGACAAGAACCTCCACCAGTACAGTTTGATGGTGAAGTAGAGGGGGACCACCCACATCTGGACCAGAGTGACGAGCTGAGGACGAGACACATGGGAGAATATTTACTGCTCACCAAAGAAATTTCTATTTCCCATGTTGAAAGTAAAACCTTCAGGGAGAACCCTGCAGCACTCACGTTGTAGGAGCGGTGGTGCCGCTGCTTCCACTGCACCAGGACTATCTGAGCCACCAGCAGGGTGGCGATGAGGATCAGCACCATCTCTGCGTGCATGGCCTCGTGACCCCTGTGCTTCACGTGCAGACGCTCATGCTGGACCCTGAGGGAGGACGGGGGACGAGAAAAGCACCATGGGACCATCTATCTGGGTGTTTTTCTTGTTTTTAAGGACTTGAGGTGGGACACAGCTGGTACTCACCTCCAGTTTTCTCTGTGAGTCATCTTCAGCAGGTCGTCCTGTAATCAGAGGGTCAGAGACAGAAATAGCAGCAGTGGGAGGTTTGTGGGTCTCACTGCACAGTCTAATGTGGGTCAATAGGAACCAGAGGCTGTGAGTGATGACAATATACGCTTTGTGTCGTTATTCTAATAAAATAAGATGTAGTTTCAGTTTCTGATAACCCCCCTGGACTTGCCACGTCCAAACACCAGCAGCCTGCTCGGCTAGTTAGCTAAGCAGCTAGCGACGCGTCAGCCGCCTGTGCCCAGTTTTACGATTTAAACATTAGAAATATCACAGTCATGTCTACGAACAGCTGGACTCGCTCCTTGCCCACGTACCTGCGGATGTACACCCTCCATCGTGTGCGTCCAACCCGCTCCCGGTGGAAGCTAAGCGGCTCACAGCTGCTGTTAGCGCCGGTTTGACAGCAGCCGCCCCGCTGACCGCGGCCACATGAGCCGCTGCTGCGACGCGTCAACGCGGCCGCCATCTTGGTACAGGGACGCGCGTGTTTGAAGGAAGGTGCACCCACAACTAAGTCAGGGAAAACTGGTCACGGTGCCGTGTTAAATTAAAAGTACACTTCATCTTTGGCAGATCGTTTCTGCCAGTTTGTCTATAATATAATATTTAAGACGCACAACGACCTGCAGCTTAAAATAAGTTTTTCTTTTTACTGGACATTAAAATCATTTTGTATATAACTGAAAATAAAGAATGAACAATACATACAGATTAGTAGGGTCCACTTTTTAACAACACCCTGTTCTCAGACCCACAAATTAAAAAACAAGGAAGAAAAATAAAATAAGCAGCTTGTAATGAAAGAAACCACAAGTCAATCCAAGTCGTTAATGGGTCTTTATTTCTTGGTTTAAAACCAAAATAAATACAGATCTCACTGAAGAAACACTGTGGCAGTGAAGACAAACTGATGCACTGCAGCCTCCTGACTGAACAACCTGTTGAAAGAAAAACAAAACAAGCTCAGACAAATGTTTTGAGCAGTCGGTCAACAAACACTTAGAACTGAACTCGCTCAGACATCCAAGGAAGGTTTGGACCGTCTCAGGTCTGTAGACCTCAGGTGGAAACTACGAATGGCAGGAAAACCATCATCACAGCGACGAGCACCAAGCAGGACTAAAGGGTTTTTTTAACTCACCTCCTGTCTTCCTGAGGGCTGGTCTTCACTGCTGCTGTTGGACGTCACATGACATCAACATGTTCACCCTGAAACAAAGGAGACGACGTTAGACCTGAAAGCAGAGACATTTACAGACCAGGTACAGAGGACCACAGTTCGCTCAGACATCCAAGGAAGGTTTGGACCGTCTCAGGTCTGCAGACCTCAGGTGGAAACTACGAATGGCAGGAAAACCATCATCACAGCGACGAGCAGCTGTGTGAACATTACAGTCAAATATAGGGTAAAACAAACATACCTGTCAAAAACCAGGAGTGTTGATGCTCCTTGGACTGGACTGACTTTAAGGTTCACCCTGTGGGAGACATTTAAACCAGTTACTGATTAAAGCTCAAGAGACAAAACTGATGTTTGTCACTTCGTTAGGTTCGCTCAGACATCCAAGGAAGGTTTGGACCGTCTCAGGTCTGTAGACCTCAGGTGGAAACTACGAATGGCAGGAAAACCATCATCACAGCGAACTGTGGTCAACATGTGAAAATAAAATTTAAAAAAATGTGACAAACACAAACCTGTGGACTCGATCATGATGAACACGCCTCCATCTGACCCTGTGGTTTCTCAGCCAGCCTGAAAGTGAACAAGACGTCTGATTAATTATTATGGCACAGAGACAAAATCATATTTATCCTCTTCAGTCGCTCAGACATCCAAGGAAGGTTGGGACCGTCTCAGGTCTGTAGACCTCAGGTGGAAACTACGAATGGCAGGAAAACCATCATCACAGCGACGAGCACCAAGCAGGACTAAAAGGTTTTTTAACTCACCTCCTGTCTTCATGAGGGCTGGTCTTCACTGCTGCTGTTGGACGTCACATGACATCAATGTGTTCACCCTGAAACAAAGGAGACGACGTTAGACCTGAAAGCAGAGACATTTACAGACCAGGTACAGAGGACCACAGTTCGCTCAGACATCCAAGGAAGGTTTGGACCGTCACTGGTCTGTAGACCTCAGGTGGAAACTACGAATGGCAGGAAAACCATCATCACAGCGAACTGTGGTCAACAGGTGAAAACATCAAGGACGAGCTCTTGATATTGACCCAGGAGAAATGAGGTTTCGAGATAAAAGTAAACCACACACCAACTTATAACTCAGACCATTAGCTCCCCTCCTGGACAAGTCTCCCAAAAAATTATTTTAACATCCTTGTGAAATTTACTTGATAAATTAAAAAAAAAAAAATGTGTTGACACACAAACACAAACCTGTGGACTCGATCATGACGAACACGCCTCCATCTGACCCTGTGGTTTCTCAGCCAGCCTGAAAGTGAACAAGACGTCAGATTAATTATTATGGCACAGAGACAAAATCATATGTATTCCCTTCAGTCGCTCAGACATCCAAGGAAGGTTTGGACCGTCTCAGGTCTGTAGACCTCAGGTGGAAACTACGAATGGCAGGAAAACCATCATCACAGCGACGAGCACCAAGCAGGACTAAAAGGTTTTTTTAACTCACCTCCTGTCTTCATGAGGGCTGGTCTTCACTGCTGCTGTTGGACGTCACATGACATCAATGTGTTCACCCTGAAACAAAGGAGACGACGTTAGACCTGAAAGCAGAGACACAGTTACAGACCAGGTACAGAGGACCACAGTTCGCTCAGACATCCAAGGAAGGTTTGGACCGTCACTGGTCTGTAGACCTCAGGTGGAAACTACGAATGGCAGGAAAACCATCATCACAGCGAACTGTGGCCAACAGGTGAAAACTTAATGCTCAACAGTTTTAATAAACCACATATTTGTATGGACTCAGAATCAACTAATCATGGATTCATTTTTTTGAAGCTCACCGGTCCACAGGTTCAGGGACATCATCGCCCATTCTGTCCCGACACACCTGAGCAGATTCTCTACGGTGGCCCTGAAGGTCATTCTCAATCCTGGGAAATACAGAAAACATATGATCAGTCAGAACCTGTTTTATTACCAAGTACATCAGTGAATCTGACTGTTGGAACAAGAGAAACAGAAGAACAGGTTAAGAGAATCAGACCAGCAGCTCATAAACCACCAGGACAGTGTTTTAAACATATTGTCTCTTTATTAGAAGCTAATGCACAGCTCGTGATGGTAAAAGCAGGTTTGGGAGTTTGACGCAGCTGCGGGCAGATGTTGGCCTGCACCACGTGGCAGGTTGTTAGAAATAAAACACTGTTCATTTTCTGATTTTTCCATATTTGGTCTTTTCAAATGAAGGTTTTGTGGTTTTCATGATCCCAAACACACGGTCGGTGCTAAAGCCACTTTCTAGTTTAACACGTGGACCTGGTGTGTTGAGTTTGTGTCCGAGCTGCTGTGGAACAACATTCATCTCCAAATAAACAGCAAACAACACGAAATAAACAACCAGCAGTGATGTCTGAGTACAACGTGGGGAAAAGCTGATCGACTTCCCGACACCGCCACAATCTACGACCATCCGTAAAATAAACTCATCATCTAAGGTGAAAATGGCCAAACGACACGTCCCCACACTGTGACCAACAAATACACGTTAACATTTCAGGGTTAGACTCAAAATAAAACACGTTTTACCTTCAGAACAACAACAGCTCCGACTCACCCTGCAGCTTCGACTCAAATGACTCAAAGACTTCCGCCAGTTCTTCTTCTTTGTATTTCAACATCGCGGCTGGTGACGTGTTTCCGCCGCCGACTGTTGGACCGGAATAAAACCGTAAACACATTATTTTATAGTAACATTTATTTTTACAGTAACATATCTTAGTAATGTCCACTGACAATGTGCTATTTGTGTTTATTTATAGGATTTTATGTTAAATATTTATTGTATTTAAAAATGATTAATAATCTTAGTAAAGCTGTGGATATATTCATTTTTTAAATAAATTATAGTAAAAATAAATAAATATACATAAACCCAATAATCGTTTTTATTATTTATATATTGTTTTGAAGATTTAAATTAATTAAACAAAATAAAAAACAATATTTTGATATATATCTAAATAAATATAGATATATATATAAACTAACCCTAAAAATTTATTTAAACCTGATTTATGACAAAATACACAATTGTACAATTAACTGTACTCTTTATCTTACAACTTTATTAAGAACAAATATTTCATACATGTAAAATTAATTATTTTGAGTTAAAACCTGTGAGGGGAGAGAGACCTTGTGATAAACAGAGAGAGAGAGAATCCCAGCTCACTCTTTTAGTTAAATGACAGACAGTTCAGCCAATCACCTCTGCCCCCTTCTAAACACTCCTGCTCCTGATTGGTGGATGCTACAGTGAGACAGTACAGATGCCCCGCCCTACAGAATGGGTCCTGCTGCTGCAAGCTGCTGGTGTTGCCGTGACGATGATATCCTCCCCCCCACCCACACACACACACACACACACAGATATACACATATACACACACACATACGCACACACCAGAGAAGAGAGGGAGCAAACAAGACGCTATCATGATGCGATGGCTTCAGGCTGGAAAAGCAACACACTCACTGCCTGCGTCTTAGGAAAACATGGTGAGTGCTGGCTTTCTGGTTTTGGGATGTGAGGATGGAGGGATGGGTGGATGGACTGATGGAGGGATGGGCGGATGGAGGCAGTGATGGAGGAATGTCTGGGGATGACAGCAGCATCTGTAACCTGCTGTGTTTTCCTGAGCGAGGGATGAGGAGGGAGGAAAGGAGGATGGACAGAGAGCAGGATGAACCAGGGTGGAGGATGAATGAATGAACGCAGGCACAGTCTGATCCACATCAGCTTTACAGCAAATACAAGTGCGTGTGTGTTTGTGTGCTATCAGGCCTATAGTAAGCACGTTAGCATCCTGAGGGCTAACGGTAACAGGAGCTTCGTCACGTCTGTGCACAGAAATTGATCCTGTCTGACTGTGGCAGTTTTCTGTATGAACTGAGAACAGGGCACAGGCCCACAGAGCCCAGGGGTCAGGGGCCATCAGGGCCCCAGGATCAGGATGTTTAATATTTCCCACTGGAGGGTCACATAAAGACACACAAACAACCACAGAGACAAAGAAAACTGATAAGATACTTAGGACTCAGAGACCAACAGATGCAAAACAGTGAGACAGACACAAAAATGACCGCACACACAAAACACAACAAAATGACATAAAAATGGTAAATAAGGATGGAGACGACTACAATGTCACACAAAACAACCAGAGAGATGCAAAAACAACTACCCAGCGATACAATATGAGTAAAGACACGCAAACGACCACTAACTGATGCAAAACAGTGATGAAGACACATATGACCACAAAGAGAAGAAAATGACTACACAAAACAACCAGAGACACACACAAAGACACAAATATACACAAGGGTTGGGAAAGTGAGTACATGAAAAAAAAAACTAAGAATAGATGCAAATGTGCATGAAGAGACTAAAGGGGATTAGTAAGAAATGCACAATGAGTAGGAAGAGACAGAAACGAGCAGAGACTGGGATAAGAAGAAGTGCAAAGACTGTACAGACACAAAAAGGGTTATAAAGGAGACACAAACTGCAAATGTGCAGTAAGAGACTCAAAAAGATGCAAAATGACCATGAAGACAACAGACAACATGAAAAAAGACAGACAGACAGACACGTGGACAAGCTTTGCTCTTTGCTCTATAGGCTGAATATTGGAAGACGTTCTGATAAAGTCGCTTTAATTTTACCTGAACACTTTATTCTTATTTCTTTGAAAGTTGTTATGTTCACCAGCCAGTGTCTGCTTGTTGTTGAACCCAAATATTACACAACCGTTATAGAAAATAGTTATAAATTAGCTGGAAACTGCAGGGACACAGGTGAGGGAGTGGGCGGGAGACCTGTGGGAGGAACGAGTGATTAAACAGAAACAGAAAGAGGAGTGACCATGAATTTTTCCCACGGGAGTATGGAGAGAAGAGGAGGTCAGATTACCAGGGTGCTGGGTGTTTTTCTGTGAATGTGGGCACACACAGCAGATTCACTGATAACCTCTCTAGAATCCAGTGTCGGCCTCAACCTGCAGCCGCTGCACAACTCAAACGAACTTTTGCTGCATGTCGCCTTTTTTTGAAAGGGTGATAATGAAACGGAGTCTGGTCTGTGCAGGCAAGATGACGTAAGTAGGTTTCCAATTAACTAAGTCTGTTTCAGTCCTCGTATTAGAAACACAGCAGGATGTTTAAACCACTTTTCAACAGGTAATCCATGAAAGTGTGAAATAAGGTGCAGCTACAGGATGAAACAGGAAATAGCAGCAGGTTTGTGGATGTTTTCCATCAGATAATGTTTCCTCTGTCTCCACCTCGTGTTCTTTCCATCATTATTCATATTTTTGGTCTTCGGGTGGACTGGACCATGTTAGAGCCATGTTTGTTACTGGTATTTTCAGTCTCACCATCTCTGCACAAACAGGAATTTATTCTCTGTGCAA
The DNA here is from genome assembly GCF_900324485.2 of Mastacembelus armatus. Lineage (NCBI taxonomy): Eukaryota > Metazoa > Chordata > Actinopteri > Synbranchiformes > Mastacembelidae > Mastacembelus > Mastacembelus armatus. The sequence goes on along the minus strand of NC_046650.1, from coordinate 17,332,649 downwards.
GACAGAAGGAAAGAAAGACTCTGGTTGTCTGTCACTCAGTGACAGTTACAGACAGTCACCACACGGTCACGAGACGCAAACACAGAAACACACCCTGCAGACTCTGTCGCCCATAATCCTTTGCAGCATTTCACTGCAGAGAATTAAAGTGTGTGTGTGTCTGTGTGTAAAATGTCCTTAATTCTGCAGAAAGACCGAAAAAAGAAGGATGAGATATCATGTGTGCGTTTGCGTTTTATGTCAGGCAGGTTGTGGATGTTTTTGGGGGGAGGTGTTAAAACAGGATTATGTACAAGATCACAGGACACTCATCTCCATAATCCATCCCCTTTATAAATGATTCATAACACATTCAGTTCATGTTTTACACCCAGTACATTAAAATACAGACAGGACCTGGATATCTTCTATGGCGGAGACACTGAGACACTACAAAGTAAAAACCATAATGGAAATGAATCACTGGATCATTTTAGTTACAGGTATCAGCTCACACTGACTAATAGCTCAATATAAGAGAGGATCATATACAGAGAATTGTGTCTTTTAAAAAGAAGTTCAGTGCAGCTAAACAAGAACAGTTTACAAACACACTGTGTATTGAGTGTGGACTTTATCAGGCCTAGGTGAACCTACGGACATCACAGGTCAGATTAACATATGGAGACTAGTTAGAAGTAGTTAGGGTCTTAGGGTCCAGGTGCCAAGAAGCGCAGGTGTTTGGTGTCGCTGCTGTATCGTCAGTGTGTATAGAGCTGTGATGGAGCACACAGGCCGCTAAATTTAGGATTTTAGGATTAAAGGGCCTGGTGATTTTTTTCCACTTTGTGTTGCATCTCACCCCCTCCTCATCTGGTCTGTTTCCATGGATACCACAGCCTCCCTCCTCATCGTACTCTCCTCTTCTTCTCTTCTCGTCACTTTGAAGATATTTCTGTGACCTACATTGCTGCTCTCCATCAGTGTCGTACTCTATGTTCACGTCTCCTGTTGGCCCCCCCCACCCTGTCTGTAGGGTCGCACCATCTGTCCCTGGGGGGATTCAACAGGTTCATCGCTCTTGACTGTACCATCTGGGAGTCATCGTGGGGGAGCACCAGCTGGAAGGAGCACATGGACATTCCTATAGTGGGGAGTGTTTGTATGTGGGGATAGGTGCATTTATTCTGCTGCTGTTTCTGTCACAGTCTGTGGTTTGTCATCATTCTGCACATGAATGCAGGCAAAGTCTAACTTACAATCCTCACGTTTGTTAAAAAGACCTCAGCTAATGCCATAATGTCACATGACCATTTGAACTAAAAGTGAATGCGTTTGAAAACAACTCCCCACTGTGGTAAATTTGTCAAGGTTAAATCAGTTGGGGTAGTAGTTTTTACCATTTTCTCTGTCTTTTGTCCTGCAGGACACAGACTGAGTCTGTCCTCAGTCTGAACCATCTGGAATTAAATTAAGGTTCATCGCTTTCCCCAAAATCAGACCTGAAGGCCACTGGATTGCTGCTCATAGACCAGAACTCTTATTTTTGGTGGATTCAAAGATGCTGTAGGCCATTCTGAGATTAGACAGCTTATAGAAGCAAAAGAAGGATTTATATGGATGACTTCCTGATTTCTGGACCCTGCTTTTAACCCAACAGGAAGTTTTACTGACAACAGGCTTGAGTAGAGGGCATGTCTGAAACTACAGCCCCTCCTTTGACCAGCAAAGTGGATCAAGTTACACTAAAACTACAGAGAAAGCTCCTGTGACCTACATCTGCATTTCCAGTACCGTGTTCTGGCTGCTGTGTGGGAAACTCCTGTAGGATCTAGAAGGGGCTGTGCCTCCTGCTTTGAAATGGCTGTCCTCAGATCCAACATGTGCCAAGAGCTATCATAAGGATGTTTTGAATATTTTACACATCCCTCTTGAGTCCACGATGGAATAAAGTTTGACACGAGCAGTTAACAAACCAAACACAACTAAACAACAGTAGGAACCCCTGTTTTTAACATCCAGCTGCTTCCCCTGGCCACAGTGTGGGCTAAGGGGCCTGTTTGGAGGTTCACCCCCACCAGGCTGCCGCTTGCAGATGGAGGCCCACCAACACTCCCCAGATAGCAGCAGTGAGGAGTGCACCGTCCTGGAGGCTCCGCCCAACAAAAACACCTGTCTGCAGCATGCAGGGAAGGTATGGATGACATCAAACTGAGACACACGAAAATAACTGAACCTGAACTCAGTCTGAGCCAGAATCTTAATTTGTCAGGACTTTGTGAGTGTGTGTTGTGCAGCAGACACACACTTTACAGTATAATGCATTTAACTGTCACTGTGCTGTGTTTTATCCAAACCTCTCTCTCACTGCATCCGCCCTTCTTCTTTTGTTCTTCTCACCTCCAGGTGGCCGAGCTGTACTGTTCGTCCTGCGAGGGTGCTCTGTGTGAGGACTGCATGTCGGACCATGTGGAACACCCTAAGGTGGCCCTCAGTCAGGCCCTGGAGGAGCACCGCAGCAGCCTGCAGGAGAGGTTGGAGATGGTCCAGAACAGGTACAGGGTTGAAGTTTTGTGAATGGAAAAGAATTAAAGAGTCTAAAAACGTGAAATATGCATCTATGCAGTATCATGACTGTAATGCTACTATTATCCACCAGGGGTCTCTCTGACCAAACAAAACTTCCATTAATAATCACCAGGACAAAATTCCCATCTAAATGTTTTGACCACTGACTCTCTGGATCAACACTTCAAAGAGTGTTGTAGAAAAACCTCTCTCAGGAAATTCTGATGAACTGTTACAGAGAAGAACCATAAAGTAGCATAAAATACAAATACATAGAAATGTACTTAGTTACATTGCACTGCCATTTAAAGATACAGAGGAAATTCACAGGTATGAAACCTAATGAGGCAGTAAAGGGAGTGAGGTGGAGAGACTGACATCTGGTGGACAGGCAGGGAACTGCAGAACAACACTGTCAAAAATGACCAAATCACTGAACAGGATCAGTAAGTGGTTTGTGTTTGCCTATGTGCATGTTGTACTATATTCATAGACAAGGAAAACACACCTCAGAAAAAGAACCTTAATTTGTGCTGAGCAGACTTTTTGTCTTCACTTCTGGATCCCTCTGTACGGCTCTCCAGGCTCCCTCAGATCTCGGATGCCCTGTCCTTCGTTAAGGAGATCCTCCAACAGCTGAACAATCAGAGAGCTTCCATTGAAGAGGACATCCAGTCAAGTTTTGAGGACCTGCACAAGCAACTGGATGTTCGGAAGAGCGTTCTGCTGATGGAGCTGGAGGTCACATATGGACTCAAACAGAAGGTGCACATTTGTCTGGCTGCAAAAACCACTAAGATGTTGGTTTTACAACCTCTCCTCTAACTGGAGTACATCACTAAATAAAACACATTAAAGGAAGGAATCACTATGTTTGTCCCTCTTGGTCTCCAGGTCCTTCAGGCTCAGGCAGACAGCCTCACCCGGGGGGACGGGGACATCACAGCCATCTGTACCCAGACGGAGGAAGCTCTGGCGGCGGACCCATGTGTGGCGAGCCTGCAGATGGAGCAGGAGCTGGGGGAGAGACTGAGGGAGCTCTCCCACCTTAGCCTGCCCTGCCAACCAGAGGAGAATGACCAACTGGATCTGGTGATGGAGACGGACGGGCTGAGGAAGTCCATACACAACCTGGGGACCATCGTGACAACCAGGTGAGTCTGTGCTGCCAAAGCATTTTTCAAATTAACACCGTTTTCACCACATCCTCATCTTCCTCCTCTTCCTCAGTGCTGTGGCGAGCCAGAGCGAGGCTATGGGTGCAGGCCTGGAGCAGTGCATTGTGGGACACCCTTCCTCTGTTACTATAGTGACAAGAGACAAGTCAGGGGGAGCCTGTAAGAGTGGCAATGCGATCCTGTCTGCTGAGGTTTGTTGTACTCCATCTCTCAAACACAATGTGTGTAATGCTGTGAAGACATTCACAAAAACACCCATGTGTTGATCCAGGTGTTCACCCCGGATGGCAGCATAGTGGATGGTGAAATAGTGGACCACAAGAACGGGACATATGAGTTTGTGTACACGGTGCCCAAAGAGGGCAACTTCTCGTTGGCTCTGCGTCTGTATGACCAGCACATCAAAGGAAGTCCCTTCAAACTGACCGTCACCACGGCCTCAGAGGTAGAAGTCGAGGTGGGTGGGTGGTGTGTGCACACAAAAGTAAATAAATAAAATAAATTATTTTTATTACACATGGAGTCCAACCCCTAATGAAACACCTGAAGTGCAGACTTGTATGCAATTATTGCCCCTCTTTTGCTGTTTCTTCAGGTTTCTCCCTCCACCACCACAGCAACGAACTCAGCAGCCAATGCCACCCCGTCCACAGGCTCTTCTGAAGGGGCAAAGAGACGAGGGAAATCTCCTGGCCAGAAGAAGAAAGGCTCCAAGAGGGCGAGCAGCGCACTGGGCACCCCAAGACGCAAAACCCAGAACCCCATAGAAGACGACCTCATCTTCAGGATTGGTGAGACATTTGTGTGTACGGGACACAACTGATAAACCATGAGACTTGTGTACTTTTGCTTTTACTCCTAATTACACCAAACATAGACCAACAGAAGGTAGAGGCTGGGGCTCAAGCTGAAGCCAACACCACCCAACTTCCTAGACTATGATGGGATTTCAAGTCTAGATAGAAGTAGTCCGACTGTAAATAAAGCGAGTGAAAACAGAAAAATGAGTCAGAAATTCATTTAATGTGATTTTCCTGCTCTTTCCAGGAACAAAAGGCAGAAACAAAGGAGAGTTCACCAACCTTCAAGGAGTGGCTGCTTCCTCCAACGGCAAGATACTGATAGCTGACAGCAACAATCAGTGTGTCCAGGTAAGACCCGTCTTGTCCTCATGTCTTTAAGAAACTGTTGGTGGGTTCAGACTTTGAGGTTTGAGACTAAGGAATGCATTGTTTCAATAATCTTTCTCACAAGTGTCTCCTCACTCCAGATTTTCTCCAACGAGGGAGAATTCAAGAGTCGTTTTGGGGTGCGGGGGCGGTCTCCAGGCCAACTTCAGCGTCCCACTGGTGTGGCCGTGCACCCCAGCGGGGACATCATCATCGCTGACTACGACAACAAGTGGGTCAGCATCTTCTCCTGCGATGGCAAGTTCAAGGTGGGTGTGCTGCCTTTGAGCTTCTAGTGGCTGAAGAATCAGTAGAAACCTTTGGTTGATTCTTTTATTTGTATCATTTTTGATCCTCATTGGTTGGACTTGCTGCCCATCAGGCGAAGCTCGGCTCTGGCAGACTGATGGGGCCCAAAGGCGTGTCCGTGGACCAGAATGGTCATGTGATTGTGGTTGACAACAAGGCCTGTACCGTCTTCATCTTCCAGCTGACCGGCAAGCTCATCACCAAGTTTGGCAGTCGAGGCAACGGTGACAAGCAGTTTGCAGGTGGTGTTGAGCTCGTACACACTAAAAACTGCATGAAAGCACTGGAAACTGCTTAAATGTCCTGAATGGTTGACTCTGGAAAACGTCAGCCATGCAGCTGATCAGCTGATAAGCAGAGAACAGAGTGTACACTTCATGGGAAGTATAAACTTAAACTTAAAATAGTTTGTTTTTGTTGCTTGTTTCCTGAAGGGCCACACTTTGCCGCAGTGAACAACAACAACGAGATCATTGTGACTGACTTCCACAACCACTCTGTCAAGGTAAGGACCACAGATGACTTTCTTCCTGATCCATTTTCAATTAAAGGATACCATTAGAGTTATGGATACCTAATGTACTCAACGCGACTGTGACTCCTCAGGCGTTTCTCTGTCCTGTTCAGGTTTTCACCCCCGAGGGAGAGCTGGTGTTGAAATTTGGCTCTAACGGAGAAGGAAACGGCCAGTTCAACGCGCCCACGGGTGTAGCTGTGGACGTTAATGGGAACATCATTGTTGCTGACTGGGGAAACAGTAGAATACAGGTACAACAGTACAATCTGCTGCTTCTCGCCCTGTAAAACAAGAAATCCCTTTGGAATAATCAAAGCTCACATTTTCTCTCCTTTCGAACATATCTAGGTGTTCGACGGTAGCGGCTCCTTCCTCTCATACATCAACACATCTGCGGACCCTCTGTACGGACCCCAGGGTCTGGCTCTGACTTCAGACGGGCATGTGGTAGTGGCCGACTCTGGCAACCACTGCTTCAAAGTGTACCGCTACCTCCAATGATGGAGGCTGGGATGGTGAAGTGAAGCGGAGGCAGCAGGGATGAAGAGGGGGAGAGATACGACGCACGATTTGTAGGAATTCTTGCATGAATCTCTGCCTGAAATGACGGAAGGAAGGTTGGATAGACAGAAGGAAGCAAAGATGCAGGATTAGCCAAGTTTCCATCATTACATTATCAGAACTGTAATGGAAATACGGTCGAGTTTTAGGATCCTGGTTATTGGTGTACAGACTACAGACTGCAAAATTTGAGAATTATTGGAGAGAGGAGAGAAGATGTGGGAGGATCATGATGTCAAATCCCTCTTTCTCATAAATCCAACAGTGGAGGAGCTGAAGAAAAGAAACTGTCTTTGGAAACATGAATGTGAATGAACATGATGAATTAAAGGATGAAAGACACGAGTGAATGAACAGAGGATGGTGTGATGGAGAGAGTGAATGGAAATACTGAAAGTTTTCTAATGTTCTGCCTTCTCGTATTATGTGCAACCATCAAAATAATGGCCAATGAGCTAAAAGAGGCCTGTGTCTTAGCTTGACATCATTTTGACATCAGCAGTGGGAGTCTGTAGCTGTACCAGGAAGTCTGTAAATATGAAGCAAAGATAGTCAAAGCAAAGTCCTCTAAATTTCCACTGTGGAATGAAGATGCATTAAAAATATTTGACAGACTAAGACATGGGCCACTTTTAGTCTGCTCAGCCCAGCGTTTGTCCGCTCGATTGTCTGAATATGGAATGTGGATTTTGTTTCTATAAGCATATGCTGATACTCTTAACAAGTCTCAGACAACAGTCATCATTAGGAAGGTCTGACTGACTGATTCTCATGGCTTGACTGACTGATTTATGAAACGCTATGACGAGCAGCATTGTTCCTAAAGTTTTCATGAGAAATCTGTTGCAAGAACAAACTTCTCCTACAGATACGTAAAAAAAAAACTTTAATAATACCATGAAAAATGCTCAAATTAAGCAAATGTGTAATCAGTAACATTTTTACATACTGATTTCTGCAGTCTGGGGAACAGCAAACAAAAGGCCAGAGGAGGGAAGTTTGAGCTATTTTTCCACAAATCAAGTCCAGAGACTGACAGCACCAATGAATGTGGTGTCCTCAGCGTAATGTGTGTGAATCCAGAACCTGGTTCAGCTTATGGGTCTGTGCCGTAGACCTCCATTGTTGTCCAAAAACTATTATAAACACAGCGGGGAGCCACACCGCTGACCTGGCTCACGTGGTTCTTCCTCACCAACAATGGGAGGACTGTCTGTTTCCAAAAACCAGCTCCAGACGCTGAGAATGGCCGTCATTGTTTACAGGCTCTGAAGGAACCAAGAGTCCACTGGTCTCTGGTTCCACTGCTCCACCAGCTTCTCTCTGCTCACAGCGTCGACTGGAGCTGGTTTTTGGACAGAGACAGGCCTCCTGTTGTTGGTGCTGTTAGTCTCTGGATGGGATTTGGCCTCGTTAACTCACAAACACACTATATCAGCAGCCTCATATTTAATAAACCCATGAAGTGCTGTCACGCACATGTTCCGTCCTCACCCAGAGAACAATACCTCGGTGTTAGGAAGCATGCCTCAGTTTTACGTGACTGATATGTGACTGAACAGCAGATTGACAGTAACGTTAAATACCAACCTCAAAGCATTTCCAAAGTACATTTGAAAACTGCAGCGTGATCGTAATAATAATAATAACTACACTAAACATTTCCATCAAATATAAAACAGGCATCCATGACATCCTTCAGCTGGACAGTCTTAACCTGCGTCATCCAACATCCTGCTGACTAACACTAACAAGAACAGAAATATAATGTTCACAGCATCGACTTTATTTATTCCTCCTATTTATTTATTTATTGCATTAGTCATTTGATTGTGTTCCACCATGTGCATTGCAATTCTTAAGTGCCCATTATATTTCTTCTTTTTATACGTTTTGTTGGTTGAGAGAAAATATTTCATGTGTTTTCTATTTACAGTTTTCAGCAGACACATTAGTGTTAATTAATGTTTTATTCTGAAAAGCTCTCACGCTGCGAGGGGAGAAAACATTCAAGTTAGCAACAGCTTGTTAGCATAGCATTAGTGATTGAAACCAATGGACACTTAGCACATGAGCTAATGAGTTAGCATACAGAAATAAGTCAGACGGGTTATTTGAAAATGTTGTGAACACAGTTTGAAGCTGACCCAGTAGCTTCTGGCTGGTTGTGGCCTGTGGGTTCAGTGTTGAATGTTAACGACGCTTTGATTCTTAAAGAAATCTTGGCCTTGTCTGCTGGATATTCATCCTTAAAGTCTGTAACATATGAATGTTTGACATGATGGAAATGCCTTCTCAGTAACTTTAGTTTGAAATGTATCGCCAACACACAGTAAGAAGACAACACGTTCCTTAAGGAACCCAGCAGAACTCTAGGAAAAATCTGTAGTTTGGGTACGTTTGCACCATGAGATGAAAACTGGACATGTAGTGTTTTAGAATCCAACTCAACAACAGTCAGTTTCTTACAGCGTCACTTGCCTGCTCTTTCTCGCTCTCTGTATTTACTATCTGTCACGTCTTCATTGTTATGGACTGTCTCTCCAATATTCACCACCACTCAACGCCGAAATAAAGCAGTGATTCAAGAACGGCATCTGTTTGTTGTGGTTTGGTTTGGAATGATAAAACACATAAATGTGATGATAACACTGTGATATCAGACCTTCTGTGGCACAAAGGTACCTGCATGTATTATACACACAGTACAGATCATTATATTTGCATGTCCAGCAGCGACTACACACAACATTAGATCTGTTTTCCATATGTCTGGATACTCACATGAAACATTACAGTTCACACACTAAAAGTACAGTCGGCAAGAACCAGTAAGCTCAACAAGGACCTGGGAGAGTTTTTAAAAGCCATCCAACAGCCTATAACAACACTACAGGAAGCACTGGCAAAAGAAAAACCACTAGTAAAACTTCCTATTAGTAATAAACTCATTTCTGTTCTAGAAGTTTAGGGGGACATGTGGTCTGGGTTTGTAGTGACCAGACAAATCTCTGCAGGTAATTCTCATATTGAATCCTCAGCCTGATTCTTCTTCACGTGAGCAGCCTGGTAGTTTTCCTGCCTGGTGCAGGTACAGCAGCGGTGAGACCAGACTGCTGGGCAGGGACAGCCAGGCCAAAGACATCATCATCACACACGAATCGCTGCTGCTTAGCAGCACTGAGACATACAGCACGTTACAAAGCAGCACCCCTGCTAAGCTCAACAACAGGACACACATTATAGTGACCCGGTCCCTGTCCCCACCCGGCTCCCCTGGGCCTGGGCGCAGGGGAGGAGAAGCAAAGGAGGAGTTGACTGACATGTTTGAACACATGGAGGCCTGCAGAGGAGGATGAGGTGCACAGAGGGAGACAGAGAGAGGCAACGTGAATGTGATTTTACACAGTCAAGGCTCTGACTACAGGGTGTTATGGTCTCAGCTCTTTGATCTGGTTTACTGAGCTGACTTCAGTATAAACCCACAACAAAAACCTTCAGCAGGTGTATTGTGGCTCATTGGGCCTGTGGACGTATCCAGACCCTTACCTGATATTTGTTCTGGTGCTTTCTTGTCCTCAACAGGAAAGTGAACTTTAAAATAAAAGAGAAAAGAATGAAATAGAAAAGTACACAGAGAAATAATGAAACATAACATAATGTTATTTAAAGAAACTCACCTTGTCAGTGGTGTTTGGTTCTGATGAAGTCGCTGTCTGTGACTGGGGTTTGGTGCAGATGTACAGGAATACCTGGGTGTGTTTGAAGACCAGGTCTGGGGGGTGGGGGGTCTTTTGCATGTTGCAAAAGTGATGCAGATTTTCAGACACTTTCACGGTAAATGACAGTAGGCAAATGTTTTTACCGTCACGCTAAACAAAACTCACACACTGACGACTGAGAATGTATTGCTTCTATTTGAATACTCCGACATCACAGTCATACATGTACAACAGTATCATGTCCCAGGCTAAACTGGATTGTGTAGTTTACATTAGACTCAGGTGATTTATAAACAAAGAAGTGTGTTTATTCAAATCTCTTCACTCAGCTCAGTGCACCTGTCTGCTGTGTGTGTGTCTGTCTTTCATATCTTCTTCTCATCAAATCCGGCAATGCATTATGGGAGATGTAGTCCTCTATATTGTGTCTGCACGAGGTTTCCTGTCTCGTTGGCAATGACCGTTACAACTTCAGGTACCTCAGAGTATGGTACAAATACTAGTGATACTACTTCAAATATGTCAAATATCCAAACTGAAAAGATAAACAACCAACTAACTAAACAAGCAACAACCTAGAAAGCGCATTTCTCTAACACCCACTAACCACTTCAGTTTTGGTGATTTCAGTTTTTTTATTTGTGCACAAATGCAAACGTGACATAAAATAAAAGCAACACGCACATAAAACATGATAGAAACGCAAACTAAAAAAGCGCAGCACTAACACTCCTACTTTGATTTCAAGCCCTGCACATGGAAATGTAATGCTAAGATTTGACCAGCAGATGTCGCCATTTTTTACTGTGTCAAACGCTTCGAAGCAGTGAACCACCTCGTACTGGCTCAGTGCTTCAGAAAATCCACAACGGACTATGAGAGTTCATACACAGGTGAGGCTGGAATCCAGCTGGAGAAACACACTGAGAAAACATTATGAAGTTTCATATATTGATAGATTGATATTTTACATCATCTTACATGGAAATGGGATAGAAGTGTGTGCATCCTGATTAAAGTTCCTCTCTGATCCAGGGTTTATCCTGAGTCAGGGGTGTGTTTGCAGCCTGCTAGTTTTCCGGCCCTGTGCAGGAACAGCAGAGGTAACACCAGACTGCTGGGCAGACTCAGCCACATCAGAGACGACCCCACCACACAGTGTGTGTCATTCAGCAGTGACGGTGCAAACATCACAGTGCAAACCAGGACGCCCACAGACCGAAGTAACTGTGCTACCATAATGGCCACGATGGTGTGAAAAGCCCTCTGCTTTGACTGGTCCGCCCGCTCCCTGTCCCCACTAACCTTCCCGGGCCCTGGCTGATTCAAAACACGGAGAACAGAGAAGCTGCAGAAAGGCAGGATGAACAGGGAGAAGAACAACAGGCAGGACTTTGTGATGGTTAAGAAAAGATTTCTGAGTAATTCGTTCAGACCCAGAATTGCGATACACAGCAGCCAAACGCACCCAGTGATGATATTTCTGATCCTGACCCCGCCCTCCTGCCTCAGAGACCGGTAGGTGATGGGGTGAACCACAGCCAGGTAGCGCTCCACACAGGTGAGGAGGTGTAGCAGAGTCTGTCCAGGTGAGGTGAAGATGTAGATGGAGTACCCAAACTGCTGCAGACTTCGTCCGTCACTGTAGACGCCAAAACAATAAAAGCCTCCTCCAGAAACACTGATTATGTCCAGGGCAGCCATGTTGTAGGTGAAGAAGTCAGAGTGGCTCATCGCTGCTGCTGTAGAACCGGATCTCTGCTTCATCCATCGGTGGAGGCCCAGGTAGATCACAGAGAACAGCAGAGGAAGGAGGAAGAGGATGTGAGTGATGAGCATGGCAGTAAAGATGGAAACGGTCATCCTGGATTCGAAGCAGTTCGATAAAATTTGGAGGGAGGAGATGGAGGAGTTGACTGACATGTCTTTAGAAGAGGAGGAGAAATGAACGTGAAGGACTGAGGAGAGAGAATAACATCGATGAGTAAAATATGTATAATGAATATGATTCTTTCCCCTTTAGTGGTTCCCTAAATATCTAAGATTAGACTTGATCTTGAGATAATTTGGGTCTGTCACAACTGACCTTTAGAACCGAATAAAACACATTTTGATCGTTCTTACAGCACAGACAAGCCCTGGAGGAGAATGTGTTGGTTCTACTGTAGTTTCCAAACTGAAGATAGTCTCAAACCTTAGAATATCCAGATATGTGACTTACAAAAAAACAATAATAACCATATATTATTTAACCAAAAACATCTGGTAGAGACACCGACTTGTTCTGGAGAAATGATTGAGTCATAACTATTGGACAATAACACACATCCTGTTATTACTTAAGAAATCAGGCATTAAAGATGAAAACTCACCTGCTCAGCTGAGGTTACAGTTACAGTCTGTGCTGCAGAGACACCTTCACATCAGTGTGTGGATTTTCAGTGTGGCACAGTGACAAATGGGAGCAGGACTGTGGAGCTTTTGCATACCACAAAGCAAATATAGGATTTTTTTCTGACAATGACAGCAGGCAAATTTTCTTTTTGCATCACTGATCCCAACCCGCTGTGCAGAACAAACCGTGGATATTGCCCTGTGCAGCGTCACATCTGCAGTTAAGATTTCTTCCTCTACTGTGGTTTGGACTCTTAAGGTGTTGAGTTCAAACACAGTAACTCAAAGAGAATGTGACAGGAACACAAACTTCGCGGTGACAAGTTCTGCTTGGGTACAAACCTGCTTCACGTGAACATGGAGCTTGTTTTTATTTTTGCAAAATATCAAACATATCACATGTTTTACACAGGTCACACGCAGTCACTTCAGGTTCATTGTGCAGCACAACAAACCCAAACATGAGCTCAGAGTCAAAAAGAGAAGAGAAAAGAAGGCAACAGGTAGATTCCTCATCTATTAAAAACCCCTAAACAAGCTCAAATGCATATCTTGCACTGACAGGCTGTAATAGACTCAAAGTAGGATCTGATGGTCATAGATCTGTACAAATATTGACTGTTTCTCAAGAACTTTTCAAAACCTATTGAAGTGAAAGGGTTTTCATTAGAGGGTTGTCACATACTGATGAAAAGGGGTGAGTTTGGGATTTTACCCTCATCATTAAAGATACTTGACAAAGCATCACTATTTACTATAAGAGGCTGTAATTCACACAGGTTGATTTCATTTAGTCTCATTGAACCTAATTAGTGACGCTCTAATCTGATCCTCTTCCAGAGTCAGGGGTGTGTTTGCAGCCTGCTAGTTTTCCGGCCCTGTGCAGGAACAGCAGAGGTAACACCAGACTGCTGGGCAGAGTCAGCCACACTGCAGACCACCCGACCACACAGTGTGTTTGGGTCCGCCACACTGGTGAAAACATGAAGTATTTCAGCAGCAGTCCCATGAACCTTAAGGACAGTGCTGCCATAATGGCCACGATGGTGTGAAAAGCCCTCTGCTTTGACTGGTCCACCCGCTCCCTGTCCCCACTAATCTCCCCGGGCCCTGGCTGATTCAGAACATGGAGAACAGAGAAGCTGCAGAAAGACAGGATGAACAGGGAGAAGAACAACAGGCCCGAGTTTGTGACACTTAAGACAATATCACTCAGGAATTCGTTCAGACCCATCAGTCCAATACACAGCAGCCAAACGCACCCAGTGATGATATTTCTGATCCTGACCCCGCCCGCCTGCCTCAGAGACCGGTAGGTGATGGGGTGAACCACAGCCAGGTAGCGCTCCACACTGGTGAGGAGGTGTAGCAGAGTCTGTCCAGGTGAGGTCATGTTGCAGATGGACCCCCCAACTTGTTGGAGTATTTGGGCGTCAGTGTAGGCACCAAAACAGTAAAGACCAGCCCCCACAAGGCTAATCAGCTCCAGAACAATCACGTTGTAAGTGAAGAAGTCGGAGTGGCTCATCGAGGTGGCTGCAGAGCTGCGGCGTTGATCCCTCCACCGGCGGACGCCCAAGTTGAGGATGAAGAAGAACAGAGGGAGGAGGAAGATGTTGGCGATGAGGAAGGACATCAGGATGAAAATGGTTGTTCTGGACTCGAAGCAGTGGGGGAGGAAAAGAGAGGAGTCCGAGGAATTGGAGGAGTTGACTGACATGTCAATTTGTCTGGAGATAAAGATGAGGAGGAGGATACAAAGAGACAATGAGACCAGTGATAGTATGATAAACAGAATGAATTAGACAAAGATCAGACCTTTCTCTGGAATAATCCCCCTGCTCCTTTAAAGCCCCAATTTATCGTCCAACCTTTAGCTTTTATACGAACTTTCACATATATTTCTAAGATACATCCCCCAGGCTGCCAGCACTTAGTCCTGCTTTGGGGACTGATTAAACCAGGAGGGTTATCAGATATAAAGTAAAAATAGAAATCACTCTCACCTTGTCAGCAGAGTTTTCATCTCTACCTTCACCATCAGCTCTGAACCATAATATGTTTGTGTTAGAGACCAACAGCAGCAGGACTGTGGAGTGTTTTTGTTTTTTTTTTTTTTTTGTTTTTTTGCATATGGAAAAACCAACAATGAGATTGTTTGACTACAAACTGTACTAACAATCACAGCTGGGAAAGTCTTTTTGCATTCATCCATCACCTCAACCTGCTGAGTGATAACATGCACTTTGGCTGGGAGGTGGAATGGGGGTCAGCTCAGTTCAGTTTGAATTCAGTTTTACATAGAAACCCAACAAATCCCTTATGAGCAGCACTTGGTGACAGTGGAGAGGAAAAACCTCCAGCAGAACCAGGCTCAGGAGAGAGAGAGGACCAATTTATAAATTTATTGACGTTCAGTGGAGACATATACAGACAAATGAAAACAAATAGGATATTAATCTTTCTAATAAAGCATCATGAGAATCCTGTCCAACACGTAGATGTGAAGAATCAGCAGTGCTGGCTGACTCATGTTGGCCACATGATTAGTGTAAAATCAAATAATTCTCAGACTCTGCTGGACTTTCCAAATGATACTGGGCTGAATGGATCAAAGTCTGATGAAATAATATTTACAGCTGACTCTATTATTTTCTGGCTGAAATTCTTCTTGGGCCTCTGTGCATCATGGGACGGATGTGGAAGTTCAAATCATGTGGTTTGGTCATTAGGTCAAATTGCTTCACAGCACAGCTCCTGTAAATGGCGAAGTGTTTGCAGTGAGTCATTTAACTCGCAGATGACACTTCCTAGAAATCAGAGCAGCAGATTCATTTATGACACAGTCGACTGTGAAGCCAGAGCATGTCCACCACACTGCTGTCTGTGCACACCGTGTCTGCATCACGCTGTTCAGTTTGAATAATGAGCAGTCAGTCTGCAGCTCATTTGAATCATGTCAGACTAAAATGAATGAGAGGTATAAGGAAATTTAACACTGTGAATGAATCAAACCTGTCTAAGAATGGACCTTATGGACCCACAGTCTGAAAATACAACACCTCCAGCCTCAGCACAGAGGCATAAAAATATACTGATTGGTAGTTTCTGTTTCACTGTTAGTTTGTGTTGTGACTGAGGCTTTACCAGATAAAGTGACTCAGAGTCATAAGCAGCTGGTCCTGTGCTCTGACCTCCCTAGACAAGAATAATGTGCAAAAGGGAATTTGCATGACATGATTTATACACTGAGTGTAAACATAAAGAGTCAATCATCTGTTTGTTTGACAATATGCAAAAACAGCCCTCAGTCCTGCTGCTGGGACAAATGTCTGAATTAGTGGAGTCACACTGAAGCACTAACATACCTGAGGATCAGGTACCTGAGGGCAGCGGACTGAGTGTAGAGACTCAGGAGACAGATCAGACTCAGACACTGATGACAAGGTGGGTGTCCATGAATTACACAGGTCCATCTGCAGCAGCTACAGTTTTTAATATCTGAGGATATTATCAATGTTTATAGCTCTTTTCTTATTTTCCCACTAATTTTCTGCTTTTCTGTTGCGCTTTCAAATGTCCCTACAGAAAATACAGCGAGAACAAGGATTCATCTTTAAATAAGTAACTTCAAAAGCTCAAATTAAGTTTTTAAGTCTGAATCATTTTTAGTATTAATATCATTTTAGGAATGTTGTTTGCAGGATCAAAAATTGGGATTTAAAGTTAAGTTAAGTTAAGATGGAGATAAAAATATGCTTAATTTGGCCTTTATGACAAAACTGTAGGACACTAATTTAAAAATGTATTAACTAAGTGTGTTTTTATTATTATGTGTATAATTTCATCTCGTTCCCCATCAGGAATCAGCCTCCACATATTTTCCTGAATAGAAACTAAGAAAATGAAAACTTACCAATTTAACATGTTTTCCACTTCTCTCTATAAAAGCAACACCACACAAACCAGCATGGAAGCCAACTCCTCGTCTTCCAGCACAAACACACCCTTCCAGCAATGCCTCGACTCTACTGTTGTATTATTCATCATCATTGCCTTCATGGCTACCAAGTTCCTCCTCGTCTTTCCTCTGTCCGTCTTCGTCCTCTACCTGGGCCACAAACGATGGTGGCGGCAGCGCTCTTTTGCCACATCAACTCACTCTGACATCTTTGCCTGCCACTTAGCTGCCATCGAGGTGATCTCTGCATTGGGGTTGATGATTTTTGTATGTGGTACCTTCACTGGTCTCATAGAGGTGATGAACATGGGAACACATCTTTCTGCTCTTATTTTTCCTGGACAAATCTTCTTTCACATCCTGACTTGTATAGAGCACTACCTGGCTGTTGTTCAGCCCATTGTCTACCTGAGGCTGAAACATTCAGGGGGGGTCAGGATCAGAAACATCTGCACCATATGTGTTTGGCTGCTGTCCATTGGATGGGACGGCGTAGCAGTTTTGTACAGTCCCAGCATTCCCTACATCCCACTTTTCTTCTTCTTAGCCTTGTCCTTAGTTATTGTGTCTTTTTGTAGCTTGTCTGTTCTCTGCGTTCTCATTCGTCCAGGGCCTGGGGAAACAGTGGGGCACAGAGCACGGGTGGACCAATCAAAACAGAGGGCTTTCAACACCATCACAGCCATAATGGCAGTGCTGTGGCTGTTTTTCATTGGGGTTATTGTGTGTCTTGCGGTGCAAAACTACAGTGTGCTGAGTTACAGGGTCCGGTGTTTGGTACTGCTTTCTGGGAACTTTGCTACTCTGCCCTGCAGTTTGGTTTCTCCTCTGCTGTTTCTGCACAGAGCAGGTAAACTGCTTTGTTGCCACTAAAAACAGTCACTGAGGAGAATTATATGAAATTAGTGAAGAGACATTAATATAACGCAACTAACTTATAGCATAGAAAAATAGATTTAGCTTATTTAGATAAAACAAATACTGAGAAGGACGTATCATCTGCATATATAGACACCTGAGACCTGTGTTCCCTTAGAGAGACTAGATTTTGTTTTATTTTGTCAAATGTGTAGCACAAATTACAGTTATTATTATTATTTTAGCATTTTATTTATGTTACAGTGTGATAAAGTTCATATACATTACTATATCCATGTATTTATGTCAGATAATAAGATCATATTAAAATAGTTTTTACTATTTTGTGCATTATTCAAAAGCACATGAACACATGAATTTTCTAATTTCAGAGAATAAATTAGTAGTTTGTGTGTACAATGACCTAATGTGAGGGATTGTGAATTAAAGTTGATGTACAGAAATAAAAGATTTCAGAATGGGAGGTGTTTGTTTTTGTCTGGTTGAATAATCATCATGTTAATTTAATTTGATAATCAGTTAATTCACTCTTTACTTAAGCAAAACATTTGCTTGTTCAGGCTTCTCAAATATGAGGATTCAGGGCTTTTGTGTCAGATGTGACAGAAAATACAACATCTTTAATTTATCTTTTAACATTTGACAAACTAAGCAAATGATCGATTGATCAAAAATTAAAATAAAGCAGTTAGGTCAAGAAATAATTGCAGCCACATGAGCGATTCAGTCACAGCCTAAAGCTCATCTGCTGGAGCCTATCCCAGCTCTCTTTGGGTGAAAGGCAGGGGTCCATCCTGGACAGGTCACCAGTCCATCACAGGGCCACATAGAGACAAACAACCTCACACACTCACACTCACTCCTATGGGCAATTTAGAGTCACCAATCAACCTGACATACATGTTTTTGGACTGTGGGAGGAAACCAGAGGACCTGGAGAAAACCCACACAAGCACAGGGAGAACATGCAGACTCCACACAGAAAGGCCCCTGATGGGTTTCAGACCAGGAACCTTCTTGCTGTGAGGCAACTGTGCTAACCACTGTGACACCATGCTGCCATTATTCTAATCAATATGAGACAAATACTTCATATTGCATTGCAGTTCTATTGGGTTATAAGTAGCCACAGTGCTTTTCTCAAAGGCTAGGACTCTAACATATAACAGCAGGGTGGGCTTAGGATCTTAGTACAAACCTGGACCTTAAATTTAAAATAGTGAAAGAAAATAAGAAAACCATCAAGGACCAAATGATGAATGAGGGTTGACAGTCACTTTGCAAAGCAAAGCTGGATTTATTGAAAACCACAGTGTTTGAGGCACAACCTCCATCTAGTTCAATAAAGTACGACTGGCATAACTTTAGCTTCAACTAGAAAATAAGAAAGTTACAAAGCTAAAGCATAGGTATAAAAAGGGAAGTCAACTACAAGGGAAAATCATTCCTGACAAATCTCTGACTGGGTTTTACTAAAATTAATCATTTATTAATTCAGCCCAGGGCACCTTTGATTATCCCGACTGCTCTAGAAAGCAGATTTAACAGCCTACAGCTCATCTCGGTGCTGACCTCCAGTGGACCCTTTGTTTGCAGCTTTGTTAATATTTGTAGCAGCCCTGATTGCAGATTTCATCGCTGTCTCGATCCAAGCATGAGGAAAAGCTGTGTGTTCTCCAGCAAAGTGCACCCTGCCCTCAGGTCTGAAGAGTTCCTGAGAGAGCTCCAAGTGTTGGTACGGTGTGAACAGAGCGAAAGCACCCAAGCTGTAAGGATCCAGACTCCACCTCTTCACCACCACCCCTGTGCACAGAGACCTTACATGCTCACCGTGAATCTTCACCAAATCTCTCAGAGCCAGCTCCTTCAGGTCTTCATCGCTGGCACCAGTGAAGAGGAGGGAGTCGTCAGACCAGGTGTAGGAAGCCAGAAGGACACCGATGTTTTGGTTTCTTGTGAAACTGTGGCTGGGGTAGTAGATGAAACGAGAGGGCCCATCAGTGATGCTCTTCCCTCCTTGGATGCCGTCCTTCTCCCAGAACTTCTCTCTGAAGGTGAGGATGATTTTAGTGGAGCTTTCATAGTGGACCCCCCTCAGAGCCTCCATCTTTTTGATGGACAAAGGTGGATTAAAGTCCATGAAGAGGGCTGCTCTGGCTGTGGTTGTTACCAGAACAGCATCGGCTGAAATTTGTCTTAAAGATGATTGGTTGTCAGCCTGATATGATACGACAACACCCTTCTTTGATTGGTTGATGTGTTTGACCTTGGAGTTGAGGAGAATAGGGACATTGAGGACAGAGAGAAAAGCACTGGGGAAGAGATCCATCCCACCAGTCACTTCATGGTACCTTCAAAATCAAAAGAAACATTTGGATCCTTGCATTACCAGTTTGATGAGAAGATCAACATCATATCTGTCCATTAGCCTAGTCTAGCACAAAGACTTCAACATATCAAAGCGGATCTTACGTGGTTTTGTCATTGACGTCACTCTCGAGATAGATAATCTCAGTGAGCGCCAGGTGCATGAAGCTCTGTTCATTGAGCAAGTCCCCGATCATTGTGATCGCTTCTGCACTCAGACCACTTTCTCCTTTCAGGTACTCCTGTTGAACAAAACACATGTCTACATTCAGTATTTCTTCCTGCAGAACATCTGTTAGTTACTGACTCTGCAGAGCCCAACAGCTGAAAATATGTTTCCAATTTGCACTGCAGGTGCTTCACATAATTAATATGCAGAGTTTTCTGATGAAATAAGTTGCATTACCTTTAAAGAATAGTGGTCGTACTTCTCCAACGCAGCTCTGCAGCCGTGGGCCTCCACCTCATCTTTCACCTGCAGAAAAGATCAATTGCTCTGTTGTATAAAGGCTTTAATGCAGGGGTGTCAAACTCATTTTAGGTCAGGGGCCATATGGAGGAAAATCTATTCCCAAGTGGGCTGCACCGGTAAAATCATGGCATAATAACTTTAAAATAACAACTTCAGATTTGTTTCCTTTGTTTTATTTTAGTCCAAAATAGTACAAGCACAGTCTGTGATGGACTGGTGACCTGTCCAGGGTGTACCCCTGCCTTTCACCCGAGAGAGAGCTGGGATAGGCTCCAGCAGATCCCTGTGACCCTGGCTTTCAGGAAAAAATGGGTACAGAAGATGGATGGATGGATAGTACAAGCACATTCTGAACACATCACAAATAATGATCTTTACAAAACACTTCAAATTAGTTGAAAATTCTGAGGAAAAAATTGGTGCAATTTCAAGAACACAATGCCTCAGTGACTAGAACTTAAACTTCATCTCATATCTATCTACTCTATCTACAAAGTCATACAACTTTAAGTCACAGCCTATCTGGGATTGAACATACCAAACACACCGGTTTCCCATTCACTTCCGTGAATAAATAGGATGATGACCATTTTTCTTAGTAAATTCTGCACTCTGTGTACACAAGGACGGTGACAAAGCGTGTAATGTTCGAAGTAGAAGATTTAATAGGCAGAACGACAAGGCAGCTAGCTCCGGGCCAGCTGACAGGTATAGGCTTACTTGCTCAGCCCTGGTATAAACAGTTTGCCTGCTTAACATAATTGCAACACCCAGTGGACACATTTAGAACAGCAGTTTCTTTCATTGAAAAATTGCAGCGAATTTAAACTTCAAATCATCTCGCGGGCCGGATTAAACCCGTTTGTGGGCCTGATCTGGCTCGCGGGCCGTAAGTTTGACACCCCTGCTTTAATGCTTTACTGAATACGTCCATACATATGCATTTTCTGCACTTTATTTAATAATCTAATAGAACATATTCACAGACATGAACTGCTGCTTCATGCTCACACACCTCCTGTAAAGCCTCCTGCAGCAGGTGGTCGGCTGAGCTATGCCTTTCTTCGCAGGACACATTATAGGTCAGGATGTCGGGGTCTTGTTTCACTGAGTAGGTCCGTTTCAGCTGTCCACGAACCAGGTAGAAGGTGTTTAAGTCCTCCATTATGAATTGATTCAGCTTTAGCCCCAGTTTGTTGACAAACCAGTGGACAATCCTGTCAAGACACAGGGTGATCAGACTGTGATTTTTGTGAAACAGCTGCTGTTGAAGCACCTAACAGGGGCATAAAAAACATGACCTGTTTCTATTAAAGTAAAAAAGCATATCTTTACATATCTGTTACTCACCGGTGAAAACTTGGGATCCTCATGGCCCCCAGTTCAGCGTACCAGCCCTCCTTTTCATTCCTGTAGGTCTCCACCCGTCCTCCAACACGCCCACTTGCCTCTAATATGGTCACCTTATCAGAAAAGAGAAATTTAATGTCAGCACTGAAAAACCACAAATGCTGCTAAAACAACAGGCTGTGGTAATATATGATGATTGATTATTACTGTATGAAAATAGAGTCTTTGCAGAGAGAAATGATGATGAAAAGAAGAATTTAACAACAAACTAATTCCAAAAAACAACCACCAATAATTTCAATCAATCAAGAAAACAGTGAATTTACAGTGTTAGTGTCCAGTCTGTACCTCGTGTCCTGCGTCCTGCAGCAGCTTGGCAGCCGTCAGTCCAGCCATGCCAGCTCCAACAATGACCACATGATGAGATGTGTTGATGTTTGGGAGGCCGTTCTGCACGGTCCACAGCAGCTCCTCGTAGTCTTTATCCTTCAGACAATCAGCCAGCTCTTCCTTCAGGCGGCCAGCGGCAGTGACGCTGTGACACAGTGTGAACAGCAGCACAGCGACAACGGCTGGATACACAACAGAAGCAAAACACAACATTTACTCCAATGAGGATCAGGAGTCAAAAGATCTTTGACTTTTATTAACACACATTTTAATCTCAGCGCAATCTGAATATTTAATCTATCTTGGATGTTTGCATTAGTTCACAATCAAAAGCATGTGGTTCATGTTGGTTAATCCCACTTCTCCTGTTTAGTCTGTGAAAATTATTCCAGTGGAAGGTTCCCCTTCATGTCATTCTGCAGTGAAAATCAAGCTGAACTTGTGAAAACCTTATGCTGAAAAGCAGAACTTGCTGTACAGCAATGCTTTCCTCAGTGGTCAGAACCGCAGACATGGCAAAAGATCAAGGGACTGACTGACCACAGTGAAAAGTGCACATCTGGCACAATTCATGAAGAGAAATTATGATTTAAACTCAACTCTGTCCACCTTCAAGCCATCACACTGCAGAACAAAATACATTTCAAAGCAGCAGTGGATGGTTCATCATTTTCTGGGTACTTACTTAGACACAAAAGATTTGTCTAAATAAAATAAAATAAAATTACTGCAAAATACTCACAAAACTTCCACTTTAATATATGTGGATCCATCTCAGTCTGGAGGCCTTGGTGTCAGAGGAGAAGAAACAGAAACATACAGGAGAAAAGATGTTGAAACCCTTTAAATACTTATCACACAGTGCATCATCTGTATGAACTGGGATGTGACAGGAAACAGCTAAATATAAAAAACTGTAAGAGCATCATTCATTCACTGTGTTACCACAACTCACTCAATTGGTTAATGACTCATTACTGTCTGGAATATTTCCAAGGGCCTTAAAAACTGTTGTCACCAAATGGCCTTGACATGTGGGGTCCCCCAGGGGTCCATCTTGGGACCCCCTTTGTTCAGTTCTTACATGTTTCCTTTAGGCCAGTGAATACACAGCAATAGTGTGTCCTACCATAACTATGCAGATGACACGCAGATTTACATTTCACTCACTGGTGAATATGGACCAGTCGATTCACTGTATTGAACAGATCACTGTGTGGCTGCAAAACAGATTTCTCCAAATAAACAGTGACAAGACTGAAATAATCATCTTTGGGCCTCAGAAACAAAGAGAAAGTGTCCGCAGTCACCTCGAGTCTCATCTAGGTATAATCGTGGACTCAGACTTAAATTTTAACAGCTACATTAAATCAATCGTCAGGATTTTACCATCTAAAAAACATTGTCAGAATCAAAGGGATCAGGTCTAAACCAGACTTGGAAAGACTCATCCATGCAGATGAAGAAAGAAAGAAAGAAGTGACTACTATTGTCAAGTATGGAGACCCATACTCGAAATTCCCCTCTGCATTTAATTAACCCACCCAAAGTGCACACACACAGTAGTGAACACACACACACACACACACACACACACACCGTGAACACACACCCGGTGCAGTGGGCAGCCATTGCTGCGGCGCCCGGGAAGCAGTTGGGGGTACGGTGCCTTGCTCAAGGGTCTCACCTCAGTCGCGGTATTGACGGTGCATTTATCTCCAGCAGTAAGGAGTATCTCCATATCACTGTAACTGCTCACGGGGCTCTCAAAACTAACAGCTCCAGTACATTCAGAACGCTGTTGCTCAGGTCCTGACTAGAGCCAGGAAGTACAACCATCTTCATCTCAGGTATTTGACAATACAATTCAGACTTTAAGCACATCTACTGTATTATTAACATGACAGCATCAACTGTGAACCATATTTTATGCACATTATATTGTTAGAAAAGTAAATGTTTATTAATACATTTCGCATTTTCACTTTAGCTGTATATTTTCATTAATGTATTCAATTAATGTATGTAAATGTATTGTTTCATTAATTGGTCTCACTGCAGTGATTTTTTTTTTTCTTTACTCATATTTTTCAAATTGCACCAACTTATATTTTATTAGGTGATTTTGTTCAGTTCTATTACATAAAATGGAATATTGAATGATTTCCTACCTGATGTAGATGTTAAACCTCAGTCTGATGATACAGTGACCTTATGTTATACTGGAGACTCTTATATAGTCCTCTGCCTTGATGCTGCAAGACTGGCTTTACCAAAAAGGGCATGACTTCCTTTATGTGTTTTTTAACGCTGTGAAAATCTTTATGTGCCACCCACATGATTGTCATTCTCACAGTCATGTAGTTTCAGTGTGTACCACAACGAGTAATAGTTTGTCTGAATTAGTGAGGGAGAAAAATACTTTCAGTTGCAGCTCTGCCACAGACATTTTATCAGGTTCTTTTAATGCAATAATGTGGTTTGGTTTCAGTTTTCCCATTATTCTAATCATCCATCCATCATCTATACCTACTTATTCCTGCGGATTAGAGTCACCAATCAACCTGACATACATGTTTTTGGACTGTGGGAGGAAACCAGAGTACCTGGAGAAAACCCACGCAAGCACAGGGAGAACATGCAGACTCCACACAGAAAGGCCCCTGATGGGTTTCAAACCAGGAACCTTCTTGCTGTGAGGCAACTGTGCTAACCACTATTGATTATTCTAATCAATATGAGACAAATGCTTCATATTCCATTGCAGTTCTATGGGGTTATAAGTAGCCACAGTGCTTTTCTCAAAGGCTAGGACTCTAACATATAACAGCAGGGTGGGCTTAGGATCTTAGTACAAACCTGGACCTTAAATTTAAGATAGTGAAAGAAAAGAAGAAAACCATCAAGGACCAAATGATGAATGAGGGTTGACAGTCACTTTGCAAAGCAAAGCTGGATTTATTGAAAACCACACAGTGTTTGAGGCACAACCTCCATCTAGTTCAGTAAAGTACAACTGGCACAACTTTAGCTTCAACTAGAAAATAAGAAAGTTACAAAGCTAAAGCATAGGTATAAAAAGGGAAGTCAACTACAAGGGAAAATCATTCCTGACAAATCTCTGACTGGGTTTTACTAAAATTAATCATTTATTAATTCAGCCCAGGGCACCTTTGATTATCCCGACTGCTCTAGAAAGCAGATTTAACAGCCTACAGCTCATCTCGGTGCTGACCTCCAGTGGACCCTTTGTTTGCAGCTTTGTTAATATTTGTAGCAGCCCTGATTGCAGATTTCATCGCTGTCTCGATCCAAGCATGAGGAAAAGCTGTGTGTTCTCCAGCAAAGTGCACCCTGCCCTCAGGTCTGAAGAGTTCCTTGGCAAACTCTAAGTGCTGGTACGGCGTGAACAGAGCGAAAGCACCCAAGCTGTAAGGATCCAGACTCCACCTCTTCACCACCACCCCTGTGCACAGAGACCTTACATGATCACCATGGATCTGCGCCAAATCTCTCAGAGCCAGCTCCTTCAGGTCTTCATCGCTGGCACCATTCAAGAGGAGGGAGTCGTCAGACCAGGTGTAGGAAGCCAGAAGGACACCGACGGTCTTGTTTCTTGTGAAACTGTGGCTGGGGTAGTAGATGAAACGAGAGGGCCCATCGGTGATGCTCTTCCCTCCTCGGATACCGTCCTTCTCCCAGAACTTCTCTCTGAAGGTGAGGATGATTTTAGTGGAGCTGTCATAGTGGACCCCCCTCAGAGCCTCCATCTTTTTGATGGACAAAGGGGAATAAAAGTCCATGAAGAGGGCTGCTCTGGCTGTAGTTGTTACCAGAACAGCGTCAGCTGAAATTTGTGTTAAAGATGACTGGTTGTCAGCCTGATATGATACAACAATGCCGCTATCTGACTGGCTGATGCGTTTGACCTTGGAGTTGAGGAGAATGGGGACATCATGAAGAAAAACACGTTGAAAAGTTTTGGGAAGAAGGTCTGACCCACCAATCACTTCAAAATACCTCCAAAGCAAAAAGACAGATAGATTTAGCATGCATATTATAGACAAGGACATGACCTGGCAGTGTTTCCATATGGTTTGATTTACAATTGTAAAGTTCAAACAAAGTTAGTGACTTGCTAACGAACATAGTGAAGCATTTAACATCCAAAGAGCAGGTTTTTCCCCAGTGGTGTTGGAATAAATACTGCATGTACATCTATTGGCTCCTCTGATCCCATTATAATATACTTTCACACCGATAGGATGAGACATTCTCACCTGCTGTATGCTAACGCTAATAGTAACTGATCTAACAATTCGATGTTCTTTAAACATGATTAAAAGCGTCATCTGCAAAGAAGTGAACAATTTCAGTTCTGCAGAACTTTCATGATGGGTCAGATTTACTGACTATGGATTTTACACTTTTTAAAATGTACAATGCAAAAAGAGACTAATTCACAGTTTGACTGTGGGAGGAAAGGTCTTACTTATTGTTATCACTGATGTCCGTCTGGTCATAGATCATCTCAGTCAGTGCAGTGTACATGAGGCTTTGTTCGTTAAGCAGGTCTCCAATCATCCTCACTGCTTCTGGACTCAAATCCCCTTCTTCTTTCAGATACTCCTATTAAACAAGTACAACTGGAGCTAGTGTTTTCTAATCCAATCAAAGATAATGATAATTAAATAATTCAGCAGTTATCTTGTAAAGTAACAACATTTCATGAGATCACAATGCACTTTACCTTCACAGAATAATGGTCGTATTTTTTCAGTGCAGCCTTGCATCCATGAGCCTCCACTTCATCTTTCACCTACAGAAACAAAAAGTCACTTTCACAACTGGAGTCAGTAACAAGTCATAAGTGAGTTAGTCATCTTTTTCGTGGATCCTGCTAATGTGAGGACCACGAACATGCAAGTCAACTACACAGGCCAGCTTCACACAAAAAAGCAAGCAAATGGGAGATTTCTGAGGTTGGTGACCACAAAGAAAAGAGTAAAGTGAAGTGAAGCCAGTGGGTCTGTCAAAGTCAACATATTGGTCAGGGCAAAGTGCTGAATTGGCTTCCATGAAGTCTGAGAAACCTAACAGACCTATTGTCACTAAAGGGAA
Source organism: Mastacembelus armatus (assembly GCF_900324485.2). NCBI lineage: Eukaryota > Metazoa > Chordata > Actinopteri > Synbranchiformes > Mastacembelidae > Mastacembelus > Mastacembelus armatus. Next base: position 17,305,712 of record NC_046650.1, on the reverse strand, counting down.
GGGTGGTTTTTAATTTGTTTGGTCACAGCCTAGCTAAGATGCTGAACATGCTAACTGGCTAACTAAGATTTTAGCTTGTTAACATGCTCATATCCCGGACAATCTTCTGAGCTAGTTATCGTTAATCTTTGTCCGACATCATATGTCTCCTCTACACGTGCGAGTAATTTAAAGTTTGGTACTTGGGCCACCAAATTCACCAAATGTAGAAGTAAATCATGATGTAGTCTTTTAGAGTTAAACACAGGAAAAACTGCTGTTGGTCAACGGCAAACCATCTTGCCATTCTGAGGGAAGTGAGATGCAAAAAGTTTCAAATGTTCAATGAAAGCGACAAATACATTAGCTGAACTTGTGTTTTGTTCAGGTAATGACCAAGGACACCACCTGTCTGCACCATCTGCTTCAGGAATGTGGGAATTTGATCAACGTTCCTGTGTGACCAGGCACATAAGAAGATGTTTCAGAAGACCTCCTTGCTTCCCTCTCTTAGTTACCTTCTGCAAAGCCTGCTGCAGCAGCTCATCAGCTGACTTTCCTTTCTCACTTTCTGACACGTTGTACTGCAGGATGTCAGGGTTTATTTGAACCATGTGTGTCTTTGTCCGCAGTCCATTAACCAGGTAAAAGGTTTGGGGGTCATCTATGATGAAGTCATTTTGTTTGAGACCCAGCTGGTCAATGAACCAGAGGAGGATGCTGTTGGCAGAGACAGTGACTGTTGATCCATTTTCAGTGTCTCTTCTTTATTTTAATAATTTGGTGGTTTCTGGATCTGGATATTATTGAAAATCAGCCCATGAATGATAATTTCTATACTTTTCATTGTGACTTGCTACAAAAACTTTAAAGTTACACGTAAGTCTAAAATTAATAAACTTACTGGTGAAAACTTGGGATCCTCATGGCCCCCAGTTCAGCGTACCAGCCCTCCTTTTCATTCCTGTAGGTCTCCACCCGTCCTCCAACTCGCCCACTGGCCTCTAATATTGTCACCTTGTTCAAACACAAAAATACTAAATATTAAAATGTATTTGAAGTACCAATATTTCTGCATATATTTATAGTGCTCCTAGTGCAGAAACTACTACCGTATTATACTAATACTGCTATTCTCTGTCACTGCTACTATGCCTTAACACTTAACACGTAATATATTTTACAGCTGTTGCAACCACCATTACTGCTGGTACTACTTATGCTACAACATGTAGTAATACTACTGGTATTGATTCTGCTAGATCATGTAACCAGACTTCCTTTTTTCCTAGAGTACCTATTGTTTCTAGTACTAGTCCTGACCCAAAGCCCCAGATCATCAACGTTTTGATGTAGTGGTTTTGATGATAAAATCAGCAGCATATTAGTGTCCAGTCTGTACCTCGTGTCCTGCGTCCTGCAGCAGCTTGGCAGCCGTCAGTCCAGCCATGCCAGCTCCAACAATGACCACATGATGAGATGTGTTGATGTTTGGGAGGCCGTTCTGCACGGTCCACAGCAGCTCCTCGTAGTCTTTATCCTCCAGGCAATCAGCCAGATGTTCTTTCAGGCGGCCAGCGGCAGTGATGCTGTGGAACAGTGTGAGCAGCAGCACAGCGACAACAGCTGGACACACAACAGAAGCAAAACACAACATTTACTCCAATGAGGATCAGGAGTCAAAGATCTTTGACTTTTATTAACAAGGTTCATTTACCCCCTTAGACATGTTGAATAAAAGTCTAAATTATATCAACACCATCATGATCACAGCACATATTGTTTTATTTTTTACATTATTATAAAACACAGCAGAACAGACGCTTACAGCTCTTTATGAAGCTTTCAGGCCTGTATTTAAAATATGAAATGAGCCCAAAGAACTAATTAGTCTGAGGATTTAGTTAAATATTTCTGTTCCACACATTATTTACAGTCAAAGTCAAAACCTTCTAGATGCTGAAATCCAGCAAACTCAGGCCGATCCTTGTTTCATCATACAGTTATGAAATCCAGACTGGACCAGTCAGTCCAGACAGGGAATAAACTGAGTAAACTTCCACTCTCAGAAAATACACTATACCCTCACTCTGCTTTATGCACACAGACAGTTAAAGTGTTGGGCTGTGCAGGTAATAGTTTTAAATAAAGTTAAATAAAGTAATGATTTGACCTGTGTCAGTAACACAGTACTCACATGTTTTCCATTTCACTGGACGCAGGTCCATCTCAGTACTCTGGTCCCTGTTTGGTGACTGATGAAGACAAACAGTCAAGTACAGTATGTTGGACAGTCCGGCCTGGAGACGTTCACTTTACATCTGACTCTAACTGGAACTTGTTAGTTAGAATGATTAAATATAAATCATTAAATATATGATGTGCCATTCAGACATGTCATTAACACAATTCACATTTTACAAATGTTTTTAAAAACTGGACTCTTATGTTGTAACTTGCCTGATAAACCAATGACTGTACATATGAAATTAGCTCTGAATGTTTTGCCTGCCTTTCTGTTCTGTCTGTAGTTCTTTCTGCAGTGATTCAGTCGAACTGTCCTAATAATTCAGCAGATAAAAAGACAGAACCTACCTTCCAAGAAACTTAAACACCAAAATATGATGCTTCACTGACCTTAACTGAAGTTCCCTCTTCTTATATACAGCCCTGATGCTGCAAGACTGGTCTGACAAACCTGAGCATGATTTCCTGGATGACTTCTTTTCTAATGTATCAGTGGTGATTGGCACAATTTCTGAACTCAACAGCTACAAATCCGCCTCAATCAGTCAAACTCTGCTCACCCTAACCTTAGGAGTGTAACAGTTGTTCATTCATTTTTCCCTCCTAAAACCTTTGAACACAGATTCCAAGATATGATTTTCTGCTATTTGTCACATGCAAAGTCGAATCCAGTTGATTTGCCTGTGGGAGAATCAGCGTCGACATCCAGAGACCACAGTCTTGGGCTGGAGAAGGCTGCTTAAGTATTTCTACACAATGTTAAATGTAACATGCTCTACGTGGGATTAGAGTGTGTTACTGAAGTAATTCATGTTAACACTCAACAGGGAATGTAAAACCATTCAAAGTACATTGAAGTATGTTAAGTATAATGAGGAAGACTGAAGTTACACTCCATTTTACTGACACTGCCACATAATTAGTTTCATATGCTTTCAGTCAATTCTCACAATTATAATTCTGAGTGTACTTATTACTTAGTATACAAAATATGTATATTAAAGAACAAGTTCAAATAAGTGCACTCAAGGAATTACACTAAACTTTCACTTCAAGTGTATTTCATGTACCCAGTTTATAGGAAGAGTACACTGAAAGTATTTTAAAATACATTCAAAGCAGAATTGCAACAACTAGTGAAGGTGAACTGTTATTGTACTTTTCATATGTTAAACAAAAGTACTAGGAGTCACTAATTCAGTGGCCCATTATAAGTTCCGTCCACACCCACCGGAGGGGAGGACCAGAGGGTGGATATCTCCAGAAGACTTCTTGTTTAGTTTTGACTGAGGTATAAACATGAGTTTTGTCATAGTTAGTTGAAACAAAGACAAACCCTGAAAGCAAGTATAGCTCTGATTTACACAGACAGGTTAAACAGGAATGTATGAAAACGTGCTCCAAAGCCATCAGGGCATAGGGGTGATGAATGTTGAACAGTCTCGTTGTTCTAGTTCTGAAGAAGCTGCAGTGTTTACCTGGAGGGAGGGGCTTCCCTTATAGGTCAGAGATGGTCCTTTATAGGCAGCTCTGTTGAATAAATGAAGGGAGCACTTAATCATTTGTCCTTGATTTAAGCTTGAGCACAGCAGGCCAGAACATCAGGACTGCAAAAATCCTCCTACGGCTAAAATACACTAATTGTTAATGTTGGGGGGACCAACGAAAGATGCAGTGGACCACAGGGTTCAGAAGGGTCTGACTGTAGAGGAGGGGGAAGGAGGTGTGAGAACAGTGAGTGGAGTCAGCCAAACGAAGACGTATTCCAGGCTTGGTATTTGAACCTATGGACACAGGTATGGTATGACACAACAATGACAAGAATTGCTGACTGAGCACGTCAACCTATAGGACATGATGCTACAAAAATGCCTTTTGTGTTGAAATTCTCTCTTGCAAGACTTCAGCTTGTTCAGAAGGCTGCAGCAGGTTTTGTGACCCAGTCCTCCAATTCATTTTAGCTGCTGTTAGTGACCGATTGGCAGTTCTCTCACTTTCAGCTGAGTCCTAGTTCTGAATCAGGTTCTGTTTCTGTAAGGTCTTTTTTCCTAACCTAACCCTGAAACCTGCACACCAGGAGCAGACTGAACCGTTAATTCAGGCTGAGAACTGGACACACTGTAAGTGCAAACCAATCGGCTGCTGATTCTGTAGGTCAACCTGGTCCAGATTGCAAAACTCTAATTTTTGGGACCGACCAACAAATAGCCTACAGGAACACTGAGTCTGTGTGATACATACTCCAGATAAGTCCAGCAGAACTCAGACACTGATACAAACCAGACTGTACCAGTGAAAATCCTGAGCCAGCAAAACCAAACGAGAGGCCAGATCTGTACTGTGGCTCCTCACTGCTGAATGGGAATAAATCAAGGAACTGGGGAGGGGAAATGTGCACTTTCAGCAGGTACAGTATGGTATTCTCAGACACCACATATCCAGACTCAGAGGGAGTTCCTTGGTTACTACAGTACAAACCAGATGAGATAAATTACAATAAAAATGGTCATGTTAACAGGAAAATAAAAGTCCGGCAGAATAATTTAATTCTTCTTGCCCTTCTTGAAGATGATGAATATAAAGGTACAGTAGACTTAATAAATAAAATCTAAAATCTATTTTTCTTACAGATTGAATGAAGGGAACAGATACTTACCTTTTGTTGAAGTGAAAAATGTGCAGATATAATAACACAGTGTCTTCTGATATACTTGCACGGCAGCACAGTGAGGACTGACATTTCTTTAAAGGCTTTGGTGCTAGTCTTTATATATGCTACCAAACCTCAGGACCACATGACCGTCTCAGACCTCGTATTGAGACATCAACTCGACATCATTACCTGGATCTCATTTCTTTAGATTTCTGCTGAAATTGAATTCAAAGGAGGGAATGAGGTTTAATAGTGTTTAATGCTTTAATTGACACTGAAACATCCAGATGAACAAATTTGTGAGAAGATTTTCACAAACTGTGTTTTCAGTCAGCTCTGTAAAGGTCCTCTTGCTATTGAAACAGCAACATTTTGCAGCAAACTTAGTTTCAGGAGAATCTTTGCTCATTAAATGCTGACAAATATTAGTCATCAGCCTGCAGCAACTCACCATCCTGACAGTGACGGATGACGAACCACTTCTGCTTTTGACTTTCATGACACTCACGGTCACAAGAAAACTGTGTTTCTGACCACGAAGTCAAACAAAAACAGAAAGTGTGCAGAGGGAGACCACAGCGAGCAGCATGGAGCTTGTGAAATATGTTCTCATGCATGTGGGCAGAAGAAGCAAATAGGACAAGTTGGTTTTACTGTTAGAAACTGAAAGCTGTGTGAATTAGCCACAGCCTTCAGATGAGCCCATTTCACAGAGCTTCAGATGTTTGACGTAGTTTCAGTTTGTTAAATATAGACAGTGAAATCTAAAGTAATAACTTAACACCACTCATATGAAGTTTGCTTCATCCTTCCATTATTGTTTTGCATCATTTATACATGATTTGTACACATCTGTACACATGTTTTTACAGGCTTTACATTTGACTTGGTAATTTAGGCAGAGTGTGAATCTTCTTAAGATCAGCCTGCTCCATTAATAAGCTCTAATACTCACAGGGTGTACAGGTCATACATTACAGTCAAAGCTCCTTCATGCAATACAGAAAGTCACAAATGGCCTGTAAATACTTGAATCCAGACTTGTTTGATTGATTTATCAAATTCTACCATATAAATTATTTCACATGAACTTACATATAATCTTACATTTTTAACATGAAAGATGAATTTTCTTCTTCATTCAAGCAACATGAAGTTAGGAATAAATCAATAACTAATGCTGCATTCAAGTCCTACTGAGTTATTGTAAAAATGAGTTTAGAACTTGTAAATAGCATCACGTTTCATTTCTGAGTTGCATTTACAATTCAGCAAATCTGAAAGCTGCTTGGCCTGAGAACCAAACCAACATGGCTGCTTTTTGTCAAACTGAACATACAGCACAATACGATTAAACCCAAACTCACATCGTCACCAAACCAACTTTGTAATCAAGCAAACATACTGATGTGTCCAGTGGCCTGAATCGCTGCAGGCATCCATCCCACCTACCTACTGGATTGTAGAGTAGCAGGCATCTTCTGTTAAAGAGGTCCGAGTACCTGCTGAGGGACCAGACCTGTCCATGATACTGGATGCTCCAAGTTCTGTTTGGAAAAAAAAAAAAAAAAAAAAAAAAAAGATCTGTATTTTGTCAAAATAGTCTTTCCTTTGACCTTTGTTTAACTCATTGTATTGTCCAATTTCTGGTCTTTCTGAAAAGTTTCTTTAATCACAGTCTCACCCAGTGCCTGAGCATCACCCATGCTTAACGAGTAGTAAACTGGTCTGGAATAAAACTCATCCGCATCTGATGGAGAAAGGCAACGTTAGCTGACTGAATATCATATCAATATTTATTTGTTCTCTTTTTCTCTCATTTTAGTTTTATCTTGCACAAACTTTTTGGAGTTTTTACTAATTCACAACTTCATGGTAACAACACAAAATTGTTTTATTTCATCTATACTTTTTCTAATTAGTTCTAGTTTTATCATTATTATGCAGATGATGCTCATTTTTACGTCTCAGTTAACCCAAGTACAGTTACAGGTTTTCTACTTTGGATGAATGTTTGGTTTAAGCACCAGATGATCCCAGTGGTTGAACTGTGTTGATACTTTGTGTTTCTGTCTGAACAACATCTGGTCTGAAATATGCAGGTGAATTCTGCTGAACAAGTGATGGTCAAACCCTCAGGCGTTTGCTCTCACATCTTTATTTCTTATCAAAAAGATAATAAATCCACCTGAGCCTATTGACCTCATTAATTTATGTTCCTTTTAAAGACAAAACAATCAAACAGAGATTTTAACTTTAAACTGAGTTTATATCATAAGTTTCATTAAACACCAGCGACTTTCTATGGTGTATAAAACCAGTTCGTGACCTCCACTCTGCATGTACTTTAGACCGGTTTTCTTTGTGGTTTTCCTCTGTTGATGGATTCCAGGAAGCTCAAATTATCATCAGCATCTACACATTTATCAGAAGCAACCAACGAAGACTGACACGACACCAGAAGTACCTAATGTACGTTCATGTACCACTTTGTTCTTGTGGTTGTATTTTTAGCTGCTGTTAGTGTCAGTGTTCATGTCACATTATAGATGTACTCCAGAAACACCAAGTAACGTCAGATGATGTACCTTTTTCCTTCCTGATTTTTGTCACAGCAGAATATGTTGCTCTTCCTGTGTCAGGTGCACTCGATGTTACAGGGGCTAAAAAAAACCCAAACAGCAGCAGAGCCCAAATCAAAGACAATTACACTGACGTCTGCTTAACAACATGCAGTTTATAACAAGATGTTTTTTAACATTAAAGAGCATTTTCTAAATCAGAGCATATTAAACAAAGCAAGGTGACTACATTTCTACATATTTACGTGTAAACAGCAGCTTTATATAAGACGCCTACAGTTGGATACTAACAAATGATTTGTCTTCCAACCTGTTTGATTCTCAGCTGGGACTGATGCAGGTGTGACTGTGGACAGGCAGGGAGCTGCTGCAGTACAATAAAGGGAAAACAGTAAAAATAAAAGCAAGAATTAAAAATATTAAATAAATAAAAATGGAGACTATTTCAACTTATATTTGTTTGGAAAAAAGATTTGTTTGGATTTGATTTGAAATAGGAAACAAAGCAGCTTCCTGATGTTAAGTGTTTTGTTCTGTTTAACAATAATTTATGAATTTATTTACTTATTATTTTAGAGCCGCCGTCCCTCAGGCTTCGACATCACTGATTTCTGAAGGGTTTTGCCCCAAACTGTTTCTAATCAATGACAATAAAATGATTGATTTTCTTAGTATGATGATTTCAGTGACTGCTGAAACTGATCGGCTATAAATTTCCAGAGTATTTGACCTAAAGCCACAGTCTGGACTCATGGAGGTACATACTGTACAGAATGAACACAATGTCTGAGTAAAATGTGTCCTGTATTTTCTTACCTCTGTGCCTGTAACTTTTGACACAGTACCATGATCCCAACACCAACAGCAGAGCCATCAGTGAAACAACAACAATTTTCCACAGCAGACGAGGAGAAGGAGAAATCTCAGGCTCTTGTGGAACAACAATAGGAAATACTGTGAAAAGTAAAAAAGGAAGCAAATAGGTGAACTGGTCATTTCAATGCTCACCACACCATGCGGTGCAATGTTTCACATCTACTTACGCAAATGATTTTTACAATTAACAGATTTGACAAATGTGTCAAAAAAGACTGTAGCAAAAAGATTAGAGCTGCAGAAGTCACCACATCACCTGAACCTGTGTCTCACCTGTGACCACCAGCTGACTCTCTGCTGATTCTCCAGATCCAGAGATGCTGCACTTGTAGAGTCCTTCATCAGACAGTGAGACTGTGTGGATGGTCCTCTCTGCTGTCGAACTGCTGTGGATGAGGCGTCCGTCTTTAAAGAAATTAACTCTGGACTCTGAGGGATTCTTGTTTCTGCAGAGCAGAGTCACATTGTCTCCCTCCATCACAGGAGCAGCAGGACTGTCCAGGATCACAGAACCATCTGAACAACAGGAAACAACATTAATTTCAGGTTAAACTCAGGCTGAGCTCCAAATCTTACAGTGAACCTACCAGAGACAGTGATGTTGGTACAGTTTGTTCTTCCCTTTCCAGACTCACAGCAGTACTGTCCACTGTCCTCTGGATACAGATGTGTGATGGTGCAAAACGTGGATACTGTCCCTGATTTAATGACATTACATGATGCTAATGTCCTTTTGCCTCCATGCACAACTTTCCATCTAGTTGCACCATCGTCCCCTTCACAGTGGAAAGTTACAGGCTCATACTGAAAGAACTGCAGCCTGTTTGGGACGACATGAAGAAAAGCAGCATCTGAAACAAAGAAGGAAGATGAAGGCTCCTGAATAACAAAAACAGATGAAGCTGCACATAGAAAACTACAGATGTAATGTTCTTCCTGTGGTTGGTTTTTATATTCAACACCACAGGAAGGAACTTGTACGTACCAATAGTCTGATCGTGTGCACACACCAGGATGATCCCAGTCAGCCCTGCAGAGACAAAAGAGCCCAGACATGTTTACAGCTTCTATATCCTGATCCTGAAGCTCAGCATCCACTGTCGTCTGTCAGCAACACAACGCTTCAGCTGGTCATGTGCTTTTTATCAGGACATGGAGCCGGACTCAGTACTCACACAGTCTGATGACGCCGACAGCTGTGGCCTCCATGTCGACTTGCTGCTGACTGAACATCAGGCTGAGGAGAGGAAGGGGTGAGGGCAGGGCTGATCCTCTGTGGCTTACATGGTTCTCTAAGAGGAAGAGTCAGGCCTCCTGTTGTGGTGGAAACAGTTCAGTGGGTGGGTCACGCTACATGGCAGACACACTGTACAGAGAAACACGTCTGATCACAGCAGAGATAAAAAAGCTCATTGAAGTAACATCTATTTTAAAGCTGCAGCCCTGCTAAGCTAACAGTGCTCACAGTGACAACACTGGCAGCTCCACATCATCCCACCTCACTGTGCTGCCGTGCAAACGCTTCATCATCAGCACTAAACCCAAAGTGCAGGTTTTAGTTTGGGTATGAGACAAACCTAAACCTTGGCCTGATGAGGGCGCTGGAGGAAAAGTCAGGGCTTTAAGGTTTTTACTGTAACTGCTCCTTGTTGAGTTTTCATTTCTAACGTTTATTACACTGATGATGCCACAGAAGAACAGAAACATTAGTTTGATTCTACAGCTTTTAATAAAACATGATATAGTTCCATACAGTCTGACATATGGTGCTGATGCTGATACTCAACATTTACTGCATTAAAGCATGAAATGTTCTAAAAGTCCATTTTATTTCTCTGAACAAGCAGCAGAGAACGACACTGGTCTTTCCCCTGCAGTGTGTTCCCACAGTGTGTCATGGCGGCGTGGAGAAGCTGCGGTTGTTCTGCAGAGGCTTCGTCAACGTTACGGTCAAAGTAGAAAGTGGACGTTTGCACGTAATGTGACTCAAAAGCCAACAGATGTTTTCACTTCTTCAAACAGCAGCAGCTGCATCGTTACAGATTAATGTGCAGATATGAAACGTCACGGAGGATGAAACGAACAGGGCAGCTGTCCATCTTCCACATGAAGCATGATGGGAAATTAAAAGCAATCGACTGTATTCTCTGACGCATCATTGCTGACTTTATTAAAGCGGGTACATTTGCATGTCAGAGGTCATGAGGTCATCTTCATATGTTGAGTTTCCCAGAGTGAAGCAGTCCCAGCAGCAGCAGCAGCAGCAGCATCAACACACTGATGACCACAGCTCTGATAATAAAAGTCCTACGGTGTGAGGAGGGAGGAGGCTCTGTTTGTTCAAACACAACAGAAAATATTTACTGTAATGTCAGGAGGTACAGTGCAGTTTATACATCGCATCAGGTGCAGAACGTCAGTGGTGTCTGGTACTTTGCAGCACGTTCTGCACTGGGAGAACACAGCCCAGCAGCCATCACTGTTCCCCAGAAACATGATTTGAAAAGTGCATTAACAAGACAGGTTGTTCTACAGTAGAAATACTCAGGGACAAAAGGAGAACACAGTTAAAAAATGAGGAACAGGGTCTGCTGAGCATCACACACTGTCCCACCTGTGTTTCTGCAGAGCAGAGTCACAGCTTGTCCCTCCATCACAGGAGCAGCAGGACTGTCCAGGATCTCAGAACCATCTGGACAACAGGAAACAACATTAATTTAAGGTCAGAAAGAGTCCAAGGTTTGACTCTGACATGTACTGAAGTCCAAGGATGAAGTAGCACAACATGGAAATACTCAGATAAAGTAGTAATACCTAAAAAACACGCCAAAGTAAATGTCACCAAATCTTTAACTTTGTCTCTAATCACTATTATTTTAAACATCTTGATGTGTCTTTGTTAGACACTGTCGCAATCATAACCAAATAGTCTGCCTGTTGTGTCAGACCAGATGTTGCCTGTGATGCAGTTTTATTGTTTGAAAAAAAAAAAAAAACAAACCCAAAAACAAGTTTGTTCAGGTCTGTATAAAAAACACTGGGAAACACTTTCTCAAATCAGCCTTTCACAAATGACATGATGTGGTGAGTCAGTATGATTAGTGCTGTTAGTGCCTTTAAATTGGCTGAGCAACGAGCAGGAAAACCACAGGCAAATATCATCTTAACTTGAGTTGAAGCTCCTCACTGTCTCACCTGTGACCACCAGCTGACTCTCTGCTGATTCTCCAGATCCAGAGATGCTGCACTTGTGGAGTCCTTCATCAGACAGTGAGACTGTGTGGATGGTCCTCTCTGCTGTTGAACTGCTGTGGATGAGGCGTCTGTCTTTAAAGAAATTAACTCTGGACTCTGAGGGATTCTTGTTTCTGCAGAGCAGAGTCACAGCTTGTCCCTCCATCACAGGAGCAGCAGGACTGACCAGGATCACAGAACCATCTGAACAACAGGAAACAACATTAATTTCAGGTTAAACTCAGGCTGAGCTCCAAATCTTACAGTGAACCTACCAGAGACAGTGATGTTGATACAGTTTGTTCTTCCCTTTCCAGACTCACAGCAGTACTGTCCACTGTCATCTGGATACAGATGTGTGATGGTGCAAAACGTGGATACTGTCCCTGATTTAGTGACATTACATGACGCTAATGGCCCTTTGCGTCCATGCACAACTTTCCATCTAGTTGCACCATCGTCCCCTTCACAGTGGAAAGTTACAGGCTCATACTGAAAGAACTGCAGCCTGTTTGGGACGACATGAAGAAAAGCAGCATCTGAAACAAAGAAGGAAGATGAAGGCTCCTGAATAACAAAAACAGATGAAGCTGCACATAGAAAACTACAGATGTAATGTTCTTCCTGTGGTTGGTTTTTATATTCAACACCACAGGAAGGAACTTGTACGTACCAATAGTCTGATCGTGTGCACACACCAGGATGATCCCAGTCAGCCCTGCAGAGACAAAAGAGCCCAGACATGTTTACAGCTTCTATATCCTGATCCTGAAGCTCAGCATCCACTGTTGTCTGTCAGCAACACAACGCTTCAGCTGGTCATGTGCTTTTTATCAGGACATGGAGCCGGACTCAGTACTCACACAGTCTGATGACGCCGACAGCTGTGGCCTCCATGTCAACTTGCTGCTGACTGAACATCAGGCTGAGGAGTGGAAGGGGTGAGGGCAGGGCTGATCCTCTGTGGCTTATTTTGCTCTTGATGTCACAACAGTTTCAAAAAGCAGTTGTGGTTTAAAGGACCACGGTGGGCAGAGCTCGATGAACCGACACGATGTTTGAAGTCGAAAACTGGAAAATAATCATATACACTCCCATCAGTCAGAGGACTTTGTCTCAGCTATTAATTCAGTTCAGTTCAGTTTTATTTGCGGCTGCCTCGACTGGTTGGGGTGAGGGGATAATGAGCTCAGTGACACACAGCACTTCCTGGCTGCCTTTTACTTTTACAGTACATGGAATATGAACGTTGTTTAGATTATGGTGCTGCTGACATAACCCTAATGTACAGTGTGCATTTCACTGTGTTATATTATTTGAGTGATTTAAAATAAGAATAAGCTGCAGAGTGTGGTGGCACATGTGCATGCAATGTACCTGTGGTGTGTGTGTGTGTGTGTGTGTGTGTTCCTGTTCATAACAAACCTCATTTTATAGCATCACATGACAAAGATTAGTCCTGATCTGTTCACCAAAGGTTTGATTGTTGGCTTTATTGAGGTTGAGATAATATTAGTATCGAGGTCGAGGTCTGCAGCTGAGAACAGGCTCAGAGGAAAAGGCCTAAAGGCAAATGTCTTTGTATAGCACCTTTCATACACTACGCAACTCAAAGTGCTTTACAAGGCATATAATTACATTAAAAGTATTGAAAAGAGCATTTAAAAATAAAGACATTTAACATAATATAAATTTAAATCAAATAAATTAAAATAAAACATAAAAGCACATTAAGAAAACAAATATGAACAATTATTTGAAGGCAGCAGGAAACAACAGTTTTCAGTCCTGATCTGAATGAGCTGACAGTTTGAGCAGACCTCAGGTGTTCAGGAAGTTTGTTCCACAAGTGAGGAGCGTAGTGACTAAATGCTGCTTCACTTTGTTTGGTTCTGGTTCTGAGAACACACAATAGACCTGTCCCAGATGACCTGAGGGGTCTGGAAACCTCATAGGGAACTAATACATCTTGAATATATTTTGGTCCACAACCATTTAGTGCTTTATAAACTAGCAATAAGATTTTAAAATCTATCCTTTGACTAACGGGAAGCCAGTGTAGTGATCTGAGAACTGGTGTGATATGGTCCAGTTTCCTGGTGTTTGTAAGGACTCTGGCAGCAGCATTCTGGATTAGCTGCAGCTGCCTGATTGACTTTTTGCTAAGACCTGTAAACAGGCTGACTGTGAGTCAGTTATGAAACACAGTGGGCGGTACAGAGGGCGTGACCAGGACATGCAGGGACTTTGTTCAGGAACTGTTCTGCATGAATCCAGGACGACTGAGCCATGACACAGGTAGGTTTGTGATTTTTATATAAATATCATTCTGCAGGGATTAACATAGCAGAGGAATATTATTCACTGACAGTGTTTTACTGTAGAACACTTAGAACAAATGAAACACTGGTACAGGCTGCAAACATGGAGTCAGACCTTCTATTTGAATTATTTCAGGACAGGCTAAGATCTAATCTCCATGATGCCTCCTGTGACAGATGGACTCTGCTCAGGTCCACCATTGTTCTCCACTACACCTTGGCCTGTGTCCTCCTGACACCGTGCTGTGCAGGTAACATGTTTACACGTGTACATGTCTGACTTACGTGGTTTTGTGTGTGCTTCCTACAGCAGGATGTTTATGACCAAACTCCCTTCCTACAGGTCAGAACCAGGTGACTGGTCCATCTCAGACAATACTGGTGACAGCCGGTGACGACGTCGTTTTGCCGTGTTACCTGGGTCCTACGGTGGATGCTTCAGGCAAGACGGTGGAGTGGACCAAACAGGACCTGGAGCCCAGGTTCGTCCTGGTGTGGCGTGACGGTGCAGAGCTGCAGAATCAGAAAAATCCAGACTACAAGGGAAGAACATCACTGTTGATCGACAAGCTGACGTATGGAGACGTTTCCCTGAAAGTGTCCAGGGTGAGAATATCTGACCGGGGGAAATACAGGTGCTTTACTCCGAGTCTGGGGAAAGAATCCACCGTTGAACTGGTAGTAGGTGAGTGAACATTCAGGACTCCACAGGGTCTTATTTCTGTAAATCAACAGGATTTGACTGGGCTTGTGTGGTTCTGAGTGCAAGGGGGTTTGTGACAAAAAAGGCTGAATCACTGCTCCTTGGTTTTCATACAACATTAGGATAGAGCAGAGGTTGTAAAGTACAGTTTCAGTTTACTGGTCCGGCCACATTCCTGCACTAAACCGCAGGAAGAAACTCTAACGCCTGTGTGTGCTGCACTGTTCACTGTGTACTCCACTCACATAGCGTTTCCTGTTTGACACATTAAGGCCTGAGCCGGATTAAACGATCATCTGCTCTTTATCTACAGGTGCTGTCTCTTTCATAACCATCAACCTAAAGAAAAACAATACAGTCAGTGGAGCAGTGGAGCTGGACTGTGAGAGTAAAGGCTGGTATCCAGAGCCGGAGGTGTTGTGGCTGGACTCTGAGGGAAACCTCCTCTCTGCTGGACCTACGGAGACGCTCCGAGCTCCTGATGACCTCTATACTGTCAGCAGCAGACTGACAGTGGAGAAGAGACACGGCAACAGCTTCACCTGTAGAGTCCAACAGACCCGCATCAACCAGACCAGACTCACACACATTCAGCTTTCAGGTACAAAAAAAAGACTTTTTACATTCACACTTGGTTTCAAGGTCAAAGTGCTGAGATGTTGTTTTCTTTAACTGTTATCGTGTTCTGTGTTTTATCATTTCAGCCGAACTCTTTGCAGATGCATCTTGTTCTTCTGCTTCTGTCGGGCTCATCGTGGTCTCTTTGCTCGGTTCGGTTTGTGCAGCAGCTTTTATTGTTTGGAAACGGAGACAGAACCAAACCAGAGGTACTAGAACAGTATTTAGGTTCCTCATGTTCATGATTTAATGTGCTTACATTAATATTAAGTTTAATATGGAGAAATGCATGTGCTATAAATCATGTCTAATACATGTGTTGGCTGTAGAACCTGTTGTAAAACAATCTGTTGTTTTATTCTCTTCTATTTTAAGGATCTGAGGCTGATTCACTTGTGTCTTCTGTTTTTGTTGCACCTCTTTCTGTGTTAAAAGGTTAAATTCATTTCTGTTGTTCTCACAGAGACAAAGCTGCAGCATCAGTCTGCAGAGACAGAGCAGCTTTTAGCTGAGAACAAGGAGAACAGGGAACAGGTGATCAATGCACTGATGGAACAGGAGAACCAGCTGCAGAACCTGAACCATCAACTCAAACATGAGATGACTGAGATGGAGAAAATATGTGGGAACATTGAGGAGAAGGTTCAGTCAGTGGAGAAGGAAACAGACAGTGACAGAGTGAAGAGATACCTGGAACTGAAAGGAATCATGTTAGAGACCAAACATCAGCTGAGGCAGAGAAAAGCTAAACATCAACAACTGGTCTATGACACTCGGACACTAGTGACCAAAACACAGACTGTGATTCAGGGAATCAAAGTCGGGAAGAAGGAAACAAAGAACAACAAGGAGGAAACAAGTGAAGACGTGAAGGAGACAGAGGAGACTTGTTGATTTAATCACTAAACAACAACAAAGTATTTCAGATTTGTTAATATGTTTATATATCAGTAACAGGACATGTAGTAAAATCCACAGATACTGTACTTAAACTCTAAAATGCAGATTCAGGCCTTATGATGCCAGAACAAATGAGTCTTGTCCAGTCTGACTGATACAACAGGTCTGAACCGCTCAGAGAAAAATCTGCAAGAGAATCTGTGGGTTCCACAAATGTTCTTCAGTGACACTTCTGAATACATTTGTTCATATGTGGTTCTGGCCTGTTTGTCAAAAGTCACGTTACATTTTCCCAGTTTTGATCATAAAATCAATGTGTTAAATACGTCTGTGGGGATTTTACTGCCCTGTGTGTGTGTGTGTGTGTGTGTGTGTGTGTGTGCGTGTGTGTTGTTTTCTTAATTTGAAGCCAGTCAAAAGTTGTTCTAAACATGTTTGCAGTTTATTTCAATGTCTCTGAAATCAAAGTTAAAGCAGAAACAAACGTGTGCAGGTGAAAACTGTCCAGGTCTCAGTGAATGTGATGTGGAAGTTGGATCCTCCAGCAGCCTCACACCCTGTGGCTGACTCTAACATTGTTGGCACAGACAGCACCTGTTGTTGTTGCACCCATAGGTGTCTTTGCCTCTTCACCTGGACAGTCTGGAGACTGAGCTGCCGCTTCATCATTTGAAGCCGAGCGTCTTGTCCTTTCCTTCCACAGCCTCATCATCCTGACCACTTTGCTTTGGCCCAGTTCACTGTTTATATGTCAATAAAGACTGAAAACCTGGAGGTGACCTGTGTACACACTACCTCTGTTCGCTGCTGGTTCTTCTCATGCATGTCCATTTATAGAAGTGTGTCTGGTTCAGTGAGCAGTCGACCACAGAGTCTATGTGAAGGCAGCAGCAGACGTGTGAGCAGGCTGAGCAGAGAGGACTGTGGTTTAACTGAGACCTTATAATAAACCACCACCTAACCACACTGATGCTCTGCAGGTGGAGGCTAATGATCTTAAAGAGGTCCAAGTCTATTTAAAATGCTGCCAGGCGTGAAATAGAAAAAGCACAATACTTTTTTAGATTAAAAACCAAGTTGTTGCATCAAACAGTACGAGCACCATCCGACATCCACAGCACATTTCATTTGCTCGGTCTTAGTCTATTTTTTAAATGTATTAATTCCTCATATTTCCTTGTAACATGAATGCTGGAAGAAAATCTGCTAAAAAGCTACAAACAAAGATGTTTATATTATTTTTCTTACTGTTGTCACAGACTGTTGAAGCATAAGTCAGTGTATAAGTCAAATGAGTCAATAAGTCATCAGTCCATGTATGACTTGTCTTTACTAAGACACTGATTCAACAACACCTGCAGACCCTTTACAAGCAGCAGCAATACGCACTACAAACTAAATACTGTGCATGGGGAACTGAAGCTTAAAGAACAGGTTCTCTACACACTATGGCACAATGGTTTAGCAGCATCAGTCGTCCAACCTTCAGTCTGTCAGTGATCTGTGGGATACAGAGAACTAAAGCTGTCAAGGTGGTAAAACCTTAAATAATAAATTAATTTCTATGCAATAAAAAGATACTGACACACAAAGAGACTAAAATTAATTTAAAACACCATCTAGGACACTACAAAGCATCTTTAATAACTTTACTAAACCCAGCTTTAATCTTTAAAACAAACTTGAAAAATCTATGAATCTAATTTAAACAAACAATGAAATCAGTGATTCTAATTAAAAATGACTGAATTTGCTGGACTTATAAAGTTAACAACAATGAACTGTTTCCATTTGTTGTGACACAGACTTGCTATGCTGTACATTGTTATTAGTAAACATTAAGAATTGTAGATATTAGTAAAGAACCTCTCTCCGTCCTGTGTACGACGGCTGCATATGTTGCTTTGTTTGGATCAGGCTCATTTGCTGCTTGATAAACTGAGATAAAAGTGAAACACTGATCATTGTATAATTATGACTTTCAAAATAATTTGAAACCACAAAAAATTTAATTTCACATTTTTTATAAATTTTTTTCTTCATGGTCTGTTTTGAAATAAAACAGAACAGACCATGAAAAACAAAAACTGTCGCTGCAGCGTTTTTGTGTTTTGCAGATGATGCACAACTTTCTCTCATTCTCATATTTGCTTTTATGATTTTCTTTGTATGAGGAACAGGAAAAATAAAAAATATGATCAATAAACCGAAGCTAATGAGCTAATAAGCACAAAGGAAATGTTAATAAATTACCTCTCTTCTTCGTCGCCACTGTGACAACAGCATATGTCACATTGCTTGCACCCCTAACATTTCTCTCCTGACAAACTGAAACATAAACAAATTCTGTCATCCCATAAATGAAAAACAAAACTCTATGTGTGAGCACTTGGATTCACATTTAGGTTGATAGACAAAGGAACATTAGTCAATGTAATATCCACATTGTTGTAATTCACTTCTTTGCTGATGACAGCTGTTTTTATATTTCTGCTCAGGAAGTCTAAAGCTAAAAAATAAGGGAAGACTTACCTCTGGTACATGCAGACATGTCTGGATCAGCCGCACCAACATGTTCATAGACTGAAACAACAGTAATAAACTTATTTTTTAAATAGAATGTAGCATTTTGTTGTAGCAAGACAGAAAGATACAGATAATTTAATCTTTACTCCTGACACACTAATGGAAAGAATTTAAGTCCATGAACCAGTATGTTGATACTTAAGTGATTAGTACTGACACTGAGAATAATTTCTAGTACATAGCATTAGCAGTAACCTGCTATATTAAACAAATTTCTTGATCCTTACCTGGCTCTGGTTCTGGTCTGGTGGTCTCAGAGGAAAAATGTTCAATTAGACGGTGGAACACTAATGTGAAAAATGGAAAAATGAGGTCAACATCATTGTGAACTGACTTGGAAGGAAAGTATTGTTTTCTCTTTTACAGAACATGTCTAGAGAGACAAAACAACTATTACATGCATATTTTATGTTTCTCACAAATACGTTTTTGTACCTCTGTGTTTCCAAAGTATTCCCGCCACCACCACCAACAGGACCACAACCAAAACGGTGAAGAGAACTGGTAACAGGGTGGAAAAGAGCTGACCTGAGACGGGGTGGAGGGACTGAGGAGAGGTCTCTTGAGATGGCGTTGCATGTATGGAAGTATTAGATGCTGTTAATACCCTCAGAAAAGGTGGTTTGACAATATGAAAGAGAATATCAGTCTATGAGTCCGTGCATATTGTTCTAGTTTGTCTGAAATGATAAAAAAATAAACACTCCAGAGCCAAAGTCAGGTTGGTTTAGATCAACACATAAAAACTCAGACTGCCATGGAGTTTGGGGTAAAAACCACAGTTAATGTGATGGTGATGTATCGAGGAACATTTAACACACACACACCGATGGACAACATGGTCGCCAGTGTGTGTGTGTTGTTCCTTCGGTACAGATTTTTCTTACCGTCAGACCCTACAAGCTGTCGGCAACACAGTCTGTGGTTTTGTTACACAAAGTGTTCAGCTCCATATAAAAGGAAATGAGTGTCAGTGCAAAAGGTCAGTTTTTACTACTCAAACATCAGGTCTGACCTGTGACAGCCAGCCAGCTCTCTGCTGATGCTCCTGCAGCTCCAGAGATGCTGCACTTATAAAATCCTTCATCAGACTTGGAAACAGACTCAATGATCATCTCTCCATCATATCCAGTCCCAGTCAGGTGTCCGTCTTTATAGAAATCAGCTGGGAGGTTGGAGTGTCCCCATTTTCTGCAGCGCAGAGTGACAGTCTGTCCCCCCATCACAGGGAGAGCAGGACTCTCCAGGATCACATCAGCAGCTGCAACACCAGACAAACAGAGTTTCTCAAACTATCCTGCTGTCACCTCTGATAGAAACCAGGTTAGCCTTCATACAGTAATATCTGATCTATTAGCACAGATGAGCTTGAGTCAGTGGTTGTTAAAGTCACCAGTGACAGAGATGTTGACAGATCTGCTCCTCTCTCCCTCTCCACTCTCACACCAGTACTCTCCGCTGTGGGACACAAAGGCAGGTTTAAGGAGCAACCACCGAGTCGAGTTCTCCCACTGAGAAGAACCTGAGTTGGTTTGTTTTCTCATCACTCTCCATCCAGCCGGGCCGGGAAACCCAGAACAGTTTAACGAGACGGATTCATATTCAAAGAACTGCAGCCTGTCGGGCTCAATACGAGGATACGCTGCATCTGTGACGGACAGAAAATCAATCAAGACATAGTGTCACATGGAGCCTGGTCAGAAACCTGCTTTGCTTTGAGCTGCAAATGGGAAGTGAAGCCAGAAAACACAACGTGTCTCAGATGTGAAGTGAGACGACGCCTGATGTGAAGTCAGTTAACAGACGTCAACTTACCAGCTCCCTGAGCGGAGGGACTGCTCTGACACTGAGCAGGGAGCAGCAGCAGCATGTTCAGCACTGGACAGACAGAAGAGGAGCTGGATGTTTTCATCTGCACACTCACAAACTGCAGCCGACACTTGGCAGTGTGACCGTGTAGTAAATGACATGATGTGTAACCTGTAAATTACTCACAGAGTGTGGTGCAGAGCGCTGTGACCTCCATGATGTCTTGATGCTGACACACTGACTGAGTTCAAAATGTGAAGCAGGTGAAGGTGGAGTCTCCTCTTCCTGTTTCGAGGTCACGGGAGTTTACAGTCGTGGGGTGGAGGATAAAAAAAACCTTCACTGAGTTATTTAACTGTGAGTGAGTCAACATCAACATCAACATCGACACACAGACACAGACACACACACACACACACACACAGCCTATTAAAACAGTTGTGTATGTTTTTGTGGCTGTAGATGAGATTTGTAAAATCTCACCTTTCAAAATTTCCCTAATAAATTAATATCTTTGCAAAAGGTGTTTTTATGCTGTGCTGCCTCACAGTTATTTCAGTTTGAGTTTAGCATTTTTAAAAAGCCTGCCTTAAGACAGTGATTCTCAAACTGTGGCTGTGACAGGTGGGGCACAGCGAACGGGAGTAAATGAGTCTAATTTTGTGTATGTCCTAATTCATAATTTTCTTTACTGACAAACACCAGACACGCAAAATAAAACAACCACATACAAAGAAACGTGTCATTGAAACACACAAATAGAGGGAAACAAGAGGAACCATGATGTGGGAAATAAATGTTTAACCTCAGGACTTAATTGTAGCGGAACAATAAGCAAACCTTCACGCAGCGACGCAATGATTAGTGGGTATAACAATGGATAATTTGTTACACGGACCCCTAAAAGAGCAGGCGACTCCACGCCAGCAGACAAAAACACAACAGACAGTATGTAAATCAAGCAAAAAGCCAGCCAAAAAGAAAATACGATGAAGCCTACCTGGGTCTCTAGAAGTTATTTTCAATAAATTTGAAAATTTTAAGTTTGAAATAAATTTCATTGTCATTTTTTGGGGTGAAGTGGGGCTTGAAACTTTATGCTCGGCCTTAAGTGGGGAATGGCAGGAAAAGTTTGAGAACCAGTGCCTTAGGATGTGGCATTTTCATGACAGGAAGGACAAAAGGTGAATGTGAGTTGCATTGTGGGAAATGTAGGCTCCAGTGTATTCAGGCTTCACCAGTACTTTCTAATAAAATTCAGCAGGTCTCTGTTGCTTTGACTGGGATGATTTGGCCTCTATAGAAGTCAGGTCTTTGTTCCTGTCTCAGTCCTGCTCTGCCCCCTGCAGTAAATCATGCACATCTCAAGCTTTTCCTTCCTCTATCAAAATGAGTGACAACCTGTAACTGCCCACATTGAACACAGTCCTATTTCCCTTGAAAAATAAAGCAGATGAGAAGTTGTAGTTCTTCAGTACACAAAGATTTCACATGACTATACACCAGCAGTGCAGCTATGGGGCCAATGAGCTATGACCCAGTGAATATGGGTCAGAAATGCTGAGAACCTGCAGAGGAGAGTCTAAGAAGCCTGCACACAAACATCAGCTGCAGCAGACACAGACCTTATCTGTTCAACTTTGCCATAATAATATTTGATCTGTGGACTTTGCTGCTGTTCGTCTGTGAAGCCCTGTGGTGTTCGACAGGTATGTTGGCGTTTTAAATCCTATCATTCCTGCTGGGTTAGGGTTTACTAAATGTTGTCCTCAGTCACAGGAAGGTACATGAAATAATTTGGACATTTGGATTTACTGAAGATTTATTGAAGGACCAATCAAACATTTGAGCAAATCACATTTTCCTTCTTTCTCTAGTGTTTTATTGTGGGATGAATCTCTTCAGATGAAGGAGTATATTTTTACTACTATGGTAAAACTTTATTTACTACTATTTCAACTATGATACATCTTTTTCTAACTGCTGCTGTGTCTTGTTAATGTCCAAAGGGCTGAGATATAAAAGTCTCTAAATGTCTTGTTTTGTTTTGTCAGGGGACATTTTCATATTTTTGTTGGAGAGTCTGTCTTGTGTCTCGTATATGGAGATGGATTTGTTACAAAATCTGTGAGAAGCCATTTCATTTCTTCACATGTATATTTGACATGTTTTATTTCAGAGCAGAGCAACTGCTGCAGTGCTGCGAGGCAGAGGACTTCATCAGGCTCACAAAGACCTAGAGAAGGACTTCACCAGGCTCACAAAGACCTAGAGAAGGACTTCATCAGGCCAGGCTCACAAAGACCCAGAGGCAGAAACTTCATTAACAGTATCAGACAACAGTAACTTAGATTAAAACATCCCTCAGCTGTGTGTTTCTGTGTCTGTCTGATGAATTAAAACCAAATAAAGTCACTGTGCTTTGAACCATGACTTCAGCTTCACTGTGTGTCTGATGGAAGGACTTTGATCCAGCTATGAATGAACTCACCAACATAAATGATTTGATGTGTGAGGAGCTGTGCTCAGTCAGAGCCACACCTGAGGACTTAGGACTCTGACAGGCTGAGCTAAAACCCTCTGTGACTGTTTTCACGTCTCCAGGTCAATCATTGGACAGAGGAAAGACTTTATGGCCCAGGTCAAAGTTCACTGGCTCAGCTTTGGCTTCGTGGTCTCGGCCGTGAACCGACTCAACAACAGGTTTGTGCCTTTTTACGGAGATTTGACTTCAGTTTTATCGGAGCTTTCACTGCCTCTTCGTTTTAAGATTCATGTCTGTGTGTTGTTGAGGTAAAACACACTGACACAGTTCACACCAGTGAAGACTTTGTACTGTCGTGTCTCTGTGTGTGTGTGTGTTTGTGTAGCAGGTTGGATTTGCTGTATGTTTAGTTGGATAGAAACAAGACACCCCTCTATTTTTTTTGTTAATTGTGAACTAGTAGCTGTGTATTTAGTACCTACTCTGGTGTAGTGGCATTTTTAAGACAGTAGAGGGCGCCACTGCTGGGTGGATTCACTGGGAGGAACATTGGTTAGCGACCCAGCTGAGTGCTTCAGTATTAAACGAGCACTGGCTTTGGCAAGACGTTTATGTCTGTTCCTCTTCATTAATCCACAGGTACTGTCAAACTTTATATATTCATGCTCCGGGTTGTTTAAACATCAATGGATGCAAAATGTGTTTGTGATGATTTTCGTGCCATTCTGAGACGTGTTAGATGTATTTGGAGTTAGTAAGTAACAGGAGGAAGTTGTATATTTCCTACCGACATCCGTATGGTTAGCTGTAGTATCATCGCATTGTATTAACCGAGAGGCAGTGTGAATGCTCTGTAACGGGGAAATATATGTTTTGAATGTTTTTTAAAAAGTGCTGATTAGCTTAGTTTGGGTACTTATAAGAACTGCATTGTTACGTTATGGGTGTTGTAGAGAAGCATGATTGTAATGACCAAATGGCGCCAGCGAACACATTAGAGAAACCATATCGATGTCAAA
Organism: Mastacembelus armatus; assembly: GCF_900324485.2. Taxonomy (NCBI): domain Eukaryota; kingdom Metazoa; phylum Chordata; class Actinopteri; order Synbranchiformes; family Mastacembelidae; genus Mastacembelus; species Mastacembelus armatus. The sequence continues at coordinate 17,281,700 of NC_046650.1, read as the reverse complement.
ATCCAGAACAATTGGTTAAATGTGGGATATGTCATGAATGTGTACCTGTATCTATGTTTTAAGGAAATTCAACATTAGTTAAAGTATTTTCCTTATTTTGGCACATTGAGGTACATGTTTATACAGTTTTTCATCTCGCTTAATTTAACTGTACTTTTTCTGTTGATGTGATTATGTTAATGAAACATTATTGAAAGAAATTCAGTATTAAACGAGCACTGGCTTTGGCAAGACGTTTATGTCTGTTCCTCTTCATTAATCCACAGGCCTTACGGCTTGTGTATCACTTGCTGCCGGCACGGATTTCCCCTAGGTCTGGCGCCGGTAACAATTGCCTCGTCGCCTCATTTATGCAGGAACATCAAACTGCTGCCAGTTACCACAGGAAAAGGTTTAACTTTACACAGATTCTGATGTTTCTGTGTAGAAGTGACACAGCAGGCCACAGCAGGTTTCAAGACCCGATTGGCTCCTGACTCAGACTTTGGCTGTTTTTAGGCTCTGCAGAAGCAGGAAGGTGTTTTCTGGTTGAATCAAAGTTCACTGAGTCACTGTCCAGTCTGCAGGTCTAACAATAATCTGTGTTAGTGTGGGATTATATTTGTTCCTGATTCTGCATGTGATGAAACCGTTTACATATAGTTTTTCAAAATTACCTCTCCAGATGTTTCTTCTCCAGATGTACAGGATGTGTTCACTACATGCTGGACTCTCTGTTGAAGCTCAGACCTGGTCCTTCAGAGTTCTGACTGTCCAGCTCACTGTGATCCTCCTCCTGCTCACAGAGGCTCGTCCAGGTAATTTCCACCAGAACCACCAGCAGAGTCAAAGAGGTGTCAAGTGTTTACCTGAACATCTCTGTCCCTGCCCAGGTCAGTCTCAGGGACCTGGACCAGCTCAGATAGTGACAGCATTAGTTGGTGAGGATGTTGTCCTGCCCTGTCACCTGGAGCCTGCAGCAGATGCTGTTTCCAGCAGTGTGGAGTGGGGGAGGCTGGACCTGGAACCCAGGTTTGTCCATGTGTGGCACGAAGGCCAAAACCTCCTGGTGAACCAGAACCCAGCTTACAGAGAAAGAACATCAGTGTCTCCTGAGAAACTGAGGACCGGAGACCTTTCCCTGCAGCTGTCTGCAGTCACACACTCTGATAATGGAAGATACAGATGTTTGTTTCCTTCACAGCGTAAAACGACGACTGTCCAGCTTGTTGTTGGTCAGTGGACATAAGTTTGTGGACATTTTGTTCCTACATGTCTTTACATTTCCATAGAGACATCTCATTTCCATCCCCAGGTTCTGTCTCCTCACCCGTCATAACTAAGATCAGCAGAAACAGCAGAGGAGCAGTGGAGCTGGACTGTGAGAGTAAAGGCTGGTATCCAGAGCCGGAGGTGTTGTGGCTGGACTCTGAGGGAAACCTCCTCTCTGCTGGACCTACAGAGACGCTCCGAGCTCCTGATGACCTCTATACTGTCAGCAGCAGACTGACTGTGGAGAAGAGACACGGCAACAGCTTCACCTGTAGAGTCCAACAGACCCACATCAACCAGACCAGACTCACACACATTCAGCTTTCAGGTACTGATGGTCATTTTCACTCAGGTGTTAAACTCAAACTAAGGTCTGGTTCCTATAAATGCTCTGTTTCTCTGTGTTTTATCGTGTTTTATTTATTCAGATGATTTTAAAGTCCAGTCCAGTGATCGTTCTGCCACAGCTGCTCTGGCTGTTTGTCTGGTGGTTTCCATCTTGTTCATTCTTGTTTATTTCATTTGGAAATGCAGAAAAAACAGTAAGTCATGTGACATCTCGTGATAGAAACTGTGATATTGAATGTTGATCTAATAACTTGAGTAAAAGTGTAAAAGCCCATTTTCCAGCTGGTCATGTCTCACCTGTTGGTGTGTGGTTTACACTTTAATCCTGTTGCTTCCACTTCCCAGAGACACAGAGCAGACGGTCGGATAAAACCGATCATGGCGGAAAGAAGAACATCTCTAAAATGAATCAAACTGAGGGTGACAGAGTGAGACATCAGCTCATCGACCATCAAACTGTGCAAATAGAAGATCTGAGCGAGAGAAAAGTGGAAACTGAGGATGTAAGAAAACAAAACACTGGTTTCAGTAGAGGAAGAGAAAACAAACCTACAATATAGATTCATGTTCTGAATGTGCAGGTAGAAATAAGTAATAAGAGTTCAAATGTTCTTTTTCCCAGCCCAGACGTTAATGTAGCTGTGAATCCTGAGCTCTGACGTGTCTCTCTCTTTTCAGTCTCAGGCAGAAAGAAGACAGGTCCAGTCTTTCTTCCCAGTAAGTGCTGATGCAGAAAACAACTAACCAAACACAGACAGAACAGTTATATTCAGTTACACTCACAACCTTCGTCTCTGTCTCAAGTGGACGATCATTTCCAGGCAGAAGCTGCAGGATGAAGAGGAGACGAGGAGAGAGGCCCAGAAACAAGAGAAGACCGAGGTTCATTTTAGTTTCTGTCTCCAGCCGACTGTTTGTCTCCTGACTTTGTACCTTGAAGGACCATGACACGTTAAATTAAAGCCATCATTATGTGAAAAACAGTGGCAGTGGCTGAATTGACTCTCTAAAATATAATTATCAGGATGAAAAGTGGAAATCTGTGGACACTCACCTGATAAACTAAAGTCTGTCTTCATCTGTCCTGTCGCCCAGTGGGAGAAAAAGCTGCAGGATGAGAAGAAGAGGAGGATGGAGGCTGAGGAGGAAGTTAAGACGCTCAGACAGGAGAAGGGGTTCAGAGACCAGCAGATCCAGCAGCTGAAACGAGACCTGCAGACCCAGAACACCCAGGTTAGTCTGTTATTGATGCTGGTCCCAGACACTTTAGTCAACTGTGGAACAGCATTAACCTCACACAGAGTCAGAGTGTTTGATGCTGAAAATGAAAGTGAAGCCATTGGCTTTTGAAAAACAGAGACAGAAATGATCTTGGACATTTAATGACCAAGTGTCTGAATCAGATTTTCCAGCTGACTCCAGATGTGAACTGACTAAATCTGTGGACACTCACCTGATAAACTGAAGTCTGTCTTCATCTGTCCTGTCGCCCAGTGGGAGAAAAAGCTGCAGGATGAGGAGAAGAGGAAGATGGAGGCTGAGGAGGAAGTTAAGACGCTCAGACAGGAGAAGGAGTCCAGAGACCAGCAGATCCAGCAGCTGAAACGGGACCTGCAGACCCAGAACAACCAGGTTAGTCTGTTATTGATGCTGGTCCCAGAGTCAGAGTGTTTGATGCTGAAAATGAAAGTGAAGCCATTGGCTTTTGAAAAACAGAGACGGAAATGATCTTGGACATTTAATGACCAAGTGTCTGAATCAGATTTTCCAGCTGACTCCAGATGTGAACTGACTAAATCTGTGGACACTCACCTGATAAACTGAACTCTGTTTGTGCAGATGTGTGATCAATCATTGTGTATTTTTTTTTTTCTGCCAGAAAATATAATCTGATTGTTTCCAGCAGGTTCCAGCCCAGGACAGATGATTCATGGGTGTACCAGAGTGTAGCAGACCTTCAACCTGAGACCAAGACCTGGGTCACAGGGACTACATCTCATCTGTATCAGTGATAATAATACTGATATTTTATTTATGGTCTGCTCCTGCTACTGATTCTCTCATTTCTATTTATATGAATACACCAAAACATGCTCATGTTATTGTCTGTTCTTCTTCTACATGTTCTACCTCTGAGACACAAGTTCCTCTTGTTTCAGATTGTAAATCAATAAAAGACAAACCTAAAACAAATGATTTCATGTCTGTGTTTTGAATATACCAAATGAATTATTGTCATATTTTCCTTATTGCTAATAAGAACCTTCTAAAATTACAGACAGACAAAGAAATACCAGACGTTGACATTTCTAGAAGCTTATTATTTATCAAGAACAAATGCATTTGGGAAGAATACAACATGTTCCAAACTGAACTTCTAACTAAATGAAACCTAAAGCTGTTTCTCTGTGTTAAGTTGTTCCATCTTCTCCTGTACTTGGTTCTTCTTTGCTGTGAATGTATTAATCACATTACATGTCGTCGTCGTCATTAGTTTGGCTGTGTTTTTAGCTGCAGATGTTCTTTTGTTCTCTCCTCCATGTTCCAGATGTTCCTGGTGATGACGTCTCCCTGTCAGCAGTCTCATCTCCTTCCTTCTCCTTTATTCTTTTATCCTCCGACTCAACCTCCTTCCAGTTCTCCTCTGATTCTCCCGCTGCCTCCTGCAACTGGGAGGAGAGTTTGGTTTTCTGCTCCTCAGGTTTTGCCCTTTTGTCAACAAAACCCTCAGTCATCTTGCTTTCGGCCACGCGTGTTTGTTTTCTTCTTCTTCCTTCTCATTGTGAACAAACACAACAAAAAAAATTGTGAAACTGCACAGAAGCCAAACAGAAATTCAGCGTTCAAAACGAAAACAGTAGCAGATATAATCCAGTCTTTTATAAGAAAGTGATAGTTTAAAACTCTTTTAGCAGGAGGTTTTCCTCAGCTCTGGATACCAGCCTTTACTCTCACACTACAGCTCCCCTACTCCTCTGACTTTATCCAGGCCTGAGAGACTGATGACATTTGAGATCAGACTCACATGAACTCACAGCTCACATGACTTTAATTCACAAATCTATCCATCCATCCATCCATCCATCCATCATCCAACATCCATCCATCCATCCAACATCCAACATCCATCCATCCATCCATCATCCAACATCCATCCATCCATCCATCCATCATCCAACATCCATCCATCCATCCAACATCCAACATCCATCCATCCATCATCCAACACCCAACATCCATCCATCATCCAACATCCATCCATCCATCCAACATCCATTCATTCATCCATTCATCCATCGTCCAACACCCAACATCCATCCATCCATCATCCAACATCCATCCATCCATCCATCATCCAACATCCATCCATCCATCCATCATCCAACATCCATCCATCATCCAACATCCATCCATCCATCCATCCAACATCCATCCATCCATCCATCATCCAAAATCCATCCAACATCCATCCATCCATCGTCCAACATCCATCCATCCATCCATCCATCATCCAACATCCATCCATCCATCCATCATCCAACATCCATCCATCCATCATCCAACATCCATCCATCCATCCAACATCATCCATCCATCCAACATCCATTCATTCATCCATCCATCGTCCAACATCCATCCATCATCCAACATCCATCCATCCATCCATCCAACATCCATCCATCCATCCATCATCCAAAATCCATCCATCATCCAACATCCATCCATCCATCCAACATCCATCCATCCATCCAACATCCATCCATCCATCGTCCATGGAATGCTGGGCTGCATCTATGTGGTTTCAGTCTCTCGTCTTTGATGAACCTTCCACGTCTGCGTCTTCGAGCTGCAGGTGCAAATAAAGCTCAAGCAGAAAGTTTCTTATTATTGCTCCTGCAGCAGCAAACAGCTCAGTCTCTGGGTGTAAACTCTGAGTTTCCCACAGTGAAGCATCCCCACGAGCAGCAGCAGCAGAGCCACCATCAGAACGGTGAAAACAGCCCTGAGCATCAGATAAATGTGGCAGGACGGGCCTGAGGGGGCAGGAAGCCGTCCAGGACGCCCTGAAAACACAACAGAGAAGTCACACACCTCAGTCCAAATAACATGAGACCCATCAGTGAAACTAAATCTGAAGATTTGACCAGCAGTTTGTTATATCAGCTCAGGAAAATGCAGCAACATGACCCCATGTCATTAACATGACACGTGAAGCCATAACCTGTCAAATCAAATCAGGCTTCCCAGGAGATCCACAGTACTGTGCTGACGTTTAAGGGGTTTTAGTTCTTATCATACTGATCCCAGGATCATTGTGATCCCTGAGTCCATAAAGGGCCCACTACAGTTCATGAAGATCTATTGTCAGGGACAAGAAGAACCAGGAGTCCTGCAGGAGATGGTCTGACCCGCACAGAGCCCTGATCTGGGCAGAGAAACCTGTGCACAGTACTGCATGTTAAGGGTGAAAGACAAAGCTGTAGCTTCATATGTAGTAACTGACTGGGTGAGTTCCTGCTGAGCACAGAACCCTGGCTCACATGAGACAGCCAGCCAGCTCTCTGGGGATTCTCCAAAGTCAGAAATGCTGCACTTGTAGGAACCTTCGTCCGACTCAGAAACACTGGCGATGGTCATCTCTCCAAAGGAGCCGGTGCCGACGTGGAGACCGTCTTTGTAGAAATCTGCAACGTGGGTCGAGGAGGACGTCTTAGTCCTGCAGCGCAGGGTCACAGCTTCTCCCTCCAGCAAAGGGAGGCTGGGGGTCTCCAGGATCACGAAACCAGCTGATCATAAGGATGAAAGTCAGATATGATGGACATGCTGTGAACCAACTGTCCCATCATGTGACTGGACTGATGCACTGGTTTTTTAACTGGTGTGAAATCTGGACGTACCAGTGACAGTGACGTTCACGGTGCTGGTCCTCTCTCCCTCTCCACTCTCACACCAGTATTCTCCACTGTCTGTGGGATAGACGGGTCTGATGGCACACACGGACGGAGTCGGCGTCTCCCAGGTACTGACGCACGTGCTGACACGTCCCTCGATCCTCCTCAGCACCCTCCAGCCAGATGTGGTGTTTGGACCCTCGCAGGTAAAGGAGACGGAGCCGTAGTCAAACAGCTGCAGGCTGGAGGGAACGATCCGGGCAACAGCTGCACAGAAACACATTCAGACTTATGATATGTGGGACATGTTCTAGACCAGGGGCAGCTAACTCTGGCCCTTGAGGGCCCCTTGTTTCCAGATATTCCTGCCCAGCTGCTTATTACCTGGATCAGGTGTGTTCAGCCAATCAGAAGCTGGAAGGGCAGGGATGGTTTTAAAACAAGCAGGACAGTGGTGGACATGTCTTAGAAACCCCAGGCCTGATCGCCATGATGTGTGTTATGGTTTTAATGGTTTTAATGGTTTCCTGCAGCACCATCAGCCAAAATTGCTCCTTTCATGGGTGAAATCTGACAATCTGACCTTTAGACTTTAAGATCTTTGTTTTAACACCTGACACGTTTTTCACAACCAGCTGAAAAAACAGCTAAAACATCTGTGCAGCAGTTTTTACTACTCAAACATCAGGTCTGACCTGTGACAGCCAGCCAGCTCTCTGCTGATGCTCCTGCAGCTCCAGAGATGCTGCACTTATAAAATCCTTCATCAGACTTGGAAACAGACTCAATGATCATCTCTCCATCATATCCAGTCCCAGTCAGGTGTCCGTCTTTATAGAAATCAGCTGGGAGGTTGGAGTGTCCCCATTTTCTGCAGCGCAGAGTGACAGTCTGTCCCCCCATCACAGGGAGAGCAGGACTCTCCAGGATCACATCAGCAGCTGCAACACCAGACAAACAGAGTTTCTCAAACTATCCTGCTGTCACCTCTGATAGAAACCAGGTTAGCCTTCATACAGTAATATCTGATCTATTAGCACAGATGAGCTTGAGTCAGTGGTTGTTAAAGTCACCAGTGACAGAGATGTTGACAGATCTGCTCCTCTCTCCCTCTCCACTCTCACACCAGTACTCTCCGCTGTGGGACACAAAGGCAGGTTTAAGGAGCAACCACCGAGTCGAGTTCTCCCACTGAGAAGAACCTGAGTTGGTTTGTTTTCTCATCACTCTCCATCCAGCCGGGCCGGGAAACCCAGAACAGTTTAACGAGACGGATTCATATTCAAAGAACTGCAGCCTGTCGGGCTCAATACGAGGATACGCTGCATCTGTGACGGACAGAAAATCAATCAAGACATAGTGTCACATGGAGCCTGGTCAGAAACCTGCTTTGCTTTGAGCTGCAAATGGGAAGTGAAGCCAGAAAACACAATGTGTCTCAGATGTGAAGTGAGACGACGCCTGATGTGAAGTCAGTTAACAGACGTCAACTTACCAGCTCCCTGAGCGGAGGGACTGCTCTGACACTGAGCAGGGAGCAGCAGCAGCATGTTCAGCACTGGACAGACAGAAGAGGAGCTGGATGTTTTCATCTGCACACTCACAAACTGCAGCCGACACTTGGCAGTGTGACCGTGTAGTAAATGACATGATGTGTAACCTGTAAATTACTCACAGAGTGTGGTGCAGAGCGCTGTGACCTCCATGATGTCTTGATGCTGACACACTGACTGAGTTCAAAATGTGAAGCAGGTGAAGGTGGAGTCTCCTCTTCCTGTTTCGAGGTCACGGCAGTTTACAGTCGTGGGGTGGAGGATAAAAAAACCTTCACTGAGTTATTTAACTGTGAGTGCGTCTACACACAGACACAGACACACACACACACAGACACACACACACACAGACACACACACACACACACACACACACACACACACACACACACACACACACACACACACACACACAGCCTATTAAAACAGTTGCGTATGTTTTTGTGGCTGTAGATGAGATTTGTAAAATCTCAACTTTCAAAATTTCCCTAATAAATTAATATCTTTGCAAAAGGTGTTTTTATGCTGTGCTGCCTGACAGTTATTTCAGTTTGAGTTTAGCATTTTTAAAAAGCCTGCCTTAAGACAGTGATTCTCAAACTGTGGCCTTGACAGGTGGGGCGCAGCGAACGGGAGTAAATGAGTCTAATTTTGTGTATGTCCTAATTCATAATTTTCTTTACTGACAAACACCAGACACGCAAAATAAAACAACCACATACAAAGAAACGTGACAAAGAAAAAACAAAAAAATAGAGGAAAACAAGAGGAACCATGACGTGGGAAATAAATGTTTAACCTCAGGACTTAATTGTAGCGGAACAATAAGCAAACCTTCACGCAGCGACGCAATGATTAGTGGGTATAACAATGGATAATTTGTTACACGGACCCCTAAAAGAGCAGGCGACTCCACGCCAGCAGACAAAAACACAACAGACAGTATGTAAATCAAGCAAAAAGCCAGCCAAAAAGAAAATACGATGAAGCCTACCTGGGTCTCTAGAAGTTATTTTCAATAAATTTGAACATTTTAAGTTTGAAATAAATTTCATTGTCATTTTTTGGGGTGAAGTGGGGCTTGAAACTTTATGCTCGGCCTTAAGTGGGGAATGGCAGGAAAAGTTTGAGAACCAGTGCCTTAGGATGTGGCATTTTCATGACAGGAAGGACAAAAGGTGAATGTGAGTTGCATTGTGGGAAATGTAGGCTCCAGTGTATTCAGGCTTCACCAGTACTTTCTAATAAAATTCAGCAGGTCTCTGTTGCTTTGACTGGGATGATTTGGCCTCTATAGAAGTCAGGTCTTTGTTCCTGTCTCAGTCCTGCTCTGCCCCCTGCAGTAAATCATGCACATCTCAAGCTTTTCCTTCCTCTATCAAAATGAGTGACAACCTGTAACTGCCCACATTGAACACAGTCCTATTTCCCTTGAAAAATAAAGCAGATGAGAAGTTGTAGTTCTTCAGTACACAAAGATTTCACATGACTATACACCAGCAGTGCAGCTATGGGGCCAATGAGCTATGACCCAGTGAATATGAGTCAGAAATGCTGAGAACCTGCAGAGGAGAGTCTAAGAAGCCTGCACACAAACATCAGCTGCAGCAGACACAGACCTTATCTGTTCAACTTTGCCATAATAATATTTGATCTGTGGACTTTGCTGCTGCTCGTCTGTGAAGCCCTGTGGTGTTCGACAGGTATGTTGGCGTTTTAAATCCTATCATTCCTGCTGGGTTAGGGTTTACTAAATGTTGTCCTCAGTCACAGGAAGGTACATGAAATAATTTGGACATTTGGATTTACTGAAGATTTATTGAAGGACCAATCAAACATTTGAGCAAATCACATTTTCCTTCTTTCTCTAGTGTTTTATTGTGGGATGAATCTCTTCAGATGAAGGAGTATATTTTTACTACTATGGTAAAACTTTGTTTACTAATATTTCAACTATGATACATCTTTTTCTAACTGCTGCTGTGTCTTGTTAATGTCCAAAGGGCTGAGATATAAAAGTCTCTAAATGTCTTGTTTTGTTTTGTCAGGGGACATTTTCATATTTTTGTTGGAGAGTCTGTCTTGTGTCTCGTATATGGAGATGGATTTGTGACAAAATCTGTGAGAAGCCATTTCATTTCTTCACATGTATATTTGACATGTTTTATTTCAGAGCAGAGCAACTGCTGCAGTGCTGCGAGGCAGAGGACTTCATCAGGCTCACAAAGACCTAGAGAAGGACTTCATCAGGCTCACAAAGACCTAGAGAAGGACTTCATCAGGCTCACAAAGACCTAGAGAAGGACTTCATCAGGCTCACAAAGACCCAGAGGCAGAAACTTCATTAACAGTATCAGACAACAGTAACTTAGATTAAAACATCCCTCAGCTGTGTGTTTCTGTGTCTGTCTGATGAATTAAAACCAAATAAAGTCACTGTGCTTTGAACCATGACTTCAGCTTCACTGTGTGTCTGATGGAAGGACTTTGATCCAGCTATGAATGAACTCACCAACATAAATGTCTTGATGTGTGAGGAGCTGTGCTCAGTCAGAGCCACACCTGAGGAGTTTGGACTCTGACAGGCTGAGCTAAAACCCTCTGAGACTGTTTTCACGTCTCCAGGTCAATCATTGGACAGAGGAAAGACTTTATGGCCCAGGTCAAAGTTCACTGGCTCAGCTTTGGCTTCGTGGTCTCGGCCGTGAACCGACTCAACAACAGGTTTGTGCCTTTTTACGGAGATTTGACTTCAGTTTTATCGGAGCTTTCACTGCCTCTTCGTTTTAAGATTCATGTCTGTGTGTTGTTGAGGTAAAACACACTGACACAGTTTACACCAGTGAAGACTTTGTACTGTCGTGTCTCTGTGTGTGTGTGTGTGTGTTTGCCTCGTTTGGATACAATGTCTGCTGCTTTTAAACTTACATCTGGTTTTTTGTGCCAACTAAAGTTTGTTGAAGGAGGAACAAGGATCATAATGTAGGTGACTAGTTTCCAAGATGTTCTCCCACATTTTCTAGACGTACAGTCAGTGACAGAATTTGCCATTTGCCATACATTTGTATTGGACGTGTCCATTTGTCCAGTCAGGTAACTCCACTGAAAAAGATCTTTCTTCTTCCTTTACTTCATGTTTTTTCTCCAGATGTTTCTTCTCCAGATGTGTAGGATGTGTTCACTACATGCTGGACTCTCTGTTGAAGCTCAGCCCAGGTCCTTCAGAGTTCTGGCTGTCCAGCTCACTGTGATCCTCCTCCTGCTCACAGAGGCTCGTCCAGGTAATTTCCACCAGAACCACCAGCAGAATCAAAGAGGTGTCAAGTGTTTACCTGAACATCTCTGTCCCTGCCCAGGTCAGTCTCAGGGACCTGGACCAGCTCAGACAGTGACAGCATTAGTTGGTGAGGATGTTGTCCTGCCCTGTCACCTGGAGCCTGCAGCAGATGCTGTTTCCAGCACTGTGGAGTGGGGGAGGCTGGACCTGGAACCCAGGTTTGTCCATGTGTGGCACGAAGGCCAAAACCTCCTGGTGAACCAGAACCCAGTTTACACAGGAAGAACATCAGTGTCTCCTGAGAAACTGAGGACTGGAGACCTTTCCCTGCAGCTGTCTGCAGTCACACACTCTGATAATGGAAGATACAGATGTTTGTTTCCTTCACAGCGTAAAACGACGACTGTCCAGCTTGTGGTTGGTCAGTGGACATAAGTTTGTGGACATGTTGTTCCTACATGTCTTTACATTTCCATAGAGACATCTCATTTCCATCCCCAGGTTCTGTCTCGTCACCCGTCATAACTAAGATCAGCAGAAACAGCAGAGGAGCAGTGGAGCTGGACTGTGAGAGTAAAGGCTGGTATCCAGAGCCGGAGTTGTTGTGGCTGGACTCTGAGGGAAACCTCCTCTCTGCTGGACCTATGGAGACGCTCCGAGGTCCTGATGACCTCTATACTGTCAGCAGCAGACTGACAGTGGAGAAGAGACACGGCAACAGCTTCACCTGTAGAGTCCAAAAGACCCACATCAACCAGACCAGACTCACACACATTCAGCTTTCAGGTGATTTTTTTGCTATCCTGTTTTTCCTGAGGTCAAAGTGCTGAGATGTTGTTTTCTTTAACTGTTATCGTGTTCTGTGTTTTATCATTTCAGCCGAACTCTTTGCAGATGCATCTTGTTCTTCTGCTTCTGTCGGGCTCATCGTGGTCTCTTTGCTCGGTTTGGTTTGTGCAGCAGCTTTTGTTGTTTGGAAACGGAGACAGAACCAAAACAGAGGTACTAGAACAGCTCTCTGTTGGTGGAATACAAGCTGATCACATTAAAATACTTTAAAGTACTTTAAAATACTAGTGAGTAAAAATATTTAACAGACCCTGAGGAGCTGCAGGGATGAACAGCAGATTGTTGTGGGCTGGAATATCTTTTGATGAAATATTTTGTTGTCTTTACATTTAAATGACTTTAATGAGATTCACTCGTGTGTTATGTCTCTGTGTTTCCAACCTCTACTATGATTGTTCCATTAAATCTTTTAAAGATTAAATCTGTGTTTTGTTCTCACAGAGACAAAGCTGCAGCATCAGTCTGCAAAGACAGAGCAGCTTTTAGCTGAGAACAAGGAGAACAGGGAACAGGTGATCAATGCACTGATGGAACAGGAGAACCAGCTGCAGAACCTGAACCATCAACTCAAACATGAGATGACTGAGATGGAGAAAATATGTGGGAACATTGAGGAGAAGGTTCAGTCAGTGGGGAAGGAAACAGACAGTGACAGAGTGAAGAGATACCTGGAACTGAAAGGAATCATGTTAGAGACCAAACATCAGCTGAAGCTGAGAAAAGCTAAACATCAACAACTGGTCTATGAGACTGAGACACTAGTGACCAAAACACAGACTGTGATTCAGGGAATCAAAGTCGGGAAGAAGGAAACAAAGAACAACAAGGAGGAAACAAGTGAAGACGTGAAGGAGACAGAGGAGCCTTGTTGATTTAATGACTAAACAACAACAAACTGAGTCCTTTCCCTGTTTTCTGATAAACATCAGTTTCTCTTCTACATTAATAATAAAAGACAGTCAAATGTGTCTGTTGTAATAAAAAGGCTGTTGATGCAGGCTGTGATCATGTGATTAATCATATTTTATGTTGACTGTTTCCTCCTCCTGTAAAATATTATTCTAATAAAGTTTCAGTTTCATAATGAAGTGTTAGAGGCAGCTTTCACTCACTGATCATGAATCAGTCACATGACGGACAATGTGACGGCAGCAACAAATTACTGAGCTCCATTTCATGTCCAGTCATCTCTTTATGAGCTCCCACTTATAGAAAGTGAACGTACTGAGCAGTGACAGTGTGTGAAGAGTCAGAAATGTGTGTGTGCTGAGCACAGCGGCAGTGAACACACCCTGTCAAAGGTCATCTAATCCGACAGCTTCAACGTGCAGCAGAGTTTTGCTCCGACTCGTCAACAAACATCAGGTACGTCGAGCTCTGAGAAGACAGTTCTCAGATTGATTTTATTATTGATTTTAATGCTATTGATCTGACAGGAGGAAGAACTCTTAAGATTCAGAAACGTTTCTCATGATACTCGTCACTGATTCACTAAGAGACTGGACTCTTGGACTGGGGCTGTAGAATATTAACACAGTGTACACGCTGTAAACCTGAACATAGGAGCGATTATTATTATTGGACCAATACCTCAAAGTGAAGTAACACTGAGCAAAAGGCAGGTCTGCTGTGTTTATTTCATTATATCAGACAACCAGGACTTGGACTTTAACACGGTTCAGTTGACACAATATGTGGATACTGACTCTGATTAAAGTGTTTGAAGTGCTGCTGTTTTTAATTTGTTGATTGAATGATGATGATGTGCTGTTTGTTTTCAGATGTCCAGGATGAGGCGTCAGAAAACATCCTCCTGTCTGTTCCTACTGGTGCTGCTGACCACATATGGAGGTACCACACACAAGAGTCCAGCCTGATCTCAGCCCGCAACACGTTTTATTTAAAACATTGACTCTTGTGTCTGCACATTTTATTTCTCATTTCTCAGCAATTAGATGTTCAAATGGGGCAGAAGACAGTGAGAAGCAGTTTCAGCAGGAAGGTCCATGTTTTACTTTATCAATTAAAAAAATACTTTATTAGTGTAATTCCTGTAATTTCTACTAAAACATCAAATGCTGAAACTGCATGTGTGTATTATAAATGCAGGTACTTACTCTCTCACTGTTCTGTTGGCCGTCGGTGGGGCTGGTGGTCTGGTTTCTGGCCTGGTGTTGGGCATCGTTTGCTGTTCACTGTGGAAATGTAAATTACACAAAATCAGTAAGTCGCATATTAGATCTTTATAATCAAAAGACAACAATTCTTAAAACTCATGGAATAGAACCTGATTTATTTCAGAATATAACAACAGTGTCTTAAAATGTCTTAAAAAAAATCCATAAACTGATCTGAAACAGCTTTTCAAGCACTAAAACACCTGGTCAAGTCATTTTTCAAGTGTTTACTGTCATATTCTCTTGTGTCTGTGTCAGTATCAAGCATTTCATCAAGAAACCAGGAGCCTTTGGCTGCTAAAAGGGCAGCCCTGGATGAACAGCCCCAGGAGATGCAGGAGGAGCTGCAGCACATCAACAACCTTTTAGCCACGATGGAGGAGATTCAGCAGATGCAGCAGGAACAGAGAGACCACATCCGCCTGATGCTGCAGGAGGTCAAGACCCAGTGGGAGGAGAACAACAAGAAGCTTCAGGCAGTGGAGAAGGAAATATCAGAGAGCGAGAGAGCGGCGACGACAGAGAAAACCGAAGGATGCCTGAGAGTAGGGCAGATCCTGCTGAAAACTCAGTGGGAGCAGGAGAAGAGAAAAGGGGAACTGGAGAACCTGCAGCTGAACACAGAGAAACACCTGCAGAGCCTTGAGGGAGTGGACACCAGGATGAGAGAGAGAAAGAGGAAAGTAGAAAACCATGTGGATGTGATTAACCAGCTGTTAAAGGAGTTAAACCCAGAAAATCAGATATTAAAAATGTACAAACCCAGTGCTGCCTGTAAATTCATTTCCAACCCAATAAAAAAAAAAAATATATATATAAAGTGTATTTGTCTGATTTGTTTTTATAAAGTGTAAACTCACATTTCATGTATTTTTGGTTTATTCAAGAGAAAAAACAAATGACAGATTCAATAAAGCAAAAATATGAGAATAACAATTAATAAGAAGAATAATTTATAATTTTCATATATTTTATAAAATCTGTTGTTTACATGAAGTAAATAAAACATGCACAGTTCAGTCTAAAGGAGAGTGTGTCCACTCAGATACTAATAAAAGCCATGAACCACATCAGTCACTCGGTCCAGTCTCTGACCTGTAAGACAGAACAGACCAAAAGTCACATCAGAACTCAACAGTCACTTACTCAGCTTTTTACTGAGCTTTCCAGACCAGACCACCTGCAGTGAAAGGGACTGGTGCTGGTGCTGAAAGGGGGCCTAAATACAAGAACAGAACTTAAACCACAGCACCAGAGCCAGCCCCATTCACTGAAGAAGAAAAACTCGAATGAAGAAGAGGCTGCTCTCAGTCTCACCTTCCCAGTGAACGATGACAGAATTCCCTGCTCTGGGAAACCTGGGTCTTGGGCTGCTGTGGGACTCAGTCTGGAGCTGGAAAATCCAGACTCTGCATCGGAAACAAGAGGAATTCAAGATCAAAAAGGTTTTGGCCACTGATGAAGATATTTCAATAAGATGTTGATTTGTTGACTATTATTAGATTTCTCAGACAGTGGGGGTCATTTGCCTGTTTTCCACTCTCCATATGTGAGACTGAAATATCTTTAATAAACACACACACACACACACACACACACACACACACACACACACACACACACACACACACACACACACACACAGTAAAAGCATCATGCTATTTATAAAATATACAAAACTCAGTTTGGATCTACACAGACCAGGTTGCAGAGCTTGTGGAGCCTGAGTGATGGTCACATCTGCATACACGGGTTCATGTGGGTGCTCATTGTCATCTACAGGAGAGAAACCAGCAGCACACAAGAGAATTACAGACCTGCAGAAGCTAAATAAAAAGATTCATATACGACAGACTGAAACGTCGCCTTACGTTTCTCTGCCTGTGGTTTGCTGCTCTGGTTTGCCTCAGCTTCTAAACCTGCACAGACCACAGCGAGAAAACACTAAATAAACCAGACCCGAGTCCTGCTGTGCAACATACATCAACACATTATTACCATTGTGTCAGTGGTTAACCTGTTTAAACGTGATAAAACGTGCATGTGCTTAGAAAAGCTACTGATGATTAAGGTGAACCTTAAGACAAAGTACAGCTGCTGTGGGCTTCACGTCATGTTAAAGAAAAAGAAAAATGAACCTTTGGTCTTCGTCTGGTTTGTGACGACGACTGCGTAGGTCACACCACTTGGCTGTTCTGGATCGCCCAGTCCACAGACTGAAACATTAGAGTCAGATGCAAACAGAAAGTGCATTTAAATCCTTGTACAGGTCTTTATAAAGCTGCTTGTTTTAATTAGAGTCACCTAATTGATGATCTCCTGGGTGTGAAGCTGCAGCAGTTTGTGTTCGAGAGGAAACTGATGGAAAAACAAAAACAGATGTCAGAGACAGGAGAAGAAAAGGGGTTTAAAATTTAATAAAATAACACAAACATTCACAATATATTTGTATAATTTTATGGACTTTGTACCGTACTGATGAGAGAACAACATTGTCCAACATGTAAAAGCAGAAGCCATGTACCAATAAAGGAAAGATGTGAAATGAGCTTAAAGCCCAAACCCTGGATGATCCCACATCTCTTGTCAGTGCACATTTGACTTTTCTGTTTTAAACTGCACAACAATAAAACATGGACAAGTGTCAAAGGTTCTGTGAGATAAATGTCAAATTTTTACCTCTGCGATTCTTAGTGGAAAGAAATCCCACCACAAGCAGCACCAGGACCATCATTAAGATGATGACAGCGATCCACAGCCAGATGAGGATGTTATAGGAGCCTGGGACATCGGAGAGGGGCTCTCCAGGTGGGGGAGATGTGACAGTATTTGTAGTAACAGTAACTGCTACAGTTGAGACCATCAGACTTTTTCCTATATTTCAATATGCATATATTTTTTGAACATAATGGAACAAAGCAGAAAGAGCTGTAAATATAAAACTTTCACTTTTGAAGTTTCACATTAACCCAGATGGCAGTAGAAGGTTTTACAACATGATCTGGCCATACAATCAGTGAAACATGTATTTTTTTATTTTCTAGTATTGTTACACCATTTGTCTCACCTCTGACAGCCAGCCAGCTTTCTGGTGATGGTCCAAATTCTGGGATGCTGCAGTAATAGAGGCCTTCATCAGACTTAGAAACATTTTTAATGGTCATTTCTACTGCAGATTGGCTGTTTATGAGCATGTTGTCTTTGTAGAAAACAGCAAAGCTGTTGGACGTTTGCTTGGTCCTGCAGTGCAGAGTCACAGTGTCTCCCTCCACCACGGGAACAGCCGGACTCTCCAGGATCAATGATCCAGCTAAACAAAAAAAAGTCATATTGTTAGACAGATTCTCCATATGCAAGACCCCATGTTATGAGACATAATTCAGAACTGTCAGCTCACCTATGCAACAACAAACACAAACAAATACCAGTGTACAGCAGAGTACCATCTGCATAGAAAATATTATTAAGCATTTAGGGTCAAATATGTTTGACACATTTTCTTACACTTTGAATGATAAAAATATTGATGCAAAACAAAAATCTGTTAACATGAATCTACAGCCCAGTCACTGTGAATCCACATCATACTAAACACACTGAAATCTCAAAGTAAAGTAAACAAAAACATACCAGTGACAGTGATGTTGATGCTACTGCTCCTTTCTCCATTACCCTCACACCAGTACTGTCCAGAGTCCTCGGGATAGGCCCTATCAATGTCGCAGGAGGATGTTTGTGTGCTCTTATAACAAACTGGATCAAATTCCTCATTATTCCAGATCCTCCTCACACTTGTCAGACCACCAGAGCCAACACATTCAAAACGGATGGGTTCATTTTGAAAGTACTGCAGTTTGTTTGGTTTGACGTGAAGAGAAGCTGCACATGAAGAAAAAACAGCAAATAAGAAAATTAGAAATTAAAATATATGAATTACAGATTCATAAAAAAAAACTGCGTAAAAATGTTTGTTTTGCATGAACATCAATTTGAAACCTACTTCATAAAGAGAAAGACGGATTTAAAACTTCAGCCTGATAGTATGAGACAGAATCCTGCAAAAACTTTTTTATTCAGTCACTTACTTTGCTTCTGAGTGTAGCTGTTCTGAACATGTGCCCTCAGTAAAATGACCTGAAGCATCACTGGACAGAACAAAGAGCAAATCTTCATATCAGACACAGAAACAAAACTAAATCTGAGGACAAACCAGCTGTAACTCTACTCACACAGTCTGAGGCACAGCGCTCTGACCTCCATGGTGGCTTGACACTGTCTGAGCCTCAGGCTGAAATTAGACTTAAAACTCAAGGTGACAACTTCCTCTTCCTGTGTAGGTTTTTCTGGTGTTCATGAAAAACTGGCACAGAGTCTTAGACATGTCGGTTTGAATTCCAGCCTCTCATTCAAAGTGAGCTCAGCCCTGGGTTTCTGCTTGGTTCAGGTTCCTTTATACTGGCCTGGTCTTTACCCTTAATGACTTTTTGTTCTTGAAATGACAACAGTGATATTAAATGTGTGCATGAATGGACATGCTGCCCATGTTCCATTATACTAACACTACAAAATTAGCACATTAACTCATGAGGGGGATTTAAAGTTCATGCAGACTTTAAAGAATCTCTTTGAGAAGGGGGGCACAGCTCACTGGTTCGCTGTCCCATTCATACAAGCAGAAGAACAACATACCAACATCAGCTTCAGTCTTTGGGTGAGAGTCCAGGCTGGTCTACAGGTGGGAATCATCTCAATAACGGGGTTTTGTTGAGTTGGGCCCATGACACCAAGAAGGTTCAACAGTGAGTCCCAGAACAAGCCCCCTCTACAGCTGCACCCTGACCCCAACATGCTCCTCAGTCTCACCAAGCAGCAAACACCAACCATGGAAACATGGGACTAATACCTGTGTTAGCAACATGATTCTCCAGCCACAAACACCTCAAACATCTGGACTTTAACTTTGTGAGCAACCAGAATCCATTTTGTCTCAAAAATCACTACGAACCAGTCAACAGTCTGTCTGTGTGGCCTCATGTTAGCTTGCTGTGCTTCCACAAAGCCAGCAGGCCTCAATCCTCCCAGGTACAACCAACATTAACAACCAGGTGCTCATGATGAAGTTTACCTTCATTTAACAGCAGTTCATGATTCAGCCAAGTCTACTGGTCTTTTTCTATCTCTGTTCCAGCAAACACACCTTTCTTCTCCAGTAAAGACATTTAAAAGACTTTGTCTCTGCTTCTTCTTCTTTTTATTCTTACAGGTGGTAACAATGTTTAAAGGTGCATAGCGCCACCTACTGTACCAGAGCGTGTGTCTTCAGGTTACAGGTTATGTAGGACAACACAGTAATAGGGTACTACACTCTTTAGCGTTGTCATCCTTTCCCAGGATTCCTTGCAAACTCCAACCTCTGCCCAACAGAACACCCTTGTATGATGCATATTTCCAGCATTTCATTGAAACATATTGTACATTCTCTGACACCACACACCTCACATTGGTCTGTTGTCTCTTTAAGTGTTTGCCTCACTCCACTGAGCCCCAGCCTCAGCTGTGAAAACACAACCTCCTGTCCCCTGCACCTCCCTTTAAATGCCCCCACATTGACCCTGATACTGTACAAGTGTCTCCCCTTGCTGTCGGCATCTCTACGACCTTTTCATCCCAATAAAGGTTGTACTTAACATCAGGTTCTGCAGCAGAAAACCAGAGCACGGTTCAGAAACCAGCTCAGACTGATCAGTCTGAGGTTGTAACCTTCTGTTTGTTCACTTCTGGTCTTAGTCAGGGCATGAAGTCTGACTGCCTATTCTTCCCTCGACCCAGTGATAATCTTACAGAATGAAATGTGCAATCCTTAGGAAGTTGGCATGTTTCTCTCCCATTGGTTGAGAACGATGGGGATGTCCTGAGATATCACTGTTGCTATGCCTCCAGGCAGAGGTCAATCTTTTCCTGTAAGATAGAGTACAACAACAAAAGCAACAGGCACATCCTATCTGACGTTATGTCTAGTCCACTTTTTGCCCTGTGAAAAACCTTGCAACTACTGAAAAATACAGTGGGTACGGAAAGTATTCAGACCCCTTTAAATTTTTCACTCTTTGTGTCATTGCAGCCATTTGCCAAAATCAAAAAAGTTCATTTTATTTCTCATTAATGTACACTCAGCACCCCATCTTGACAGAAAAAAACAGAAATGTAGAAATTTTTGCAAATTTTGTAAAAAAGAAAAACTGAAATATCACATGGTCATAAGTATTCAGACCCTGTGCTCAGTATTGAGTAGAAGCACCCTTTTGAGCTAGTACAGCCATGAGTCTTATTGGGAATGATGCAACAAGTTTTTCACACCTGGATTTGGGGATCCTCTGCCAGTCTTCCTTGCAGATCCTCTCCAGTTCTGTCAGGTTGGACGGTGAACGTTGGTGGACAGCCATTTTCCGGTCTCTCCAGAGATGCTCAAATGGGTTTAGGTCAGGGCTCTGGCTGGGCCAGTCAAGAACGATCACAGAGTTGTTCCGAAGCCACTCCTTTGTTATTTTAGCTGTGTGCTTAGGGTCATTGTCCTGTTGAAAGGTGAACCTTCGGCCCAGTCTGAGGTCCTGAGCACTCTGGAAGAGGTTTTCTTCCAGGATATCTCTGTACTTGGCCGCATTCATCTTTCCTTCAATTGCAACCAGTCGTCCTGTCCCTGAAGCTGAAAAACACCCCCACAACATGATGCTCCCACCACCATGTTTCACTGTAGGGATTGTATTGGGCAGGTGATGAGCAGTGCCTGGTTTTCTCCACACATACCACTTAGAATTAACACCAAAAAGTTCAATCTTGGTCTCATCAGACCAGAGAATCTTATTTCTCATGGTCTGGGAGTCCTTCATGTGTTTTTTGGCAAACTCTATGCAGGCTTTCATGTGTCTTGCACTGAGGAGAGGCTTCCGTTGGGCCACTCTGCCATAAAGCCCCGACTGGGGGAGGGCTGCAGTGATAGTTGACTTTGTGGAACTTTCTCCCATCTCCCTACTGCATCTCTGGAGCTCAGCCACAGTGATCTTTGGGCTCTTCTTTACCTCTCTCACCAAGGCTCTTCTCCCACGATTGCTCAGTTTGGCTGGACGGCCAGGTCTAGGAAGAGTTCTGGTCGTCCCAAACTTATTCCATTTGAGGATTATGGAGGCCACTGTTCTCTTAGGAACCTTGAGTGCTGCAGAAATTCTTTTGTAACCTTGGCCAGATCTGTGCCTTGCCACAATTCTGTCTCTGAGCTCCTTGGGCAGTTCCTTCGACCTCATGATTCTCATTTGCTCTGACATGCACTGTGAGCTGTAAGGTCTTATATAGACAGGTGTGTGCCTTTCCTAATCGAGTCCAATCAGTTTAATTAAACACAGCTGGACGCCAATGAAGGGGCAGAACCATCTCAAGGAGGATCAGAAGAAATGGACAGCATGTGAGTTAAATATGAGTGTCACTGCACAGGGTCTGAATACTTATGACCATGTGATATTTCAGTTTTACTTTTTTAATAAATTTGCAAAAATTTCTACATTTCTGTTTTTTTCTGTCAAGATGGGGTGCTGAGTGTACATTAATGAGAAATAAAATGAACTTTTTTGATTTTGGCAAATGGCTGCAATGACACAAAGGGTGAAAAATTTAAAGGGGTCTGAATACTTTCCGTACCCACTGTATGTTCATCTCTAAACTGCTATTGTTTTGCACATACCAATACAGTATACCAGTATACTGTAATAATGCCTTATAGTTTAAGCTGTAATGTAATAAAAGTAATAATTCCCACAAGGGTCAGACTGAAATAAACAGTTTATACTGTCAGACACTTCAACACTGGGTTATGTCTCCAGGGGGGACCAAGGTCTGACCCCATCAAAGGGTCTTTGGATCCGTTTGTATCACTGACACTAAAAAAGGCCTGGTGCTGCCCTCTGCAGTAAAGTAGCTCAGCTAACAGCCACCAATTATCATGACTCTTCTCCCGGTGTGTTGTTTGTTTATGATCTGCTGTGGTGACCAGCAACAGGGTCAAAGTTCACTCAAAATGAAAGTGAGCTCAGGAAACCAGAAACCAGACAGGGTTTCTATTTGAAGGTTGATCTGGAAATCTAAAGCCTTTGCATATGTTTTAGCTCCAGCTGTGCATTATTGTTTGTTCTAAATCCATTACTGGACAGACCCTGCAGGTTCTTCGTATCAGTGTGGATGGAACGTTGACGTTCCACAGTGGCTGCACATGAATCTGAGGAACCAGACTCTGCAGCACTGGAGTTAATTAGGAATCTGTTAATGATTTCATATCTACCTGGTTAATCATTTACTGTTACAGTCAGACCAGTTTGACCACTGACATGATCCACACATCAGTGGTTAGAACAACATGTACGTCTGTACGTTTTCAGGAAGAGGCTGTGCATGAATGAGCACAACAAATAAACAACAACAACAACACCTGCAAAGTCAACGTGGGAACACAGCTGACAGGAGGCTGCTCTTGTTTTTGGACTCTGACCCCACAGGGAGACAAACAACAGGTAGGACTGACACGTTTTTATCGAGTGTTTGACTCAGACTTTATTTTACCTTTAAAATACTTTAACAGATGTTTCTAAACAGGCTCACCAGCTGTGAAAGTCTCAGTTAAAGGTACAGAGTCCTGCAGTTTAACAGCAGGACTCCAGGATGTTCCCCCACAGTGATGATTTGTCCCTTCAGCGTCTGCTCAGACTCCTCAGGGTTTTGTTTCTCCAACTTCTCCTAACTCCCTCCAGTGGAGGTAACTCACACAAAAGCTTTGTCACACCTGCTTCTGTCACTCAAACTATTTGACTGTAAAAATAATGGTAATGGGTTGAGTTAAAGCACAGAGAGTGACAGTGTAGGGAGGTCACAGGGCTGATTGACACAGACCAGACTCACACACATTCAGCTTTCAGGTACTGATGGTCATTTTCACTCAGGTGTTAAACTCAAACTAAGGTCTGCTTCCTGTAAATGCTCTGTTTCTCTGTGTTTTATTGTTTTATTTATTCAGATGATTTTAAAGTCCAGTCCAGTGATCGTTCTGCACAGCTGCTCTGGCTGTTTGTTTGGACCGAGGTCGCGGTCCGTGGGCGGAAAAGACATCACGCTTTTTCAACGCCACTACTCACTGTTTCCCTGGTGCTACAGCCTTGGACATTTTGGACATGCTTCCTGGATTACTGCCAACACTTCCGTCTTCCATCATTAGAGTGATTGTACATATTGGAACATGTGACACGTCATTCTGCTGGTCCGAACTGACTAAAAAGGATTTTATCTCTCTCCTCAACCTGTGGCAAGTCCATCTTTATTTCTGGTCCCATCCCCACGCTTGGAAGAGGCTCCGGCCACTTCAGTAGAATCCTCAGCCTCAACACCTGGTTCAAGTCTGTCTCCCTGTCATACAATGTCCAATTTATCTCTTTACCTCTTCTGGAACCGCCCTGCCTTCTTTGCAGGAGGTGGTCTGCATCCTAACCACCTGGGCACCCATATGCTTTCTACCAACATTCAACATGCTGTTCATTGTACCCTGCATGCTTACACTGGACATGCTGTTCATTCTGTCCCACATGACTGACTACCAGACTCCATTCAACCAATCCCCTCCATATGGTCAGCCTCCCGACCTCGGCTGAGGAAATCTGGCATACGCCACTCAGTGCTAACTAACTCCCCAGAAACATGGACTCTACACCCTCCCATAACACCCAGTTTGGACTACTGAATGTTCGTTCCCTCACACAAAAGCTTCTTTTATTTTTGATATTATACTCAATCATAAGCTGGACATCCTGTGTTTAACTGAAACCTGGCAGCAGCCCAACGATTTCGCTGAACGTAATCAGTCTGTTCCTCCTGGTTTTACATATCTCAGCCATTTACGCCAAGTGGAACACAGTGGCGGCCTTGCTATACTGTTCAACCTCAAATACAAAATATCCATTCACCCCACTGTCACCTCCCAGTCTTTTGAACCTCTCACAGTTCGTATTCACAGCTTTGGGCTCCAACAATATATCACCTCCCCCACACATTCTCATGGTCACATCCTTGACTTAGTTTGCTGTTCTGGTGTCACTGCTCGGTCATGTTCTATTCTCGACACATTCTTTTCTGATCACAAAGTAGTCTGTTTTAACTCCACACTACTTCTCTTTAAAACCCACCTCTCCCACACCATCACTTTCCACAACATAAAGAACATCCACCTCTCCTCCTTCACAGCTGCACTTAATAATCTTCCATGTATTAATCACTCTCCCTCCCTCCCCGACATGTTATCCAATTTTAACAGTGAGTTATGTAATTTACTAGACACCTTCGCCCCACTCAAAACTAGATCTGTCTCCTTTATACACTCTGCTCCATGGTACACACCCGAGCTATGCCTCCTCAAAACCAAACGGTTTATTCATCCATAAGGACTTATATCTCTAAACCACATACTGAAATATAAGCAAACCATTATTCAAACAAAAACTGCCTACTACACCTCACTCATTGTATCTGCCTCCAGTTCCACGCGTTCTCTGTCTCCCATCCCTCCTTCCCCATCTTACCCACATTATTCACACTTCCCTCAGTTCTGGCATTATACCCCCCTCATTCAAGACAGCCATCATCACACCTGTTCTAAAAAAACCTGGTCTTGATCCTGCAGACTTAACTAACTTCCGATCCATCTCCAATCTTCCCTTCCTCTCCAAAATTCTTGAAAAAATTGTCCACCACCAGGTCCATAATCATCTCTTCACCAATAACCTGTATGAACAGTTCCAATCTGGTTTCAGCCAACTCCATAGCACCGAAACTACCCTGGTCAAAATCACCAACAATCTCCTGTTAGCCTCAGACTCTGGCCTTCTCTCCATACTCATCCTCCTTGATCTAACTGCAGCATTCGACACCATCTCCCACAACATCCTCCTCCATCGCCTTGCCTCCATTGGCATAGCCGACACCATTCTCGCATGGTTCACATCTTACCTCTCAGACCATACCCAGTCCGTCCACCTCCAGAACTTTCTTCCCAGTTCTCAAATTTCAGATATGGCGTGGCTCAGGGCTCTGTCCTGGGGCCCCTCATTTTCATTATCTATCTCTTTCCGCTTGGGAATATCTTTAGGCAATACAATATCAATTTCCACTGCTATGTGTACGACACTCAGCTCTACTTCTCTGCAGCCCCATCTACCTCCCTTCCCCCTCATTCGTTCCTTACCTGCCTTCTCAACATCAAAACCTGGTTCACCCACAATTTCCTGAAACTCAACCCCAACAAAACTGAAATTCTTCTTGTAGGCACCCATTCCACAATATCCAAAACCGGCACCTTCTCCATACAAATCGATAACAACACTGTCCTCCCTTCCCCCCAAGTCAACAACCTGGGTGTCATTCTCGACAGCAGTCTTTCCTTTTCTCAGCATGATCAATATCACTACCCGGTCGGCCTACTTCCATCTCTGTAACATCAATCATATCTGTTCATCACTCACCTCCGACAGCACTGCCATACTTGTTATTGCCCTTGTCACCTCTTCTTTAGATTACTGTAACTCACTACTTACTGGTTTACCTCTCAAATCACTTCAAACTCCAGCTTGCCCAGAATTCTGCTGCCCGGATCATTACCAGAACCCCATCCTCACACTGTATCACCCCTGTCCTCAAACAACTTCACTGGCTCCCCGTGTCCTTCCGTATAAACAATAAAATCCTGCTTCTCACCTACAAAGCCCTCCACTCTCTAGCCCCACTGTACATCACTGATCTCCTACATATCTACTCTCCACCTCGTACACTCCACTCCTCTGATTCCATTCTCCTCTGCACACCCACGGCTCGCCTTTCCACCATGGGTTCTAGATCCTTCAGCCTCACTGCACCCTGCCTTTGGAACGTTCTTCCTCACAGTGTCCGGTCGTCTCCTGATTTACCAACTTTTAAATCTTCTCTCAAAACCTACCTGTTCCACCTAGCATTCCCCACCAAACTTTCTCAACCTCTGGCTCATTGATCATTAGTCTGCAATGCTCTTTACCCTCTGCTTATTATTCTATTGTCGATCTGTCTTTGTGGTTCCCGTGTTTTTACATCTATCGACCACTTCTCAGATGTCCTTAGTAGTATATAATGGTTTATGTGGCGGGGGCTATTAAGGGGGGTCACTTTTTATGGCCGTAATTTATGACAGTCATAAAGATAATAAACCATAAAATCGTCGTCACGCTCCCCACCCACAGGGCGGCGCGATTTTCCTATTGGTCATACCTGTGTCTGTGGGTTGTGGCGTGGTGACGCGCTGCCGAGGTGGGTGTGAGGGTCTGTGTCATGTGTGGCGGGTATTTAAACACCTGCAGAAGGCGCCTGAGGGCCTTTTCTATCGCTTGTTTTATTAGCAAGAATTGTAGGGAACAACCATGATGATCTTTCCGTCAGGTACGTGCGTCGTTTGTTCCTCGATTCAGTAGCGTGTATATCAGACCGTCTGCAGCGTATACATTGTATTTCAAAATAGCGTGACTCCGTCAGGTATCGCATCAATTTCGTTGGTGGACGAGGATTCTCCACAATCATCATCATCATCATCTGCTGGAGGCATGTATCCGTCTTTTATATATATATATATATTTTATAATATGTTTTATCTGGGTGATGCTCTTACTGTGGGGATCTAATGGAAATATGGGTCCGCTCAACAGGGACCATCGCTGAGTCGGATGATCGTGGCGAAGCATACCTGAGTGATAAAGGTGAGAGTTATTCTTACGTGTATCCCTGTTTTAAAGCAGGATCAGAAAGTTGTGGTTTTTACAAAATGTTGGTGTGCTTCACAGAAAATCCTGGAGGGCCGCAGAGAGGCCGTCTGTCTTTAAAGAGACGCAGAGAGCATGCTATTTTAACTGAAATAAACAGTCAGGGTGAGTATGTATGTGATGCCGGGTTTATATTAAAAAATAGTAATGGTGTGTATGTGTGTGTAGCTGATTATCTTTTATCCTATCTGGTAATGTAGAGGGTGTCGAGAGCGCGGTGAGCGGAGGAGCAAGCCCCAGCGGCCCTGTGCTACCCAGCCGCTCGAGAGTCGCGGAGCGACCGCTGGCTCCGGAGGGGCTGCAGAGGACGGACGAGCTGTGTCGTGAGCGGGTGATAAGCAGACAGCTCTGGGATTACGATAGTGAGGGTATGAGATTGATATACAATGCATTTCAACACGTTTAAATAAACGAGTTGTTTATAACGCTGTTTTTTAAATGGTTTGTCTGTCTTTATATCTAGATGATTTTCAACCGGCCAAGAGACTGAGAGCTGGCCCTGCGAGATCTGCACAGAAGAAGAAGAAGAAGGAGGAGGAGCAGAAGAAGAAGAAGACCGATTCTTGTGTTACAGCGACACCGGTGGTCGACGAGGAGAGTGAACTTTGGGGATCGGAGTGGGTCGCTGAGATTGCAGCCGCCACTTTCTTTTTGGAGCAACAACAGGTGGAGGACGCTACAGCCTGGCCACTGCATCTTCAGGAGGATTCCACAGCATCTGACTCAACTCGGGGTGTGCTGGAGGATGCGGCTGTTTCATCTCAAGGTGATGTGGCTGTGTGTTTTCCTACCATAAACTTTGATGATTTGTTGCTGAATAGTCAGGACACCGCACCACCCGCCGAGGTGGAGCGTGAGAGGTCGCTGTTGTATACGCCTGATGTTACTCCTGTTGATCCAGTCCGGAAGGGTGGGAAGCAAATTTCTATGCTTGAGTGGCTAGCTGATGGTGCTTATAGCTGTAGTAGTAGTGACTCTGACTCTGAGAGTGTTCCATCTCCTACTCCTGTTGATCCAGTCCGGAAGGGAGGCAAACAGATTTCTATGCTTATGCGGTCGGCTGATGCTGGGTATACTAGTGACTCTGATACTTGTTCTTCATCAGATAGCGAGTCAGACAGTGATTGTTATTCTGCGGCTTCAGAGATTAGCGGTGTGTCAGCTCTAGATATTAATTCTGCTGGTGGTGCATCAGCTGTAGCACCTGCTGGTGCTGCTGTTGCTGCTGTTGCTGCTACAGCAGATGCTAGCACACAGGCCAGTGCTGACAACACGGTCCTGGTAAACCAAGCTGTGTTAGAACTATTGACAAATCTCTGTGCTGCAGTGAAGCACAATGACACAAAACTCACGCGTCTAGAATCGTATGTCACGCATGCTGTACCAGTTTTAGCCGACTGCATAACAGACGCACAAACTCTGTATTCTACCTCTCTAGACAGAAATGGCAGGGTGTGATAACCTGTATGGTGGGGGTGCTGCTGCTGCTGATATTGGCTCAACAATGAGGGCAATGACACATGATCAATTCTCACGCTGGGCTGCTGAAATGCGTACCAAAAACACACAGTTAATGAACATGTTGAACATCCATCCGCCACCAAAGACAGAATATCTCAATGCCTCATTAAACACCACAGATTTTGACAGATGGGCTGAAAACACACGCCAAAAGTTTGTGCAGCTCAAGAGAAGAATTGATCATGTGTCATTGCCCTCATTGTTGAGCCAATATCAGCAGCAGCAGCAGCAGCACCCCCACCATACAGGTTATCACACCCTGCCATTTCTGTCTAGAGAGGTAGAATACAGAGTTTGTGCGTCTGTTATGCAGTCGGCTAAAACTGGTACAGCATGCGTGACATACGATTCTAGACGCGTGAGTTTTGTGTCATTGTGCTTCACTGCAGCACAGAGATTTGTCAATAGTTCTAACACAGCTTGGTTTACCAGGACCGTGTTGTCAGCACTGGCCTGTGTGCTAGCATCTGCTGTAGCAGCAACAGCAGCAACAGCAGCACCAGCAGGTGCTACAGCTGATGCACCACCAGCAGAATTAATATCTAGAGCTGACACACCGCTAATCTCTGAAGCCGCAGAATAACAATCACTGTCTGACTCGCTATCTGATGAAGAACAAGTATCAGAGTCACTAGTATACCCAGCATCAGCCGACCGCATAAGCATAGAAATCTGTTTGCCTCCCTTCCGGACTGGATCAACAGGAGTAGGAGATGGAACACTCTCAGAGTCAGAGTCACTACTACTACAGCTATAAGCACCATCAGCTAGCCACTCAAGCATAGAAATTTGCTTCCCACCCTTCCGGACTGGATCAACAGGAGTAACATCAGGCGTATACAACAGCGACCTCTCACGCTCCACCTCGGCGGGTGGTGCGGTGTCCTGACTATTCAGCAACAAATCATCAAAGTTTATGGTAGGAAAACACACAGCCACATCACCTTGAGATGAAACAGCCGCATCCTCCAGCACACCCCGAGTTGAGTCAGATGCTGTGGAATCCTCCTGAAGATGCAGTGGCCAGGCTGTAGCGTCCTCCACCTGTTGTTGCTCCAAAAATAAAGCGGCGGCTGCAGTC
This sequence comes from Mastacembelus armatus, assembly GCF_900324485.2. Taxonomy (NCBI): domain Eukaryota; kingdom Metazoa; phylum Chordata; class Actinopteri; order Synbranchiformes; family Mastacembelidae; genus Mastacembelus; species Mastacembelus armatus. Next base: position 17,251,885 of record NC_046650.1, on the reverse strand, counting down.
TCAGCGACCCACTCCGATCCCCAAAGTTCACTCTCCTCGTCGACCACCGGTGTCGCTGTAACACAAGAATCGGTCTTCTTCTTCTTCTGCTCCTCCTCCTTCTTCTTCTTCTTCTGTGCAGATCTCGCAGGGGCAGCTCTCAGTCTCTTGGCCGGTTGAAAATCATCTAGATATAAAGACAGACAAACCATTTAAAAAACAGCGTTATAAACAACTCGTTTATTTAAACGTGTTGAAATGCATTGTATATCAATCTCATACCCTCACTATCGTAATCCCAGAGCTGTCTGCTTATCACCCGCTCACGACACAGCTCGTCCGTCCTCTGCAGCCCCTCCGGAGCCAGCGGTCGCTCCGCGACTCTCGAGCGGCTGGGTAGCACAGGGCCGCTGGGGCTTGCTCCTCCGCTCACCGCGCTCTCGACACCCTCTACATTACCAGATAGGATAAAAGATAATCAGCTACACACACATACACACCATTACTATTTTTTAATATAAACCCGGCATCACATACATACTCACCCTGACTGTTTATTTCAGTTAAAATAGCATGCTCTCTGCGTCTCTTTAAAGACAGACGGCCTCTCTGCGGCCCTCCAGGATTTTCTGTGAAGCACACCAACATTTTGTAAAAACCACAACTTTCTGATCCTGCTTTAAAACAGGGATACACGTAAGAATAACTCTCACCTTTATCACTCAGGTATGCTTCGCCACGATCATCCGACTCAGCGATGGTCCCTGTTGAGCGGACCCATATTTCCATTAGATCCCCACAGTAAGAGCATCACCCAGATAAAACATATTATAAAATATATATATATATATAAAAGACGGATACATGCCTCCAGCAGATGATGATGATGATGATTGTGGAGAATCCTCGTCCACCAACGAAATTGATGCGATAGGCTACCTGACGGAGTCACGCTATTTTGAAATACAATGTATACGCTGCAGACGGTCTGATATACACGCTACTGAATCGAGGAACAAACGACGCACGTACCTGACGGAAAGATCATCATGGTTGTTCCCTACAATTCTTGCTAATAAAACAAGCGATAGAAAAGGCCCTCAGGCGCCTTCTGCAGGTGTTTAAATACCCGCCACACATGACACAGACCCTCACACCCACCTCGGCAGCGCGTCACCACGCCACAACCCACAGACACAGGTATGACCAATAGGAAAATCGCGCCGCCCTGTGGGTGGGGAGCGTGACGACGATTTTATGGTTTATTATCTTTATGACTGTCATAAATTACGGCCATAAAAAGTGACCCCCCTTAATAGCCCCCGCCACATAAACCATTATATACTACTGTCCTTTACACCTTTTGCGTTTATAACTTTGTCACTCTATTTGTTGTTTTGTCGTTTTAAGGCATTTTAATGTATTTCATGCAGTATGTTTTATGTTGTTTTTACTTGCCTGTAAGGTGACTTTAAGACTTTGAAAGGCGCCATGAAATAAAATTTATTATTATTGTTAGTATTATTAGGGAAGAATACAACATGTTCTAAACTGAACTTCTAATTAAATGAAACCTAAAGCTGTTTCTCTGTGTTAAGTTGTTCCATCTTCTCCTGTACTTGGTTCTTCTTTGCTGTGAATGTATTAATCACATTACATTATTGTCGTCGTCATTAGTTTGGCTGTGTTTTTAGCTGCAGATGTTCTTTTGTTCTCTCCTCCATGTTCCAGATGCTCCTGGTGATGACATCTCCCTGTCAACAGTCTCATCTCCTTCCTTCTCCTTTATTCTTTTATCCTCTGACTCAACCTCCTTCCAGTTCTCCTCTGATTCTCCCGCTGCCTCCTGCAACTGAGAGGAGAGTTTGGTTTTCTGCTCCTCGAGTTTTGCCCTTTTGTCAACAAAACCCTCAGTTGTCTTGCTTTCTGCCATGAGTGTTTGTTTTTTTCTTTCTTCTCATTGTGAACAAATACAACAAAAAAATTGTGAAACTGCACAGAAGCCAAACAGAATTTCAGCATTCAAAACGAAAACAGTAGCAAAGCAAGGCAAGGCAAAAGTATTTGTATAGCACCTTTCATACACTTTTCAAAGTGCTTTACAAGGCATATAATTACATTAAAAGCATTGAAAAGAGCATCTAAAAACAAAGACATTTAACATAAAATAAATTTAAATCAAATAAAGTAAATTAAAATAAAAGCACAATGTGCACAGTGTTTTCAGTCCTGATTTGAATGAGCTGACAGTTTGAGCAGACCTCAGGCGTTCAGGAAGTTTGTTCCACAAGTGAGGAGCATAGTAACTGAATGCTGCTTCACTTTGTTTGGTTCTGGTTCTGGGAACACACAGTAGACCTGTCCCAGATGACCTGAGGGGTCTGGAAACCTCATAGGGAACTAATACATCTTGAATATATTTTGGTCCACAACCATTTAGTGCTTTATAAACTAGCAATAAGATTTTAAAATCTATCCTTTGACTAAAGGGAAGCCAGTGTAGTGATCTAAGAACTGGTGTGATATGGTCCAGTTTCCTGGTGTTTGTAAGGACTCTGGCAGCAGCATTCTGGATTAGCTGCAGCTGCCTGATTGACTTTTTGCTAAGACCTGTAAACAAGCCATTACAATAATCTAACCTACTGAAGATAAATGCATGAACAGGTTTTTCTGCATCTTGTTTAGACAGAAAACCTTTTATTCTAGCAATGTTTTTCAGGTGGTAATAGGAAGATTTAGTGATGGATTTTATGTGGTTGTTAAAATTCAGGTCTGAGTCAATGATTACACCAAGGTTTCTGGCTTGATTTGTAGCTTTCAATGACATGGAGTCAAGGTGAGCAATGACCTTTGACCTTTCATTTTTGGGGCCAAAAACAATCACTTCTGTCTTGCCTGTAGTGAGCTGGAGAAAATTCTGGCACATCCATTCTTTGACTTGATTAATACACTCACATAATGAAATTAGAGGACTATAATCATGAGATGATACTGATATACAGTGGGTACGGAAAGTATTCAGACCCCTTTAAATTTTTCACTCTTTGTGTCATTGCAGCCATTTGCCAAAATCAAAAAAGTTCATTTTATTTCTCATTAATGTACACTCAGCACCCCATCTTGACAGAAAAAAACAGAAATGTAGAAATTTTTGCAAATTTATTAAAAAAGAAAAACTGAAATATCACATGGTCATAAGTATTCAGACCCTGTGCTCAGTATTGAATAGAAGCACCCTTTTGAGCTAGTAAAGCCATGAGTCTTCTTGGGAATGATGCCACAAGTTTTTCACACCTGGATTTGGGTATCCTCTGCCATTCTTCCTTGCAGATCCTCTCCAGTTCTGTCAGGTTGGATGGTGAACGTTGGTGGACAGCCATTTTCAGGTCTCTCCAGAGATGCTCAATTGGGTTTAGGTCAGGGCTCTGGCTGGGCCAGTCAAGAACGGTCACAGAGTTGTTCTGAAGCCCCTGCTTTGTTATTTTAACTGTGTGCTTAGGGTCATTGTCCTGTTGAAAGGTGAACCTTCGGCCCAGTCTGAGATCCTGAGCACTCTGGAAGAGGTTTTCTTCCAGGATATCTCTGTACTTGGCAGCATTCATCTTTCCTTCAATTGCAACCAGTCGTCCTGTCCCTGCAGCTGAAAAACACCCCCACAACATGATGCTCCCACCACCATGTTTCACTGTAGGGATTGTATTGGGCAGGTGATGAGCAGTGCCTGGTTTTCTCCACACATACCGCTTAGAATTAACGCCAAAAAGTTCAGTCTTGGTCTCATCAGACCAGAGAATCTTATTTCTCATAGTCTGGGAGTCCTTCATGTGTTTTTTGGCAAACTCTATGCGGGCTTTCATGTGTCTTGCACTGAGGAGAGGCTTCCGTCGGGCCACTCTGCCATAAAGCCCCGACTGGTGGAGGGCTGCAGTGATAGTTGACTTTGTGGAACTTTCTCCCATCTCCCTACTGCATCTCTGGAGCTCAGCCACAGTGATCTTTGGGTTCTTCTTTACCTCCTCACCAAGGCTCTTCTCCCACGACTGCTCAGTTTGGCTGGACGGCCAGGTCTAGGAAGAGTTCTGGTCGTCCCAAACTTTTTCCATTTGAGGATTACGTAGGCCACTGTGCTCTTAGGAACCTTGAGTGCTGCAGAAATTCTTTTGTAACCTTGGCCAGATCTGTGCCTTGCCACAATTCTGTCTCTGAGCTCCTTGGGCAGTTCCTTCGACCTCATGATTCTCATTTGCTCTGACATGCACTGTGAGCTGTAAGGTCTTATATAGACAGGTGTGTGCCTTTCCTAATCAAGTCCAATCAGTTTAATTAAACACAGCTGGACTCCAATGAAGGAGCAGAACCATCTCAAGGAGGATCAGAAGAAATGGACAGCATGTGAGTTAAATATGAGTGTCAGTGCAAAGGGTCTGAATACTTATGACCATGTGATATTTCAGTTTTTCTTTTTTAATAAATTTGCAAAAATTTATTAAAAATTTGTGTCATTGCAGAAAATGGCTGCAATGACACAAAGAGTGAAAAATTTAAAGGGGTCTGAATACTTTCCGTACCCACTGTATAAAGTTGGGTGTCATCTGCATAGGTATGGTAGTCAATGTTGTCGTATTCCATAATCTGAGCAAGGGGCAGCATGTAGATATTGAATAAGAGAGAACCAATAATAGACCTTTGAGGAACCCCACATTTCATTTTTGTTCGCTCAGACTCATAGTTACCAAGTGAGACAAAATAGTCTCTATCTTGTAAGTAAGATTTTAGCCAATTTAACACTGAGCCAGTAACTCCCACCCACGCTTCTAGTCTATCAAGCAGCACATCATGATCAACTGTGTCAAACGCAGCACTGAGATCCAGTAGTACTAAAACAGAGGTTTTGGATTCATCATTATTTAAATGTAAATCATTTAAAATTTTAATAAGTGCAGTCTCTGTGCTGTGGTGTGCGCGAAATCCAGACTGAAGTGCATTAAAAAGATTGTTTTGCACCATAAATCTGTGAATTTGTTGAAAAACTACTTTTTCAATTATTTTTCCCAAAAATGGAAGATTTGATATTGGCTTGTAGTTACTTACTGCTGAAGCATCTAGATTAGGCTTTTTAAGAAGAGGTTTTATAACAGCAGTTTTTAAGACCTGGGGAAACTGCCCTGACTGAAGAGAACTATTGACAATCTGCAATACATCTGGAGCTAAGCTGTTAAAAACATTTAAAAAAAAATTTGTTGGTAAAATATCAAGGCAGCATGATGTAGGTTTTAATTGTAGAAGCGTTTCTGCCAGAGCTCTGTGATCAAGGAGATCAAAATGTTCTAGATTCACTGGAGAACAAGGAGGCACAGGTGATATTGTCATGTTCCTTGGACTGCAGCTAGAGATAGCTTGTCTTATCTTTGATATTTTGTCTGTGAAAAAAGATGCAAAATCATTGCATGACATTTTGGACAGCAGTTCAGAAGGAATAGAGGGTGCTGGGTTTGTGAGTCTGTCTACAACAGAAAACAATGTGCGTTTCTATTGATAACCTCTGAGAAAAATGATTGCCTTGCATTTTTTAGTTTTTGGTTATAGTTGTGAAGACTCTCTTTGTACCTGTCGAAATGTCGAAATGTACCTGGAGTTTGGTTTTTCGCCACCTGCGTTCTGCTTGTCTGCATATTCTTTTCTGAATTTTAACCACTGTGGCTTTTCTCCAAGGTGACTTTGACTTTTTTCTTGCTGACAATACCTTGGTCCTAATTGGGGCAATGGAATCAATAATAGTCATAACTTTGGAGCTGAAACTTCTTACAAGATCATCAACAGGGGCTGATGGCATGGTTGGTGATGGTGCAAAAGCCTGAATGAATAATGCACAGCTCTTCTCATTAATATTCCGCTTTTTGACTACCTCTGTTTCACCTGTGTTCAAAACAGCAGGGGTGGTTGTTTTAAAAAAAACACAGTAATGATCAGAAAGAGCAACATCGGTCACCTCCACCTCAGAAATATTAAGACCTTTAGAGATTATTAGATCCAGTGTGTGTCCCTTGATGTGTGTTGGATCTGTTACATGCTGAGAAAGCCCAAAGTTGTCCAGGATGTTCAAGACTTCTTTTGCACTTGCATCATTGAGATTATCAACATGAAAGTTAAAACACTAAAACAATGCAATCAAAATCAATGCATACTTCTTCTCCTCCTTTGGGCTGCTCCCTTCAGGGGTCGCCACAGCGAATCATCTGCCTCCATTTAACCCTATCCTCTGTATCCTCCTCACCCACACCAACTATCCTCATGTCCTCCTTCACTACATCCAAGAACCTCCTCTTTGGTCTTCCTCTAGGCCTCCTTCCTGGCAGCTCTAACCTCAGCATCCTTTTACCAATGAATTCACTGTCCCTCCTCTGAACATGTCCGAACCATCTCAATCTGGCTTCCCTGGCTTTTTCTCCAAAACATCTAACATGAGCTGTCCCTCTGATGTCCTCATTCCTGATCCTATCAATCCTCGTCACTCCCAGAGAGAACCTCAACATCTTCAGCTCTGCTACCTCTAGCTCTGCCTCCTGTCTTTTTCTCAGTGCCACTGTCTCTAAACCAGACAACATTGCTGGTCTCACCACTGTCTTGTCCACCTTTCCTTTCATTCTTGCTGACACTCTTTTGTCACACATCACACCTGACACCTCCACCTGTTCCAACCTGCTTGCACACGTCTTTTCACTTCTTTTCACTCTCCATTGCTCTGGACTGTTGACCCTAGGTACTTAAAATCCTCCACCTTCTTCACCTCTACTCCCTGTAACCTCACTGTTCTACTTGAGTCCCTCTCATTTACACACATGTCCTCAGTTTTACTGCGACTAACCTTCATTCCTCTCCTTTCCAGAGCAAACCTCCACCTGCTCCCTGCTCTCACTACAGATGACAATGTCATCTGCAAACATCATGGTCCACGGAGATTCCTGTCTGACCTCATTTGTCAGCCTGTCCATCACCACAGCAAACAAGAAGGGGCTCAAAGCCGATGCTTGGTGCAGTCCCACCTCCACCTTGAACTCCTCTGTCACCCCTACAGCACACCTCACCACTGTATTACAGCTCTCATACATGTCCTGCACCACCCGAACATACTTCTCTGTCACTCCAGACTTCCTTATACAAAACCACAGCTCCTCTCTCAGCACCCTGTCATACACTTTTTCCAAATCTACAAAGACACAATGCAGCTCCTTCTGGCCTTCTCTGTACTTCTCCATCAGCATTCTCAAAGTAGATATTGCATCTGTGGTTCTCTTTCTTGGCATGAAACCATACTGCTGCTCACAAATGCTCACTTCTGACCTCAGCCCAGCCTCCACTACTCTCTCCCATAACTTCATTGTGTGACTCATCAATTTTATTCCTCTGTAGTTTCCACAACTCTGCACGTCTCCCTTGTTCTTAAAGATGGGCACCAGTACACTTCTCCTCCATTCCTCAGGCATCCTCTCACTCTCCAAGATCTTGTTAAGAAGCCCAGTCAAAAACTCTACTGCCACCTCTCCTAAACACTTCCATACCTCCACAGGTATGTCTGTCAGGACCAACTGCCTTTCCACTCTTCATCCTCTTCAGTGCCTTCCTCACTTCATCCTTGATCTTTGCTACTTCCTGCTCCACAACAGTCACCTCTTCTACTCTGTGCTCTCTAACATTTTCCTCATTCATCAGCTCTTCAAAGTATTCCTTCCATCTTTCCATCACACTTGTGGCACCTGTCAACACATTTCCATCCCTGTCCTTGATCACCCTAACCTGCTGCACATCACTTCCCATCTCTGTCTCTCTGCCTCGCCAACCTATACAAATCCACCTCTCCCTCCTTAGAGTCCAACCTGCATCTCCCTGTACTCCTGTCTGTTCTCTTCTGTCCTCTCACTGTCCCACTTCTTCTTAGCTAACCTCCTACACACCACCATCCTATGCTGTCTGGCTACACTCTCCCCAGCCACTACTTTGCAGTCACTGATCTCTTTCAGGTTGGAACGTCTGCACAAGATGTAATCAACTTATGTGCTCCTGCCTCCACTCTTATATGTCACCCTATGCTCCTCCCTTTTCTGGAAAAATGTGTTCACTACAGCCATTTCCATCCTTTTTGAGAAGTCTACCACCATCTGTCCTTCTACATTCCTGTCCTACATACCAAACTTACCCATCATTTCCTCATCACCTCTGTTTCCCTCACCAACGTGTCCGTTGAAGTCTGCCCCAATCACCACTCTCTCACCACTAGGGATACCCTGAATCACCTCATCCATCTCCCTCCAGAATTTCTCCTTCTGTTCTAACTCACATCCTACCTGTGGGGCATAACTACTGACAACATTCAACATCACACCTTCAACTTCCAGCTTCAGACTCATCATCCTATCTGACACTCTCTTCACCTCCAGAACATTCCTAGCAAAATGCTCCTTCAGGATAACTCCTACTCCATTCCTCTTTCCATCCACACCATGATAAAACAGCTTGAACCCTGCTCCTAATCTATAGGCCTTGCTACCTTTCCACCTGGTCTCCTGAACACACAAGATAATCACCTTTCTTCTCTCCATCATATCAGCCAACTCTCTAGTTTTCCCTATATTCAAAGTCCCTACATTCAAAGTCCCTACTCTAAGTCCTACACTCCTGCCCTTCCTCTTCTCTTTTTGCCTACGAACACGCCTTCCTCCTCTCCTTCTTCGACCAACAGTAGTCCAATTTCCACTGGCACCCTGTAAGTCAACAGCACCAATGGCGGTCGTTGTTAACCCGGGCCGTGACCGATCCAGTATGGAAGTCATTTTTGTGATTCACATGTTTGATTTGACTGAAATTTTACGTCGGATGTCCTTCCTGACACAACCCTCTGCATTTACACGGACTTGGGACCGGCCCATGAACACACTGGATTGTGCCCCCCTGTGGTTGCATTAATCAAAATCAATGCATACAATAGTAATTTAGCAAACTCATCAAAAAAATGTGCGTTGTGCTTTGGGGGTCTATAAATAGTTACAAATGTTGCTCGACAGGAGGATTTGGTATGAAGAGCAACATATTCAAAGGAGTCAAACTTTCCATATGATATGTTTTTACATTTGAGGCTATCACTAAATAAAATAGCAACTCCACCTCCTTTCTTATGTATTCTTGTTTCACTCATAAAACTGAAATTTGGAGGGGTTGATTCAATAAGAACTGCAGCATTATCTTGTCCTAACCATGTTTCAGTTAAAAATATAAACTCAAGCTTGATAATACTTAATAAAATCATTGATTTGCCTACCAAAGACCTGACATTTAAAGAGCTAAAGTTAGTGTGTTAGGGACATACTGTGGTTGGCAAGGGATACATAAATTTGCAGAATGCGTTGGGTGAATCTTATTTCTCTGTAGATTTATCAGACTTTTTCTGTTACCTATCAAAACTGGGACTGAGACAGCTATTTGCATATTGGGTCCTTGTCATGACTTTTAGTGATTTGTGATGTTGGGTCACAGCCTTCCCCACACAGAAACACCCAAAGTCTATTCAATGCTCGAAAAGTGTTTATTCACAACAACATAAGGTGACTAATCGTGTTACTGGTGGATGGATAATCAGGAGGATGGTGGCTAGGAAGACTCCAGTACGGATTCGGCTGGAGGCAGAATCAGTTGAACCTAGTTCGATGACGGTGAAGACGTTAGTCTCAATTAATGGGATCCGTTGAGCGTGTCTGTTTATGGCTTCTTCGTAGAGCCACAGCAATCGCTTCCTCCGAAACTTGAAGTAAATAGAGAGAGAGGAGAGATTAGTGAGGATGTTAGTTGGTATGGAGTTAACGCACCTGTCTTCCTTGTTTTAGGTGCGGAGTGGCGTCCCCGCGTTCTCCTTCGGTCCAACTCTGCAACTTAGTGTCAGATGGCGTCTTTCCGAACGATTTCGGCTCCAAAGCTAAGCCGTTTATTTCAGTCCTCCTTCTCCTCTTCCCGATGTTTCCACAGAGGGGAATTATCCAAAGTTCCTTAGCCGAGTGTGTATTCTCACCAGGCGGTTGTGGCTGGTGAAGTTTGACTCCCTCTCTGGATATCGCTGAGTGAATGAAAAGATAGGCGCATTATTCTGTGAAATGGCAACAGACAACCTGGCAGCTTCTTGCTGCCCAGGGTCTGCTATTTAAGCTGAGAATTAACACAGGTGAAAAGTGTTAACCTAATGAGTCAATGTGCTGAATGTAGTATTTCTACATCCTGTTAGTTCCTTCAGAATAAAGCTCCTCTCCCGGAAGCTTTATTCTGGAACGTCACAGTCTTTTCACAGGCTTTTTCTGGAGAGAGCCATGACTAACAGTATTGCAGCCTGGACCCAGCACATATCAGTTAGAGCTTGCTGTGCTGTTATCAGGCTGTGGAGACAAAGAATGATTTTGGTGACGGCGTGGAGGAGGGGGTGGTGGATGCTGCAGTTGTGATGATTGCAGCAGAGCTTGCTGAGGAATTGGTGGGGCATGCCGCTTTGAGGGGCTTCTGGGGGTGAAAATGACACTGGGGGAGGAGGTCAGTTTGGGCCCAGTAGTGATGTGCTTCATCAGGTTGGCGAGGTTCTTGGTGATGGGGAATGGGATGCCCCGGGAAGATGGTGAACTAGGTAGGGTTTGTGGGGTTGTGGGAAGTGAATCCTCACAGACAGTGTCTGCTAGTGGAGGGGGTGTGGCCTCCTCATCTTTGCTCTGACTTCTCTACATGTTAAAGCTTTCGGGGGAGAGTGTTGGCTGTGGATGTTTTGATGTTTTTTCATTTTGTTTAGATTCCCCTCGTATCTTGTCCTTGGCAGATTCCCGTCGTATCTTGTCCTTGGCAGAGGGAAGACTGTGGCGCAGGAAAAAAAATAGGTTGGAGGTGAAAGCTTTTACCCCTGACTTATTTAGGGACAATCCGTCTCCCTTAAAAAGATGCCTGCGATCCCAGAAATGGTTAAAATTATCAATAAAATGTACTGAGTGGACATCACATGCAGTTGAAAGCCATGTGTTCAGTGCTAGTAACCTGCTGAATTTCTCAGTTCCTCCTCTGACTGGTGGTCTGACAGGTCCACTGATAAAAACCTCTGCATTTAGCGACCTTACTGTGTTTAGCAGTCCTTTTTGAGGATTTCGGACTGCTGCTTCACAATATCATTTGCCCCTGTGTGTAGTACGAGGTTTTTCAGAGTTGGATTTTCTGCAACAATGCTCAGGATTTTGTTTGTAATGTCAGAGACCATATCTTTTGGGAAATACAGCACTTTTGTGTTGCTACTGCACATCCGTCTCACATCTTTTATGGCAGAGTCTCCCACAATCAGAGTCTGGGGCCCTGTTAGCTTTCCTCTGAGCTTTCTGTCTTCTGATGTGCTTTCAGACCTTCTCTGTGGATGTGGGGGATTGTCCAAGTGATCAGATGAAGATCCAGGGTCCTGCAGTAGTGGAGCGAATCTATTTTGTAGCTGTACAGTTGGTTCCTTAGGAGTTTTGTTGCTCCTTTTCCCTTTAGCTGTTATCCATGACTGTGCTTTACTCTGCACAGGAGTTGAGGAGGATGGTAACGCTGGCCAGCCTGAGTTCTGCCTGTTGCTTGTCCTGATATAGTCTTTGGCTTTGCTCGGAGAGCGTTCCAGGGAGGACTGATACCAGTAGTTTTCCTGTTTCCTGTTGCTCGGTCTTGTTAATGCTAGTTAGCTGTATACTAGTATGCTCTTGTCTGCTACTATGGTAGAGTGGTAGAGTAGTGTCCTCTTTCCCAGATAGTCCATTTATCTCCACGTTCATCTCTAACCTTTGCACTTTAGTTTCCAGCATAGTGATTTTCTGTAGGAGTTTGCTGTGATCGTCCTCAGGGAAGGGAGGCATGGTCATCGGAGGTTGATCAAAAAGAAAAATGAAATCCTCACTTAAATTCCAAGTGCAGTTAAAAAAAGGGGTAAAATAACGTTAAAAAGTGTATTATAAAATCATTGGGTAAGAATACATGAAGTAAAATGGAATAAAGGAAAGTAAAACTGGCAGAAGCAGGAGCAAGCAGAAGAGCATCTGCACTCTTCAGAAGCAGGAAGAACAAACATATACCATATAATCCAATCACTTAAGAAAGCGATAGTTTAAAACTCTTTTAGCAGGAGGTTTCCCTCAGCTCTGGATACCAGCCTTTACTCACACACTACAGCTCCAACTGCTCCTCTGACTTTATCCAGGCCTGAGAGACTGATGACATTTGAGTTCAGACTCACAGGAACTCACAGCTCACATGACTTTAATTCACAATATCATCCATCCATCTATACCCACTTATTCCTAACCAGGGTCACAGGGATCTGCTGGAGCCAATCCCAGCTGCCTTTTTTATCTTTAATAATATTGTAGATTCTGGTTTACACAGATGAGGCGATGAGGGTTGAATCCAGATATTGTTCTCCTGAAATATGTTGATCTCGTGATCACGATGACATTTGATATTTGTGTAGGGAAATAGGTCAAAAAGCCTTTAGCCTCTAGTCTCTGCCAACACATGTCCTGACTGGAGAAATGGTTCCTGCTGTTTTAACATGTTATTGAACTTTTTATTTATTTTCTGTCAGGCAACATTAAAGTTTGCTCTGACTGTTTGTAATGAGCAGGTGACAGATCAGCTTTGGGCGACATGTGAAACTGATCCAGGGCGTTGTTGGACCAGAGACACTGAGTCTGTCTTCGTGGGAAGGCATCCAGCGGGGTATCCGCTTGGATATTGAGATTTAAAATCTAGTCTGACTTGTTTGGAGTTCGCAGTTTGGACTATCAAGTGCTGACTAGTGCTGCCAGACTGTTTGACTTAGGTCAAGTACTTTAATAAGAAACTGGAATTTAAGTGGAGCAGTGTTTTCTAGGTAATAGGAACTTATCTGGTATGAGAGGCTCCAGTGGGATTTGACATCAACTAGTCAAAGTCCATTAATAACAACGGTTCTGTCTTATATTTATAGATTTAAAATCTAGTCTGACCTGCTGCCTACAACTGTCTACACTGTTCAGTCTGTCCTGCTGACACGTCTGAACTAATAAACACGGTAAAAGTCACATTAGGACGTTCTTTGACGTTATGGCCTTAAGGTTTGTGGTGTCTCTCTGCCGTTTGCACTGGGTGGCTCAAACAGCCGTTATCTGTGAATTTTTTTAATTAATTCAGGGCGTTGCTGAAGAACATTTATAATCAGCAAACAGCTTCACTGCATAAATACCAGAGACTCCAACTCCCTGATCATCTGGTGTCTTGTCTTTGACAGGCTGTCAGTCTTTACAGGTCTGTTCCCTACAGAGATATCAGCCTCATCTTTAACATCTGCATCATCTTCACCATGAAGACTCTGATTCTGGCTGCTCTTCTTTGTGCCCTGTTGGCTCTGACCTCAGCTCAGCGTGAGTATTACTACACTATATATTGTGTGTATATATGTTTATGGACTAGATATCCAGATGGTTAATTTTACTAGCCCAACACAATGAAGGGAAACAAAGGTAATTGTTAGTATCTTTGTCAGAAACAGGGAGGTGGTTTAAATTCATGAGAAACTCAACATTATGCATTTTGTTTGTCTTTAGCATTTTCCTTTGATTGTCGTGACGTTTGGAGGCCCAGTGAAAATCGTTGCTTCACCTATGTTCCCAAAGCCATGACCTGGCTTGACGCTCAGGTAATCAGAGTGATGTGGATTCAGTCCACAATGATTCTACACTGTTTATTTGGTCTGTGTTCACTTTAACACTGGCATCTATTCCTGCCTTGGTGTTTTCCTACTACTCAGCTCATTTTGCTTCTTTACTGACTCCACTGTCTGTTTATCTGCACTGTAGAAAAACTGTCTTCGTCAGGGCGGATGGCTTACATCTGTGCGTGATGCTAAGGAGTATGCAGTGATTCAGAAAGTGATCACTGATGCTAAAGGGACTGGACTCATATGGCTTGGAGGCCATGATGTTACAGAGGTAAATTCACACAGTCTGACAGATAAATACTCAGCTGATATTGGCTTTGTCCTAATGTCATATTGTCACCATCACAATGAACAGCCTACATTACCCACAATGCAACTGGACTGCTGACAACAATGGACATGTGTTATGGTAGAAGCTGCTAATGTTGATTCTCCTTCCTCATTGTCAAACTTCAGTCCAAACCAACACTGACTCAGATCAGACACTCAGTCATTTTATCAGATGTCATGAAGTTCTTCTTTAAAGAACAACTATTGAATTCTCTTTCTGCACTGTTCACATAATCACTGACTCTTGGTGACTGATGTTGACACATAACAACTAATTCATGGCTTTGTAGCTCAAACCAGCCTGAATGTGTCTCTCCTGACTTATTCTGTGTCCCCTCCATCAACCCTAAACACAGTCAGTGTCCTGTGGTTGGATTTGTCTTCATCAGACACTGAAACACGTCACTACATTTGATTCTCTTCTGTTTTATAGGAGGGCAAGTGGAAATGGACTGATGGAACATCTTTCACATACACAAACTGGGCTCCTGAACGACCTGACAACTATCAGGGCAATGAGGACTGTCTACACATTTTTACTGAAGGTAAATCACCAAAATGTCACTATAGTAAAACAAACCATATTAACGTGAACGTCTCAGGTCTCAGGTCTTGGTCTGTAGCACTGACTGACTCAGATGTTGTTGGTACTTACAGGTAGATGGTTCTGGAATGATCTGGACTGTCAGACTCCTCTTCCATCTGTCTGTGCCAAGAACGTGTGATGATCCCAGGTCTGATCCAGAGGCATGAAATCCCTGTGAAAAGCACAAACACTGGTGGAGGTGTGTTTGTCTTTGCATACTCTCACATTTTGTGCCATCAGTCTCATAGAACCTGAATTCTACTGTATCTCATTTGACATCTTCTATCATATCCAGTATATATCATCTGTTTCTTTTCTATGGCTGTAACGCTACTGAAGGAAGGAAGAGACAAGTAACATAAACAGGAGCTGGACTGTCTCTGAGGTTTTGTGCCTTTAATAAGAGCAGACTGAATGTGTTATGGAAAGAATGCTTTGAGCTCCACTTTATTCTGCAGTCTGACTCTTCTTTCTTGGCTCATGCCAAAATAAAAGTCTATCAGCATTGAAACCAGTTGGTCTGTGTTTTATGGCTCCTGTATTATGAAATTTCAAATCACACCAGACATAGCAAATAAATAAATAAATGATACTGTACAACATTATTTTTGAGGCTACTTATTGGAATTTTGTGCCCCACAATATGGACTGTAATTATCAAAGTTACAAGATTTATGTTTTAAATAACGATGCATCAGACATAGTTTAGTTTTGATAAGTGCTGCCATCATTTGACCCATAGTCTGTTGTAGTTGTAGTATTGGTTCGGCTCACTAGGACCCTCAGCCGAGGTTCTTCTGGCTGTTGGTCTGACAAAATGACTCACAGAACTGTGGGGTCATTTCTGGGAACTCTTTAAAGTCGACCAGCTTGAAAACCCGACCATCCATCAATAAACTTGGACTTGGACTAGACTTGGATCCAACACACAGATACAGAATATCTACCTCTATATCACCCCAAGACCAAACAGTAGTAGAAGTTACACAGAGGAAAATATATACTTTTAGGTAAATGAGACGACCTTATATTTACATACAAGTCGAGTCCGACTTCTTTTGAGTTTGGACTTCATCATAGTGTTGACTAGTGCTCCAAGGTTCTTTGACTTCATTCAAATAAATGTTTTTCTAGATACACAGAACAGTTCTCGTACAGGACCTCCAGTGGCCTTTGACATGAGCTGATATATAAATATTTATATATATATGAAAAAATATGAAAAAAATTTTGTGTGCCATATTAAATTTTTAAGGGGAGATGGTTTTCCACCTGAAAGCTGCAATATATATATACTCTATATGTATTTGTTCTGTTCAACAATGCTGTTGTTGCTAAAAGTGACTAATATTCCAGTCTCTGGTATTTATGTAGTGAGGCTGTTTGCTCAGCATACATCTTCTTCTTCAGAAAGACCCTGAATTAGACTAAAAAGGTTCACACCTATGCTCTCCTCAGCACGAACACAAATTAAAAAATCTAATTTTATTGTGTCCTATAAGACCAAAGTTTCTGGAGGTCAGTGACTGTAAATTTCATTTAGAGGAGAAATCTGATAAAATGAATCAACGTTAGCAACCTCCACATGTAACATAACACGTGACCATCATTGTCAGCAGTTCAGTTGTATTGTGGGTAATGTAGGCTGTTCATTGTGGGGGTTGAGGTTTTTAAAATTGACCATATTCCCTTTACAAATCAAGTTTCCCTAATCATTCCTGTGGGAGGTGTCTTTGTCCTTCAAAGCTTGGGTCCTCCACCAGAGGACTGGGAGCTTGAGGGTCCTGCTCAGTATCTCATCTGTTTAGGACAGACTCTTATCCAACCTTTGATGGCCATCTGGGAACTGTTTGGGGAACTGATGGTGGATCTTTGTTGGAGGAGGAAAAGCTGCAAATTCAGGACAGTGACATTAACTAAAGTCAAACAGGTCTGTAGTGTTAGGACTGTTACACTCATCTACCTATCTTCTTCTTCTTCTTGATGTTGATGACGATGGTGATGATGATGATGATGATGATTTGGATATCTTGCGTTACCCACGACTTGTTATTTTGGTAACGAAGAACAGTCTCAGCTGGAACAACAGCATCAACACAAGCCTGTGTTCCAGTCTGAGCCCATGGGTGTCGTCTCCAAGCAGCTTGGTGCCTCCTGCTCTTGCTGTGTGTAACATTCGGTAACAAACACACACATTCACATGCACATACTCTGTGGTAGTTGTCATCTCTCTGTATTATTGACATTATAGTTATTAATGTTATTTATTATAATGTTAGTGATGCCTGACTTGTCCTGTAGCTGCTTCATTAAAACCACCTGGAGCTGGTTGATCAAGGCATCCAGATCCTCAGTACTGTATGTGGAGGCAGCTGGACAGGACAAGTTTAAAATAGAAAATTCCAAATATAGTCCAATATAGTTGGAGTCCAACAGCACAAAATTCAATGTCCGGGCCATGAATCCACTCGTTGATGGTGATGTGAGCAGGGTTGCACCATCTGTTGTTGACTAGAATGCTGAGCTTTAAGCTTTATTCTTATAATCCCTCTGACTCTGCACGTTCCCCACGAGGAGGGTGGAGACAGGGCCTGTAGTTCTTCTTCTCTGTAAGCCTCAGGTGTCTCAACCCATCAGTCTTCCTCCACTTTTTTTCTTCTTCAGCCCTGCTGAGTTGTCCTCCAGATTTCAGCTGTGTAAAGTAGTAAAGACTGATCTGACTACATCTCTTCCTCTGACACATTAAAACTCATTATGTCCATAATTATTAAACAGTTTTCTTTTGGTCCACAGCTGCATCTTTGGATGAAGGTGAGAAAATACAGAAATGACCATAAAGGAAATAATCAGGTTTTATTTCTGATGTGTCTTAATGTATGAAGAAGTACAAAGCCCTTAGTTTGCCTTAAAGTAAGTCAGAGAGAAGGAAATGTGCAGGATGTTGTATCTAACTCTGATGAACAAAGTGGTCAAAGTCCAATAACACAAACTCTAATAGACTGGGTTGGAATTTGGGCAGTGCAGCTCTGTGTAGAACATCCTGTCAGCATCATTTCCAGAGACACAACAGGTGGAAAGACATTATATTGATCCATTTCATATCTGTGTTGGGCTCTAGGAAACTTAACGCAGAAGTCATTTGGTTTGATCCACAGAATATATACATTTATAACATCTGGATATCTATTCCATAAACATATATACACACAATATATAGTGTAGTAATACTCACCCTGAGCTGTGTCCAGAGCCAACAGGGCACAAAGAAGAGCAGCCAGAATCAGAGTCTTCATGGTGAAGATGATGCAGATGTTAAAGATGAGGCTGATATCTCTGTAGGGAACAGACCTGTAAAGACTGACAGCCTGTCAAAGACAAGACACCAGATGATCAGGGAGTTGGATTCACTGGTATTTATGTAGTGAAGCTGTTTGCTGAGCAATAATCTTCTTCAGCAACGCCCTGAATTAATTAAAAAAATTCACAGATAACGGCTGTTTGAGCCACCCAGTGCAAACGGCAGAGAGACACCACAAACCTTAAGGCCATAACATCAAAGAACGTCCTAATGTGGCTTTTACTGTGTTTATTAGTTCAGATGTGTCAGCAGGACAGACTGAACAGTGTAGACAGTTGTAGGCAGCAGAGATACAGCAAAAACCTTTCAAATCCCTTTTAAACAGATTGTTGCTGCTGATGTTGTGGATGTAAATAAAAGACAAAACCCAGCTGGTGGAGAATTTCTGGGTAAATGTTGATGGGAGCTGTAGTTTTTGCTCACACTAGCAGCATGTTAGCCTGCTACAATGCTGACATTAACTTACGTCAAACAGGCCTGCAGTGTTAGTCAGCACTAACTAATCCAATCCAAACTGAAAACAGGTCAGACTGTCTGTCTATAAACCAGTCATTTACCTAAAGTGATGTCAGTGTAACTGATGGGGCTGTTTGGTCTCACTGGTGTCACTGACCAGGTTTCAAGTCAAGCCAAAGAAAGATGGACTGTCAGGTGTCAGACATTAGTGACCTGCTAGTTATTTTAACTAAAATCAGGAATTTCCAGTAAGACCTCTGCTTTGGGCTTTTGCTGTCTGAGATATTCACTAAATACTCCATCGCTCTGGGCCATCTTCCTGATCTACTTATGGATCTTTGGTGGTTCTTCTCAGATGGTGGCTGTAATGCTCACCAGTCCTTGACCTCCTTCCGTCCTCTTAGTGTACAGTCTCAGGATACTGGATTTGGGGTGAAACTCTCCATGCATTGTGAGGAGCTTCCTTGTCTTGACATCAGCAGCCTCTATCTCCTCTTTTGGCCAGCTTATTATACCAGCGGGGTATCCGATGCCTGGAAGGGCATAGGTGTTGATGGCTTGGACCTAGTTCTTCCCATTTAGCTGACTTCTTAGGACTTGCTTTACTCTCTGTGGCTGCTTTACTTGCAGCTTCTTCTTGATTCCCATTTGCCTGTGGGATTCCAAGGTTCATGTAGCTTCCCTCAACATCTGCTCTGCTGCCTTTTGGCAATTCAGTTCCTTCAGACCTGACAACCCTTTCTCTCTCTGTTATCATCCGACCACACTTATCCAGTCCAAATTACATTCCAGTGTCCAGTTGCTGTAGACCCCAGTGGTGTGGATCAGTGAGTCGATGTCTCGCTCACTCCTGGTGTATAGCTTGATGTCATCCATGTCATGAAGGAGGTGACTGATAGTTACTCAAGATATTGTTCTCCTGAAATATGTTGATCTTGTGATCACGATGACATTTGATATTTGTGTAGGGAATAGCTCAAAAAGCCTTTAGCCTCTAGTCTCTGCCAACACATGTCCTGACTTGTCTTTCTTGTAATCACTCCATGCAGTGCACAGGTTGGTCAGTCTGGTCTTACAGTATTCTGCCCCCCTGGTGTTCTTCCCCATTCCGTTCTGGGCCCCCACAAGTATTCAGCCATGTGCTTACTCGTATTAGGCGCTATGATGCCTGACAGGAGCTTCCATGTTGTGCAGAGACAGGTTATTGGATGGTAGTTGGATGGGACTGCTCCCTTTTGGGGATCCTTCAGGATCAAGACTGTCCTTCCTTCAGTTATCCATTCAGGGTGAGTCCCATCTATTTGCAGGTGGTTCATTTGATCTGCCAGGCGCTCATGGAGTGGAGTTAGCTTCTTTAGAGAGTAGGTGTGGATCATGTCAGTTCCTGGTGCTGATCAGTTCTTCATGCCTGGGTTTCCAAGTTTCCATATGTGCCATATCCTCTTCATATAACCCTTTTCTCTGGGATTACTTAGATAGTAGTGTTCCAGCAGTTCTCTATTCTCTGCCCTGGTCCTTGAGTGTCGTGTTCCAGTAGCCCACTTCATATCAGGGTGCCCTGGTTCCCCAGCACCTGACACAGACCTTGTTGACCCAGGCAACGTCTGAGCCGGTATGACTCCTGTGCTTGTTTTTGTAAAGATGTAGGCCAGTAGCGTTAAGGACCTTGCCGAAGGGCGAAGACACCCTGGTCAGGACTTGAACCCCCCCCCCCCCCCCCCCAAAACCCCGGTATCACTGATCAGGTTTCGAGAAAATGTTTTTGTGAGGGATCATAGGTCAGTGAAAACAGTTTATTAGTTGTTGTGAAATAATTTCATTAGAGGACACAGCAACAGAATCTCAGAGCAGTGTGAAGTATCATGAAACTGTCATCTCCAGGTTTAAGTCTCAGATTAACAGAAAGGAGACTGATCCGACAAGTGAATGTAAATGCTGCTCAAATTCTAACTACTAGTTACAGTTTGAACACATTAGGACTGATGGTCTCCTGACACTGATCCATGTGCATCCATCAGTGTATTTAGAAAAGTGTGTGTCTGATCAGTCATCACATTAAACAGCAGATCTCCTCAGGAATAGTAGAGAACAGCGCCCCCAGGTGGATGCACAGAGGAATGTATGACAGTAAGTAAAATGCTTGTGTCACAGTAATGAGCTGTAGTTCTGAGACAGAATGAGGTTTGGACACTTTAGTTGTCTCCTCTTGTATCTTAAATAACAGTCACATGTTTTTCATATTTCTGTCCATAATATATTCAGTTCATGCTAATTTGTGAGCCTGATCCCCCCTGAAATTCTGCACATCATTTGAGTCCTGCCACCCAGAACCACAACTATTCTGAAAAAGTTGACCTAGGACGTCCAGATGGGGGCAGCACTAATCTAAATCCATCCATCATCTATACCCACTTATTCCTAAACAGGGTCACAGGGATCTGCTGGAGCCAATCCCAGCTGACTTTTTTATCTTTAATAATATTGTAGATTGTGGTTTGCACAGATGAGGCCATGAGGGTTGAATCCAGATATTGTTCTCCTGAAATATGTTGATCTTGTGATCACGATGACATTTGATATATGTGTAGGGAAATAGCTCAAAAAGCCTTTAGCCTCTAGTCTCTGCCAACACATGTCCTGAGAGGAGAAACGGTTCCAGCTGTTTTAACATGTTATTGAACTTTTTATTTATTTTCTATCAGGCGACATTAAAGTTTGCTCTGACTGTTTGTAATGAGCAGGTGACTGATCAGCTTTGGGCGACATGTGAAACTGATCCAGGGCGTTGTTGGACCAGACACTGAGTCTGTCTTCGTGGGAAGGCATCCAGGTAGATAGATAATAGGAACTTCTCTGGTGTGAGGTGATATCAGCTCATTTTGTCAACTAGTCAAAGTCCATTAATAACAACTGGGCTACAGATTCCATCACATAAAAATTTATAGTCACTGAGCTCCAGATACTCTGGTGTTATCCTGACTGTGTTTCAGTGTTAATTTCGTTGACAAAGTATTTTCGTTATAATTTTCGTGGACAAGTTTTCACAGACGAAAACGTGATGTTATCTAAATAAAAACTGATGACGATGAAAACTAAATAAAAACATACTGACATTTTCGTTGACTAATAAAAACGAGACAAAAATGTGAGTGAGGGACGTTTTTAGTAAAGATCCAATCAGAATTAATCTTCTTAGACACACATTTGAAAAGTAACTGATCCACCTGGTGACGCAGGATGTGCGAGTACACATCATCATCATCATAGCCTACACTGGGTTTCTGTCTTTCACTGTCCCTGTTTGACTGACCAGTAGAGACTACTGGCCCCTGCTAACTTAAAATATAATGAAATGGCAACAGCTGGGAGAAAACAAAGAGAACATAGTCAATTTCACGTTTGATGCAATGACCTTACTGCTAAATACAGTTTTTCTCTTAAAAATTTTGGAGTTGCTCTTTTGTTTTAAAGAATGAAGAATGTCATATGCAAGTTATAAAGAATGCATATTTAATTTTTGGTCTTTTATGAAAAGGCCATATTCCATACATGTTTAATGCAACTTGTTTTTCATTTCATTTTAATTTAGAATATTTTGTATATTACAATAGTTTTACTAAATTACACTTAAATTAAACCCAATAGATTTTAGTCGACTAAATCTACAGTAGATTTAGTCAACTATGTTAGGCCTGGAGTCTTCCCTCCTCACTGCTGCTGAGCCGCCTAAACCACCAGCCCAGGTGCCGCAGTTCCGCCGTTTCCGCCGCCCTAGGAGGTGGAAGTCAGAACCTCAGTGCGCCGACGAAGACGTCCCCGCTGAGGCTCCAGTTCCGGTCCCCGTCCAGGTTCCCGAGCCTCAGTGCACCGACAACAACGTCCCTGCTGAGGCTTCCGTCCAGGTTCCCGAGCCTCAGTGCGCCGCCACCCTCGTCCCCGTCCAGGTCCCCGAGCCTCAGTGCGCCGACGGCGACGTCCCCGCTGAGGTCCCAGTCCAGGTTCCCGAGCCTCGCTGCGCCGACAACGACGTCCCCGCTGAGGTCCCCGTCCAGCAGCCCGAACCTTGGTGCGCCGACATGCCCATCCCCGCTGAGGTTCCACCGCAGCAGCCCGAACCTCGGTGCACCGACGTGCCTGTCCCCGCTGAGCCGCCAGAGTTCCCTGACCTGCCGCCTGACCTTCCCTCCCTCCCACCCTGGACATTGTGATGGGACCTTGTAGGTCGTCTAGGAGCCGGCCTTTTGGGGGGGCGGGGGGTACTGTTAGGCCCTGAGTCTTGGTTTCCTGTTTGTATTTTATTTTGGTCAGTTTCCTGTGTTCTAGTTCTGTTTGTGTTAATCCCATGCAGCTTTGTGTCCTTACTCATTAGTATCACCTGTGTCTTGAGTTGTGTATATATATCCCCTGTGTTCCTTTGTTCCCCGTCGGAATTACTTATACTTACGTTTACTACGAATTGTAATACAATAGGTGAAGAGTGTTTCTGTCCTGTCTGCCTGTCCGCCGAGTAGTGGAGGATATTTTGTTTCTGCCTGAGCCCTGGACGATCCAAGGAGAATAAAGTTTGTGTCCTGCACTTGGGTCCACACGCCTTTCCTTCACCGACACCACACCAATAGCGTAACAGACTAAAACTAAAACAAAGCAGATGACTAAAATATGACTAAAACTAAAATTGCATTTTAGTCAAAAGAGTATGACTAAAACTAAATTAAAATCTGCTGTCAAAATTAACACTGCTATGTTTCTGACAAATGAACTGAGGAGCTAAATGAGCTCAAGAAGGTTTAGCTGCTCAACTGAAGATATTTTCCAAGACTCTAAAGTCTCCACGTGGCTTCAGTCCAAACTGGATCCAAACAAACTTTAGGTCTTGTCTCAGTAAACACAATGTTTACGCTTTAAGACACAAATGTAATTTTTTGCAAATTGCAAATTTTTTGCAAAACCTTTAGTCTAATTTAGGGCATTGCTGAAGAAGATGATTTATGCTCAGCAAACAGCCTCCATCATTTTATTCTATTATTCTATTCTGTTTTATAGGAGGGTAACTGGTACTGGGTTGATGGAACACATTTCAGATACACAAACTGGGCTCCTGGACAACCTGACAACTATCAGGGTGTTCAGCACTGCCTACAGATGAATTTTGGAGGTCCGTCCATCCATCCGTCCATCTGTCCATCCGTCCATCCATCCATCCATCTTCTTCCGCTTTTCTGGGGCCGGGTTGTGGGGGCAGTAGCCGAATCCGGGATACCCAGACTTTCTTCTCCCAGGACACTTCCTCCAGCTCTTCCGGGTGACACCGAGGCGTTCAGGCCAGCTGGGAGACATAGTCCCTCCAGCGTGTCCTTTTTGATCCTTGGATGCCGGCTCTTCCTATCATTGTGAAGCAGAATTCACCAAGCATTGGATTGTTCACCCACTAACAGGGCATGTGAGCTGGGTTTAGACTGTCGTGAGACAGGTTAGTTTTACCCTACTGATGATGTGTTGTTGCAATAGTAATCCTGCCCTGCCAGAGTTCAACGCGCATTGGGAACAGGTCTGACTTACTACTGACAACAAGCTCCTGCTCCATTTGTACCAGATAGCCCTCAGCAAAGGGCCCCGGACCCCATACACCTGGAGCACCTCCACAGGATGTCACTAGGGTCCCGGTCGAATGCCTTCTCCAAGTCCACAAAACACATGTGGACTGGTAGAGGAAACTCCCATGAACCCTTGAGCACCCTCGAGACGGGGTAGAGCTGGTCCAGTGTTCCACGGCTGGGACGGAAACCGCATTGTTCCTCCTGGATCCGAGGTTGGACCACCAGCCGGATCCTCCTCTCCAGCACCCTGGCAAAGACCTTCCCCGGGAGGCTGCGGAGTGTGATCTCTCTGTAGTTGGAACACACCCTCCGGTCCCCCTTCATAAAACCTGTTGCCGTCCGGTAGATCGCTAACGATCCGGTGGGGGAAATGTCCAGATATTACACCAAAAATTGCTGAATAATTTTGAATGAAGTGTAACAATATATATGTCAAATGAAAGCTTAAAGTCTCATAGTTCAAACGGTATAAAGCAATTTAGGTCCAAAAGATGTATTATTCTTGAGAAAAAGCCATAAATCCATCACTGTACGCGTTTCAGTCTTCAACAACAACTTTTGTTTTGGTTACTTCTCCGCTTGTTCTTACCGTGTATGTACTGCCAATAATGAAACAAAAGGTAGGTTTCATTTCAGCGGGGTTTCCTGAAGAGAATGAGATGTTATTCAACCAATTTAGCCAATGTTTGCCTATTTTCTATCCAGTAAACCAATGAAAGTTCACACCTTTCACATTACCTTCATAGAAGGGGTGTAACTTTTCACATGTAGCTGTAAGCTGCCAGTCACAATGCTTTTCACTAATGATTGACTCAAGTTGTAGCGAATAAAATTCCCTTTCAAATGACATATCATATGATGCTGAAATGTTCTGGGAAGTTATGCAAATTGCCCTGCGTAAAAGGCGAAGCACAGTGAGGAGCACACTAGAACAACCCAGTGTTTTGGAATGCAGAATTGT
The DNA here is from genome assembly GCF_900324485.2 of Mastacembelus armatus. NCBI lineage: Eukaryota > Metazoa > Chordata > Actinopteri > Synbranchiformes > Mastacembelidae > Mastacembelus > Mastacembelus armatus. The sequence continues at coordinate 17,226,883 of NC_046650.1, read as the reverse complement.
GGATTTTGTGTGCATTGTAAATAGTTTGTAAACATTGTCAATGGTTTTGATACTTTGTCAGTAGTTTTGATATTTTGTAACTAGTTTTGATACTGTCAGTTTATTATTTATCTTTATTTTTAGAATAAAAACATGTTACGAGTATGTGACGGGGTCCTATCCAAAAGAACCTTGGCAAAGTCCGTAGCGTTTAGATGTTAAAAGTTTTATTGCAATTGTCCTTGTCAGGTACAGCAAACAAAGCAAAGTATTTCGTCAGGATATTCTTCTATAATATCCATGCAAAGAATAACAAGAAGTCTCTCAGCAATCCTTTCTTTTTGTTTGTAACAAAACTCAGTTAGAAACATTCACCATTTGTGACGTACAGTTGATCGTTCAGCACATATAACCCCACAGCTTATCCAACTGTCTTCCACCACACTTTCTCAATAGAATGAGGCGTCTTCTAAGGCCTCCAACCCTCTGACGTCATATCCCATATTAATTAGGTGGGGCTATATATACCCGGAACTCATGTTTGCTCTGGTTGGAACAGGAAATTCAGAAATGGAATGTAGTGCGTGTTGTAATGGAATGTTTGCGAATGTTTGATCTTATGGAAATATTGGATAAATAGAACGACAAGTGTGCACCCTTGAAGCCTATGTGGAATGTTGGTGATTGGGGAGAAAATTATGGCAAAGGTAAGTTTATAATTGCAATGTTCATATATGTGTGAATAAGTGTAAATGTGCTCAATAACTGAAATTTATGCTATGTGTTTGGGCTATGGTTGTTCCTGTTGGCTTAGTGACGGTCCACTCCATCACAGAGTAGTTTTCCTAGTCTTGTTGATTTATATAAGAAAATATGGTGTTTTACAGTTCCACACATCCATAAAGTCATTTTGGCACATTTTTCCATTTTTGGACTCTCCAAGTTCTACAAACTCCCCAAATTCCGCCTGGGCAAAGTCTTACAAAAAACACTGCTGAAAAATCACTTTTAGCTTATTTTTGACTAAAACCTCTTGTGGTCAACAAGTGTGACCCTTGATCCATTTTGTTACTAGATTCACCAGATCAACCTTCATTTCAAGTTCTCTAGTAAAAACAACACAATAAAACTAGACGAGGATTTTTCAATCATTTTTATCAAGTTTGTGGCTGTGTAAATTTAGTACAGTATGACTTATCCATATTCTGACTTTTTCACAATAAACTGGAAAGTGATACCAAGGTCATCAATATAACCCTTAAAATGTAAAGACAACAGCTAGATTAATTTGGGTATGCATTTTTTGCCCTTGTGCAAAAAATGGGGGTTGCTGGTAAGAGGTTAAAAAGAGGAACCACCACCCCGGTCTGCCAATCCAGGAGTCCTGTCCCCGAACGCCACACAATGTTGCACAGGCGTGTCAGCCATGACAGCCCAACAACATCCAGAGACTTGAGGTACTCAGGGCGGATCTCATCCACCCCCGGAGCTTTGCCACCGAGAAGCTGCCAAACAACCTCAGTGACTTCGGCTTGGGTGATGGATGGCTCAACCTCCGAATCCCCAGCCCCTGCTTCCCTTATGGAAGATGTGTTGACGGGATTGAGGAGATCCTCAAAGTATTCCTTCCACCGTCCGACAATATCCCCAGTTGAGGTAAGCAGCTCCACACTTCCATTGTAAACAGTGTTTGTACAGCACTGTTTCCCCCTTCTGAGGTGCCGGACGGTTTGCCAGAATCTCTTCGGGGCCGACGGGTAGTCCTTCTCCATGGCCTCACCCTGGAGCCAGGCCTGGGGTTGGGACCTGTTGGCGAGCACCTGGTGGCTGGGTCTCCCCCCATGGAGCCCAGCCGGGTAAAGCCCGAAAGAGCAACGTGGGGCTGCCCTTCTGTGGACCCACCACCCGCAGGAGGATGAACGGCCTCCCTGATACAAACCCGAGTGGTGTTCTGTTGCTGGACTTCTGTAGTAGGCACAGTCTGTCCATAACGAACACCATGATCAAGCATAAGGGTGTCCATCAGTGCACAAGGCACCAGGACACCCTAGGCCGGAGGTCAATGATCGACTTTGTCGTCGTGTCATCTGACCTTCAGCAGTATGTCTTGGACAATCAGGTGACGAGAGGGGCAGTGCTGTCAACTGATCACCACCTGGTGGTGAGTTGAATCGGCTGGCGGAGGAGGAAGCGGGAAAGACCTGGCAGGCCCAAACGTAATGTGAGGGTCTGTTGGGAATGTTTGGCCGAACACACTGTCAGAGGGGTCTTTAACTCCCACCTCAGAGAATTTTGGAGGTAAACCACAAAAACTTCACGAAAACAGCACATTCTCTCTAGATACTGATTTGACCGTGGCCTCAATAGACAGTCTCAGGTCTCAGGTCTTGGTCTGCAGCACTGACTGACTCATATGTTGTTGGTACTTACAAGTAGAAGATTCTGGAACGATCTGAACTGTCAGACTCCTCTCCCATATGTCTGTGCCAAGAACGTGTGATGATCCCAGGTCTGATCCAGAGGCATGAAATCCCTGTGAAAAGCACAAACACTGGTGGAGGTGTGTTTGTCTTTGCATACTCTCACATTTTGTGCCATCAGTCTCATAGAACCTGAATTCTACTGTATCTCATTTGACATCTTCTATCATATCCAGTATATATCATCTGTTTCTTTTCTATGGCTGTAACGCTACTGAAGGAAGGAAGAGACAAGTAACATAAACAGGAGCTGGACTGTCTCTGAGGTTTTGTGCCTTTAATAAGAGCAGACTGAATGTGTTATGGAAAGAATGCTTTGAGCTCAACTTTATTCTGCAGTCTGACTCTTCTTTCTTGGCTCATGTCAAAATAAAAGTCTATCAGCATTGAAACCAGTTGGTCTGTGTTTCATGGCTCCTGTATTATGAAATTTCAAATCGCACCAGGCATAGCAAATAAATAAATAAATAAATGAAGCTGAACATCATTTTGGAACAGCTTATTGTTAATTCCTGCCCCACCATAATATACCACCACTATAATTATAGAAGTTACAAGAATCATGTTTTATTGACTATGGTGTTGCACATGAAACAAAACTACATAAATACACTGATGTATCATCATCCAAACATCAGACAAACACTTATTTTCTTGCAAAAGTGAATCAGTCACCATTTACTTTAGATTAGTGCTGCCCCCATCTGGACGTCCTAGGTCAACTTTTTCAGAATAGTTGTGGTTCTGGGTGGCAGGACTGAAATGATGTGCAGTATTTCAGGGGGGATCAGGCTCACAAATTAGCATGAACTGAATATATTATGGACAGAAATATGAAAAACATGTTACTGTTATTTAATAATGTTAAGCACCAATTTGCCTACACAAGGAAAAACTTCTTTAAAAAACCAGTGTGGAGCTGGATCGCGAGGGGAGCCTGAGAGATTAAGAGAGCCAACCAAATCCTCTAGCTGTGACATTGATATTGATTAGAATTGAACAACTGTGTTTCTATAGCTTATTTTTGCAATGAGGTATTCCAGTAGCAACAGAATCTCAGAGCAGCGTGAAGTATCATGAAACTGTCATCTCCAGGTTTAAGTCTCAGATTAAAGGAGATTGATCTGACAAGTGAAGGTAAATGCTGCTCAAAGTCTAATAATATACCTCTGATAAGGCCGAAACAAACTTAAATTACTCCGTCAATTCTGATCGTACAGATAAAAAAAGTATATCATTCAAATCTGTAAAGGCTCTAGTTTTAGTGGTATACCATCATAATAACAACAAAACGTTGTGCTTTTTTTAATTAAAGAAAGCCGACAGGGTGCGCTCTCGGCCTTTTCTGTCTCTGCCATTTCTCTTCACAGACGCGTAAATAAAATAACCAGAATCTCAGCGAATATTTGCCTCATAAAAATAAGAATTATATAACTAGAAAGCTTGAAATGTTTTCTTTTAAGTGAAACAATTCAAGTCGAAAACAAATCATCACTTTTTATTTAATCCGTATGAACGTAAGGAGAAGTCTTTCCTGAGAAGTTTTTTCCTGTCTCACCTCATTACAGGTAATGCGGTCCCGCCTTGTACACTGTCCACTGTTCACATGTAAATAATCTCAGGTGAACCAGGTAAATATGTGCACGCCCCCGAGAAATGACACAAAATATCAAACTTCATCATAGAATTTACTCACTTTTTCTGCGCGTTTGGATGATGGCGCGTCACGCACGTGAAAAAGCGCTTCTTGTATTCCACACAGAGACAAATAGTTTAGTTTGTCCTCAGAGTAAAAACACTGATTTTAACTCAAATGAGGATCGTTTGGCTCCTCATTGTTTTGTATTGTGCTGCACTAATCTGTGCCATCTACATTGACTGAAAGGCTCATTATGCGCGTCTTTGTCTGGTCGTTCAGTGCGTCTTTTGTGTTCTCAGGTAAATCACATGACTATTCATCCTCAGACACACCCTCTTGCATATGGCCTTTCTGGACAAAAAGTGTCTTAGAAAATTTAAATCAGTGTATTGCTTACTGTGAATGTGTGAACAAGATGACATTCACAACATTGTGAAGTAAACACTTTAGCCTACAACATGAAGGTCTCCAAAGTCTTGTGAACCAATGTTCTGTTTGTGTTTTATGGTCTTATTTCAGTGAGTAAAAAATTGTAGTTTTGCACTAACCATGCATAAACACTTTTTTCTCAAAAACACAATCATGTATAAACTTGCTGCTCACATATTATTGTAGCCAATTTTGTGCTGATTACAGTGTAGACTTTAGACATTATGTTTAAAAGACACTGAAAAAAGCACAAATGTCAGGACATGTCAAAATTTGTCCAGGCCCCCAAAACCCCCTCAGACCCCAGAGGGTTAACAGTATTCTATCGTCTGGTGTTGTTCCTTCTAATTTCAAACATGCGGAAGTGCAACCGCTTGTGAAGAAGCCTAGTCTTGAGCCATCTGTGCTGGCTAATTATAGACCTATTTTTGGACTACCGTTTTTTTCAAAGGTATTAGAAAAAGTTGTGTATGCTCAATTGAAAGTGTTTTTGGATGAGCATGAGATCCTAGAGATCTTCCAGTCCTGTTTCAAACCACATCACAGCACAGAGTCAGCTTTAATTAAGGTTTTTAATGATATTTTCACTTGTTCTGATACTGGCGATTTCCTGGTTCTTATTCTTCTTGATTTATCTGCTGCCTTTGACACAGTTGACCACCACATTTTGATTTCTCGCCTGCATGATGTTGTAGGTATCAGTGGTCTTGCATTGGAGTGGTTTAGATCTTACCTGGCAGCTAGAACTTTCTCTGTGGGTCTTGCCAGCTTTAAATCCTCCTCTGCTCGTGTGTCCTCCGGCATTCCCCAAGGTTCAGTTTTGGGGCCTTTGCTTTATTCCCTCTACTTGCTTCCTCTGGGTTTCATCTTCGGACGACCTGGCATATCGTTCCATTGTTATGCAGATGATACCCAGGTTTATTTTCTGTTGAAGCAAAAGGAGGGTTTTTCAATTGCACTTTTGCTCGCATGTCTTGATCACATTAAAGCCTGGATGGCATTAAATTTTCTTCACTTTAATGAGGCAAAGACGGAAGTAATGCTGGTTGGCTCTAGTGCTTCCAGTGAATCTTCCAATGTTAATCTAGGATCCTTGACATCACATCTTAGACCACTGGTCACTAATTAAGGGTTCAAAATGGACACGGACCTTAAATTTGATAAGCAAATTGGTGCGGTGGTAAAATCCAGTTTTTTCCACTTAAGGCGTTTGGCAAAACTACGACCTCTAGTGTCAAGGCAGCACTTTGAGCTAGTAATGCATGCCTTTGTTACATCACGCCTTGACTATTGTAATGCTCCGTATGTTGGGGTTAGTCAGGCATCCTTTTCACGTCTCCAGCTGGTCCAAAATGCAGCGGCTCATCTTTAAACTGGAACGCAAAAATACAAGCATACACACCTATCCTGGCTGCACTCCATTGGCTGCCAGTGTCTTTTAGAGTTCATTTTAAGGTTTTATGATTTGTTTTTAAATCTTTAAATGGCCTTACCCCATCTTATCTTACTGAACTCTTTTACCCTTATACTCCTAGCCACTCCCTAGATCAGCCGACCTCCTGGTTCTACCAAAAACGAGGAGGAAGCTTCTTGGAGATAGAGCTCTATTGCTGCCCCAAGGCTATGGAACAATTTGTCTTTGCACATAAGACAAACCCCTACATTAGTTATGTTCAAAGCACAACTTAAAATCTATTTCTATACCCAGGTCTTTGGACCGGTGTGATGAATTGATTATGGACTTTTTTTTATTGTTTTATTTTGAAAAACTTTTGACCTGTTTTTAAAATTCTTCTTTTATGTATATCTGTTTCCTGTTTGTTTTGGTGTACGGCACTTTGTGTCATCTCCTGCTGTTCTTAAAGCGCCTCATAAATAAAAGTATTATTATTATTATTACTATTATTCTTAAACTAGCTCAGACGTTGCCCGGGTCAACAAGGTCTGTGTCTGGTGCTGGGAAACCAGGGCAGTCTGATATGAATTGGGGTACTGGAACACGACACTCATGGATCAGGGCAGAGAATAGAGAACTGCTGGAACACTACTACCTAAGTAATCCCAGGGAAAGGGACTATATGAAGAGGATGTGGGACATATGGAAACTTGGAAACCCAGGCATGAAGAACTGATCAGCACCAGGAACTGACATGATCCACACCTACTGTCTATAGAAGCTAACTCCACTCCATGAGCACCTGGCAGATCAAATGATCCAGCTGCAAGTAGATGGGACTCACCCTGAATGGATAACTGAAGGAAGGACAGTCTTGATCCTGAAGGACCCCCAAAAGGGGGCAATCCCATCCAACTACAACCTAATAACCTGTCTCTGCACAACATGGAAGCTCCTGTCAGGCATCATAGCAGCTAATACGAGTAAGCACATGGCTGAATACTTGAGCAGGGCCCATAAAGGAATGGGGAAGAACACCAGGGTGGCAGAACTCTGTAAGACCAGACTGACTAACCTGTAGACTGCCCTGATTGATTACAAGAAAGACATCGAAGACATCGACTCACTGATTCACACCACCAGGGTCTACAGCAATGACACTGGAATGTCATTTGAACTGGATAAGTGTGGTCGGATGATAACAGAGAGAGAAAGGGTTGTCAGGACTGAAGGAACTGAATTGCCAAAAGGCAGCAGAGCACATGTTGAGGGAAGCTACGAGAACCTTGGAAATCCCACAGGAAGATGGAAATCAAGAAGAAGCTGCAAGTAAAGCAGCCACAGAGAGTAAAGCAAGTCCTAAGAAGTCAGCTAAATGCGAAGAACAAGGTCCAAGCCATCAACACCTATGCCCTGCCGGGCATCGGATACCCCGCTGGTATAATAAGCTGGCCAAAAGAGGAGATAGAGGCCGCTGATGTCAAGACAAGGAAGCTCCTCACAATGCATGGAGAGTTTCACCCCAAATCCAGCATCCTGAGACCGTACACTAAGAGGACGGAAGGAGGTCGAGGACTGGTGAGCATTATAGCCACCATCTGAGAAGAACCACCAAAAATCCATAAGTAGATCAGGAAGATGGCCGAGAGCGATGGAGTATTTAGTGAATATCTCAGACAGCAAAAGCCCGAAGCAGAGGTCTTACTGGAAATTCCTGAATTTATCGTAAGGATATTTGATTTTTTATTCAAACCTGTTCATTTTCTGTTAACCTGAGATCTAAATTTGTTGATGACAGTTTCCTGCTTCTTCACACTGCTCTGAGATTCTGTTGCTTTGTCCTCTAATGACATTTTTACACAACGTAAAGGTTAACTAATAAAACAGTTTTCACTGAGATATGGCACCACTGTCAGACTGGAAAATAACTAGCAGGTCACTAATGTCTGACACCTGACAGTCCATCTTTCTTTGGCTTGACTTGAAACCTGATCAGTGACACCAGTACGACCAAACAGCCCCATCAGTTACACTGACATCACTTTAGGTAAATGACTGGTTTATAGACACAGTCTGACCTGGTTTCAGTTTAGACTGGATTAGTTAGTGCTGACTATCACTGCAGGCCTGTTTGACTTAAGTTAATTTCACTGTCCTGAATTTGCAGCTTTTCCTCCTCCAAAAAAGATCCACCATCAGTTCCCCAAACAGCTCCCAGATCATGATGAAAGGTTGGATCAGAGTTTGGTTTTCTTTAAAACTGCCTGTTGACTCAAGGTGATATTTCATTTGTTCATGCTGATTCTGAGCAGGTGGAATAATAAATATGTTTGTTCAGCATTGTAGCAGGCTAACATGCTGCTAGTGTGAGCAAAAACTACAGCTCCCATCAACATTTACCCAGAAATTCTCCACCAGCTGGGTTTTGTCTTTTATTTACATCCACAACATCAGCAGCAACAATCTGTTTAAAAGGGATCTGAAAGGTTTTTGTTGTATCTCTGCTGCCTACAACTGTCTACACTGTTCAGTCTGTCCTGCTGACACGTCTGAACTAATAAACACAGTAAAAGTCACATTAGGACGTTCTTTGACGTTATGGCCTTAAGGTTTGTGGTGTTCTCTCTGCCGTTTGCACTGGGTGGCTCAAACAGCCGTTATCTGTGAATTTTTTTAATTAATTCAGGGCGTTGCTGAAGAACATTTATTCTGAGCAAACAGCTTCACTACATAAATACCAGAGACTCCAACTCCCTGATCATCTGGTGTCTTGTCTTTGACAGGCTGTCAGTCTTTACAGGTCTGTTCCCTACAGAGATATCAGCCTCATCTTTAACATCTGCATCATCTTCACCATGAAGACTCTGATTCTGGCTGCTCTTCTTTGTGCCCTGTTGGCTCTGGACACAGCTCAGGGTGAGTATTACTACACTATATATTGTGTGTATATATGTTTATGGAATAGATATCCAGATGTTATAAATGTATATATTCTGTGGATCAAACCAAATGACTTCTGCGTTAAGTTTCCTAGAGCCCAACACAGATATGAAATGGATCAATATAATGTCTTTCCACCTGTTGTGTCTCTGGAAATGATGCTGACAGGATGTTACTAGCCCAAACAATGAAGTGAAACAAAGATAATTATCAATTTTCCCAAAAACAGAGCTGTGTAACCACAAACTCAATATTACTCATTCTGTTTGTCTTTAGGACAGTCTTGTCCCTCTGGTTGGGCTCTGAATAATGGCCGTTGCTTCACCTATGTTCCCAGATATATGTCTTGGAATGACGCTCAGGTAATCAGAGTGATGTGGATTCAGTCCACAATGATTCTACACTGTTTATTTGGTCTGTGTTCACTTTAACACTGGCATCTATTCCTGCCTTGGTGTTTTCCTACTACTCAGCTCATTTTGCTTCTTTACTGACTCCACTGTCTAACTGCACTGTAGGTAAACTGTCGGAACAAGAATGCAAACCTTGCATCTGTGCGTGACAAAGATGACTATGCAGTAATTCAGAAGGTGATCGCTGACGGCAAATGGACTAGAACAGTATGGATTGGAGGACAAAAGGTAAAACATTCAACAGTTCACACAGTCTGAGAGAAAAGTACACTGCTGATACAGGCTTTATCCTAATACAGTCACCATCACAATGAAAACTGAAACACATCACTACATTTTATTTTCTTCTGTTCTCCAGGGGGGATCCTGGTTCTGGATTGATGGAACACCTTTCAGATACACAAACTGGGCTCCTGGACAACCTGACTACGAATGGGGCAATGAGTTCTGCATTCAAGTGAATTACGGAGGTAAATCACCAAAATTTCAGAGTAATAAAACAAACGTTATGTTAATGTGACCATGGCCTCAATAGACAGTCTCATGTCTTGGTCTATAGCACTGACTGACTCACATGTTGATATTTAAAGCTCAGAAGCTCTGGGGTGACGAGTACTGTGGCAGCCTTATGCATTTTGTCTGCTCTAAGAACGTGTGATGATCCCAGGTCTGATCCAGAGGCATGAAATCCCTGTGAAAAGCACAAACACTGGTGGAGGTGTGTTTGTCTTTGCATACTCTCACATTTTGTGCCATCAGTCTCATAGAACCTGAATTCTACTGTATCTCATTTGACATCTTCTATCATATCCAGTATATATCATCTGTTTCTTTTCTATGGCTGTAACGCTACTGAAGGAAGGAAGAGACAAGTAACATAAACAGGAGCTGGACTGTCTCTGAGGTTTTGTGCCTTTAATAAGAGCAGACTGAATGTGTTATGGAAAGAATGCTTTGAGCTCCACTTTATTCTGAACTGTCCTTTCTCCTTTAGAGCAAAAATAAAAATGTCAAGCATTAAATCCATGTGGTCTATGACTCTATGTTATAGCTCCTGTTCTGTCAAAATCCTCTACTATAATACTGAACATAATAAAAAAATGATTCCAAACCTGTTAAACTGTGAACTGTAACTATGGTGTTAAACAGTTTTCAGGTCAGCAGAAATATCACACTGACATGTAAGGCCACAGCCTCCTAGAGTACAGCCATAAAACCACCACATGGCACTGAGGCCAACTTTATAATAAAAGCTGTATTGATGCTGATTTAGCTTCAGCATGTATGTTGTTGTACCTGCTGTACAGCCTGCAGTACACGCACCTGTCCACACGACGTCACTGTGTTAACTTCATCAGGGGGAAATATCCAACTACAGAGGAAGAGAAACACACAGATGAAGATGTTGAGATCACTGATGTTGAGTAAACTTTTTCTGTTATGGAAATTTGCACAAGCTCATGAAGAGGAAAACTTCCATCACATTTATAATGCCTTTCCACGAAGACAGACTCAGTGTCTCTGGTCCAACAACGCCCTGGATCAGTTTCACATGTCGCCCAAAGCTGATCTGTCACCTGCTCATTGCAAACAGTCAGAGCAAACTTGTTTAGACGTGTTTACTGGACATGAGTAATTCCACCTGGATTCTAACCGTGAAGAGGGACAGCTTTGGAACAGCAGCTGGACACATTTTTAACACAGACAGTAACAAAGACATTTCTTCACACATTTAAATCTAATTTTCAAATGTTTGATCTGTTTTTCTGTTTCAAAACCAGATTTGACACGTTTTAAATTGATTTTTAAGCTTTGAAATCCTACTGTCAATCTTACCGATTGTGGTCTGGGTTTCACTTTTTAAACATGACGCTGTTTCTTTGACTTTCTGTAGAAAAAGAAATGTTACATGTACTTTATTGGTAGAAAAATCCCTAATAAACAGGATTACATGGGAAGGCAAATCCTTTTGTTTTACTCTCTATGTCAAAGTCACTTTTAGACATAAGCCAGTGTGATGCAAGAAGGAGATTATCTGTAGCACAAACAGGATCCACAAACACAGAGCAGGTGGTTTCAATACTTTTATTTTGTTTGTGCTTTTCATGACTCTGGATCAGACCTGGGATCAGAACAGCCTCTTAGAGCAGACAGATGGGTTACCACGGTTACAGTCTCCATCATCCCAGAGCTTCTTAGCTGTAAGTACCAACAACATGTGAGTCAGTCAGTGCTACAGACCAAGACCTGAGACTGTCTATTGAGGCCATGGTCACATCAGTATATAGACAGATTGTCTATTACCAAAGTTTGGTGAGTTACCTCCGAAGTTCATTTGAATGCAGTTCTGATTGCCATCCTTGTTATCAGGCTGTCCAGGAGACCAGTTTGTGTATCTGAGAGGTGTTCCATCAGCCCAGAACCATGAACCCTTCCGGAACAAGAGAACAGGATAGTATTTTATATTACAGCAATCTGACAGGTCTACCTAGACTGCAGCTAGATAGCTAAGAAGACACACACACACACACTAGTTCTTTATGTTTTATGAGTGTACACACACTGCACATACCTATATTCTCCTTTATTAGCTGCACAATTCTGCATAACAAACTCACTCTCCCTACAGGCCCCCATCATCAGGGAGGTCCCTCCCACAACAATCCTCCACACTTACGGTGCCACTAACCCATCTCCCCAAAACACGACACACATGCTCCCAAACCCCTGTATTAACTCCAGAACACACAATGAACAATTCACAACCAGAACACACACAGTAGAACAATAGAACAGATAAGGTAACCAGCCAGTTTTCCTTTACCCAGGGTGCTTTGCGCCAGGCGTCCCCCTGTGGGTGATGTATAGTCAGTGGTGATGTATGGTGTCCCAGCATGCATAGTGTAACTTGGCTGGCTGGCACAGACATACAGCCTCAGTGTGACTTTTTAAATCTGTCTTTGAGAAAGACGTTCTCTGGATACACAGTTACAATAGCTGTTAAAAGCACAGACCAAGTACAACGCTGTCGCCGGTGACACACTGTGAGTGACGTGACTGTGAGGTAAAGCAGACGACAAATCAAGAGCCACAGCTCCACATGTGTCAGGAACCAAAACAAAGAGCAGGACAGATGATGAGGGCTGCAGCTGCTCAGAGACAACAGTGGGTTGTGTCTCTGTCATCAGCTTCTGACAGGATGAAGCTGAACAAGTTCAGACCCACCTGGAGACCTTAGCCCCCTGTGACCCTGGATAGCAGGACTTATACCTACGTTACCTTCAACTACCATAACACACCTGAGTGGCATAGTGGTTAATGTGGGCGGTTCATTATGAGGCAGACGATAGTATATGAGTGTAAAGTGTCAGAATCTGTTACCTGTTGTGCATCAGAGCCTCCAATCCATGCTTTTTTACATGTATCCCAGAAAGACGCTGTTCATGAATTTTTCACTTCCATGTTTGTTGTTTTGGGGCAGCACCTTTGATGAAAGTGATAAAATAGAGAAATGACCATAAAGACAATTCAGGACATATTTCATGTTTTATAGAAGTACTGTATGAAGTATAAATCCATTTGGTGCCTTGAAGTGATTCAACAGGTAGAAATGTGCAGTATAATTTGTAGTAAATTCATGGGGTCAGGTAAACTTCAGAGGTCTAACTCTTACAGAGTGTTAAAACTCCAATAACAGAATCTCTACGTTTTATAGTTGGGGTCAATGAGGCATCAACCAGAAGTAACGTTTCATTTTCTTGAGCAGAGAACTGAATCTTGTACAAGTGTTAGGAACTTTAGTTCATGGATGGATTACTGAACATGTCTGTCTCAGCAGGTTCTCAGGGGCCCAGAGTGTCTCAGGGGCCCCTAGACCAGAGAACCATAATGGGGCTGTTAGCCTTTCATTAGAAAGTCAATAAAATTACTAAAAACCTTAAAAAATCCACAAACTGAGGAAAAATTGATTCACAGAAACTAAAATGAGAGAAAACCACTATAAAATAATTCTAAAATAGCTATTTATAGTATCATTTCTGAAAACATACTTTACTTTTTGTGCCTAAAACTTACACAGTACTGTACATACAATACATGCATATATGTGTTTTACATGAATATGAATTTTATTTTCATATACACACACAGGGTGCAGGATAAACCACAATACTCACCCTCAGCTGAGGTCAGAGCCAACAGGGCACAAAGAAGAGCAGCCAGAATCAGAGTCTTCATGGTGAAGATGATGCAGATGTTAAAGATGAGGCTGATATCTCTGTAGGGAACAGACCTGTAAAGACTGACAGCCTGTCAAAGACAAGACACCAGATGATCAGGGAGTTGGACTCACTGGTATTTATTTTGTGAGGCTGTTTGCTGAGCATAAATGTTCTTCAGCAACGCCCTGAATCAATTTCACAGTTTCCCAGATGCCACTCTTTGAGCCACCCAGTGAAGCACCAATAAGTAAATAAGTATTAAAATAATAAATATTCTATTATGTGTTAAGGGGAAACATTTTATGACTTTTATTCAGTGTTTATTAGTTCAGCCATGTGTATTAAAGAAAACCAAACTCTTATCCAACCTTTCATCATGATCTGGGAGCTGTTTGGGGAACTGATGGTGGATTTTTGTGTCATGAACTGAGACAAGGTCGGGAGTACATTTCACCCACACAGGACACAGAGGTAAAGGAAAAGGGGCCTTATTGAACTCAAACAGGGTTAAACAAGAAACAAACACACAAAACAGGAGTACTCAAGGACATGAACCATGAACATGAAGACAAAGACAGGGACTCAAGGGGAGCAAGGCATGAGGGTCTGGGTCACACACTGAGGGAGACGAACCAGACCAAACAGGGAACACATGGACATGAAAAAAAGGGACAAGGCATGAACAAAGGGAACTAACAGGCACAAGGTAACAAGACAAAACCTGAACACCAAAGGAACTAGACAAACACACAAAACATGGTAAGGACACACACAAAAGAAAGCCAGAAAAACTTAACTTAACTTGGAGAAACAAAAAGGCAATCCAGGACAAAACAGCAGAGTAGAATGTGGCAGAAAGAAGCAGGCAAACAAGGCATGGACATAGGTATTGCAACAGACAACCTAGACTGGAGCAATGACTGAAACAAGGTATTTAAGGTGAGGGACAAAAACAAGGCACAGGTGAAAACAATGAACTAATCAGGTCAAAGTAAAGTGAAAAACCAAAACAAGATCCTGCCATGATCCTTTCAAAATAAAACAACACAGGAAGTGCACGGTGTGGATCATGACACTTTGTTGGTGAGTGAAATACTTTGTCACACAGTTTGTACTTTTCTGTTTCCCTTTATCATTTACAGTCACATTAATGAAACACTTGGTGGCTTCAGGTACCTGCCCAGTCCATAGCTAAGTGCTATAGACATCCATGGTAGTTACTGGGATCTTCAGGACAGCACTTCCAGATACCACCTGGAGGAATTTTCTACAGTGTCTCCTGTGGCCTCGGAAAACTCTGGAGCTTCACAAGACCTACTGGAGGTCTAAGGGTTGTTCTGAGATTAGAAGGTTATATTGCATCTTCCTTGAATTTAACCAAACATTATCCCAGAGGAGGAAAAACTGCAAATTAAGGAAAGTTGACTTAAGTCAAACAAGCCTGCAGTGTTAGTCAGCACTAACTAATCCAATCCAAACTGAAACCAGGTCAGACTGTCTGTCTATAAACCAGTCATTTACCTAAAGTGATGTCTGTGTAACTGATGGGGCTGTTTGGTCTCACTGGTGTCACTGATCAGGTTTCAAGTCAAGCCAAAGAAAGATGGACTGTCAGGTGTCAGACATTAGTGACCTGCTAGTTATTTTCAGTCCGACAGTGGTGCCATATCTCAGTGAAAACTGTTTTATAGTTAACCTTAACATTGTGTAAAAATGTCATTGGAGGACAAAGCAACAGAATCTCAGAGCAGTGTGAAGTAGCATGAAACTGTCATCTACAAATGTAGGTCTCAGATTAACAGAAAATAAACAGTTTTGAATAAAAAATCAAATATCCTTATGATAAAATCAGGAATTTCCAGTAAGACCTCTGCTTTGGGCTTCTGCTGTCTGAGATATTCACTAAATACTCCATCGCTCTGGGCCATCTTCCTGATGTACCTATTGATCTTTGGTGATTCTTCTCAGATGGTGGCTATAATGCTCACCAGTCCTCGACCTCCTTCCGTCCTCTTAGTGTACAGTCTCAGGATGCTGGATTTGGGGTGAAACTCTCCATGCATTGTGAGGAGCTTCCTTGTCTTGACATCAGCAGCCTCTATCTCCTCTTTTGGCCAGCTTATTATACCAGCAGGGTATCCGATGCCCGGCAGGGTGTAGGTGTTGATGGCTTGGACCTTGTTCTTCCCATTTAGCTGACTTCTTAGGACTTGCTTTACTCTCTGTGGCTGCTTTACTTGCAGCTTCTTCTTGATTCCCATTTGCCTGTGGGATTCCAAGGTTCTTGAAGCTTCCCTCAACATCTGCTCTGCTGCCTTTTGGCAATTCAGTTCCTTAAGTCCTGACAACCCTTTCTCTCTCTGTTATCATGTTGTGCAGAGACAGGTTATTGGATGGTAGTTGGATGGGACCGCTCCCTTTTGGGGGTCCTTCAGGATCAAGACTGTCCTTCCATCAGTTATCCATTCAGGGTGAGTCCCATCTATTTGCAGCTGGTTCATTTGATCTGCCAGGTGCTCATGGAGTCGAGTTAGCTTCTTTAGACAGTAGGTGTGGATCATGTCAGTTCCTGGTGCTGATTCTTCATGCCTGGGATTCCAAGTTTCCATATGTCCCACATCCTCTTCATATAACCCCTTTCCCTGGGATTACTTATGTAGTGGTGTTCCAGCAGTTCTCTATTCTCTGTCCTCATCCATGAATGTCATGTTCCAGTTGCCCACTTCATATCAGGCTGCCCTGGTTCTCCAGCACCTGACACAGACCTTGTTGACCTGGGCAACGTCTGAGCCTGTATGACTCCTGTGCTCATTTTTGTAATGATGTAGGCCAGTAGCGTTAAGGACCTTGCTTAAGGGCAAACACTGGTGGCACCCTGGTCAGGACTTGAACCCCCCCCAAACCCTGATCTTCTGTACCTGGTGTCACTGATCAGGTTTCAAGAAAATGTTTTTGTGAGGGATCATAGGTCAGTGAAAACTGTTTATTAGTTGTTGTGAAATTATTTCATTAGAGGACCCAGCAACAGAATCTCAGAGCAGTGTGAAGTATCATGAAACTGTCATCTCCAGGTTTAAGTCTCAGATTAACAGAAAGGAGACTGATCTGACAAGTGAAGGTAAATGCTGCTCAAATTCTAACTACTAGTTACAGTTTGAACACATTAGGACTGATGGTCTCCTGACACTGATCCATGTGCATCCATCAGTGTATTTAGAAAAGTGTGTGTCTGATCAGTCATCACATTAAACAGCAGATCTCCTCAGGAATCGTAGAGAACAGCGCCCCCAGGTGGATGCACAGAGGAATGTATGACAGTAAGTAAAATGCTTGTGTCACAGTAATGAGCTGTAGTTCTGAGACAGAATGAGGTTTGGACACTTTAGTTGTCTCCTCTTGTATCTTAAATAACAGTCACATGTTTTTCATATTTCTGTCCATAATATATTCAGTTCATGCTAATTTGTGAGCCTGATCCCCCCTGAAATACTGCACATCATTTGAGTCCTGCCACCCAGAACCACAACTATTCTGAAAAAGTTGACCTAGGACGTCCAGATGGGGGCTGCACTAATCTAAACTAAATGGTGGCTGATTCACTTTTGCAAGAAAATAAGTGTTTGTCTGATGTTTGGATGATGATGCAACACTACAGTTAATAAAAATATGAGTCTTGTTTTTTCTATAATTACAGTGCATATTGTGGGGCAGGAATTTTCAGTAAGTCCTTCAAAAATAATGTTGTACAGTATCAGTTATTTATTTATTTGCTATGCCTGGTGCGATTTGAAATTTCATAATACAGGAGCCGTAAAACACAGACCAACTGGTTTCAATGCTGATAGACTTTTATTTTGGCATGAGCCAAGAAAGAAGAGTCAGACTGCAGAATAAAGTTGAGCTCAAAGCATTCTTTCCATAACACATTCAGTCTGCTCTTATTAAAGGCACAAAACCTCAGAGACAGTCCAGCTCCTGTTTATGTTACTTGTCTCTTCCTTCCTTCAGTAGCGTTACAGCCATAGAAAAGAAACAGATGATATATACTGGATATGATAGAAGATGTCAAATGAGATACAGTAGAATTCAGGTTCTATGAGACTGATGGCACAAAATGTGAGAGTATGCAAAGACAAACACACCTCCACTAGTGTTTGTGCTTTTCACAGGGATTTCATGCCTCTGGATCAGACCTGGGATCATCACAGCTTCTTGACACAGACAGATGGGAGAGGAGTCTCACAATCCAGATCATTCCAGAACCATCTACCTGTAACATGTGAGTCAGTCAGTGCTACAGACCAAGACCTGAGACCTGAGACTGTCTAATGAGGCCACAGTCAAATCAATATGTAGATAGTTTGTTTTACTATAGTGACATTTTGGTGATTTACCTCCAGTAGTTATTTGTAGACAGTTTTCATTGCCCTGCTAGTTGTTCGGTTCTCCAGGAGCCCAGTTTGTGTATGTGAAAGGTGTTCCATCAGTCGATCTCCAGTTGCCCACCTATAAACCAGAAGAGAATCAAATGTAGTGACGTGTTTCAGTGTCTGATGAAGACAAATCCAACCACAGGACACTGACTGTGTTTAGGGTTGATGGAGGGGACACAGAATAAGTCAGGAGAGACACATTCAGGCTGGTTTGAGCTACAAAGCCATGAATTAGTTGTTATGTGTCAACATCAGTCACCAAGAGTCAGTGATTATGTGAACAGTGCAGAAAGAGAATTCAATAGTTGTTCTTTAAAGAAGAACTTCATGACATCTGATAAAATGACTGAGTGTCTGATCTGAGTCAGTGTTGGTTTGGACTGAAGTTTGACAATGAGGAAGGAGAATCAACATTAGCAGCTTCTACCATAACACATGTCCATTGTTGTCAGCAGTCCAGTTGCATTGTGGGTAATGTAGGCTGTTCATTGTGATGGTGACAATGTGACATTAGGACAAAGCCAATATCAGCTGAGTATTTATCTGTCAGACTGTGTGAATTTACCTCTGTAATATCATGGCCTCCAACCCATATGAGTCCAGTCCCTTTAGCGTCAGTGATCACTTTCTGAATCACTGCATACTCCTCAGCATCATGCACAGATGTAAGCCATCCGTCCTGAAGGAGGCAGTTTAACTACAGTGCAGATAAACAGACAGTGGAGTCAGTAAAGAAGCAAAATGAGCTGAGTAGTAGGAAAACACCAAGGCAGGAATAGATGCCAGTGTTAAAGTGAACACAGACCAAATAAACAGTGTAGAATCATTGTGGACTGAATCCACATCACTCTTGTTATGACCCTGGGTCATTAATAATGTTGTTGCTGTGATTTATCATTGTGATTGTTGTCAGATGTCTCTCCTCTCCTGGTTCTTGGTGTATGTGTGGTGTGTGTGTGTGTGTGTGTGTGTGTGTGCATGCGTGCGTGTGTTTGTGAGAGAGAGAGAGAGAATGAGTGGGTGTGGAGTTATAGGTGGATCCATGGGGATTGGCCCATTTGAATTCAATTGCCGTTTCAGGATTGGTCCAGTCCTTCCCTGAAGTCTATAGAAGCACCAACTGACAGCAGCCTGGACTCCACTCCACTTCTGCCACTCCCAAGGGAACCAGCACACTGTGTATTGTGAATTCTGTGTATTGTGAATCTTAACATTAGAGAAATGAAGTTGTGAATACGGTAAATATTACACTGTACATACTGAGCACAACGGAGCCTTTGATAGGACTGAACCCCCCTTTTATTTTGTATTTGATTGTTCTCCTGTCTTTGGATTTAGGAGTTCAGGTTAGAGAACCTGTCTTTTTGTTAGTTTTGTTTGGTCGGGTAAGGTTAGGGTTTGTATTAGACTTTTGGTTTGTTGTTTTGGGCAGTTGTTCGACTCTAAGGCAATAAAGTGCTACCTCTACCTTAAAATCATTTGTGCTACTGGTTTCTTCTTGAGAGTGGGGAAGTGTGGAGAAAGCACCTATGTTATGTCCAGGTTTCCCTGAGGCCGGGCCATAACACTCTGATTACCTCAGCAACAGGCCAGTCCTTGGCTGTGGGAACATACATGTAACAACGGCCGTTATTCCGTGTCCAACCAGAGGAACAAGACTGTCCTAAAGACAAATAAAATGCATAATGTTTAGTTTCTTGTGAATTTGAACCATCATCGATTATTTATTTATTTATTGTCACATCTCTTCCTCTGACACATTAAAACTCTGTAATTATTAAACAGTTTTCCTTTGGTCCACAGCTGCATCTTTGGATGAAGGTGAGAAAATACAGAAATGACCATAAAGGAAATAATCAGGTTTTATTTCTGATATGTCTTAATGTATGAAGAAGTACAAAGCCCTTAGTTTGCCTTAAAGGAAGTCAGAGAGAAGGAAATGTGCAGGATGTTGTATCTAACTCTGATGAACAAAGTGGTCAAAGTCCAATAACACAAACTCTAATAGACTGGGTTGGAATTTGGGCAGTGCAGCTCTGTGTAGAACATCCTGTCAGCATCATTTCCAGAGACACAACAGGTGGAAAGACATTATATTGATCCATTTCATATCTGTGTTGGGCTCTAGGAAACTTAACGCAGAAGTCATTTGGTTTGATCCACAGAATATATACATTTATAACATCTGCATATCTATTCCATAAACATATATACACACAATATATAGTGTAGTAATACTCACCCTCAGCTGAGGTCAGAGCCAACAGGGCACAAAGAAGAGCAGCCAGAATCAGAGTCTTCATGGTGAAGATGATGCAGATGTTAAAGATGAGGCTGATATCTCTGTAGGGAACAGACCTGTAAAGACTGACAGCCTGTCAAAGACAAGACACCAGATGATCAGGGAGTTGGATTCACTGGTATTTATGTAGTGAAGCTGTTTGCTGATTATAAATGTTCTTCAGCAACGCCCTGAATTAATTAAAAAAATTTTTAGCCAGGCCAGTGGATGATATGGATGGCAGTGTGGAAATGTCCCAGACAACCTGGATGGCTTTCCACGAAGACAGACTCAGTGTCTCTGGTCCAACAACGCCCTGGATCAGTTTCACATGTCGCCCAAAGCTGATCTGTCACCTGCTCATTACAAACAGTCAGAGCAAACTTTAATGTTGCCTGACAGGAAATAAATAAAAAGTTCAATAACATGTTAAAACAGCAGGAACCATTTCTCCTCTCAGGACATGTGTTGGCAGAGACTAGAGGCTAAAGGCTTTTGGAGCTATTTCCCTACACAAATATCAAATGTCATCGTGATCACAAGATCAACATATTTCAGGAGAACAGTATCTGGATTCAACCCTCATGGCCTCATCTGTGCAAACCACAATCTACAATATTATTAAAGATAAAAAAGGCAGCTGGGATTGGCTCCAGCAGATCCCTGTGACCCTGGTTAGGAATAAGTGGGGATTGATGATGGATGGATTTAGATTAGTGCTGCCCCCATCTGGACGTCCTAGGTCAACTTTTTCAGAATAGTTGTGGTTCTGGGTGGCAGGACTCAAATGATGTGCAGTACATCAGGGGGGATCAGGCTCACAAATTAGCATGAACTGAATATATTATGGACAGAAATATGAAAAACATGTGACTGTTATTTAAGATACAAGAGGAGACAACTAAAGTGTCCAAACCTCATTCTGTCTCAGAACTACAGCTCATTACTGTGACACAAGCATTTTACTTACTGTCATACATTCCTCTGTGCATCCACCTGGGGGCGCTGTTCTCTACTATTCCTGAGGAGATCTGCTGTCATCTTTTCTTTGGCTTGACTTGAAACCTGATCAGTGACACCAGTGAGACCAAACAGCCCCATCAGTTACACTGACATCACTTTAGGTAAATGACTGGTTTATAGACAGACAGTCTGACCTGTTTCAGTTTGCATTGGATTAGTCATGTCACTGTCCTGAATTTGCAGCTTTTCCTCCTCCAACAAAGATCCACCATCAGTTCCCCAAACAGCTCCCAGATCATGATCAAAGGTTGGATCAGAGTTTGGTTTTCCTTAAAACTGCCTGTTGACTCAAGGTGATGTTTCATTTGTTCATGCTGATTCTGAGCAGGTGGAATAATAAATATGTTTGTTCAGCATTGTAGCAGGCTAACATGCTGCTAGTGTGAGCAAAAACTACAGCTCCCATCAACATTTACCCAGAAATTCTCCACCAGCTGGGTTTTGTCTTTTATTTACATCCACAACATCAGCAGCAACAATCTGTTACAAGAGATTTGAAAGGTTTTTGTTGTATCTCTGCTGCCTACAACTGTCTACACTGTTCAGTCTGTCCTGCTGACACGTCTGAACTAATAAACACAGTAAAAGTCACATTAGGACGTTCTTTGATGTTATGGCCTTAAGGATTGTGATGTTCTGTCTTACACTGGAGTATGTTGAATTTTATCTCAGGGAACATAATGTTTCCCCGTCAAGACAATAGAATATTTTTTATTTTGAGACTTATTTACTTACAGGAAACTGAAAAATTGGGCGTTGCTGAAGATGAAGATGCTCAGCAAACAGTCTCACTAAATAAATACCAGTGACTGATCATCTGGTGTCTTGTCTTTGACAGGCTGTCAGTCTTTACAGGTCTGTTCCCTACAGAGATATCAGCCTCATCTTTAACATCTGCATCATCTTCACCATGAAGACTCTGATTCTGGCTGCTCTTCTTTGTGCCCTGTTGGCTCAGACCTCAGCTCAGGGTGAGTATTACTACACTATATCTTGGGCATTTTGTGTGTATATATGTGTATGTAATACATTCCCATATTTTGTAAATGAATATGTAGTGTACCCCAACGAAGTGGTTCAGAGTTTGCAGATTTTTCCTTGGAACCTAACTAATAACTGTTCACGGAAACCCCCACAATTTCACAGAAACCGCAAATATGTCTATGTATTTTTTCGTGGCAATATAGAATTTTTCATGCGTTTTAACGCTAAATTATTAAGAACAATATAATTTACTAATTAGGTCACTAATTTATTTACTACTAATGTATTAAGCTGAGTATGAAATTAAATGAAAGTGTTTTGAGAGCATGTCTTGGGGCATATTTAGGGTTTAAACTATAAAAATGAACGTAACCCCCGAAAATTTGGAGGGTTTACTGTACCGTATTTTATGGACTATAAGTTGTACCTGAATATTAGTCATTTTTAGCAAAAACAGCCTTGCTGAACAGAAACCAGACTTTATTTACTTCACTTTGAAGTCTACAGTATAGCTGTTTCTTCTGGGCAACATGTTCACTTGTGTTACACTAGGAGTCAGAGCTTAACATGAACAGAAATGTCTTGACTTTGTCAGTGGTACAGTATTATCTTCATGATAATGCCAAGAGTGTATTCTAACGTTAGTGACTACTCAACAGAATTACAGTAAATAAACACATAAGTTGCAGGACAAACCTGAGAACAATAAAAAGCAAAACTTATAGACCAGGAATGATAGTATTCTGTGAGAGACTGCGTCAGTGTGGACCAGGCTGGAGCTTTACATTAGTTAGACTATGGCTCTACGTCTGTCTGTTTTTATATGTTTAATGAATCTTTACATTTATCTGAAAGTGTGTTTCCTTTATTTAAGCACTTATATGATTTTACTTTGCATTTTATTGTGAAGCACTTTGTGATTTTTATCTGTGAAAGATTCTATATAAATAAACTTTACTTACGTATATTCAAATGTAAATGCACTCGTCAAAAGGTGATTCACATCTTTTCAGTGAATTGTTCATTTTTGGGAATTCACTAAGATTTACCAAGTGAGAAAGGACAGTAACATACAGTACATTATAGACTGTCATCTGCAGCCACAGCAGTATCAGCTGTCAGTTGTCTTTGACTCAAAATGGACAGTGCAATAGTACCCTTAAACCTCTTGTCTCCTCTCTCCATGTGGTCTTTTACTGAAGCCCAGCTGACAATTTTCCAGCAAACTGTATGTAGTGTTTACTAATTTAGTAACTTATGGTGTTGTCTCCATGGTTAATAGACCTTTGAAACCTGGTGTAACAGACTAGAATTATTTATCTGCGGCAGCACCTGTGTATTTCAGCGTCCACAAACAGGATAAATTTTGTGACACCCGGTGGCAGAAAGAGGGACTGCACTTTGGATTATTTTTAGCGTTAGCCCAGCACAGGATTAAAACCACTGCATTCTTGACGCAAAACTAGTGATGGGCAAATGATACCGAGGCTTCGGAGCTTGTGTCACTCTTCCTGAAGCGGAGTGATTCAAAACACTGTGTCAGAGCTTGTATCGAAACACCAGTGTCACGTGACTGATGATGTTCGAAGCTTCGAACGTCATCGCTGTTTTGCTTCGCGCTACATCGCTTCGAATGTTTCAAAGCTTTTCATTGGCTCATAGTCTTTCAGTGTGTGTCATTGGCTCATAGTCTTTCAGTGTGTGTCATTGGCTCATAGTCTTTCAGTGTGTGTCATTGGCTCATAGTCTTTCAGTGTGTGTCATTGGCTCATGGCGTTTCAATGCATTCTGAGTCAATGACAGCTTGACAGGTTTGACAGATTTGAGTGGTTTGGTGCCATACCACCTATATAACATGCGTCATTCTGCTTCAGGATTTGGAGAGTGAGAGTGAGAGTATTTTGGCAAGTTTCACGGCGAGTCCCACCAATAAGCGTTCTAAAGTTTGGGATCATTTTGATCTCAAGAGGTCTGAACTTTTATTGCTGTCATGGGATTGAAACAGTGCCAGTGCTTCATTCGTGCTCTTTACAGGTTGCTATGGCTTCAGTTGTCCACCAGATGTCACCGTCACTGAAGTCTCGAAGCTTTGAATCTTTTTTGGCACGATTGTCAGGAAAGCCTCAGGGCTTCATGAGGCTTCACTTGCCCATCACTACGCAAAACAAAACCACAGCTAAGTCACCGCAAATACTGCTGTAAAAACGTGTGACACTTTGAATCGCTCCATGTGTAGTTTCCTAGAGCCCAACACAGATATGAAATGGATCAATATGATGTCTTCCCACCTGTTGTGTCTCTGCAAATGATGCTGACAGGATGTTCTGGTGATTAAAAAGTTTAATAATACGTACATAATGAGTTTTAGTGAGTGACAGGAAGAAATGTGACAATACTCTAATACTCAAAGGGAAAGTTTATTCTTAGTATCTTCACCGGAAACAGAAAGGTTAATTCAAATTCATGCAAAACTCAACATTATGCATTTTGTTTGTCTTCAGGATTCTTCGCACCTCTTTGTGAGTGGGGTTGGACAAGAATTAAATTCCGTTGCTACATCTTTGTTCCCAGAGCCATGACCTGGGCTGCTGCTCAGGTAATAAGAGTGATGTGGATTCAGTCCACAATGATTCTACACTGTTTATTTGGTCTGTGTTCACTTTAACACTGGCATCTATTCCTGCCTTGGTGTTTTCCTACTACTCAGCTTATTTTGTTTCTTTACTGACTCCACTGTCTGTTTATCTGCACTGTAGAAAAACTGCCAGTCCATGGATGCAAACCTTGCACCTGTGCGTGATTCTCAGGAGAATGGGGCCTTTCAGAATTTGATTGGTCAAAGTAAAGCAGCATGGATTGGAGGCACTGATGCACAACAGGTAAACTGTTCATAAGGACAGTCTGACAGATAAATACTCAGCTGATATTGGCTTTGTCCTAATGTCACATTGTCACCATCACAATGAACAGCCTACATTACCCACAATGCAACTGGACTGCTGACAACAATGGACATGTGTTATGGTAGAAACTGCTAATGTTGATTCTCCTTCCTCATTGTCAAACTTCAGTCCAAACCAACACTGACTCAGATCAGACACTCAGTCATTTTATCAGATGTCATGAAGTTCTTCTTTAAAGAACAACTATTGAATTCTCTTTCTGCACTGTTCACATAATCACTGACTCTTGGTGACTGATGTTGACACATAACAACTAATTCATGGCTTTGTAGCTCAAACCAGCCTGAATGTGTCTCTCCTGACTTATTCTGTGTCCCCTCCATCAACCCTAAACACAGTCAGTGTCCTGTGGTTGGATTTGTCTTCATCAGACACTGAAACACGTCACTACATTTGATTCTCTTCTGTTTTATAGGAGGGCAAGTGGAGATGGACTGATGGAACACCTCTCACATACACAAACTGGGCTCCTGGAGAACCTGACGACTATCAGGGTAATGAGGACTGTCTACGGATTTCTACTGATGGTAAATCACCAAAATGTCACTATAATAAAACAAATCATATTAACGTGAACGTCTCAGGTCTCAGGTCTTGGTCTGTAGCACTGACTGACTCACATGTTGTTGGTACTTACAGGTAGATGGTTCTGGAATGATGTGAACTGTCAGACTCCTCTCCCATCTGTCTGTATCAAGAACATGTACTGATCCCAGGTCTGATCCAGAGGCATGAAATCCCTGTGAAAAGCACAAACACTGGTGGAGGTGTGTTTGTCTTTGCATACTCTCACATTTTGTGCCATCAGTCTCATAGAACCTGAATTCTACTGTATCTCATTTGACATCTTCTATCATATCCAGTATATATCATCTGTTTCTTTTCTATGGCTGTAACGCTACTGAAGGAAGGAAGAGACAAGTAACATAAACAGGAGCTGGACTGTCTCTGAGGTTTTGTGCCTTTAATAAGAGCAGACTGAATGTGTTATGGAAAGAATGCTTTGAGCTCCACTTTATTCTGAACTGTCCTTTTTCCTTTAGAGCAAAAATAAAAATGTCAAGCATTAAATCAATGTGGTCTATGACTCTATGTTATAGCTCCTGTTCTGTCAAAATCCTCTACTATAATACTGAACATAATGACAAATGATTCCAAACCTGTTCAACTGTGAACTGTAACTATGGTGTTAAACAGTTTTCAGGTCAGCAGAAATATCACACTGACATGTAAGGCCACAGCCTCCTAGAGTACAGCCATAAAACCACCACATGGCACTGAGGCCAACTTTATAATAAAAGCTGTATTGATGCTGATTTAGCTTCAGCATGTATGTTGTTGTACCTGCTGTACAGCCTGCAGTACACGCACCTGTCCACACGACGTCACTGTGTTAACTTCATCAGGGGGAAATATCCAACTACAGAGGAAGAGAAACACACAGATGAAGATGTTGAGATCACTGATGTTGAGTAAACTTTTTCTGTTATGGAAATTTGCACAAGCTCATGAAGAGGAAAACTTCCATCACATTTATAATGCTTTCCCACGAAGACAGACTCAGTGTCTCTGGTCCAACAACGCCCTGGATCAGTTTCACATGTCGCCCAAAGCTGATCTGTCACCTGCTCATTGCAAACAGTCAGAGCAAACTTGTTTAGACGTGTTTACTGGACATGAGTAATTCCACCTGGATTCTAACCGTGAAGAGGGACAGCTTTGGAACAGCAGCTGGACACATTTTTAACACAGACAGTAACAAAGACATTTCTTCACACATTTAAATCTAATTTTCAAATGTTTGATCTGTTTTTCTGTTTCAAAACCAGATTTGACACGTTTTAAATTGATTTTTAAGCTTTGAAATCCTACTGTCAATCTTACTGATTGTGGCCTGGGTTTCACTTTTTAAACATGACGCTGTTTCTTTGACTTTCTGTAGAAAAAGAAATGTTACATGTACTTTACTGGTAGAAAAATCCCTAATAAACAGGATTACATGGGAAGGCAAATCCTTTTGTTTTACTCTTTGTCAAAGTCACTTTTAGACATAAGCCAGTGTGATGCAAGAAGGAGATTATCTGTAGCACAAACAGGATCCACAAACACAGAGCAGGTGGTTTCAATACTTTTATTTTGTTTGTGCTTTTCACAGGGATTTCATGACTCTGGATCAGACCTGGGATCAGAACAGCCTCTTAGAGCAGACAGATGGGTTACCACGGTTACAGTCTCCATCATCCCAGAGCTTCTTAGCTGTAAGTACCAACAACATGTGAGTCAGTCAGTGCTACAGACCAAGACCTGAGACTGTCTATTGAGGCCATGGTCACATCAGTATATAGACAGATTGTCTATTACCAAAGTTTGGTGAGTTACCTCCAAAGTTCATTTGAATGCAGTTCTGATTGCCATCCTTGTTATCAGGCTGTCCAGGAGACCAGTTTGTGTATCTGAAAGGTGTTCCATCAGCCCAGAACCATGAACCCTTCTGGAACAACAGAACAGCATAGTATTTTGTATTGCAGCAATCTGACAGGTCTACCTAGACTGCAGCTAGATAGCTAAGGAGACACACACACACACACACACTACTTCTTTGTGTTTGATGAGTGTACACACACTGCACATACCTATATTCACCTTTATTAGCTCCACAACTCAGCATAACAAACTCCCTCTCCCTAAAGGCCACCATCATCAGGGAGGTCCCTCCCACAACAATCCTCCACACTTACGGTGCCACTAACCCATCTCCCCAAAACACGACACACATGCTCCCAAACCCCTGTATTAACTCCAGAACACACAATGAACAGTTCACAACCAGAACACACACAGTAGAACAATAGAACAGATAAGGTAACCAGCCAGTTTTCCTTTACCCAGGGTGCTTTGCTCCAGGCATCCCCCTGTGGTTGATGTATGGTGTCCCAGCATGCATAGCGTAACTTGGCTGGCTGGCACAGACATACAGCCTCAGTGTGACTTTTTAAATCTGTCTTTGAGAAAGACGTTCTCTGGATACACAGTTACAATAGCTGTTAAAAGCACAGACCAAGTACAACGCTGTCGCCGGTGACACACTGTGAGTGACGTGACTGTGAGGTAAAGCAGACGACAAATCAAGAGCCACAGCTCCACATGTGTCAGGAACCAAAACAAAGAGCAGGACAGATGATGAGGGCTGCAGCTGCTCAGAGACAACAGTGGGTTGTGTCTCTGTCATCAGCTTCTGACAGGATGAAGCTGAACAAGTTCAGACCCACCTGGAGACCTTAGCCCCCTGTGACCCTGGATAGCAGGACTTATACCTACGTTACCTTCAACTACCATAACACACCTGAGTGGCATAGTGGTTAATGTGGGCGGTTCATTATGAGGCAGACGATAGTATATGAGTGTAAAGTGTCAGAATCTGTTACCTGTTGTGCATCAGAGCCTCCAATCCATGCTTTTTTACTGTCTTTGCTGGCAGAGAGTATCACATTCTGAATAGCCGCATATTCGTCTTTGTCACGCACAGATGCAAGGTTTGCACCCAGGGACTGGCAGTTTTTCTACAGTGCAGATAAACAGACAGTGGAGTCAGTAAAGAAGCAAAATGAGCTGAGTAGTAGGAAAACACCAAGGCAGGAATAGATGCCAGTGTTAAAGTGAACACAGACCAAATAAACAGTGTAGAATCATTGTGGACTGAATCCACATCACTCTGATTACCTGAGCATCAGGCCAGGACGTGAGTTTGGGAACATAGAAGAAGCAACGGTCTTTGTACTCAGTCCAACCAGAGGGACAAGCTGGTTTGTCTCCACACTGGCCTGAAGAGAAGCAAAGACAAACACATATCATTGAGTTTGCATTGAAGTTAAACCTCTTCCATGTATCCCAGAAAGACGCTGTTCATGAATTTTTCACTTCCATGTTTGTTGTTTTGGGGCAGCACCTTTGATGAAAGTGATAAAATAGAGAAATGACCATAAAGACAATTCAGGATGTATTTCATGTTTTATAGAAGTACTGTATGAAGTATAAATCCATTTGGTGCCTTGAAGTGATTCAACAGGTAGAAGTGTGCAGTATAATTTGTAGTAAATTCATGGGGTCAGGTAAACTTCAGAGGTCTAACTCTTACAGAGTGTTAAAACTCCAATAACAGAATCTGTACGTTTTATAGTTGGGGTCAATGAGGCATCAACCAGAAGTAACGTTTCATTTTCTTGAGCAGAGAACTGAATCTTGTACAAGTGTTAGGAACTTTAGTTCATGGATGGATTACTGAACATGTCTGTCTCAGCAGGTTCTCAGGGGCCCAGAGTGTCTCAGGGGCCCCTAGACCAGAGAACCATAATGGGGCTGTTAGCCTTTCATTAGAAAGTCAATAAAATTACTAAAAAACTTACAAAAATCCACAAACTGAGGAAAAATTGATTCACAGAAACTGAAATGAGAGAAAACCACTATAAAATAATTCTAAAATAGCTATTTATAGTATCATTTCTGAAAACATACTTTACTTTTTGTGCCTAAAACTTACACAGTGCTGTACATACAATACATGCATATATGTGTTTTACATGAATATGAAATATATTTTCATATACACACACAGGGTGCAGGATAAACCACAATACTCACCCTGAGCTGTGTCCAGAGCCAACAGGGCACAAAGAAGAGCAGCCAGAATCAGAGTCTTCATGGTGAAGATGATGCAGATGTTAAAGATGAGGCTGATATCTCTGTAGGGAACAGACCTGTAAAGACTGACAGCCTGTCAAAGACAGGACACCAGATGATCAGGGAGTTGGAGTCTCTGGTATTTTTGTAGTGAAGCTGTTTGCTGAGCATAAATGTTCTTCAGCAACGCCCTGAATTAATTAAAAAAAATTCACAGGTAACGGCTGTTTGAGCCACCCAGTGAAGCACCAATAAGTAAATAAGTATTAAAATAATAAATATTATATTATGTCTTAAGGGGAAACAATTTATGACTTTTATTCAGTGTTTATTAGTTCAGTCATGTGTATTAAAGAAAACCAAACTCTGATCCAACCTTTCATCATGATCTGGGAGCTGTTTGGGGAACTGATGGTGGATCTTTGTTGGAGGAGGAAAAGCTGCAAATTCAGGACAGTGACATTAACTTAAGTCAAACAGGCCTGCAGTGTTAGTCAGCACTAACTAATCCAATCCAAACTGAAACAGGTCAGACTGTCTGTCTATAAACCAGTCATTTACCTAAAGTGATGTCAGTGTAACTGATGGGGCTGTTTGGTCTCACTGGTGTCACTGATCAGGTTTCAAGTCAAGCCAAAGAAAGATGGACAGTCAGGTGTCAGACATTAGTGACCTGCTAATTACGGTGTCCACCAACCTTGGAATCCACCAACGTTCACCATCCAACCTGACAGAACTGGAGAGGATCTGCAAGGAAGAATGGCAGAGGATCCCCAAATCCAGATGTGAAAAATTTGTTGCATCATTCCCAAGAAGACTCATGGCTGTACTAGCTCAAAAGGTGCTTCTACTCAATACTGAGCACAGGGTCTGAATACTTATGACCATGTGATATTTCAGTTTTTCTCTGTTAATAAATTTGCAAACATTTCTACATTTGTGTTTTTTTCTGTCAAGATGGGGTGCTGAGTGTACATTAATGAGAAATAAAATGAACTGTTTTGATTTTGGCAAATGGCTGCAATGACACAAAGAGTGAAAAATTTAAAGGGGTCTGAATACTTTCCGTACCCACTGTATTTTCCAGTCTGACAGTGGTGCCATATCTCAGTGAAATCTGTTTTATTTATTAACCTTTACATTGTGTAAAAATGTCATTGGAGGACAAAGCAACAGAATCTCAGAGCAGTGTGAAGTAGCAGGAAACTGTCATCTACAAATTTAGGTCTCAGATTAACAGAAAATAAACAGGTTTGAATAAAGAATCAAATATCCTTATGATAAAATCAGGAATTTCCAGTAAGACCTCTGCTTCAGGCTTTTGCTGTTTGAGATATTCACTAAATACTCCATCGCTCTGGACAATCTTCCTGATGTACTGATGG
The DNA here is from genome assembly GCF_900324485.2 of Mastacembelus armatus. Lineage (NCBI taxonomy): Eukaryota > Metazoa > Chordata > Actinopteri > Synbranchiformes > Mastacembelidae > Mastacembelus > Mastacembelus armatus. The sequence continues at coordinate 17,195,641 of NC_046650.1, read as the reverse complement.
ATCTTTGGTGATTCTTCTCAGATGGTGGCTATAATGCTCACCAGTCCTCAACCTCCTTCCGTCCTCTTAGTGTACAGTCTCAGGATGCTGGATTTGGGGTGAAACTCTCCATGCATTGTGAGGAGCTTCCTTGTCTTGACATCAGCAGCCTCTATCTCCTCTTTTGGCCAGCTTATTATACCAGCAGGGTATCCGATGCCCGGCAGGGTGTAGGTGTTGATGGCTTGGACCTTGTTCTTCCCATTTAGCTGACTTCTTAGGACTTGCTTTACTCTCTGTAGCTGCTTTACTTGCGGCTTCTTCTTGATTCCCATTTGCCTGTGGGATTCCAAGTTTCTTGTAGCTTCCCTCAACATCTGCTCTGCTGCCTTTTGGCAATTCAGTTTCTTCAGTCCTGACAACCCTTTCTCTCTCTGTTATCATCCGACCACACTTATCCAGTCCAAATGACATTCCAGTGTCATTGCTGTAGACCCTGGTGGTGTGGATCAGTGAGTCAATGTCTTCGATGTCTTTCTTGTAATCAATCCATGCAGTGCACAGGTTGGTCAGTCTGGTCTTACAGTGTTCTGCTCCCCTGGTGTTCTTCCCCATTCCTTTCTGGGCCCTGCTCAAGTATTCAGCCATGTGCTTACTCGTATTAGCTGCTATGATGCCTGACAGGAGTTTCCATGTTGTGCAGAGACAGGTTATTAGGTGGTAGTTGGATGGGACTGCCCCCTTTTGGGGGTCCTTCAGGATCAAGACTGTCCTTCCTTCAGTTATCCATTCAGGGTGAGTCCCATCTATCTGAAGCTGGTTCATTTGATCTGCCAGGTGCTCATGGAGTGGAGTTAGCTTCTTTAGACAGTAGGTGTGGATCATGTCAGTTCCTGGTGCTGATCAGTTCTTCATGCCTGGGTTTCCAAGTTTCCATATGTCCCACATCCTCTTCATATAACCTCTTTCCCTGGGATTTCTTATGTAGCAGTGTTCCAGCAGTTTTCTATTCTCTGCCCTCGTCCATGAGTGTCGTGTTCCAGTAGCCCACTTCATATCAGGCTGCCCTGGTTCCCCAGCACCTGACGCAGACCTTGTTGACCTGGGCAACATCTGAGCCTGTATGACTCATGTTCTCATTTTTGTAATGATGTAGGCCAGTAGTGTTAAGGACCTTGCCTAAGGGCCCACACTGGTGGCACCCTAGTCAGGACTTGAACCCCCCCAAACACTGATCTTCTGTACCTGGTGTCACGGATCAGGATTCAAGAAAATGTTTTTGTGAGGGATCATCGGTCCGTGAAAGCAGTTTATTAGTTGTTGTGAAATATTTTCATTAGAGGACACAGCAACAGAATCTCAGAGCAGTGTGAAGTAGCATGCACCTGAGACCTGAGACTGTCTAATGAGGCCACGGTCACATCAGTATCTAGAGAGAATGTGCTGTTTTTGTGGTTTACCTCCAAAATTCATCTGTAGGCAGTGCTGAACATCCTGATAGTTGTCAGGTTGTCCAGGAGCCCAGTTTGTGTATCTGAAAGGTGTTCCATCAACCCAGTACCAGTTACCCTCCTGTAAAACAGAATAGAATAAAATGATGAAGGACAGCATTAGGACAAAGCCTATATCAGCAGAGGACTTTTCTGTCCTCATGAACAGTTTACCTGTTGTGCATCAGTGCCTCCAATCCATACTGCTGTACCGTCACCGATCATATCTATTCCATAAACACATATACACACAATATATAGTGTAGTAATACTCACGCTGAGCTGAGGTCTGAGCCAACAGGGCACAAAGAAGAGCAGCCAGAATCAGAGTCTTCATGGTGAAGATGATGCAGATGTTAAAGATGAGGCTGATATCTCTGTAGGGAACAGACCTGTAAAGACTGACAGCCTGTCAAAGACAAGACACCAGATGATCACGGAGTTGGAGTCTCTGGTATTTATGTAGTGAAGCTGTTTACTCAGCATACATCTTCTTCTTCAGAAACGCCCTGAATTAGACTAAAGGTTTCACAGATCCTGCTCTTTGAGCCCCTACTATCAGTATAAACACCAATTTGCAAAAAATTACATTTAATTGTCTCTTGAAGCGTAAACATTGTGTTCGCTGTAAATTTCTATGTGATTGAATCTGTAGGCCTGTTGTTATTAATGGACTTTGACTAGTTGACAAAATGAGCTGATGTCAGATCCCACTGGAGCCTCTCATACCAGATAAGTTCCTATTACCTATCTACCTGGAGGCCTTCCCACGAAGACAGACTCAGTGTCTCTGGTCCAACAACGCCCTGGATCAGTCTCACATGTCGCCCAAAGCTGATCTGTCACCTGCTCATTACAAACAGTCAGAGCAAACTTTAATGTCACCTGACAGAAAATATTTGCAGGAGTCAAATAAAAAGTTCAATAACATGTTAAAACAGCTGGAACCGTTTCTCCTCTCAGGACATGTGTTGGCAGAAACTAGAGGCTAAAGGCTTTTTGAGCTATTTCCCTACACAAATATCAAATGTCATCGTGATCACAAGATCAACATATTTCAGGAGAACAGTATCTGGATTCAACCCTCATGGCCTCATCTGTGCAAACCAGAATCTACAATATTATTAAAGATAAAAAAGTCAGCTCGGATTGGCTCCAGCAGATCCCTGTGACCCTGGTTAGGAATAAGTGGGTATACATGATTAGACTTTGAGCAGCATTTACCTTCACTTGTCAGATCAGTCTCCTTTCTGTTAATCTGAGACTTAAACCTGGAGATGACAGTTTCATGATACTTCACACTGCTCTGAGATTCTGTTGCTGTGTCCTCTAATGAAATTATTTCACAACAACTAATAAACTGTTTTCACTGACCTATGATCCCTCACAAAAACATTTTCTTGTAACCTGATCAGTGATACCAGGTACAGAAGATCGGGATTTGGGGAGGTTCAAGTCCTGATCAGGGTGCCACTAGTGTGGGCCCTTAGGCAAGGTCCATAACGCTACTGGCCTACCTCATTACAAAAATGAGCAATAGAAACACAGGAGTTGTTCAATTCCAACCAATATCTATGTCACAGCTAGAGGAATGTGGTTTGCTCTCTTAATCCCTCAGGCTCCCCCACCGATCCAGCTCCCTCCTGGTTTTTTAAAGAAGTTTTTCCCTGTGTAGGCAAATTGGTCTTTAACATTATTAACAGTAGTCTATCGTCTGGTGTTGTTCCTTCTAATTTCAAACATGTGGTAGTGCAACCGCTTATAAAGAAACCTAGTCTTGATCCATCTGTGCTGGCTAACTATAGATCTATTTCTGGACTACCGTTTTTTTTTTCAAAGGTTTTAGAAAAAGTTGTGTATGCTCAATTGAAAGCGTTTTTGGATGAGCATGAGATCCTAGACATCTTTCAGTCTGGTTTCAAACCACACCACAGAGTCAGCTTTAATTAAAGTTTTTAATGATATTTTCATTTGTTCTGATACTGGCAATTTCGTGGTTCTTATTCTTCTTGATTTATCTGCTGCCTTTGACACAGTTGACCACCACATTTTGATTTCTCGCCTGCATGATGTTGTAGGTATCCATGGTCTTGCATTGGAGTGGTTTAGATCTTACCTGGCAGCTAGAACTTTCTCTGTGGGTCTTGCCAGCTTTGAATCCTCCTCTGCTTGTCTGTCGTCTGGGGTTCCCCAAGGTTCAGTTTTGGGGCCTTTGCTTTTTTCCCTCTACTTGCTTCCTCAGGGTTTCATCTTCAGACAACATGGCATATCGTTCTATCGTTATGCAGATGATACCCAGGTTTAAAAGGAGGGTTTTTCAATTGCACGTTTGCTCGCATGTCTTGATGACATTAAAGGCTGGATGGCATTAAATTTTTTTCACTTTAATGAGGCAAAGACGGAAGTAATGCTGGTTGGTTCTAGTGCTTCCAGTGAATCTTCTGGTGTGAATCCAGGCCCCTTGACATCACATCTTAGAGCACTGGTCACTAATTAAGGCTTCAAAATGGGCACAGATCTTAAATTTGATAAGCAAAATACAGTTTTTTCCACTTAGGGCGTTTGCCAAAACTACAACCTCTGAGTCAAGGCAGCACTTTGAGCTAGTAATGCATACCTTTGTTACATCACACCTTGACTATTGTAATGCACTGTATGTTGGGGTTAGTCAGGCATCCCTTTCACGTCTCCAGCTGGTCCAAAATGCGGTGGCTCGTCTTTTAACTGGAACGCGAAAAAATTGGCTGCCAGTGTCTTTTAGGGTTCATTTTAAGGTTTTATTATTTGTTTTTAAATCTTTAAAAATGCCTTGCCCCATCTTATCTTACTGAACGCCTTCACCCTTATACTCCTAGCCGCTCCCTTAGATCCGCCAACCTTTTGCTTCTTGACGTGCCAAAAACAAGGAGGAAGCTCCGTGGAGATAGAGCTTTCTCTATTGCTGCCCCAAGGCTGTGGAACAATTTGCCTTTGCACAAAAGACAATCCCCTACATTAGTTATGTTCAAAGTACAACTCAAAACCTATTTGTATACCCAAGCCTTTGGACCGGCGTGATGGATTGATTATGGACTGTTTTTTATTGTTTTATTTTATAAAAATTTCAACCTATTTTTAAAATTCTTATTTTATGTATATTTGTTTCCTGTTTGTTTTGGTGTAGGGCACTTTGTGTCAGCTCTTGCTGTTCTTCAAGTACCTTATGAATAAAATAATAATAATTATTATTATTATTATCATACCGGCTCAGACGATGCCCAGGTCAACAAGGTCTGCGTCAGGTGCTGGGGAACCAGGGCAGCCTGATATGAAGTGGGCAACTGAAACATGACACTCATGGATGAGGGCAGAGAATAGAGAACTGCTGGAACACTACTACATAAGTAATCCCAAGGAAAGGGGTTATATGAAGAGGATGGGGGACATATGGAAACTTGGAAACCAAGGCATGAAGAACTGATCAGCACCAGGAACTGACATGATCCACACCTACTGTCTAAAGAAGCTAACTCCACTCCATGAGCGCCTGGCAGATCAAATGAACCAGCTGCAAATAGATGGGACTCACCCTGAAAGGATAACTGAAGGAAGAACAGTCTTGATCCTGAAGGATCCCCATGCTCCCAAACCCTGTATTAACTCCAGAACACACAATGAGCAGTCCCATCCAACTACCATCCAATAACCTGTCTCTGCACAACATGGAAACTCCTGTCAGGCATCATAGCACTAACATGGCTGAATAATTGAGCAGGGCCCAGAAAGGAAAGGGGAAGAACACCAGGGGAGCAGAACATCAACTACTGGTAGATAAAGCAGTCACTTGAGCCTGTAAGACCAGACTGACCAACCTGTGCACTGCCTGGATTGATTACAAGAAAGACATCAAAGACATCGACTCACTGATCCACACCACCAGGGTCTACAGCAATGACACTGGAATGTCATTTGGACTGGATAAGTGTGGTCGGATGATAACAGAGAGAGAAGGGGTTGTCAGGACTGAAGGAACTGAATTGCCAAAAGGCAGCAGAGCACATGTTGAGGGAAGCTACAAGAAACTTGGAATCCTACAGGCAAATGGGAATCAAGAAGAAGCTGCAAGTAAAGCAGCCACAGAGATTAAATCAAGTCCTAAGAAGTCAGCTAAATGGGAAGAACAAGGTCCAAACCATCAACACATACGCCCTACCGGGCATCGGATACCCCGCTGGTATAATAAGCTGGCCAAAAGAGGAGATAGAGGCTGCTGATGTCAAGACAAGGAAGCTCCTCACAATGCATGGAGAGTTTCACCCCAAATCCAGCATCCTGAGACCGTACACTAAGAGGACGGAAGGAGGTCGAGGACTGGTGAGCATTATAGCCACCATCTGAGAAGAATCACCAAAGATCCATAAGTACATCAGGAAGATGGCCCAGAGCGAGGGAGTATTTAGTGAATATCTCAGACAGCAAAAGCCTGAAGCAGAGGTCTTACTGGAAATTCCGGATTTTATCATAAGGATATTTGATTCTTTATTCAAACCTGTTTATTTTCTGTTAATCTGAGACCTAAATTTGTAGATGACAGTTTCCTGCTACTTCACACTGCTCTGAGATTCTGTTGCTTTGTCCTCTAATGACATTTTTACACAATGTAAAGGTAAATAATACAAATAAAACAGATTTCACTGAGATATGGCACCACTGTCAGACTGGAAAATACAGTGGGTACGGAAAGTATTCAGACCCCTTTAAATTTTTCACTCTTTGTGTCATTGCAGCCATTTGCCAAAATCAAAACAGTTCATTTTATTTCTCATTAATGTACACTCAGCACCCCATCTTGACAGAAAAAAACACAAATGTAGAAATTTTTGCAAATTTATTAAAAAAGAAAAACTGAAATATCACATGGTCATAAGTATTCAGACCCTGTGCTCAGTATTGAGTAGAAGCACCTTTTTGAGCTAGTACAGCCATGAGTCTTCTTGGGAATGATGCAACAAGTTTTTCACACCTGGATTTGGGGATCCTCTGCCATTCTTCCTTGCAGATCCTCTCCAGTTCTGTCAGGTTGGATGGTGAACGTTGGTGGATTCCAAGGTTGGTGGACACTGTAACTAGCAGGTCACTAATGTCTGACACCTGACAGTCCATCTTTCTTTGGCTTGACTTGAAACCTGATCAGTGACACCAGTGAGGCCAAACAGCCCCATCAGTTACACTGACATCACTTTAGGTAAATGACTGGTTTATAGACAGACAGTCTGACCTGTTTCAGTTTGCATTGGATTAGTCATGTCACTGTCCTGAATTTGCAGCTTTTCCTCCTCCAACAAAGATCCACCATCAGTTCCCCAAACAGCTCCCAGATCATGATCAAAGGTTGGATCAGAGTTTGGTTTTCCTTAAAACTGCCTGTTGACTCAAGGTGATGTTTCATTTGTTCATGCTGATTCTGAGCAGGTGGAATAATAAATATGTTTGTTCAGCATTGTAGCAGGCTAACATGCTGCTAGTGTGAGCAAAAACTACAGCTCCCATCAACATTTACCCAGAAATTCTCCACCAGCTGGGTTTTGTCTTTTATTTACATCCACAACATCAGCAGCAACAATCTGTTTAAAAGGGATTTGAAAGGTTTTTGCTGTATCTCTGCTGCCTACAACTGTCTACACTGTTCAGTCTGTCCTGCTGACACGTCTGAACTAATAAACACAGTAAAAGTCACATTAGGACATTCTTTGACGTTATGGCCTTAAGGTTTGTGGTGTCTCTCTGCCGTTTGCACTGGGTGGCTCAAACAGCCGTTATCTGTGAATTTTTTTAATTAATTCAGGGCGTTGCTGAAGAACATTTATTCTGAGCAAACAGCTTCACTACATAAATACCAGAGACTCCAACTCCCTGATCATCTGGTGTCTTGTCTTTGACAGGCTGTCAGTCTTTACAGGTCTGTTCCCTACAGAGATATCAGCCTCATCTTTAACATCTGCATCATCTTCACCATGAAGACTCTGATTCTGGCTGCTCTTCTTTGTGCCCTGTTGGCTCTGGACACAGCTCAGGGTGAGTATTACTACACTATATATTGTGTGTGTATATGTTTATGGAATAGATATCCAGATGTTATAAATGTATATATATACACAGACTATAAGTTGCATTGGAATATTAGTCTCTTTTAGCAACAATCCATTGTTGAACAGAACAAATATATATAGAGTATATATTATATATTGCAGCTTTACATTCAAATGTAAATCCTGTTGTGTATCTATATATATATATATATATATATATATATATATATATATATATGTAAAGATCAGCTCATGTCAAAGGCCACTGAAGGTCCTGTACTAGAACTGTTCTGTGTATCTAGAAAAACATTTATTTGAATAAAGTCAAAGAACCTTGGAGCACTAGTCAACACTATGATGAAGTCCAAACTCAAAAGAAGTCGGACTAGACTTACATGTAAATATAAGGTTGTGTCATTTCCACCACACACACACACACATAACTTATTTATGTAAATATGTTCATTTCTTGGGGCTTGTCTTTAGGAGAGAAGAGGTGTCCTCGTGGTTGGACACTAAGTTATGGTCGTTGCTACATCTTTGTTCCCACAGCCATGACCTGGCCTGATGCTGAGGTAATCAGAGTGATGTGGATTCAGTCCACAATGATTCTACACTGTTTATTTGGTCTGTGTTCACTTTAACACTGGCATCTTGTCCTGCCTTGGTGTTTTCCTACTACTCAGCTCATTTTGCTTCTTTACTGACTCCACTGTCTGTTTATCTGCACTGTAGAAAAACTGCCAGTCACTGGGTGGAAACCTTGCATCTGTGCACCATGACATTGATTATCAAGTGGTTCAGAATGTGATTTATATCGTGAAAGGGACTGGACCAGCCTGGATTGGAGGCACTAATGCACAACAGGTAAACTATTCACCAGTTCAGTCTAACAGATAAATACTCAGCTGATATTGGCTTTGTCCTAATGTCACATTGTCACCATCACAATGAACAGCCTACATTACCCACAATGCAACTGGACTGCTGACAACAATGGACATGTGTTATGGTAGAAACTGCTAATGTTGATTCTCCTTCCTCATTGTCAAACTTCAGTCCAAACCAACACTGACTCAGATCAGACACTCAGTCATTTTATCAGATGTCATGAAGTTCTTCTTTAAAGAACAACTATTGAATTCTCTTTCTGCACTGTTCACATAATCACTGACTCTTGGTGACTGATGTTGACACATAACAACTAATTCATGGCTTTGTAGCTCAAACCAGCCTGAATGTGTCTCTCCTGACTTATTCTGTGTCCCCTCCATCAACCCTAAACACAGTCAGTGTCCTGTGGTTGGATTTGTCTTCATCAGACACTGAAACACGTCACTACATTTGATTCTCTTCTGTTTTATAGGGGGGCAAGTGGAGATGGACTGATGGAACACCTTTTAACTTCTCAAACTGGGGTATTGGACAACCTGACAACTATCAGGGCAATGAGAACTGTCTACAAATTTCTACTGAAGGTAAATCACCAAAATGTCACTATAATAAAACAAACCATGTTAACATGAACGTCTCAGGTCTCAGGTCTTGGTCTGTAGCACTGACTGACTACAATGCTGTTGGTACTTACAGGTAGAAGATTCTGGGATGATCTGAACTGTCAGACTCCTCTCCCATTTGTCTGTGCCAAGAAAGTGTGACGAATCCAGGTCTTATCCAGAGGCATGAAATCCCTGTGAAAAGCACAAACACTGGTGGAGGTGTGTTTGTCTTTGCATACTCTCACATTTTGTGCCATCAGTCTCATAGAACCTGAATTCTACTGTATCTCATTTGACATCTTCTATCATATCCAGTATATATCATCTGTTTCTTTTCTATGGCTGTAACGCTACTGAAGGAAGGAAGAGACAAGTAACATAAACAGGAGCTGGACTGTCTCTGAGGTTTTGTGCCTTTAATAAGAGCAGACTGAATGTGTTATGGAAAGAATGCTTTGAGCTCCACTTTATTCTGAACTGTCCTTTCTCCTTTAGAGCAAAAATAAAAATGTCAAGCATTAAATCAATGTGGTCTATGACTCTATGTTATAGCTCCTGTTCTGTCAAAATCCTCTACTATAATACTGAACATAATGACAAATGATTCCAAACCTGTTCAACTGTGAACTGTAACTATGGTGTTAAACAGTTTTCAGGTCAGCATAAATATCACACTGACATGTAAGGCCACAGCCTCCTAGAGTACAGCCATAAAACCACCACATGGCACTGAGGCCAACTTTATAATAAAAGCTGTATTGATGCTGATTTAGCTTCAGCATGTATGTTGTTGTACCTGCTGTACAGCCTGCAGTACACGCACCTGTCCACACGACGTCACTGTGTTAACTTCATCAGGGGGAAATATCCAACTACAGAGGAAGAGAAACACACAGATGAAGATGTTGAGATCACTGATGTTGAGTAAACTTTTTCTGTTATGGAAATTTGCACAAGCTCATGAAGAGGAAAACTTCCATCACATTTATAATGCCTTTCCACGAAGACAGACTCAGTGTCTCTGGTCCAACAACGCCCTGGATCAGTTTCACATGTCGCCCAAAGCTGATCTGTCACCTGCTCATTACAAACAGTCAGAGCAAACTTTAATGTCGCCTGACAGGAAATAAATAAAAAGTTCAATAACATGTTAAAACAGCAGGAACCGTTTCTCCAGTCAGGACATGTGTTGGCAGAGACTAGAGGCTAAAGGCTTTTTGAGCTATTTCCCTACACAAATATCAAATGTCATCATGATCACAAGATCAACATATTTCAGGAGAACAATATCTGGATTCAACCCTCATGGCCTCATCTGTGCAAACCACAATCTACAATATTATTAAAGATAAAAAAGTCAGCTGGGATTGGCTCCAGCAGATCCCTGTGACCCTGGTTAGGAATAAGTGGGTATAGATGATGGATGGATTTAGATTAGTGCTGCCCCCATCTGGACGTCCTAGGTCAACTTTTTCAGAATAGTTGTGGTTCTGGGTGGCAGGACTCAAATGATGTGCAGTATTTCAGGGGGGATCAGGCTCACAAATTAGCATGAACTGAATATATTATGGACAGAAATTTGAAAAACATGTGACTGTTATTTAAGATACAAGAGGAGACAACTAAAGTGTCCAAACCTCATTCTGTCTCAGAACTACAGCTCATTACTGTGACACAAGCATTTTACTTACTGTCATACATTCCTCTGTGCATCCACCTGGGGGCGCTGTTCTCTACTATTCCCGAGGAGATCTGCTGTCGTCTTTTCTTTGGCTTGACTTGAAACCTGATCAGTGACACCAGTGAGACCAAACAGCCCCATCAGTTACACTGACATCACTTTAGGTAAATGACTGGTTTATAGACAGACAGTCTGACCTGGTTTCAGTTTGGATTGGATTAGTTAGTGCTGACTAACACTGCAGGCCTGTTTGACTTAAGTTAAGTTAAATTTGCAGCTTTTCCTCCTCCAACAAAGATCCACCATCAGTTCCCCAAACAGCCACCCGATCCATTATAACATAACATTGTTATGATAATAACAACAATAAAGTTAAATATTTTCAAAAACAAAAAAAGATTTTTAACAAATAAAGATGAATAGTTTAACAGTATCAGTGGCTGCAATGAGCCTAGCTAGCTAAGCTAACTGGTATGCTATAAAATGAATTGAGTCTGTAAATAGCAAGTAGTACTAGACAAAAAACATTTGATTCTGCAAAATGGTTCCTTCATGGCATGCACTATGTACTTACTTTGTTGTGTTTTACTTTTTATTCCAAACAGTATTTTAGTTTTTCTTCCATTAATGTAAATCTGAGACTGGAATTGAAATTTGTAGATGACAATTTCATGATACTTCTCACTGCTCTGAGATTCTGTTGCTGTGTCCTCTAATGAAATTATTACACAACTAAACAGTTTTCACAGACCTTCCTGTTTGTCTTGGAGCCACATCAGCTGAGACACGTCTACATGTTTCTGCAGCTCCTATGTTCATATTCAGCTAAATACCAACAGTTCTGAAGGAACCTGGTCTGTGCTTTAACAACACACTCAGGAAAAGCTTGTTCATCAACATGTCTGGCTGCATCAGGAAAATGTTCACTATCAACATTTGTTTTCTGCCAAATTATCCAGTGTAGAAACACAGCTGGTCAGCTGCTACTCCAGATGTCACAGGCTCACCACTGACCACTGGGGGGAAGAGGCCTCTACTAAACCTCATGGTGATCCATCCTGGTTCAGCTTGGCCCCAAGTGAGAGACCCACACAGCTGTACCCCACTAGCCTGCCTAAACACTGAGAACTCAGCAACACTAACACAGGCGCCTTGATTCAGCACATCAGTACTGTCTGAAACTTTTAGGGATCCTGGATTCTCAGTCTTCATGTGTCCAGTTATTTCCTGATTTGCTTCCACTGTGTATTTTCCTTTCAGCCAATCAGAACTCAGATCTGTTATCAGGTGTTTGGTGCTATGTGTCATGGTGGTCTTATATCGTATTGGGCCAGCAGGGGGCCAAGGGCTCAGCTCATCCTGATCCACTGATACAGGTGCTTCATATTTCAAGTCTTCAAAGGCGGCTACACCTTGGCACCACTGTCAGACTGGAAAATAACTAGCAGGTCACTAATGTCTGACACCTGACAGTCCATCTTTCTTTGGCTTGACTTGAAACCTGATCAGTGACACCAGTGAGACCAAACAGCCCCATCAGTTACACTGACATCACTTTAGGTAAATGACTGGTTTATAGACAGACAGTCTGACCTGTTTCAGTTTGGATTGGATTAGTTAGTGCTGACTAGCACTGCAGGCCTGTTTGACTTAGGTTGAGTAAATGTTCTGTTAATTTGCAGCTTTATGGACAGGGCAGGTACCTGAAGCCACCAAGTGTTTCATTAATGTGAGTTTAAATGATAAAGGGTAACTGAAAAATTCAAGTTGTGTTGTGTGACAAAGTATTTCACTCACCAACAAAGATCCACCATCAGTTCCCCAAACAGCTTCCAGATCATGATGAAAGGTTGGATCAGAGTTTGGTTTTCCTTAAAACTGCCTGTTGACTCAAGGTGATATTTCATTTGTTCATGCTGATTCTGAGCAGGTGGAATAATAAATATGTTTGTTCAGCATTGTAGCAGGCTAACATGCTGCTAGTGTGAGCAAAAACTACAGCTCCCATCAACATTTACCCAGAAATTCTCCACCAGCTGGGTTTTGTCTTTTATTTACATCCACAACATCAGCAGCAACAATCTGTTTAAAAGGGATTTGAAAGGTTTTTGCTGTATCTCTGCTGCCTACAACTGTCTACACTGTTCAGTCTGTCCTGCTGACACGTCTGAACTAATAAACACAGGAAAAGTCACATTAGGACGTTCTTTGACGTTATGGCCTTAAGGTTTGTGATGTTCTGTCTTACACTGGAGTATGTTGAATTTTATCTCAGGGAACATAATGTTTCCCCGTCAAGACAATAGAATATTTTTTATTTTGAGACTTATTTACTTACAGGAAACTGAAAAATTGGGCGTTGCTGAAGATGAAGATGCTCTGCAAACAGTCTCACTAAATAAATACCAGTGACTGATCATCTGGTGTCTTGTCTTTGACAGGCTGTCAGTCTTTACAGGTCTGTTCCCTACAGAGATATCAGCCTCATCTTTAACATCTGCATCATCTTCACCATGAAGACTCTGATTCTGGCTGCTCTTCTTTGTGCCCTGTTGGCTCAGACCTCAGCTCAGGGTGAGTATTACTACACTATATCTTGGGCATTTTGTGTGTATATATGTGTATGTATATGTAATACATTCCCATATTTTGTAAATAAATATGTAGTGTACCCCAACGAAGTGGTTCAGAGTTTGCAGATTTTTCCTTGGAACCTAACTAATAACTGTTCACGGAAACCCCCACAATTTCACAGAAACCGCAAATATGTCTATGTATTTTTTCGTGGCAATATAGAATTTTTCATGCGTTTTAACGCTAAATTATTAAGAACAATATAATTTACTAATTAGGTCACTAATTTATTTACTACTAATGTATTAAGCTGAGTATGAAATTAAATGAAAGTGTTTTGAGAGCATGTCTGGGGGCATATTTAGGGTTTAAACTATAAAAATAGGCATTTTTTCACAATTCGCAGGAACGTAACCCCCGAAAATTTGGAGGGTTTACTGTACCGTATTTTATGGACTATAAGTTGTACCTGAATATTAGTCATTTTTAGCAAAAACAGCCTTGCTGAACAGAAACCAGACTTTATTTACTTCACTTTGAAGTCTACAGTATAGCTGTTTCTTCTGGGCAACATGTTCACTTGTGTTACACTAGGAGTCAGAGCTTAACATGAACAGAAATGTTTTGACTTGGTCAGTGGTACAGTATTATCTTCATGATAATGCCAAGAGTGTATTCTAACGTTAGTGACTACTCAACAGAATTACAGTAAATAAACACATAAGTTGCAGGACAAACCTGAGAACAATAAAAAGCAAAACTTATAGACCAGGAATGATAGTATTCTGTGAGAGACTGCGTCAGTGTGGACCAGGCTGGAGCTTTACATTAGTTAGACTATGGCTCTACGTCTGTCTGTTTTTATATGTTTAATGAATCTTTACATTTATCTGAAAGTGTGTTTCCTTTATTTAAGCACTTATATGATTTTACTTTGCATTTTATTGTGAAGCACTTTGTGATTTTTATCTGTGAATGATTCTATATAAATAAACTTTACTTACGTATATTCAAATGTAAATGCACTCGTCAAAAGGTGATTCACATCTTTTCAGTGAATTGTTCATTTTTGGGAATTCACTAAGATTTACCAAGTGAGAAAGGACAGTAACATACAGTACATTATAGACTGTCATCTGCAGCCACAGCAGTATCAGCTGTCAGTTGTCTTTGACTCAAAATGGACAGTGCAATAGTACCCTTAAACCTCTTGTCTCCTCTCTCCATGTGGTCTTTTACTGAAGCCCAGCTGACAATTTTCCAGCAAACTGTATGTAGTGTTTACTAATTTAGTAACTTATGGTGTTGTCTCCATGGTTAATAGACCTTTGAAACCTGGTGTAACAGACTAGAATTATTTATCTGTGGCAGCACCTGTGTATTTCAGCGTCCACAAACAGGATAAATTTTGTGACACCCGGTGGCAGAAAGAGGGACTGCACTTTGGATTATTTTTAGTGTTAGCCCAGCACAGGATTAAAACCACTGCATTCTTGATGCAAAACAAAACGACTGCAAATACTGCTGTAAAAACGTGTGACACTTTGAATCGCTCCATGTGTAGTGTCCTAGAGCCCAACACAGATATGAAATGGATCAATATGATGTCTTCCCACCTGTTGTGTCTCTGCAAATGATGCTGACAGGATGTTCTGGTGATTAAAAAGTTTAATAATATGTACATAATGAGTTTTAGTGAGTGACAGGAAGAAATGTGACAATACTCTAATACTCAAAGGGAAAGTTTATTCTTAGTATCTTCACCGGAAACAGGAAGGTTAATTCAAATTCATGCAAAACTCAACATTATGCATTTTGTTTGTCTTCAGGATTCTTCCCACCTCTTTGTAAGTGGGGCTGGACAAGAATTAAATTCCGTTGCTACATCTTTGTTCCCAGAGCCATGACCTAGGCTGATGCTCAGGTAATCAGAGTGATGTGGATTCAGTCCACAATGATTCTACACTGTTTATTTGGTCTGTGTTCACTTTAACACTGGCATCTATTCCTGCCTTGGTGTTTTCCTACTACTCAGCTCATTTTGCTTCTTTACTGACTCCACTGTCTGTTTATCTGCACTGTAGAGAAACTGCCACACCCTGGGAGGAAACCTTGCACCTGTGCGTGATTCTCAGGAGAATGGGGCCTTTCAGAATTTGATTGGTCAAAGTAAAGCAGCATGGATTGGAGGCACTGATGCACAACAGGTAAACTGTTCATAAGGACAGTCTGACAGATAAATACTCAGCTGATATTCCACATAACAACTAATTCATGGCTTTGTAGCTCAAACCAGCCTGAATGTGTCTCTCCTGACTTATTCTGTGTCCCCTCCATCAACCCTAAACACAGTCAGTGTCCTGTGGTTGGATTTGTCTTCATCAGACACTGAAACACGTCACTACATTTGATTCTCTTCTGGTTTATAGGAGGGCAAGTGGAGATGGACTGATGGAACAGCTTTCACATACACAAACTGGGCTCCTGGACAACCTGACAACTGGCAGGGCAATGAGAACTGTCTACACATAACCACTGAAGGTAAATCACCAAAATGTCACTATAATAAAACAAACCATATGAACGTGAACGTCTCAGGTCTCAGGTCTTGGTCTGTAGCACTGACTGACTCACATGTTGTTGGTACTTACAGGTAGAAGGTTCTGGAATGATCTGGACTGTCAGACTCCTCTTCCATCTGTCTGTATCAAGAAGCTGTACTGATCCCAGGTCTGATCCAGAGGCATGAAATCCCTGTGAAAAGCACAAACACTGGTGGAGGTGTGTTTGTCTTTGCATACTCTCACATTTTGTGCCATCAGTCTCATAGAACCTGAATTCTACTGTATCTCATTTGACATCTTCTATCATATCCAGTATATATCATCTGTTTCTTTTCTATGGCTGTAACGCTACTGAAGGAAGGAAGAGACAAGTAACATAAACAGGAGCTGGACTGTCTCTGAGGTTTTGTGCCTTTAATAAGAGCAGACTGAATGTGTTATGGAAAGAATGCTTTGAGCTCCACTTTATTCTGCAGTCTGACTCTTCTTTCTTGGCTCATGCCAAAATAAAAGTCTATCAGCATTGAAACCAGTTGGTCTGTGTTTTCTGGCTCCTGTATTATGAAATTTCAAATCACACCAGACATAGCAAATAAATAAATAAATGATACTGTACAACATTATTTTTGAGGCTACTTATTGGAATTTTGTGCCCCACAATATGGACTGTAATTATCAAAGTTGCAAGATTTATGTTTTAAATAACGATGCATCAGACATGGTTTAGTTTTGATAAGTGCTGCCATCATTTGACCCATAGTCTGTTGTAGTTGTAGTATTGGTTCGGCTCACTAGGACCCTCAGCCGAGGTTCTTCTGGCTGTTGGTCTGACAAAATGACTCACAGAACCGTGGGGTCATTTCTGGGAACTCTTTAAGGTCGACCAGCTTGAAAACCCGACCATCCATCAGTAAACCTGGACTTGGACTAGACTTGGATCCAACACATTGATACAGAATATCTACCTCTGTATCACCCCAAGACCAAACAGTAGTAGAAGTTACACAGAGGAAAATATATACTTTTAGGTAAATGAGACGACCTTATATTTACATACAAGTCCAGTCCGACTTCTTTTGAGTTTGGACTTCATCATAGTGTTGACTAGTGCTCCAAGGTTCTTTGACTTCATTCAAATAAATGTTTTTCTAGATACACAGAACAGTTCTAGTACAGGACCTCCAGTGGCCTTTGACATGAGCTGATGGCCTAATAACAATAGTCCTTCAGACAGTTCAAGTCTCATCCAGTACAACTTTATACAGTATCTGACAGAAGTGAGTCCACACCTCACATTTTTGTAAATAATTTATTATATCTTTTCATGTGACAACTGTCAAGTTTACGCTACACTGACATGGTTCTTTTCCTGAAGGTAATGAAACACACGACAACTTTGTACCGAGTATATGTCTGCAAGTGAAAACGCCTCAGTTGCAAACGGAGAGAAGAGACTTTCTTCTCTCCCCCATGCGACTTACACCCTTCTCCCTCTTTTCACTTAGCAGTCCTTTATTTGTATAGTGGGGAACAAAACCAGACACAGGATACTTGGGTGCAATAAAACTTCAGTTCATCATGGGTCATAAGGTTATGGAGGTCAGCTGGAGAAACAGACCTCTCACATAAACATCCTGTCTTCAGATCTAATTCCACAATGGCAACAATTTGAACTTTTGTCCTTATAACCCCAACAACAACACTGAAGAAATGACACTTTGCTACAATGTAAAGTAGTGAGTGTACAACTTGTAAAACAGTGTAAATTTGCTTTCTCCTCAAAATAACTTAACACACAGCCATTAATGTCTAAACCGCTACCCTTTGGACCGGCGTGATGGATTGATTATGAACTGTTTTTTATTGTTTTATTTTATAAAACTTTTAACCTATTTTTAAAATTATTATTTTATAGGTATATTTGTTTCCTGTTTGTTTTGGTGTACGGCACTTTGTGTCAGCTATTGCTGTTCTTAAAGCGCCTTATAAATAAAAGTATTATTATTATTATTATACCGGCTCAGACGTTGCCTGGGTCAACAAGGTCTGCGTCAGGTGCTGGGGAACCAGGGCAGCCTGATATGAAGTGGGCAACTGGAACACGACACTCATGGACGAGGGCAGAGAATAGAGAACTGCTGGAACACTACTACATAAGTAATCCCAGGGAAAGGGGTTATATGAAGAGGATGTGGGACATATGGAAATTTGGAAACCCAGGCATGAAGAAATGATCAGCACCAGGAACTGACATGATCCACACCTACTGTCTAAAGAAGCTAACTCCACTCCATGAGCACCTGGCAGATCAAATGAACCAGCTACAAATAGATGGGACTCACCCTGAATGGATAACTGAAGGAAGGACAGTCTTGATCCTGAAGGACCCCCAAAAGAGAGCAGTCCCATCCAACTACCATCAATAACCTGTCTCTGCACAACATGGAAGCTCCTGTCAGGCATCATAGCAGCTAATACGAGTAAGCACATGGCTGAATACTTGAGCAGGGCCCAGAAAGGAATGGGGAAGAACACCAGGGGGGCAGAACTCTGTAAGACCAGACTGACCAACCTGTGCACTGCCTGGATTGATTACAAGAAAGACATCGAAGACATTGACTCACTGATCCACACCACCAGGGTCTACAGCAATGACACTGGAATGTTAATGTAAATGTACTGGAAGTAAAGAAGCCACAGAGAGTAAAGCAAGTCCTAAGAAGTAAGCTAAATGGGAAGAACAAGGTCCAAGCCATCAACACCTATGCCCTGCCGGGCATCGGATACCCCGCTGGTACAATAAGCTGGCCAAAAGAGGAGATAGAGGCTGCTGATGTCAAGACAAGGAAGCTCCTCACAATGCATGGAGAGTTTCACCCCAAATCCAGCATCCTGAGACTGTACACTAAGAGGACGGAAGAGGTCGAGGACTGGTGAGCATTATAGCCACCATCTGAGAAGAACCACCAAAGATCCATCAGTACATCAGGAAGATGGCCCAGAGCGATGGAGTATTTAGTGAATATCTCAGACAGCAGAAGCCCAAAGCAGAGGTCTTACTGGAAATTCCGGATTTTATCATAAGGATATTTGATTTTTTATTCAAAACTGTTTATTTTCTGTTAATCTGAGACCTAAATTTGTAGATGACAGTTTCCTGCTACTTCACACTGCTCTGAGATTCTGTTGCTTTGTCCTCTAATGACATTTTTACACAACGTAAAGGTTAATAAAACAGTTTTCACTGAGATATGGCACCACTGTCAGACTGGAAAATAACTAGCAGGTCACTAATGTCTGACACCTGACAGTCCATCTTTCTTTGGTTTGACTTGAAACCTGATCAGTGACACCAGTGAGACCAAACAGCCCCATCAGTTACACTGACATCACTTTAGGTAAATGACTGGTTTATAGACAGACAGTCTGACCTGGTTTCAGTTTGGATTGGATTAGTTAGTGCTGACTAACACTGCAGGCCTGTTTGACTTAAGTCAACTTTCCTTAATTTGCAGCTTTTCCTCCTCTGGGATAATGTTTGGTTAAATTCAAGGAAGATGCAATATAACCTTCTAATCTCAGAACAACCCTTAGACCTCCAGTAGGTCTTGTGAAGCTCCAGAGATTTCTGAGGCCACAGGAGACACTGTAGAGAATTCCTCCAGGTGGTATCTGGAAGTGCTGTCCTGAAGATCCCAGTAACTACCATGGATTTCTATAGTACTTAGCTATGGAAGGGGCAGGTACCTGAAGCCACCAAGTATTTCATTAATGTGACTGTAAATGATAAAGGGAAACAGAAAAGTACAAACTGTGTGACAAAGTATTTCACTCACCAACAAAGATCCACCATCAGTTCCCCAAACAGCTCCCAGATCATGACGAAAGGTTGGATCAGAGTTTGGTTTTCTTTAATACACATGACTGAACTAATAAACACTGAATAAAAGTCATAAAATGTTTCCCCTTAAGACATAATAGAATATTTATTATTTTAATACTTATTTACTTATTGGTGCTTCACTGGGTGGCTCAAAGAGTGGCATCTGGGAAACTGTGAAATTAATTCAGGGCGTTGCTGAAGAACATTTATGCTCAGCAAACAGCTTCACTACATAAATACCGGAGACTCCAACTCCCTGATCATCTGGTGTCTTGTCTTTGACAGGCTGTCAGTCTTTACAGGTCTGTTCCCTACAGAGATATCAGCCTCATCTTTAACATCTGCATCATCTTCACCATGAAGACTCTGATTCTGGCTGCTCTTCTTTGTGCCCTGTTGGCTCTGGACACAGCTCAGGGTGAGTATTGTGGTTTATCCTGCACCCTGTATGTATATGACAATAAAATTCATATTCATGTAAAACACATATATGCATGTATTGTATGTACAGCACTGTGTAAGTTTTAGGCACAAAAAGTAAAGTATGTTTTCAGAAATGATACTATAAATAGCTATTTTAGAATTATTTTATAGTGGTTTTCTCTCATTTTAGTTTCTGTGAATCAATTTTTCCTCAGTTTGTGGATTTTTTAAGGTTTTTAGTAATTTTATTGACTTTCTAATGAAAGGCTAACAGCCCCATTATGGTTCTCTGGTCTAGGGGCCCCTGAGACACTCTGGGCCCCTGAGAACCTGCTGAGACAGACATGTTCAGTAATCCATCCATGAACTAAAGTTCCTAACACTTGTACAAGATTCAGTTCTCTGCTCAAGAAAATGAAACGTTACTTCTGGTTGATGCCTCATTGACCCCAACTATAAAACGTAGAGATTCTGTTATTGGAGTTTTAACACTCTGTAAGAGTTAGACCTCTGAAGTTTACCTGACCCCATGAATTTACTACAAATTATACTGCACACTTCTACCTGTTGAATCACTTCAAGGCACCAAATGGATTTATACTTCATACAGTACTTCTATAAAACATGAAATACATCCTGAATTGTCTTTATGGTCATTTCTCTATTTTATCACTTTCATCAAAGGTGCTGCCCCAAAACAACAAACATGGAAGTGAAAAATTCATGAACAGCGTCTTTCTGGGATACATGGAAGAGGTTTAACTTCAATGCAAACTCAATAATATGTGTTTTTCTTTGCTTCTCTTCAGGCCAGTGTGGAGACAAACCAGCTTGTCCCTCTGGTTGGACTGACTACAAAGACCGTTGCTTCTTCTATGTTCCCAAAGTCACGTCCTGGCCTGCTGCTCAGGTAATCAGAGTGATGTGGATTCAGTCCACAATGATTCTACACTGTTTATTTGGTCTGTGTTCACTTTAACACTGGCATCTATTCCTGCCTTGGTGTTTTCCTACTACTCAGCTCATTTTGCTTCTTTACTGACTCCACTGTCTGTTTATCTGCACTGTAGAAAAACTGCCAGTCCCTGGGTGCAAACCTTGCATCTGTGCGTGACAAAGACGAATATGCGGCTATTCAGAATGTGATACTCTCTGCCAGCAAAGACAGTAAAAAAGCATGGATTGGAGGCTCTGATGCACAACAGGTAACAGATTCTGACACTTTACACTCATATACTATCGTCTGCCTCATAATGAACCGCCCACATTAACCACTATGCCACTCAGGTGTGTTATGGTAGTTGAAGGTAACGTAGGTATAAGTCCTGCTATCCAGGGTCACAGGGGGCTAAGGTCTCCAGGTGGGTCTGAACTTGTTCAGCTTCATCCTGTCAGAAGCTGATGACAGAGACACAACCCACTGTTGTCTCTGAGCAGCTGCAGCCCTCATCATCTGTCCTGCTCTTTGTTTTGGTTCCTGACACATGTGGAGCTGTGGCTCTTGATTTGTCGTCTGCTTTACCTCACAGTCACGTCACTCACAGTGTGTCACCGGCGACAGCGTTGTACTTGGTCTGTGCTTTTAACAGCTATTGTAACTGTGTATCCAGAGAACGTCTTTCTCAAAGACAGATTTAAAAAGTCACACTGAGGCTGTATGTCTGTGCCAGCCAGCCAAGTTACGCTATGCATGCTGGGACACCGTACAACACCACTGACTATACATCAGCCACAGGGGGATGCCTGGCGCAAAGCACTCTGGGTAAAGGAAAACTGGCTGGTTACCTTATCTGTTCTATTGTTCTACTGTGTGTGTTCTGGTTGTGAACTGTTCATTGTGTGTTCTGGAGTTAATACAGGGGTTTGGGAGCATGTGTGTCGTGTTTTGGGGAGATGGGTTAGTGGCACCGTAAGTGTGGAGGATTGTTGTGGGAGGGACCTCCCTGATGATGGGGGCCTGTAGGGAGATGGAGTTTGTTATACTGAGTTGTGGTGCTAATAAAGGCAAATATAGGCTTGTGCAAAGAAGTAGTTTGGGTGTCCTTAGTTAACTAGCTGCAGTCTAGGTAGACCTGTCAGATTGCTGCAATATAAAATACTACGCTGTTCTGTTGTTCCAGAAGGGTTCATGGTTCTGGGCTGATGGAACACCTTTCATATACACAAACTGGTCTCCTGGACATCGTGATAACAAGGATGGCAATCAGAACTGCATTCAAATGAACTTTGGAGGTAACTCACCAAACTTTGGTAATAGACAATCTGTCTATATACTGATGTGACCATGGCCTCAATAGACAGTCTCAGGTCTTGGTCTGTAAAAGAGAGAGTAAAACAAAAGGATTTGCCTTCCCATGTAATCCTGTTTATTAGGGATTTTTCTACCAGTAAAGTACATGTAAAATCAAACATTTTAAAATTAGATTTAAATGTGTGAAGAAATGTCTTTGTTACTGTCTGTGTTAAAAATGTGTCCAGCTGCTGTTCCAAAGCTGTCCCTCTTCACAGTTAGAATCCAGGTGGAATTACTCATGTCCAGTAAACACGTCTTCACACGACTTCAGTTCACCAATCAATCCATCCATCCATCCATCCATCCATCCATCCATAAAGATATTGTAGATTCTGGTTTGCACAGATGAGGCCATGAGGGTTGAATCCAGATATTGTTCTCCTGAAATATGTTGATCTTGTGATCATGATGACATGTGAAACTGATCCAGGGCGTTGTTGGACCAGAGACACTGAGTCTGTCTTCGTGGAAAGGCATTGTTGTGGCAAAACAACCGTTGTTGGATGAGCAATAAAGAGAGAGCAGACCGACTGTCTTTTATGAATATATTTCTTGCAAGAAAGGAACAAACATAGTTGAACACAATTGATCAGGGTCTTCCCATGTTGTTCCCCAGTTGCTCAGCCCCTACTAGGCTGAGGCCGCTACTTATACAGACATGCAAAGTAAATGCAAATAATTGTTCGTTTAATCAGATAATTAGGTCTGTACTTCCCTATTGTTCTGAAAAGTGATAGAGGGTAGAGTGGTAGAGGGAACAGGTCTGGTTTTAGGATTTATACCCAACTGTGGTGGACTTCCAAACAGGATTCAAAGGGACTGAGATTTCCCCTGTGTCTATGTCTCATTCTCATATACATGACCACCAATGGCAGGGCTTTTGGCCGAGCCTCACAGCACTTTGCCAGCTTCTGCTTGAGGGTGCCATTTTCTCTCTCAACAGCTCCCCCACTGGCTGGATGATATGCGCAGTGTCTTTTGAGATCAATACCTAAGAAAGAACCCACTTGATTAATTGCTTCATTTACAAAGTGTGTGCCGTTGTCGCTGCTTACACCTAGGAATGATTTCAGTGAGCAACGCTTTGGCTACAACCTGGCTGCTGGCATGTTTGGAAGGAAACACTTCAATCCATTTAGACCACATGCCAACCATAACCAAACAGTATTTCTTCCCTTCAGCTGGAGTGAGCTCAATGAAGTCCATCATCAAGTGTTCAAAAGGACTTGTAGGCGGTACATGTGCTGCTTGAGCCTGTGTGTGTGTGCGGCTGCTGTTATATGTAGCACAAATCATACAGGACTGACAAAATTTCTGTGCATAGGACGTAAAACCTTTTACAAACCAATGTTTTCTTATTGCAGCTACCATCCCCCCTTTTGACGCATGATCCAGGCCATGTGTCAATTTTGCATAATGAGGGAAAAAGTGTTTCGGAAGACAAGGTTTCCCATTAGGTCCCCACCAAACTTCATCTCTGTACTCAGCATCAGCCGCTCTCCAGGTCTTTCTCTCCTGTGGTGAGGAGAAACTTTGCAGAGCTGAGAGGGAGAGAGGTGGAGAGTCAGCAGACAAACAGATAGTGTCGAGTGGGAGTGGTCTCAGAGCTGCGGCCTTTGCAGCTGCATCAGCTTTGCGGTTGCCCCTGGAGACAGTGTCATCCCCCTTAGTGTGAGCTGCACATTTGCAGACAGATATTTGTTTAGGCAACAGCAATGCATCAAGAAGATCTGCAACTTTATCATGATGAAGAATAGGTTTTCCATCTGATTTTAAAAAGTGTCTGTGACACCAAAGGGCACCATAGTCATGTGTTATGCCAAACACATATCTAGAATCTACCCAAATTGTCACAGATTTATTCTCCGCCAATTTACATGCTTCTGTGAGAACCACTAACTCAGCCGCCTGAGCTGAGTAGTGTGGTGGTAATGGACCAGACATTAAAACAGCATGTTCAGAGCAGACAGCATAACCCACATGAGCAGTACCAGTGTCAGAATTCCTGAAAGCTGAACCATCCGTAAATAGAATGAGGTCAGGATTTGTTAGTGGGGTCTCTTTTAAGTCGGGTCGTGGTGAGCAGACCTGTTGGAGGGAAGCAACACAGTTATGAGGTTCTCCATCATCAGGAGTTGGAAGGAGAGTTGCAGGATTCAGAACAGTACAACGTTTCACTGTGATGTTAGGCATGTCGAGAAGAACCGTGTTGTATCGTAGCCACCTGGCCGTAGACAGGTGCGAGGTTTTCTGCTCCAACAGGATTAGTGAAACGGCATGTGGCACCAATAGAGTCAGGTCAGAACATCCCACAATGTCACGTGATGCTACCACTGCCTTTTCTGCTGCCGCTACAGCACGAAGACAGCGAGGAAGACCAGCAGGAACAGGATCCAGTTTAGATGAAAAGTAAGCCACAGGTCTAAGTTTTCCACCATGCTGCTGTAAAAGTACAGATGTCATACAACAGTTTTTCTCTTCAACAGTCTGCACAAAGGCTGTGTGGGAACAGGAAGTCCAAGTGTTGGAGCAGTTTGCAAAGCCAGCTTCATGTTAACAAATGCCTTTTCTGCTTCAGGTGTCAGGAGACAAAACAAGAGATTCCAGGCTTCGTCTCAGCGCCTCATTGAAGATAGTCGGACTTTCACAATAACCCTGACACAGACGAGTCCATGTCCATGTTTTCCCTTGAAACTGAAAAGCAAACCAAAATCAACTGTCTGAATGAACAGGCACACTAAAGAAAGCATTAGCCAAGTCAACAACTGAAAACCACTGAGCAGATGAAGGCACCTGTGAAAGAATAGTGTAAGGGTTAGGCACATTATTAACACGAGGTTGCACAGCGTCATTCACTGCTTGTAAATCCTGTACAAAACACCATTCAGTAGGTTTGTCTGCATCTCTGATCTTCTTCACTGGAAAAATGGGAGTGCAGCAAGGACTGTTATCACATGGCACAATAATACCCGCTTGCTTGAGTGACTCAAAGACAGGTGTAATACCATCAATGGCCTCCTGTTTCAGAGGATATTGGCGTCTGCGGGGTCTGTATGTAGACTTTGGTGTTATCATGACTGGTTCACAGTTCTTGATAAGGCCTACATCATATTTATGCTTTGCCCAGAGTGTGTCTGGCACTGTCTGCAGCGCTGGAGTCAAGGCAAACTCAGTATCAGACATTAGTGTGTGACAAGATGTGTGTCTGTGAGATTCAGGTACCAAAGCAACTGTGCGTGTGGCGTGCACAACAGAAGTATAAGATTTTCTGTAAGCTTTCATTGAAAATGAATACATCACATCTGGATCTGTATCAACAGTTCTCCAGTCATGTACAGATAAACAACGTCTAACAAAAGGGCCCAAATCTCTCCACTCTTCAAGTTTAGATTTGGATAGAGAGATGTGTGGAACTGAATTAGAAACAGAAAAGAGTCTCTCCTGCTCATCTAATAGAGAGACTGAGAGTGCACATCGATTGGTCGACCAAAATAAGAAAGTGGTAGCCAATTTATCAGCTGATTTTCTCTCCCACAATTTTTCAAATGTTACATCAGAACCAAATGACACATGTGCTGTACAATGTAAGTCTCCGACAGTCATAAACTCTGTGTTCTCAGGAGACACAAGATTATGAGTTATGTCAATCAAGTCTGCAGACAATGTGGATTGTTGTAACTGCCACTCGTATGCATACATCAGAGAATCTGAACTGTGTTTGACCATGTGTGTGGTCAGTAGGTCTTCGTTGGCTGCAACTTGGACACCTTCTGGTGTTGAAATTAAAGAAATGCCCAATTTAATCATCAAATCTCTCCCTAGTAAATTCATAGGCCACAAAGGTGATAACATAAAAGCATGCTTGAAAATGTGACCCAAAGTGTGTACACATGTTAACGGTTTAGTTAAATACTCTTTTACCGTCTGGCCAGAAGAACCAATACTGTAAATGTAATTTCCTGTCATTGTCGGAGGGACTGACAATGCAGAAGCTCTTATGATTGATCTTGTAGCTCCAATATCAACAAGAAAACTTAAATCTTCCCCATTAACCTTTAACACAAGCTCTGGAAGTCTGTGTAGACTCTCATTTTCATAATGCACATAAGTTCCTTGCTCAGGCTTAATCTTTTCCTCCAATGCCTGTATACACTGTGACAACATTTCTGAATCAGTTGCAGGCAAGCATTCTTCATTGCAGTTAGCTTTTAGTGGCATATCAGTGTATGTGAGTGTAAGCGTGTCTTCATTGCAGTGTGTGTCAGTGCCCTTACCTCCCTCCTCTGTACCCGGTCGCTGTGGCCGGTCCTCCAGCCTGTTGTCCTGCCGTCAGTTACCCTGAGGTGCAACTGGACATTCAGCTGCACGATGTCCAGTTCCTTGGCAGTGTGGGCATCCTCCCAATGTGGAGTTGCAGTCTCTAGCCCAGTGTCCCTCTTTTCCACATCGGAAACAGACATCCTTGCTCCTTCTGTTATCTGTATTTGCATTCTTGAAGTTGCCTCTGCGTTGTCCACGACCTCTACGTCCCCCCTCTCGCTTGTAGTAGTTTTGGTTAGTTGCAGAATGCAACATTGTCATTGAAGGCAAATGAAGCTCCTTTCTCTGTTTCTGACCATATTCTTCAGCATGAACTGCATGTCTGCGCACCTCGTCCAGACGTGCTCCCTTGTTCAATCCAATGCAGGTTAGACGCACAACTTCTTTCTGTGTGCATGCTGTGACTTTTCCCATATCTATCAGGCATGGAAAGGCAATTTTCACCTTTGTCATCAGTCGAGTGATTGTCTCTCGATATGTGGTGTCATTGTGTTCCCAGGTGACATGTTTACAGCGCAGTTCAGGAGGTGGCAGATCAGGTGAGAGTTTCTGTAGGTCTGCCTCTGACAACTTTGCTGCCAAAACACGTCTTAGTTCAGCTCCTGTGGGCCGGAACTCCTGGCAGAATACTCCTAGGTGATATGAAAACTTTTCACCTGAATCCGTTGGAGAAGGAAGGTGACTTGCTGATGCCTGAACATCATCCTCAGTCCATGCTCTGAAAACCAGTTGTGGACCCTGTGGGCCCCCAACCTCAACCATAGGCATCGTGTATGTCCGCGCCTGTCCGTTGGGTGATGGATCAGACTTTAGCATCAACCCAAATGAGGGCTGAGGCACAGAAGTTGGTGCTGGTGATACTGGGGGCCAACCCACAGGCTGCGATTGCGGTGAGAGCATATATTGCTGTTGTGGTGAGAATACAGGTTGTTGTTGGGAAAGCACAGGCAGCTGCTGTGGTGTGAGAGTAGGTGGAGACGGAGTGGCCTGTGGAGGTGGAGCTGATGCACTGACTGTCTGAGGGCTGTACTGCTGTGTTCCCCCTTCCTGGAATGATAGAGGTGGAGGGGGTGGCGGAAGAGGTGGAGATGGTGGTGGTGGAGGTGGTGGTGGTGCAGGGCCTGACAGACAGGAGTCCAGGTCAGAGTCCAGTTTCAGCGCCGTGTGAATCTGAGGATAGAGACAAGAGACACCGGGAGTATTTGGGAGTTGTGTAATCTGCTGTGATATATTCTCCCTCCTTCCATCTTTAACATCTGAAGTGAAAGACACATCTGAGGATTTTGAGCCTTTCCACTGCTTTTTATCAACCTCATCCTCCGAAGTATTAGATTTAGGCATTACTTTTTGCAGTTGTTTTCTTTCCCTGTACTCTACCTCATTCTTCCACAGTCTCAAACACTCTTCATGCATTTTATAGTCTTTTTACAGCAATTTTAGTTGATATTGTCTTTTTCTTCACCAGTTTTGCTTCTGCTTCCTTTAACCTTTCCTCCAACTTCTCCAATTGGTTTTTACTCAAAGAATCTCCCTCAGGGAACCCATAATCATTTATCCATGTTTGTAGGCATGCCACCGCTTTGTCACCATATTTGCCCCTCATGATGTCGACTATCGGACCACGCTGACCCATATTTGTGGGTCTCCTACTTTCAGTTTGTCCCATCCCTGATGGACTAAAAGTACCTCAGCACAGACTATCTGCGGAGACGATCCTGAGTCCCGGACTCTTATGTCTAGGATCGAGTAGACACCAGCCGGAGGTTCCGAACCCCTTATTTAAGTCTACGGCTGTTTAGACCCGTATTCTAAGGATAACACTAAAGCCTGAGTTCCTAACCCCTGAGTCCCTGACCCAATCAGCTTTAGATCGAAGGTTCCCAACCTAATCAACTTAGAGTACTGACAGCCCGATTGTCTTCCCCAACTGGACAAACGTAGTGACAAAACAGTTTTGTTTTTTTTTTTTTTTCACATTGAATAATATTTCAGTCTATGGATTATGGATCCCATTTTACCAATTTATGTCTCATTACGACTCACCCGGTAAGATAAATTTTTGAGCTCGAAGATCAGGGCAGACGCACACAGTCCTCCATCTCTACGCTGTTCATCAGCGGAGGTTGAGGCTGAAGATTGATGCTTCAGGGTGTCGACTATCCCCTGTACCCGTCTTCCCCGACGACCACTTGACAGATCTCAGTGGAACCTCCAAAATTGTTGTGGCAAAACAACCGTTGTTGGATGAGCAATAAAGAGAGTGCAGACCGACTGTCTTTTATGAATATATTTCTTGCAAGAAAGGAGCAAACATAGTTGAACACAATTGATCAGGGTCTTCCCATGTTGTTCCCCAGTTGCTCAGCCCCTACTAGGCTGAAACCGCTACTTATACAGACATGCAAAGTAAATGCAAATAATTTAACACCAATAACACCTAGTGTCCTAAGGAACCTTTCTCCCAGATACTATTCACCAACATCCTTGAGAACACTGTGTCCCTTAGTGTAAGACTATACTAGGTCAGGAAGAATAATCAATCATTAAAACTAATTTTTCCATTACAGCATCCAGGTTGTCTGGGACATTTCCACACTGCCATCCATATCATCCACTGGCCTGGCTAAAAACTGGGAACGTACCAGCTCTAGAGTTTGCATGGACACAAAACATCCAGGTGTCTCAGTCTGTCCAGCGTTCTGTCTCCTCTGAATGATCCTTTGAGCCAATCACAACTTAAGGCACAAGATCCATATATGGTCCAGGGCCAGCATCAAGGGACGGTCTCTGCTTAACCTGCCTGGCTGAACACATTTAAGTTACGTCTGTGAATTTAAGGCACAACAAGACCATATTTCCTCAATACTCATGTACACGACCAAACACAGGCCACAGTTACTGTCAACACACTGTACTTCTAAGGAAATGAGATGATCTTATATTGAGATTTAAAATCTAGTCTGACCTGTTTGGAGTTCGCAGTTTGGACTATCAAGTGCTGACTAGTGCTGCCAGGCTCTCTGACTTAGGTCAAGTACTTTAATAAGAAACTGGAATTAAAGTGGAGCAGTGTTTTCTAGGTAATAGGAACTTATCTGGTATGAGAGGCTCCAGTGGGATCAGCTTCATCTTTAACATCTGCATCATCTTCACCATGAAGACTCTGATTCTGGCTGCTCTTCTTTGTGCCCTGTTGGCTCTGGACACAGCTCAGGGTGAGTATTACTACACTATATATTGTGTGTATATATGTTTATGGAATAGATATGCAGATGTTATAAATGTATATATTCTGTGGATCAAACCAAATGACTTCTGCGTTAAGTTTCCTAGAGCCCAACACAGATATGAAATGGATCAATATAATGTCTTTCCACCTGTTGTGTCTCTGGAAATGATGCTGACAGGATGTTCTACACAGAGCTGCACTGCCCAAATTCCAACCCAGTCTATTAGAGTTTGTGTTATTGGACTTTGACCACTTTGTTCATCAGAGTTAGATACAACATCCTGCACATTTCCTTCTCTCTGACTTACTTTAAGGCAAACTAAGGGCTTTGTACTTCTTCATACATTAAGACACATCAGAAATAAAACCTGATTATTTCCTTTATGGTCATTTCTGTATTTTCTCACCTTCATCCAAAGATGCAGCTGTGGACCAAAGGAAACTGTTTAATAATTATGGACATAATGAGTTTTAATGTGTCAGAGGAAGAGATGCAGTGATACCCTATATAACATATATATATGTATATTCAAGGAGAAAGTGGTTAATTTTACTAGCCCAACACAATGAAGGGAAACAAAGGTAATTGTTAGTATCTTTGTCAGAAACAGGGAGGTTGTTTAAATTCATGAGAAACTCAACATTATGCATTTTGTTTGTCTTTAGCATTTTCCTTTGATTGTCGTGACGTTTGGAGGCCCAGTAAAAATCGTTGCTTCACCTATGTTCCCAAAGCCATGACCTGGACTGATGCTCAGGTAATCAGAGTGATGTGGATTTAGTCCACAATGATTCTACACTGTTTATTTGGTCTGTGTTCACTTTAACACTGGCATCTATTCCTGCCTTGGTGTTTTCCTACTACTCAGCTCATTTTGCTTCTTTACTGACTCCACTGTCTGTTTATCTGCACTGTAGAAAAACTGTCTTCGTCAGGGTGGATGGCTTACATCTGTGCGTGATGCTGAGGAGTATGCAGTGATTCAGAAAGTGATCACTGATGCTAAAGGGACAGGACTCACATGGGTTGGAGGCCATGATATTACAGAGGTAAATTCACACAGTCTGACAGATAAATACTCAGCTGATATTGGCTTTGTCTTAATGTCATATTGTTACCATCACAATGAACAGCCTACATTACCCACAATGCAGCTGGACTGCTGACAACAATGGACATGTGTTATGGTAGAAGCTGCTAATGTTGATTCTCCTTCCTCATTGTCAAACTTCAGTCCAAACCAACACTGACTCAGATCAGACACTCAGTCATTTTATCAGATGTCATGAAGTTCTTCTTTAAAGAACAACTATTGAATTCTCTTTCTGCACTGTTCACATAATCACTGACTCTTGGTGACTGATGTTGACACATAACAACTAATTCATGGCTTTGTAGCTCAAACCAGCCTGAATGTGTCTCTCCTGACTTATTCTGTGTCCCCTCCATCAACCCTAAACACAGTCAATGTCCTGTGGTTGGATTTGTCTTCATCAGACACTGAAACACGTCACTACATTTGATTCTCTTCTGTTTTATAGGAGGGCAAGTGGAGATGGACTGATGGAACACCTTTCAAATACACAAACTGGCGTCCTGGACAACCTGACAACGATCAGGGTAATGAGGACTGTCTACACATTTTTACTGAAGGTAAATCACCAAAATGTCACTATAATAAAACAAACCATATTAACGTGAACGTCTCAGGTCTCAGGTCTTGGTCTGTAGCACTGACTGACTCACATGTTGTTGGTACTTACAGGTAGATGGTTCTGGAATGATCTGGACTGTCAGACTCCTCTTCCATCTGTCTGTACCAAGAACGTGTGATGATCCCAGGTCTGATCCAGAGGCATGAAATCCCTGTGAAAAGCACAAACACTGGACTGTCTCTGAGGTTTTGTGCCTTTAATAAGAGCAGACTGAATGTGTTATGGAAAGAATGCTTTGAGCTCCACTTTATTCTGCAGTCTGACTCTTCTTTCTTGGCTCATGCCAAAATAAAAGTCTATCAGCATTGAAACCAGTTGGTCTGTGTTTTATGGCTCCTGTATTATGAAATTTCAAATCGCACCAGACATAGCAAATAAATAAATAAATAAAGCTGAACATCATTCAGGAACAGCTTATTGTTAATTCCTGCCCCACCATATGCACTATAATTATAGAAGTTACAAGAGTCATGTTTTGTTGACTGTGGTGTTGCACATGAAACAAAACTACATAAATACACTGATGTATCATCATCCAAACATCAGACAAACATTTATTTTATTGCAAAAGTGAATCAGTGACCATTTAGTTTAGATTAGTGCTGCCCCCATCTGGACGTCCTAGGTCAACTTTTTCAGAATAGTTGTGGTTCTGGGTGGCAGGACTCAAATGATGTGCAGTATTTCAGGGGGGGTCAGGCTCACAAATTAGCATGAACTGAATATATTATGGACAGAAATATGAAAAACATGTGACTGTTATTTAAGATACAAGAGGAGACAACTAAAGTGTCCAAACCTCATTCTGTCTCAGAACTACAGCTCATTACTGTGACACAAGCATTTTACTTACTGTCATACATTCCTCTGTGCATCCACCTGGGGGCGCTGTTCTCTACGATTCCTGAGGAGATCTGGTGTTTAATGTGATGACAGATCAGACACACAATTACTCCAGTGGCTCTCATGACAACTGGACTTTCATTTTTTAGGTTGAAACGACTACTCATCCAAGTAGCTTCTTCAGTCTGAGAGAAAGCTGGACTGGAACCTAGAATTTATCTCCCAGGTTGGTTTCACTCCACCCCTAGACCCATAGGCTCATTAGGTCCATCCATCCATCCATCTTCTATACCCGCTTTTTCCTTGTTCAGGGTCACGGGGATCTGCTGGAGCCTATCCCAGCTCTCTCTCGGGTGGAAGGCAGGGGTACACCCTGGACAGGTCACCAGTCTGTCGCAGGGCCACATATAGACACACAAAGACAGACAACCTCACACACTCACACTCACTCCTACGGGCAATTTTAGAGTCAGGCTCATTAGGTGAGCTATGTAAATCAGGTGAGAGTCTTTAGACCCACAGTCCTGAGTTGGTTTCACATCACACCTGGTCTGAATAGGTCTCGTTAGGTGAACAAAGGTGAGCTCAGGTGAGGGTCGTTAGGATCTAATGGTGGACTCATGTGACCCCTCTGATTCACCAACTGGCTGCTGAGTGTGTCCTCTCTGTAACACATTTGATGTGTTACTTAATTTCCTGGGAAAAGATGAAAGGACAGGGTGGAGAGAGGTTATGTCTGAGCCCTCCACTAATGACCCTCACCTGAGCAGGTGTTTCCTCTCAACCTGCACTTCAATCTGGACAACGGATCAAATAAAACTGCAGCTGTGTGTCCTCACACTGACCTGCCGAACCCTCGGCCTTGGAACTGTCCTGGACCAGTTCCCAGTTGCTGCTCAGTCCTTTATGTTCTCCTGGATTCTTTATTGGAGGCCGAAAAGATTCTGACATTCGTGCGTGCCAGGACTCCACAGACGCAGCGGGTCATGTGCGTCTCATGTCACACACCTGTAGCGATGACGCGGACGCATGATGTGACGTGTTTAAGGACCATGAATGGTTGTAAAAAGCAAAACTTCCCTCCCACAGAACAGCTCGTTGATTAACCTTTGGAGAAAGAGTTTCAACTTATTTCTATTTTTTTATTATTGAACTGATTTGACCTCAGCTGTGATGTTTCTCACCAAATCCACCTAATCAATCAGGTTTTAGGTCATTAATTTATTAATAAGTTATATTTATTATTATAACGTAAAACCAAAGAAAAAAGCTCTGAGCATGTTGGCAAATGTGAGTCTGGTCCCAGCTGGTGTCTGGACTCTAACAGGATCAAACTGGAACAGACAAACCCAGCTGCCTCAGGAACAGGCCTCTGTTGTGTTGTTGTTTGTGCGCAGCAGCAAAGACACAGCTCAGTGAGCAGGAATGTATCACCAGCTTTTCATCACCAGGCAAACAGGTTGAACATCTGCAGATCATCAGGGGGAATCTCAGTGATCTGATGAAAACCTGTCCCAGCCTGCACCACCCTCACCGCCACGCTCTGTTAGAGTCCAGTTCACTTTGTGTTAAAGAAGAACAGCAAACAGCACATTAAACATCTATATTGTAGTAACATGTAGTTAGATGTTTACACATTTACAGGTCACTCACAACGGGTTCCTGACACAGGACTTACTTAGGGGGATCAAATACTCATCAAATATCTCCACATGAACCTGGTTCCACTGGACCAATACCTGAAAGAGTTTCAATGTAAACCTGATGTGTTGACACTAGTGTCGCTGTTTACACAGTAAACCTGATAAAGGAGACCAGAGAACGAGCACCGACTTAAACATATCAACCAAGGGGGACCAGTGGATCTGTAGTTCACTGGTCTTATACCCTGGTCAGTTTCAGCTGATTTGTTAGATCTGAAATGATAAAATAAGTTTCAGATCAGGCCAAATTAAAACCAGGAGAAGAGTAAATGAGCTGCCCAGTGTACAGACCCACACTGACCCTCAGGAGCTGCAGGATTTAAAGGTTGTCAATGGATTCCTGCCTCTTTTCATTCAGTTCCTTCATGTCAGTTGTTTACTGGACATCCATCTGCTCCTCTGGCTCTTCTAGACACATTAGGACATGGTCCTGGTTTATATTACCCCCCCTGTCTATTTTTGTGCCCTGTAAAGTCTTTCTCCATATCAACTTCCATCTCCTTATGTTCCACACATGTCCTCTTCCTGTCTGTCTGTGGCAGATCCACATCAGACTGTTCCATTTCTTTATTTTGTCTCTTTACTCTCTTGACTTTTCTTTGTCTCATATTATTATCAGGTTGTGGAACACTGTCCATCTCCTTCTCCTGTTCTTCTCTCTGACCCTTAGTTCTTCTTACAGCATTTACATCCTATTGTTTCTCTTCCTGCAGCTGTTCTTTATCAGTGTTGATGCCTGATTTGTCAAACACGCCTCCCAGTGATCCATGATCTGTTTTTTCCTCCCAACTCTCTGCTTTTCCTTCGGGACTCTCTGCTTTTCCTTCGGGACCCTCTGCTTTTCCTTCGGGACCCTCTGCTTTTCCTTCGGGACTCTCAGCGCTTCCTTCGGGAGCCTCTGCTTTTCCTTCGGGACCCTCTGCTTTTCCTTCGGGACTCTCTGCTTTTCCTTCGGGACCCTCTGCGTTTCCTTCGGGAGCCTCTGCTTTTCCTTCGGGACTCTCTGCTTTTCCTTCGGGACTCTCTGCTTTTCCTTCGGGACCCTCTGCTTTTCCTTCGGGAGCCTCTGCGTTTCCTTCGGGAGCCTCTGCTTTTCCTTCGGGACCCTCTGCTTTTCCTTCGGGACTCTCTGCTTTTCCTTCGTGACCCTCTGCTTTTCCTTCGGGACTCTCTGCTTTTCCTTCGGGACTCTCTACTTTTCCTGATTTCTCAGGCTGCCGTCTTGTTTCTTCTGGATGTCTCAGAGGTTTTTCTTGTTGTCGATTTTCCGTCTGCAGCTCGTTTCCTTCTGTTTTTCTTGTCTTTGTGGTTTCTTGCTGTATTTGGAGCTCTGTCCTCTCTGGAACGTCTCCACTGACTGATGGGAGTTTATTCTCTGTCTCCTTCCTCTGATCCTCTGCTGTCACTTCTGTCTCTATAGTAACGTGGCTCTGGTTTCCTTTGTGATCTTTTTGTTTATCTGAAACATGTTGTCTGTAGTTTCCATTCATTTCCATTTCCAGCTCTTTCTCATCTTCCTCTTTCTGTGTTCCTTCCCGAGACTCTGACTGAAGGTTCCTCTGGTTCTCCACCCTCTGTCTTTCTGCCTCCAGCTGCGTCTGTTCTCTCTGGTTCTGCTGTTGCTTCTTCTGCCCTGTCGATGCTAAACTGATGATTTTCTTTGGTGTCTGATCAGTGTAACAGTTTGAAGATTTGGTCTTTGTCTTCCCTTCACTCTTGTCAACATCAGACTTCACTTTACTTTCAGACATGAGCTGCTCTGTTGGTCCTTCCGTGACCTCTGGAAGTCCTGAATCTTCTTGTACTGGTTTATCGTTCCCCTCAGCTTTCACTGGTCTTCC
This sequence comes from Mastacembelus armatus, assembly GCF_900324485.2. Classification (NCBI taxonomy): domain Eukaryota; kingdom Metazoa; phylum Chordata; class Actinopteri; order Synbranchiformes; family Mastacembelidae; genus Mastacembelus; species Mastacembelus armatus. The sequence continues at coordinate 17,159,535 of NC_046650.1, read as the reverse complement.
TGTCAGCTCCTGGTCTTGGTGTGTTTCTCTTTCAGTCACAACTTGAGGATCTTTGTGTTCACCTTGACACTTGATCTTCTTCTCTCCTCCACTGTCCACATTATTCTCTTCTTCTCTTCCTGACAGAAGCAGTAACTTCTCTTCTCCTTCATCCACAGCCTGGAGTTCAGTGTTATCAGCGTTAGTCTTCATCTCTTCTTCCATCGTCTGTTCAGCTCCATCCTCAGGACTCTTCCTCTTGTTTTCTGTGTGGGGAGAAGAAGGAGAACATGGTGGAGTTTGTGGAGGAAGTTTCTGACTTTTTAGAAACTGGCTGTAACTTTTAACACTTAGAAAAAACCTTCAGTCATTTTGGGACTTACTGGATTTGTTTTGTCTCAGTCTCCACACGAGGAAGACGACAGCAAAACAAACCAGGAGGAAAAGAAAAGCACCAACAACAAAGCCAATATAGAGAGCTGAGGTACTGGGAGTACTGGTAGTACTGGGAGTACTTGGAACCATGAAGAAATCATCTGCAATGACACAGAACATGTTTATCTAAGATGTAAACACATTGATCATTTTTTAACCCTAGAAACCATCAGTACCTGAAAGCTGAATGTGTGTGAGTCTGGTCTGGTTGATGTGGGTCTGTTGGATTCTACAGGTGAAGCTGTTGCCGTGTCTCTTCTCCACAGTCAGTCTGCTGCTGACAGTAAAGAGGTCATCAGGAGCTCGGAGCGTCTCTGTAGGTCCAGCAGAGAGGAGGTTTCCCTCAGAGTCCAGCCACAACACCTCCGGCTCTGGATACCAGCCTTTACTCTCACACTCCAACACTCCTGCATTGAGCTGCTGGATGGCAGGTGTGGAGACAGCACCTAAAAACCAAAGGCTGTCCATGTCAGTGTACCTCCAGCGGTTTAAACAGCAGGTTTGGTAGAGCTGCAATGATGATAATGAATTTATTTTGACAGGCCCTTAGTCTATCCATCCATTTTCTATACCCGCTTTTTCCTGAAGGCCAGGGTCACGGGGATCTGCTGGAGCCTATCTCAGCTCTCTCTTGGGTGAAAGGCAGGGGTACACCCTGGACAGGTCACCAGTCCATCGCAGGGGCCCTTAGTCATTTAACCATTTTTCAATCAAAACCTTCAAAAATTAGCTGATTTCATTTCACATCTGATGACGTTATAGCAGATTTAAAGAGTTAATCAAATGACTAAGGATGAAAATCACATTAAACAATAATAGGGCAGAAATACTGAAACTCTGCTGCATGTTTGTAGATAAGCGAATGATTTAATGTATGATACAGATACATGGTACAAGAAAAAAGCAGGTGGAAACTGGACAGATGTGCAGCTGGATTGGACCAGACTGGGAACAGACTAAATAGAGATTCAAAAAACACCCTGGACACATACAGAACGAACAAACACACTCACTCACCTACAACAAGCTGAATCAAAGAGTCGTTAAACAGTTGTGGAACGAAGCATCTGTATGTTCCCTCGTCAGACGGTTTCACTTTGGACAGTTTTAGTGAAAGGTCTCCGTGTTTCAGCTCATCAATGAACAGCGATGTTCTTCTCTGATAGGCTGGATGTTTTTTACTCTCCAGCTCCTCGCCGTCACGCCACACGAAGATGAACCTGGGGTCCAGGTCAGGTCTGCTCCACTCCACCGTCATGTAGGAAGCATCCATGGCGGGGTCCAGGTAGTATGGCAAAATGACATCATCGCCAACTACTGCCACTATTGGCTCAGACGGACCAATCACGTGAGACTGAGCTGAAAATAGAAAGGATCAGTTTGTTATTTCTGCAGCAGGTTAAAAAACAGTCAGAGCAGGTTAATTTACCTCCACGTGAGTGGACCAGAGCGAGGACGATAGAAACCAGACTGAAGACAGTGAACTGACAGTTAGGGGACAGTCTGTCCTTCACGGGAACCATCCTGGAGTCCTGGAAATAGAAATTAAACAAGAATTAAACATCAGCAGAATGCTAACACACAAAAACACCAAATGAAGTCTAATGTTCTGCCCGGGGAACTGTTTTAACATCAGTTTGGTCTGAGGTTAGTGCACTGACCTCTACCCTGCTCCGTCTACCTGGTACTACACTCCAGATCCCAAACACTGGGGTCCACCAAACCCACGTCACTGTAACTGGACAGTTTGTTGCCTGTAAAGGACTTTTTGACAAGAAACAAAGATGTGTTTACGCTCAGACTGCTAAGTATTTTTAAATGAGTGTAATAACCTTTCTTTAAGCCTTTATTCAATAAGTTGATCACATTAATACTGTTCTATTATAACAACAACGTCAGGAGGAAACAAGAAAAACACGACTGAAAGTTAAATATCCTGTGTTCTTATTATTGTTCATGTAATAATGTTATTGTCATGTGTTATTGTCCTGTATCATTATTCTCATGTATTATTATTATTATTATCCTATATTATTATTCTCATGTATTATTACTGTCCTGTATTATTATTATTGTCATGTATTATTATTGTCCTGTATTATTATTATTCTCATGTATTATTATTATTCTGTATTTTTACTGTCTTGAATTATTCTCATGTATTATTATTGTCCTGTATTATTATTATTCTCATATATTATTCTTGTCCTGTATTATTCTCATGTATTATTATTATTGTCAAGTATTATTATTCTCATGTATTATTATTGTCCTGTATTATTATTATTCTCATGTATTATTATTGTCCTGTATTATTATTATTCTGTATTTTTACTGTCTTGTATTATTCTCATGTATTATTATTGTCCTGTATTATTATTATTCTCATGTATTATTACTCTACTGTATTATTCTCATGTATTATTATAATTGTCAAGTATTATTATTCTCATGTATTATTACTCTACTGTATTATTCTCATGTATTATTATTATTGCCATGTATTTTAATTATTCTCATGTATTATTATTATTGCCATGTGTTTTAATTATTCTCATGTATTATTATTATTGCCATGAATTTTAATTATTCTCATGTATTATTATTGTTCTGTATTATTATTATTCTGTATTTTTACTGTCTTGTATTATTCTCATGTATTATTATTGTCCTGTATTATTATTATTCTCATGTATTATTACTCTACTGTATTATTCTCATGTATTATTATAATTGTCAAGTATTATTATTCTCATGTATTATTACTCTACTGTATTATTCTCATGTATTATTATTATTGCCATGTGTTTTAATTATTCTCATGTATTATTATTATTGCCATGTGTTTTAATTATTCTCATGTATTATTATTATTGCCATGTGTTTTAATTATTCTCATATATTATTACTATATGTGAGATTTGTTGGGTCCCAGTAATAACCAAGAAAAACCAGTTTCAGCCAAACAAGGAGAAAATGTGAGAAGCTTCAGCCCTAAATAAATAAATGAACGCAGAGCTAGTTTTACATGCTTCTAACTTCAGGTTAATGACAGTAACGTCCACACCAGGTCCTGCGCCCCCTGCTGGTCTCTAATCTGCATTGCAGCTTCATGTGCGCAGGTGAGCCAGGTGAGACCAAGGGTCATTTTGACTGAACTAACGACTCAAGCTCGTTTTGACAAGAAAAGATCCAACAAAGTCTGAAACATCTGTGGCAGCTGCGTGTTTTTTACTCAACAACCTGAGACTTTGTGGTTTCACTTTCCTTTAGAATCAAGGATTTCCATAAAGGACTCGGTTAATCCTGATCGTTTGCTTGTTTTAATCACGTCAGAAAACCTCACAGGTAAAAAACACCCACTGATTTTCTAACCAGAGAATTTTGTATTTTGTTTTTTAACGACGCGGGTTTCAAAGCTGTAAATGCGATCGGTCCGTTCCAAAAAGGGGGAAACCTGGTGGGAAAGGGACCACACGGTCCAGCGTCTTTGTTAAATCCACACACTATAGCTTGTCTCTATTATAAAGTCCTGTATTATTACTTATTATTACAGAATATATTAAAGGTCTACATACCTGCTCGTGAAAATCTCCCGCAGGCGCTTCGTAGTGAAAGTACAGAAATTTTCAGCTTCCGGGTCGATAGGAGCTCACCTGTGTTTCTGCCAGGTGACGTCACTGCAGGGTTCTGCCGCAGGAAAAGCGCTTTTAACGCAGAATCGGGTTTATGGGTGAAAAAAACAGCATCAGACACGTGAACTCTTCAAAGCTCAGTTGTTTTGTACGTGATAAAATGTGTGTTTACAGTTTGAAACCAGACCCGCAGACACACACAGAGACCACATGAAAACAGCTGACAGGAGACATCCGGTCACCAAAACAGGTAGGACAAACATTTACCACCACCAATAACCTGAAGACCTTTGTTAGAAATGAAAGTAAAACAAAAGTCTGAACATGTGAACCATGCAGATCTGCTCTGATTGTACTTTGTATATTAACTAACTAGTAATTCATAAAGATGATACTGCTGTTTGCAGAGCTGCAGGATGTTCCATGTGAGGGACAGTTAACTCCTTTAAGTTTCACTTCTCTGTTTTTAACCCGGTCGTCTTCACCCTGATCCACTCATGTTCAGGTAACTGGTTTAAGATCATTTTACTGGAAACTTCCCATTGAACCAGTATCATTGTGATTGTACATTATTTATGTCCCAAAGCTGCTGATGTTCCTTAAGGTGTGCATTCAGCGTTTCCTGCGCAAACACAAACATGTTCCCTGTCAGCTCAGTGTCGTGTGATTGGTCCATCTGAGCCAGTGGGCGAGACTGTAACCTTACCATGCCACCTACAACCTGCCACGGATGCTTCACACCTGACAGTGGAGTGGTTGAGACCCGACCTGGACCCCAGGTTTGTCCTCGTGAGGCGTGGCAGTGTGGAACTCCAAAATATGAGCCATCCATCCTACAGCAGCACAACATCACTGCTCATTGACGAACTGAAGGAGGGAAACATTTCACTGAAACTGTCCGAGGTGAAATGGCCTGATGAGGGAACATAGATGCCTCGCTCCAGAACTGGGTCGATACTCGACTGTTCCTCTTGTTGTTGGTGAGGGAACTTTCTCTATGTTTGGTGTGAGTTTTTATTTCTTTGTCCCAGAGTGAATATTTCTGCTTCTGTCTCACACTCTAACGGGTTTAGTCGTATTTTAGTAAAGCACCAACTTTTCGTCCAGTGTCTTCATCAGATCCAGTTTTTAATTTGGTTTTTGACCAGATGACTGTGAACCTGAATACATCCTCATCCTGCAGCTCTACTTGGTGTGTGGTGCTTTAGCACATGCTAAACTAATACAGTGAATGTGTTGAACATTATAGCTGCTGAACTCCAGCGTGTTCACACTGTCATTTGTAGCATGTTAGCATTTAGCTTTGCCTCTGTGACTACATATCCACATTGTTATCAGCATTTCACATTTAATGAAGCTTTTTCTTCTGTCCCATCCCCAGGTTTTGTCTCCTCACCCGTCATAACTAAGATCAGCAGAAACAGCAGAGGAGCAGTGGAGCTGGACTGTGAGAGTAAAGGCTGGTATCCAGAGCTGGAGGTGTTGTGGCTAGACTCTGAGGGAAACCTCCTCTCTGCTGGACCTACGAAGATGCTCCGAGCTCCTGATGACCTCTATACTGTCAGCAGTAGACTGACTGTGGAGAAGAGACATGGCAACAGCTGCACCTGCAGCACCCTTTTACCAATGTATTCACTGTCCCTTCTCTGAACATGTCCAAACCATCTCAATCTGGCTTCCCTGGCTTTTTCTCCAAAACATCTAACATGAGCTGTCCCTCTGATGTCCTCATTCCTGATCCTATCCATCCTCGTCACTCCCAGAGAGAACCTCAACATCTTCAGCTCTGCTACCTCCAGCTCTGCCTCCTGTCTTTGTCTCAGTGCCACTGTCTCTAAACCAGACAACATTGCTGGTCTCACCACTGTCTTGTCCACCTTTCCTTTCATTCTTGCTGACACTCTTTTGTCACACATCACACCTGACACTTTCCTCCACCCGTTCCAACCTGCTTGCACACGTCTCTTCACTTCTTTTCCACACTCTCCGTTGCTCTGGACTGTTGACCCTAGGTCCTTAAAGTCCTCCACCTTCTTCACCTCTACTCCCTGTAACCTCACCGTTCTACTTGAGTCCCTCTCATTTACACATGTACTCTGTTTTACTGCAGCTCAGCTTCATTCCTCTCCTTTCCAGAGCAAACATCCACTTCTCTAGACTTTCCTCCACCTGCTCCCTGCTCTCACTACAGATGACAATGTCATCTGCAAACATCATGGTCCACGGAGATTCCTGTCTAACCTCATCTGTCAGCCTGTCCATCACCACAGCAAACAAGAAGGGGCTCAAAGCCGATCCTTGGTGCAGTCCCACCTCCACCTTGAACTCCTCTGTCACCCCTAAAAGGCAAAGGCAAATGTCTTTGTATAGCACCTTCATACACTACGCAATTCAAAGTGCTTTACAAGGCATATAATTACATTAAAAGTATTGAAAAGAGCATCTAAAAACAAAGACATTTAACATAAAATAAATTTAAATCAAATAAAGCAAATTAAAATAGGATGTAAAAGCACATTAAGAGAACAAGGATGAACAATTATTTGAAGGCAGCAGTAAACAACAGTGTTTTCAGTCCAGATTTGAATGAGCTGATAGTTTGAGCAGACCTCAGGTGTTGTTACTGCACATCCGTCTCACATCTTTTATGGCAGAGTCTCCCACAATCATAGTCTGAGGCCCTGTTAGCTTTCCTCTGAGCTTTCTGTCTTCTGATGTGCTTTCAGACCTTCTCTGTGGATGTGGGGGATTGTCCAAGTGATCAGATGAAGATCTAGGGTCCTGCAGTAGTGGAGCGAATCTATTTTGTAGCTGTACAGTTGGTTCCTTAGGAGTTTTGTTGCTCCTTTTCCCTTTAGCTGTTATCCATGACTGTGCTTTACTCTGCACAGGAGTTGAGGAGGATGGTAACGCTGGCCAGCCTGTCGCATCACAGATCTCTGGGCGCTGAGTTCTGCCTGTTGCTTGTCCTGATTTAGTCTTTGGCTTTGCTCCGAGAGTGTTCCAAGGAGGACTGATACCAGTAGTTTTATTTACCCGGACACAACCCCCTGTTGCTCGGTCTTGTTAATGCTAGTTAGCTGTATGCTAGCATGCTCTTGTCTGCTACTATGGTAGAGTGGACACCTCACCACTGTCTTACAGCTCTCATACATGTCCTGCACCACTCGAACATACAGTGGGTACGGAAAGTATTCAGACCCCTTTAAATTTTTCACTCTTTGTGTCATTGCAGCCATTTGCCAAAATCAAAAGTTCATTTTATTTCTCATTAATGTACACTCAGCACCCCATCTTGACAGAAAAAAACAAATGTAGAAATTTTTGCAAATTTATTAAAAAAGAAAATATCACATGGTCATAAGTATTCAGACCCTGTGCTCAGTATTGAGTAGAAGCACCCTTTGGAGCTAGTACAGCCATGAGTCTTCTTGGGAATGATGCAACAAGTTTTTCACACCTGGATTTGGGGATCCTCTGCCATTCTTCCTTGCAGATCCTCTCCAGTTCTGTCAGGTTGGATGGTGAACGTTGGTGGACAGCCATTTTCAGGTCTCTCCAGAGATGCTCAATTGGGTTTAGGTCAGGGCTCTGGCTGGGCCAGTCAAGAACGGCCACAGAGTTGTTCCGAAGCCACTCCTTTGTTATTTTAGCTGTGTGCTTAGGGTCATTGTCCTGTTGAAAGGTGAACCTTCGGCCCAGTCTGAGGTCCTGAGCACTCTGGAAGAGGTTTTCTTCCAGGATATCTCTGTACTTGGCCGCATTCATCTTTCCTTCAATTGCAACCAGTCGTCCTGTCCCTGCAGCTGAAAAACACCCCCACAACATGATGCTCCCACCACCATGTTTCACTGTAGGGATTGTATTGGGCAGGTGATGAGCAGTGCCTGGTTTTCTCCACACATACCGCTTAGAATTAACGCCAAGAAGTTCAATCTTGGTCTCATCAGACTAGAGAATCTTATTTCTCATAGTCTGGGAGTCCTTCATGTGTTTTTGGCAAACTCTATGCAGGCTTTCATGTATCTTGCACTGAGTAGAGGCTTCCATCGGGCCACTCTGCCATAAAGCCCCGACTGGTGGAGGGCTGCAGTGATAGTTGACTTTGTGGAACTTTCTCCCATCTCCCTACTGCATCTCTGGAGCTCAGCCACAGTGATCTTTGGGTTCTTCTTTACCTCTCTCACCAAGGCTCTTCTCCCACGATTGCTCAGTTTGGCTGGATGGCCAGGTCTAGGAAGAGTTCTGGTCGTCCCACACTTTTTCCATTTGAGGATTATGGAGGCCACTGTGCTCTTAGGAACCTTGAGTGCTGCAGAAATTCTTTTGTAACCTTGGCCAGATCTGTGCCTTGCCAGAATTCTGTCTCTGAGCTCCTTGGGCAGTTCCTTCAACCTCATGATCCTCATTTGCTCTGACATGCACTGTGAGCTGTAAGGTCTTATATAGACAGGTGTGTGCCTTTCCTAATCAAGTCCAATCAGTTTAATTAAACACAGCTGGACTCCAATGAAGGAGCAGAACCATCTCAAGGAGGATCAGAAGAAATGGACAGCATGTGAGTTAAATATGAGTCACTGCACAGGGTCTGAATACTTATGACCATGTGATATTTCAGTTTTTCTTTTTTAATAAATTTGCAAAAATTTCTACATTTCTGTTTTTTTCTGTCAAGATGGGGTGCTGAGTGTACATTAATGAGAAATAAAATGAACTTTTTTGATTTTGGCAAATGGCTGCAATGACACAAAGAGTGAAAAATTTAAAGGCGTCTGAATACTTTCCGTACCCACTGTACTTCTCCCACTCCAGACTTCCTCATACAAAACCACAGCTCCTCTCTCGGCACCCTGTCATACGCTTTTTCCAAATCTACAAAGACACAATGCAGCTCCTTCTGGCCTTCTCTGTACTTCTCCATCAGCATTCTCAAAGCAAATATTGCATCTGTGCTTCTCTTTCTTGGCATGAAACCATACTGCTGCTCACAAATGCTCACTTCTGACCTCAGCCTAGCCTCCACTACTCTTTCCCATAACTTCATTGTGTGACTCATCAGCTTTATTCCTCTGTAGTTTCCTCAACTCTGCAAATCTCCCTTGTTCTTAAAGATGGGCACCAGTACACTTCTTCTCCATTCCTCAGGCATCCTCTCACTCTCCAAGATCTTGTTAAGTAGCCCAGTCAAAAACTCTACTGCCACCTCTCCAAAACACTTCCATACCTCCACAGGTATGTCCGTTAGGACCAACTGCCTTTCCACTCTTCATCCTCTTCAACGCCTTCCTCACTTCATCCTTACTGATCTTTGCTACTTCCTGCTCCACAACAGTCACCTCTTCTACTCTGTTCTCTCTAACATTTTCCTCATTCATCAACTCTTCAAAGTATTCCTTCCATCTTTCCATCACACTTGTGGCACCTGTCAACACATTTACATCCCTGTCCTTGATCACCCAAACCTGCTGCACATCCTTCCCATCTGTCTCTCTGCCTCGCCAACCTGTTCAAATCCACCTCTGTTTATTTGGTCTGTGTTCACTTTAACACTGGCATCTATTCCTGCCTTGGTGTTTTCCTACTACTCAGCTTATTTTGCTTCCTTACTGACTCCACTGTCTGTTTATCTGCACTGTAGAAAAACTGCCAGTCCCTGGGTGGAAACCTTGTACATGTGCGTGGTGCTGAGGAGTATGGAGTGATTGAGATCACTGATGGTAAAGGAGTGTGAATTGGAGTCAGTGATGCACAACAGGTAAACTGTTCAGCAGTTCACACAGTCTGACAGATAAATACTCTGATAAAGGCTTTACCCAAACATTAAACTGTTACAATGAACAGGTTTCTTGATAAAATACAAACATACATCCCTACATTTTATTCTCTTCTGTTTACCAGAAGGGTTATTGGTCATGGACTGATGGAACACCTTTCAGATACACAAACTGGGCTCCTGGACAACCTGACAACTCTCAGGGTGTTCAACACTGCATTTTGAGGTAAAAATCAGCAAAATTTCATCATAATAAAAAATCATTATTTTATGACTATATTTCACCTCTATTCTAATCTACCTCAGGAAGCATCAACAGGAGCTGGACTGTCTTTGAGGTTTTGTGCAAAACAAGCGTAATGAAATCCTAGGTCAAGTTTCTCAAAATATATCACTTGACTGAAATGTCAACAATGTTCAAGTTGTTATTTCAAAAATAATGCAAACAGAAACTTTAACATGGTGTTTGGACTCTGTGTGTGTGTTTTTTCAATGTGTGTCCTGTCCTGGTTCCTGGATCTGTCAATGAAAGCATAAGAGGACGTCTCCAGTGTTCAGTGTGGGAAGATACTAAGAGCACTGTTGTCATTACTTATTAACTTAGTTATTGTCTGAAATGTAGGTGTTCTTGAGAGTCATATAACATTTAGCTCTGGGGGACTTTTATTATAGTTTTTCCTAAAGACGGCACATTAGTGTCTTTAAGGTCATATACGCAAAATCAGAATCATCTTTATCGGCCAAGTTTGTGCACCCAAATAAGGAATCTAACTCCAGTTCACTAAACTCTCTCTATATACAAGAATTAAAATGAAGTTAAACTTTTTTAAAAAAGGAAGACAGGAAGTTAAAAAAGAACAGAAATGAAAATTTTAAACTGAAAAAAGGAAAAGGCTTGTGAACTAGTCCAATAGGATTGTAAGGATTTGACCATATCTATATCTTTGACAGTGGTGTGACATGTTATATGAGGAAGGTACAGATGTGCAAATATGCATCTCCACCACTCTATGACATCTGAGTTCATGAGTGCGACAGCCTGGGGGAAGTGCTGGGTGGTTTTGGTGTACAGTGCTCTGTATCACCTACCAGAGGGGAAGACACTGAACAGTTGATGTCCAGGGTGTGAGGGGCCTGCAGAGATGCTCCTTTCTGGTTTCCTGACAGGTCTTGGAAAGAGGGAGGGTTGGCCTCAAGGAGCGTCTCTGCAGACTGGATTTTCCATCATAGCCTGTCTAGTTTGGTGACCGTCATCAAAGAGCAGAGGACAGACTGAATGATGGCGGTGGAGAAGGTGACCACCAGCTTCTGTGGAGGGTTAAACTTCCTGAGCTGCCGTAGGAAGAAACATCAGCCTCCTCTGTCTTTGTCTTCAGGAGACCATTGTCTCAATTATTCAGATATTTGACGTGGAATTTGACTTGACAAAGCATCTTATATGTTTCTCTGCTGAGAAACCTCAGCTTTTGGTTCATTTCTTTCTATGGTCAACACTCCTGTTTTGCTCTGTTCCTTAATTGTGTTTTAAGTTGCTGAAAAGTGTGTTGACACATGTTATGTCAATTTGACCTTTAAATAAACTACTTGCCATTTAAAAGTTGACCATTGTTAAAGTTCACCCCTGATTTCAACCATAATGCAAACAGAAACTTTAACACGGTGTTTGGACTGTGTATGTGTCTTCCCTGGAATTGTCCTAATGAAAACATGAGTGACGATATAAAAGAGCGGCCCCAGTGCTCGGTGCCCTCACACAGGACAACTGAAGCTACAGGCTGACACTGAGAAGAAGAGGAGCTCGCTCTACAGTCAGTTTGCTGCCCAGTCTCTGATCAGTTTCTGTCCTCTGGTTAATGAAGCTGTGGCTCATCTGTTCCCTGACAAACCCTCTTTGTGTTGCAGGTGCATCATCTGAAACATCTGCATCAACCTCAGCATGAAGATTCTGACTCTAGCTGCATTTATTTGTACCATGCTGGTTCTGGTGAGACCTACTAGTGAGTGTCATTTCTTCATTTTGTGTTAATATGTGTGTTTTTCTCATCTATGATATTGGGCAAGTGTCAGCAATGATGTAGAAAAAATCAGTAGAAATATTATCAGACCCTTTTTCTGTGACAGCTAAAGTCACATACATGACATTGTTTTCTCAGCTTTAGACTTTTTACACACACGATTTTAAACTGATGTTTCACTAGTTGGATGTGTTTTATATCTGGAAACAGTGCTGACAGTACAGAACTGTATTGTCCATCAGGACATACTGTAGATATGTGTCTCAGTTACTTTAAGGCCAACAAAAATATCTATTTGTTCATACACCAGACATGCAACATATAAAACTTGAATCATTTCATGACTTGGCAGAACAACGTCAATGGCAATTTCTGCATTTTGTCATTGAAGCTGAGTTTGTGTAAGTTACTACACACTGGATTTGACACTGAGGAAGTAAACAAAGTTCATTCTTACGTCCCTGCAAGAGACAGGAAAGTGGTTCAACTGTATCAGACACTCAACATTTATTATTTTTCTTTCTTTGTCTTCAGGCCAGTGTCCAGTCAAACCAGCTTGTCCCTCTGGATGGACTGAGTACTGTGGTCGGTGCTTCACCTATGTTCCCAGAGAGATGACCTGGGCTGATGCTCAGGTAATCAGAGTGATGTGGATTCAGTCCACAATGATTCTACACTGTTTATTTGGTCTGTGTTCACTTTAACACTGGCATCTATTCCTGCCTTGGTGTTTTCCTACTACTCAGCTCATTTTGCTTCTTTACTGACTCCACTGTCTGTTTATCTGCACTGTAGAAAAACTGCCAGACCCTGGGAGGAAACCTTGCATCTGTGCGTGACAAACATGAGTATGGGGTCATTCAGAAGGTGATTTCTGATAGCAAAGGGACTGGATTAGCCTGGATTGGAGGCTCTGATGCACAACAGGTAAACTCTTCACCAACACACGTGGTCTGATAGACGCGTTCTCTATTGACTTAGGGTGTATTTATTCTTTAGAGCATTTTGTCTCAAACATGACTGCATTCTGTTCTGTTTCCCAGGAGGGTTCCTGGTTCTGGATTAATGGAGACAACTTCAAATACACAAACTGGGCTCCTGGAGAGCCGAACAACCACGATGGTGCTCAGAACTGCATACAAATGAATTTTGCAGGTATGATAACATATCTAACAGTGTGAAACCACTAGAAACAATTCGTCTATATATTACTGTAACCATGGCCTCATGAAAAAGTTCCAGGTCTTAGTCCATAGCACTGACTGACTTGTATTTTTGGTACTTACAGATCAGAAACTCTGGGATGATCTGCACTGTAAGACTCCTCTCCCATCCATCTGTGCCAAGAACCTGTGATGATCCCAGGTCTGATCCAGAGGCATGAAATCCCTGTGAAAAGCACAAACACTGGTGGAGGTGTGTTTGTCTTTAAGAACTGTCCTTTCTCCTTTAGAGCAAAAATAAAAATGTCAAGCATTAAATCCATGTGGTCTATGACTCTATGTTATAGCTCCTGTTCTGTCAAAATCCTCTACTATAATACTGAACATAATGACAAATGATTCCAAACCTGTTCAACTGTGAACTGTAACTATGGTGTTAAACAGTTTTCAGGTCAGCATAAATATCACACTGACATGTAAGGCCACAGCCTCCTAGAGTACAGCCATAAAACCACCACATGGCACTGAGGCCAACTTTATAATAAAAGCTGTATTGATGCTGATTTAGCTTCAGCATGTATGTTGTTGTACCTGCTGTACAGCCTGCAGTACACGCACCTGTCCACACGACGTCACTGTGTTAACTTCATCAGGGGGAAATATCCAACTACAGAGGAAGAGAAACACACAGATGAAGATGTTGAGATCACTGATGTTGATTAAACTTTTTCTGTTATGAAAATTTGCACAAGCTCATTAACAGGAAAACTTCCATCACATTTATAATGCCTTTCCACGAAGACAGACTCAGTGTCTCTGGTCCAACAACACCCTGGATCAGTTTCACATGTCGCCCAAAGCTGATCTGTCACCTGCTCATTACAAACATTCAGAGCAAACTTTAATGTCACCTGACAGGAAATAAATAAAAAGTTCAATAACATGTTAAAACAGCAGGAACCATTTCTCCAGTCAGGACATGTGTTGGCAGAGACTAGAGGCTAAAGGCTTTTTGACCTATTTCCCTAAACAAATATCAAACGTCATCGTGATCACAAGATCAACATATTTCAGGAGAACAGTATCTGGATTCAACCCTCATGGCCTCATCTGTGTAAACCAGAATATACAATATCTTTATGGATGGATTGATTGATTGATTGATTGATTGATTGATTGATTGATTGATTGATTGATTTGTGAACTGAAGTCATGTGAAGACGTGTTTATTGGACATGAGTAATTCCACCTGGATTCTAACCGTGAAGAGGGACAGCTTTGGAACAGCAGCTGGACACATTTTTAACACAGACAGTAACAAAGACATTTCTTCACACATTTAAATCTAATTTTCAAATGTTTGATCTGTTTTTCTGTTTCAAAACCAGATTTGACACATTTTAAATTGATTTTTAAGCTTTGAAATCCTACTGTCAGTCTTACTGATTGTGGTCTGGGTTTCACTTTTCAAACATGACGCTGTTTCTTTGACTTTCTTTAGAAAAAAAATCTTACATGTACTTTACTGGTAGAAAAATCCCTAATAAACAGGATTACATGGGAAGGCAAATCCTTTTGTTTTACTCTCTATGTCAAAGACACTTTTAGACATAAGCCAGTGTGATGCAAGAAGGAGATTATCTGTAGCACAAACAGGATCCACAAACACAGAGCAGGTGGTTTCAATACTTTTATTTGGTTTGTGCTTTTCACAGGGATTTCATGACTCTGGATCAGACCTGGGATCAGAACAGCCTCTTAGAGCAGACAGATGGGTTACCACGCTTACAGTCTCCATCATCCCAGAGCTTCTTAACTGTAAGTACCAACAACATGTGAGTCAGTCAGTGCTACAGACCAAGACCTGAGACTGTCTATTGAGGCCATGGTCACATCAGTATATAGACAGATTTTCTATTACCAGAGTTTGGTGAGTTACCTCCAAAGTTCATTTGAATGCAGTTCTGATTGCCATCCTTGTTATCAGGCTGTCCAGGAGACCAGTTTGTGTATCTGAAAGGTGTTCCATCAGCCCAGAACCATGAACCCTTCTGGAATAACAGAACAGCGTAGTATTTTGTATTTCAGCAATCTGACAGATCTACCTAGACTGTAGCTAGTTAATTAAGGACACACAAACTACTTCTTTGTGTTTTATGACTGTACACGCACTGCACATACCTATATTCACCTTTATTAGCTGCACAATTCAGCATAACAAACTCACTCTCCCTACAGGCCACCATCATCAGGGAGGTCCCTCCCACAACAATCCTCCGCACTTACGGTGCCACTAACCCATCTCCCCAAAACACGACACACATGCTCCCAAACCCCTGTATTAACTCCAGAACCCACAATGAACAGTTCACAACCAGAACACACACAGTAGAACAATAGAACAGATAAGGTAACCAGCCAGTTTTCTTTTACCCAGGGTGCTTTGCGCCAGGCGTCCCCCTGTGGCTGATGTATAGTCAAAACAAAGAGCAGGACAGATGATGAGGGCTGCAGCTGCTCAGAGACAACAGTGGGTTGTGTCTCTGTCATCAGCTTCTGACAGGATGAAGCTGAACAAGTTCAGACCCACCTGGAGACCTTATCCCCCTGTGACCCTGGATAGCAGGACTTATACCTACGTTACCTTCCACTACCATAACACACCTGAGTGGCATAGTGGTTAATGTGGGCGGTTCATTATGAGGCAGACGATAGTATATGAGTGTAAAGTGTCAGAATCTCTTACCTGTTGTGCATCAGTGCCTCCAATCCATGCTTTTTTACTGTCTTTACTGGCAGAGAGTATCACATTCTGAATAGCCCCATATTCGTCTTTGTCACGCACAGATGCAAGGTTTGCACCCAGGGACTGGCAGTTTTTCTACAGTGCAGATAAACAGACAGTGGAGTCAGTAAAGAAGCAAAATGAGCTGAATAGTAGGAAAACACCAAGGCAGGAATAGATGCCAGTGTTAAAGTGAACACAGACCAAATAAACAGTGTAGAATCATTGTGGACTGAATCCACATCACTCTGATTACCTGAGCATCAACCCAGGACGTGACTTTGGGAACATAGAAGAAGCAACGGTCTTTGTACTCAGTCCAACCAGAGGGACAAGCTGGTTTGTCTCCACACTGGCCTGAAGAGAAGCAAAGAAAAACACATATTATTGAGTTTGCATTAAAGTTAAACCTCTTCCATGTATCCCAGAAAGATGCTGTTCATGAATTTTTCCCTTCCATGTTTGTTGTTTTGGGGCAGCACCTTTGTTGAAAGTGATAAAATAGAGAAATGACCATAAAGACAATTCAGGACATATTTCATGTTTTATAGAAGTACTGTATGAAGTATAAATCCATTTGGTGCCTTGAAGTGATTCAACAGGTAGAAGTGTGCAGTATAATTTGTAGTAAATTCATGGGGTCAGGTAAACTTCAGAGGTCTAACTCTGACAGAGCGTTAAAACTCCAATAACAGAATCTCTACGTTTTATAGTTGGGGTCAATGAGGCATCAACCAGAAGTAACGTTTCATCTTCTTGAGCAGAGAACTGAATCTTGTACAAGTGTTAGGAACTTTAGTTCATGGATGGATTACTGAACATGTCTGTCTGGCACAGGTTCTCAGGGGTCCAGAGTGTCTCAGGGGCCCCCAGACCAGAGAACCATAATGGGGCTGTTAGCCTTTCATTAGAAAGTCAATGAAATTACTAAAAAACTTACAAAAATCCACAAAATGAGGAAAAATTGATTCACAGAAACTGAAATGAGAGAAAATCACTATAAAATAATTCTAAAATTGCTATTTATAGTATCATTTCTGAAAACATACTTTACTTTTTGTGCCTAAAACTTACACAGTACTGTACATACAATACATGCATATATGTGTTTTACATGAATATGAATTTTATTTTCATATACACACAGGGTGCAGGATATACCACAATACTCACCCTGAGCTGTGTCCAGAGCCAACAGGGCACAAAGAAGAGCAGCCAGAATCAGAGTCTTCATGGTGAAGATGATGCAGATGTTAAAGATGAGGCTGATATCTCTGTAGGGAACAGACCTGTAAAGACTGACAGCCCGTCAAAGACAAGACACCAGATGATCAGGGAGTTGGAGTCACTGGTATTTATTTAGTGAGGCTGTTTGCTGAGTATAAATGTTCTTCAGCAACGCCTTGAATTAATTTCACAGTTTCACAGATGCCGCTCTTTGAGCCACCCAGTGAAGCACCAATAAGTAAATAAGTATCAAAATTATAAATATTCTATTATGTCTTAAGGGGAAACAGTTTATGACTTTTATTCAGTGTTTATTAGTTCAGCCATGTGTGTTAAAGAAAACCAAACTCTGATCCAACCTTTCATCATGATCTGGAAGCTGTTTGGGGAACTGATGGTAGATCTTTGTTGATGAGTGAAATACTTTGTCACACAGTTTGTACTTTTCTGTTTCCCTTTATCATTTACAGTCACATTAATGAAATACTTGGTGGCTTCAGGTACCTGCCCCGTCCATAGCTAAGTACTATAGACATCCATGGTAGTTACTGGGATCTTCAGGACAGCACTTCCAGATACCACCTGGAGGAATTCTCTACAGTGTCTCCTGTGGCCTCAGAAATCTCTGGAGCTTCACAAGACCTACTGGAGGTCTAAGGGTTGTTCTGAGATTAGAAGGTTATATTGCATCTTCCTTGAATTTAACCAAACATTATCCCAGAGGAGGAAAAGCTGCAAATTCAGGACAGTGACATGAACTTAAGTCAAACAGGCCTGCAGTGTTAGTCAGCACTAACTAATCCAATCCAAACTGAAAACAGGTCAGACTGTCTGTCTATAAACCAGTCATTTACCTAAAGTGATGTCAGTGTAACTGATGGGGCTGTTTGGTCTCACTGGTGTCACTGATCAGGTTTCAAGTCAAGCCAAAGAAAGATGGACTGTCAGGTGTCAGACATTAGTGACCTGCTAGTTATTTTCAGTCTGACAGTGGTGCCATATCTCAGTGAAAACTGTTTTATTAGTTAACCTTTACGTTGTGTAAACATGTCATTAGAGGACAAAGCAACAGAATCTCAGAGCAGTGTGAAGTAGCAGGAAACTGTCATCTACAAATTTAAGTCTCAGAATAACAGAAAATAAACAGTTTTGAATAAAAAATCAAATATCCTTATGATAAAATCAGGAATTTCCAGTAAGACCTCTGCTTCACGCTTTTGTTGTCTGAGATATTCACTAAATACTCCATCGCTCTGGGCCATCTTCCTCATGTACTTATGGATCTTTGGTGATTCTTCTCAGATGGTGGCTATAATGCTCACCAGTCCTCGACCTCCTTCCGTCCTCTTAGTGTACAGTCTCAGGATGCTGGATTTGGGATGAAACTCTCCGTGCATTGTGAGGAGCTTCCTTGCTTTGACATCAGCAGCCTCTATCTCCTCATTTGGCCAGCTTATTATACCAGCGGGGTATCCGATGCCCGGCAGGGCGTAGGTGTTGATGGTTTAGACCTTGTTCTTCCCATTTAGCTGACTTCTTAGGACTTGCTTTACTCTCTGTAGCTGCTTTACTTGCAGCTTCTTCTTGATTCCCATTTGCCTGTGGGATTCCAAGGTTCTTGTAGCTTCCCTCAACATCTGCTCTGCTGCCTTTTGGCAATTCAGTTCCTTCAGTCCTGACAACCCTTTCTCTCTCTGTTATCATCCGACCACACTTATCCAGTCCAAATGACATTCCAGTGTCATTGCTGTAGACCCTGGATCAGTGAGTCGATGTCTTCAATGTCTTTCTTGTAATCAATCCAGGCAGTGCACATGTTGGTCAGTCTGGTCTTACGGTGTTCTTCTCCCCTGGTGTTCTTCTCCATTCCTTTCTGGGCCCTGCTCAAGTATTCAGCCATGTGCTTACTCGTATTAGCTGCTATGATGCCTGACAGGAGCTTCCATGTTGTGCAGAGACAGGTTATTGGATGGTAGTTGGATGGGACTGCCCCCTTTTGGGGGTCCTTCAGGATCAAGACTGTCCTTCCTTCAGTTATCCATTCAGTGTGAGTCCCATCTATTTGCAGCTGGTTCATTTGATCTGCCAGGCGCTCATGGAGTGGAGTTAGCTTCTTTAGACAGTAGGTGTGGATCATGTCAGTTCCTGGTGCTGATCAGTTCTTCATGCGTGGGTTTCCAAGTTTCCATATGTCCCACATCCTCTTCATATAACCCCTTTCCCTGGGATTACTTACAGTATGTAGCAGTGTTCCAGCAGTTCTCTATTGTCTGCCCTGGTCCATGAGTTTTGTGTTCCAGTAGCCCTCTTCATATCAGGCTGCCCTGGTTCCCCAGCACCTGACACAGACCTTGTTGACCTGGGCAACATCTGAGCCGGTATGACTCCTGTTCTCATTTTTGTAATGATGTAGGCCAGTAGCGTTAAGGACCTTGCTTAAGGGCAAACACTGGTGGCACCCTGGTCAGGACTTGAACCCCCCCAAACACTGATTCTCTGTACCTTGTGGGAATGCAGACACACTTAGTGTGACTAGTATGCAGCATAGTGTGTAAAATGTACTCCTGTATGTTTTAGACACGTGACAGGGTCACTGCTCTTCACTATGTCTTCACTATGAGGGGAGACAAAAGGGAATAACAACACCATATAAGGTAATGGTCCGAATTCCTTTTCTGGAAAAGTACTGGTATGTGGGGGGTGGCCATCAGCTATATCTATTCTATAGTTTCCCCTATAGCTCAGATCTCTCCGTGTGTCCCATGAGGGTTGATCTCCAGAGCGCTCTGTATAGTTTCAAATAAAACCTATAATCAGCTGAACCACTCCAGACGTCTTTGTGTACTTCCTCATCAAACGGACCTGGGTAAGTTAAATGCGAACTCAACAATTTGGTGGCCCGTACGGGGATGAGGAAAATTGGACTGACTGCCTGAGGAACGCATTGACAATATACTTGGCGCCACAGACAGATGAGCAGAAACCTTTTCATGAATTCTGCATAATTGGCATATTCTAAAATTACAACTGTGTGAATCGGGATAGTTATAAATTTGGACGGTTTAGGGTGGTAGGTCGTCATTTCGTGTTGGATCGATTGACGAAAAAAAGAAATAAAACCGTGTTGGATCGGTAATAGAAATAAACCTTGTTGGATAGGTAATAATAGAAAAACCGTGTTGGATCGGTGGGCTTTAAGCTTTTATTTCCCGGCCGTGGCGGACCCACCAGTTCCCGACGGGGGACTGGCAGAGCTGGGTTGCAAGACCCGGGGAACTTGGAAACCCCGAAATAATAAGTCATGTCGGATTGACTCATAAACAAAGGACGCTGTGTTAGATAGGTTGTGTAGAATTTTAGGTTTTAAATATTGTGCATTTGTGTGGATGTCGAGGAAGTTTGAGTGAATCTATGTCTATGTGTGTGAATCAAAGAGTGGGGGTTGAGGACAGTAAGTGTGTGTGTGTGGAAAGCGCCAGAGATAGAGAGAGACAGGAAGTGTTGTGGCGCGGGGTTTGTGAAGACTGAGAGAGAAAGGCGGAAGTGAGAGAAGGTAAGGTAAGTAAGGCTACGCCTATATTTGGTTCCCTCTACTGGAGGAAGAGGGAATTGTATTATAATTTATTTGGCTCCCTCTCCTGAAACAACTAGGGATTGCAATAACAACTATAGATAGCGCTCCCTAAACTAAAAATAAAATAAATAAATAAATAAAATAAGATAGAATAAAATAAATAAACAAATAATAATAACAACAATAATAATAAACAAATAAATAAAAATAAAATAAATATATAATATAAGGATAAATGATAATAAATAAATATAAGAAGAATAATAAATAATAATAATAGTAAAAATATATAAAATAAAGATAGACCACGCATTAATTTGGAACGCAGACTTGAATACAACAATGGAAAGACACCTGGACCAACAGGTAAGTGATGAGGAATGAGGCCCGCCTGAAAATGGGTGAAACTAGAAACTCAGGTGGCATCAACCCTGGCGGCAGGTCGGCTGAAGCAGGGGCAGAAGAATATACAAGAAGAAATGGAGGAACAATATAGGAAGAAGTTAATGGATTTGATTAAGGAAAAAGGAAGAAACCCACAGGATCGAGCTGCCCTGATCCCATGGATATGGGAGAAGGCACATGGACACGAGAAACGGGCCAAGGAAGCAGGAATGGAAGGAGAAAAAGCTTCCATCCTTAGTAAAGGTAAGTTCAGACAGAGAAAACAGGAAGAGGAGGCAGAGGCCAGTACCTGGATTAAGTACCTGCCCTGCTGTGGCAGAGTACCCAGCATCTACACAAGGATAAGACATGGAAGGCCAAAGAGGGAACTGATGAGAAATTGCCGCCACCTTATTTCATAAGTAGTCCATCTGCACCCTCGGTTCCTACTCTATATCCAGTAATAGAGATCAAAAAAGGAGAATTGCAAGTGCCTGATCTGCCTCAGCCTAGTCCACAGGCCCACCTACAGAAATCAGGCTATAAAGAGTATATCGATTGGGAAATTTTGAAGTTAACTCTCTCTGGAAGTGGACGAAGCTCCCCGGATCACGCGGTAGAACCTGTTCCTTTTGCAGACAGAGCACATAGAGAGGGAGGCCCCAGGAACGTTCATATTCAAACACCTCCTGAGACGAAGGTAAGTACTGATAGGTGGACGGACCCACAGACATTAGACCGAGAAGTGTTGCTGAAGTTCACCCCACAAAGACAACCAAAGACAGGACAGATAGTCCTCTGGGCGGAAGGAACATGAGGTCCAGAGATGAAGGAGGCTGAGGAAGAAGAAATGAACGGCTCAGCTGGAAAGGTGACTGGTAAACTAGAGGATCCAGGTCCTAGTGAGAACTACTGCCAAAAGCTCAGATCATGGGGACCCCCCAAGGGTCCCCCACCTTCCCCCAATCAGTCCACCCAATCCATTGAGGGCAGTGAGGACGAAAAGGACCGACTGGAGGACGGGGAGGTAAACCAGCATCATTCTCTTGAAGCACCCTTGTTGGCTTCGGGAGGAAGTGTGAAGTATCGGCCGTACGGGCTCGGGGATGTGCAGGCGCTGGTGGATCAACTTCCCCCAGTGGCAGAGGGAGGAGGTTTGTGGCTTGGCAAATTGGACAAGCTGACCGCAGGGCAGAGATTGGCTTTGGGAGACTTTAGGGCGGTTATTCAGAGGTGCCTGACCAGTATAGATGCACGAGACCTTGAGAGGGCAGCAGGGACTTTGCGCCAGCAGGATGAGAAGCCGTTTGCGCAATGGGCTGGTGACCTGAGCAGGGTGATTAGAGAAACATATCCATTAACCACTTCATCTGCCGTGCCCAAACTGGCATGGAACTCGAAAGAAAATCCAAGGACCTTCTTGGATCAGACTAAGGAACTGTGGGTGCGTCATACTGGGTGTCATCCTGGCAAACCAGGGCCCCAGAGGGAGTGGTATAGACAGGCGGTGTTGGAGGGAGTACCGGAGAAGGTAAAAACTGCTATGTGTGACAATCCTGATTTACAGGGGGCCGACTCTGTGGTGTGGGAGAGACATCTGGTGCACCATCTGACTCGTGTTCAGCAACAATTGCAAAAGGAAGATGAGCAGAATAAGGGCCTCCAAACTCAGCTTTTAAAAATACAGCTGCCAGAGGCCCGGCAAAGGGTTAATTCAGAAAAAAAGAAGGAGAAAAACGAGGAACCAAAGAAATTGATGTGGCAATGGGGAATGGATGCTCCGGAATCCCCGGACCTGTTTCCCATACCGCCCTGGGAGCCGAATCGCCGTCTACCGGTGAATAGGGGGGGCTACAGGGGAGCTCCGAGGGGGGGAAATGGAGGGAGAGGACGCGGGGGGCGTGGGGGCCCACCTTGAAATGTATGCTTCCTATGTGGGGACACAGAACATTGGGTAAAAGACTGTCCTCACAGAGGTTACTTCGCCCGAGGAAGAGCTTGGGGGGGGACAGGGTGCCGGTTCGTATCGTGGACGAGGTGGCCCTCCATCCTATAATATGCCAGTGATGGACTGGGGATCTCCCATGACCTGGGATGATCCCTATCAAGAATGATACACCCCATCGAGAGGCCCGGACAGCAGTAAAACTACGGCGGATCCGCTGCTGCCCATGATGGTCAATCACATGAAGTTGTCGTTTTTGGTCGACACTGGGGCAACATGCTCCACTTTGAACACCACCTCAGAATCTACGCTGTTGACCCAGACTACCACAGTTATGGGCTTCTCGGGGAAGAAACAGACTCTGCCGGTGACACTGCCATTGCTCACACAAGTGGGCTACCAGTGCGTCCGCCACACTTACATCCACTCTCCGGGCACTCCTGTCAACCTCCTGGGCAGGGACTTACTGATCAAACTGGGGGTGACTATTCTCTGCCCCCTTGAAGGACTGAGTGTGACTCTAACAAATGGCACATGCTTGCCTTGTACCCGGTATTCTACCGGGGAATGTGCGCAGTTCCTACTTAGACCCTCTGAGGAAGAGGGAGCAGATATTAACTGGGCTAAACTTTTCCCTGAACCACCAGACCAGGGAGGCATCTGGTCAGCATATCAAAGGTGGCGCCCCTGGATCTCGCTCCTTGACTCCTACGTCCCTCCCCCGGACCCTCTCCATGTCACCCTCTTCTATGACAGGCTCCAAACCGATTGGTACAGGGAAGAGTTCGATCAGGTCGTAGGAGATTCTTGGAGCATCGATACGGAAAATATATATGTGGCACCAGAAGGTGTGGCGGCAGCAGTGAAGCTGCTCCCGGAACAACAACTGTGGTATCAAATGGAGGAGGACTCTGCACCCCATGTGTCTCTCGCACTACACCCGAGTCATAAGGCCAAAGAATTGGGAGGTATCGTTAAGAGGGCATTGGCTCACTCAGACTGGAAGCCCACCTCAATATCGCAGGTCTCATACGCTACTTTTATGTAGACGATCTCTTGCTGGCGGCGCCATCTGCGACTGCCTGTATACAGGCCACTAAGATAGTCTTGATGCTTCTGGCAGAGAGGGGTTTCAAGGTTAGTAAATAGAAACTCCAAACCTGTAGAAGACAAGTCGCCTTTCTGGGGCGTTTGATCTCTCAAATGGGGGCAGGATTGTCCCCTGCCCATAGATCCACCATACTGCACCACCCCAAGCCCCTGCTGGTAAAGGACATGCTCTCCTTCCTTGGCCTTACAGGGTATAGTCGCTCTTACGTCCCGGATTACACCAACCTCACGAGCCCCCTCCGACGGATGGTGAAAGACCAAGGTCTGAGGAATCTCTCTGCCCACCTTGTTTGGACGACAGAGGCAGAGCAAAACTTCATCCGCCTTAAACAAGAACTGGCTACAGCAGCTGAGTTGGCCATTCCGGACTATTCACTCCCATTCTTTTTGGATGTGTCTGTCACAGACGCCGTGGCCAATGGCGTCCTGTACCAGAAAAAAAAAAAAAAAAAGGCCAGCCCAAATGTTGAAGAACCTAGAGCAATGGTGGCATCCATATCCCAAAGATATGGCCAGAGAGTTGGTCAGGGAATGTGACAACTGCACCAAGTACAACACCAGACCAACAGTGAAACCAGAGATCGGTAGGTATCCACTTATCACCAGGCCTGGACGAGAGATTGTTATTGATTTTACAGATATGGGAACCACCGTTCGAGGGTACAGGTACGTACTGATGTGTGTGGATGTGTATTCAGGGTGGCCAGAAGCGTGGCCCGCCAAGAGGGAAGACAGGAAGACGGTAATTAAATACCTGATAAATTATTATATCCCCAACCATGGCTTCCCAGAGAAAATTAGGTCAGATAATGGGACGCATTTTAAGAATTAGGATTTGCAGAAAGTGGAGGCCATGATGGGGTTGAAACATGGGTTTGGAACGGTGTATCATCCACAGTCTCAAGGAAAGGTGGAAAGGATGAATCAAACTGTAAAAACCAAATTGGCAAAAATTTGTGCACAGACCAAATTGAATTGGATTGATGCATTGCTATTGGCACTTATGTCCATCCGTTGTTCTGTTAACCAATCCACTGGGTTTGCACTTTTCGAACTCCAAACAGGGAGACCTTTTCCAGGGCCCTATACCATTAGCCCAATAATCACAGTAGAGAATGAGGGTCTGTCAGCCAGAGCATATTTTAACTTTTTGCAAGATCTCATTTCAGCTTTTCCTCAACAGGTGGCGAACAAGGGGGTCTCCGGACAACAGACGGTCCCAGAAGCCGACTGGGTGCTTCTGATGGTCATCAAAAGGAAGTGGTCCGAGCCACATTGGACAGGACCTTATAAGGTCACAGAGAGAACATCTCACGCAGTGAGGCTGCAGGGAAAGGCGATACCTGGTACCACTGGTCGCAGTGTGTACTAGGAGAACCGCCATCCAGATCCTTGACTAAGGTCCAGGAGGACCTGTAACAACATACCTCTGTCTCGGCTGAGGCAGAGAAGGACCCTCCTCAGAAAGGGGCAGAATAATCCCCGGGGAGTGAGTCAGGTACTGAGGTAGTCCACCCTCAGTCCGAAGAAAGAAGAAGCCGTCCGAAAAGGAAGGGGGTGAGAAAGAGCGCCCCTCTCCGACAAGGGGCGTGCCAAGCCTCCAGCCGACGAATAAGAGCACCGAGGGAGGCAGCGTCGAGGGATTGTTGGTTGTGATTTTGAGCGGTGGTTTCAGCTGTAGATCTATTTAGTTTATAGTGCATGTTTAGTTATTGCCAGATAGTTTAGTCAACGAGTGGGGAGATAAAAGGAGATGTTTGGATTTGGGAAGGTATTGGGGGTCCTTACGACCCTGACGGTAATGATTGTTGTTTTGTGTTTGGTCTGTATTTGTAGGCATACTGGTCACATGTGGGTGTTGCTGCATTCCCTGTATGAGATCCCTGGCACGCCGGGTAATTTCATCCGCAATGGAGAGGCAGGACCCGAAGGTCCTCATGCCTTTATTGGCTACTGATCCTGATGATGTCAATAGTGGTGTTGCCATACTGAGGCCTATTGATGTGTGATCTCCTAGGGGAGATCAAAAGGGGGATATCAAATTTTGACATTTACATAGTGGGGGTGGGCTCTTAGGAGAGCCCAAAAGGGGGAATTGTGGGAATGCAGACACACTTAGTGTGACTAGTATGCAGCATAGTGTGTAAAATGTACTCCTGTATGTTTTAGACACATGACAGGGTCACTGCTCTTCACTATGTCTTCACTATGAGGGGAGACAAAAGGGAATAACAACACCATATAAGGTAATGGTCCAAATTCCTTTTCTGGAAAAGTACTGGTATGTGGGGGGTGGCCATCAGCTATATCTATTCTATAGTTTCCCCTATAGCTCAGATCTCTCCGTGTGTCCCATGAGGGTTGATCTCCAGAGCGCTCTGTATAGTTTCAAATAAAACCTATAATCAGCTGAACCACTCCAGACGTCTTTGTGTACTTCCTCATCAAACGGACCTGGGTAAGTTAAATGTGAACTCAAGAACCTGGTATCACTGATCAGGTTACAAGAAAGTGTTTTTGTGAGGGATAACTGGTCAGTGAAAACTGTTTATTAGTTGTTGTGAAATAATTTCATTAGAGGACACAGCAACAGAATCTCAGGGCAGTGTGAAGTATCATGAAACTGTCATCTCCAGGTTTAAGTCTCAGATTAACAGAAAGGAGACTGATCTGACAAGTGAAGGTAAATTCTGCTCAACTAATGGCTAATGGTCTCGACTAATGGTCTCCTGACCCTGATCCATGTGCATCCATCAGTGTATTTAGAAAAGTGTGTGTCTGATCTGTCATCACATTAAACAGCAGATCTCCTCAGGAATAGTAGAGAACAGCGCCCCCAGGTGGATGCACAGAGGAATGTATGACAGTAAGTAAAATGCTTGTGTCACAGTAATGAGCTGTAGTTCTGAGACAGAATGAGGTTTGGACACTTTAGTTGTCTCCTCTTGTATCTTAAATAACAGTCACATGTTTTTCATATTTCTGTCCATAATATATTCAGTCCATGCTAATTTGTGAGCCTGATCCCCCCTGAAATACTGCACATCATTTGAGTCCTGCCACCCAGAACCACAACTATTCTGAAAAAGTTGACCTAGGACGTCCAGATGGGGGCAGCACTAATCTAAATCCATCCATCATCTATACCCACTTATTCCCTTCTATCATATCCAGTATATATCATCTGTTTCTTTTCTATGGCTGTAACGCTACTGAAGGAAGGAAGAGACAAGTAACATAAACAGGAGCTGGAATGTCTCTGAGGTTTTGTGCCTTTAATAAGAGCAGACTGAATGTGTTATGGAAAGAATGTGAGTGTGAGTGTGTGAGGTTGTTTGTCTCTATGTGGCCCTGTGATGGACTGGTGACCTGTCCAGGGTGGACCCCTGCCTTTCACCCAAAGAGAGCTGGGATAGGCTGCAGCTCTGTGCCCCTGGTTAAGTATAAGGGGGTACAGATGATGGGGATTGGGGATCTATGCAGTTGGTCAGTTGATCTGCATGATTGATTCGGCACAGGTTTTAAGCCAGATGCCCTTCCTGATACGACCCTCCTCATTTATTCTGGCTTGGGACCAACACTAAGACCACACTGGCTTGTGCAACCCCAGTGGCTGATATTGACCAGTTCTGTACAGTATTGGGCCATGTGTCCTAAGAATGTCTTGGGGTTAAACAGGCAGATCTGGAGGTCTGACGAATATTCTGAGATTATAAAGTTGTACTGGATGAGACTTGAACTGTCTGAAGGACTATTGTTATTAGGCCAAAAGAAGTCGGACTAGACTTTCATGTAAATATAAAGTCGTCTCATTTACCTAAAAGTATATATTTTCCTCTGTGTAACTTCTTCTACTGTTTGGTCTTGGGGTGCTATAGAGGTAGATATTCTGTATCTATGTGCTGGATCCAAGTCTAGTCCAAGTCCAAGTTTACTGATGAATGGTTGGGTTTTCAAGCTGGTCGACCTTAAAGAGTTCCCAGAAATGACCCCACGGTTCTGTGAGTCATTTTGTCAGACCAACAGCCAAAAGAACCTCGACTGAGGGTCCTAGTGAGCCGAACCAATACTACAACTCCAAGAGACTGTGGGCCAAATGGGGGCAGCACTTATCAAAACTAAACCACGTCTGATGCATCGTTATTTCAAACATAAATCTTGTAACTTTGATAATTACAGTCCATATTGTGAGGCACAAAATTCCAATAAGTAGCCTCAAAAATAATGTTGTACAGTATCAGTTATTTATTTATTTATTTGCTTTGCCTGGTGTGATTTGAAATTTCATAATACAGGAGCAATAAAACACAGATCAACTGGTTTCAATGCTGATAGACTTTTATTTTGGCATGAGCCAAGAAAGAAGAGTCAGACTGCAGAATAAAGTGGAGCTCAAAGCATTCTTTCCATAACACATTCAGTCTGCTCTTATTAAAGGCACAAAACCTCAGAGACAGTCCAGCTCCTGTTTATGTTACTTGTCTCTTCCTTCCTTCAGTAGCGTTACAGCCATAGAAAAGAAACAGATGATATATACTGGATATGATAGAAGATGTCAAATGAGATACAGTAGAATTCAGGTTCTATGAGACTGATGGCACAAAATGTGAGAGTATGCAAAGACAAACACACCTCCACCAGTGTTTGTGCTTTTCACAGGGATTTCATGCCTCTGGATCAGACCTGGGATCATTTAATAGTTTCTGACACAGACAGATGGAAGAGGATTCTTACAGTCCAGATCATTCCAGAACCATCTACCTGTAAGTACCAACAACATGTGAGTCAGTCAGTGCTACAGACCAAGACCTGAGACCTGAGACTGTCTAATGAGGCCATGGTCTAATCAATATGGAGATAGTTTGTTTAACTATAGTGACATTTTGGTGATTTACCTTCAGTAAAAATGTGTAGACAGTCCTCATTACCCTGATAGTTGTCAGGTTCTACAGGAGCCCAGTTTGTGTATTTGAAAGGTGTTTCATCAATCCAGATCCACTTGCCCTCCTATAAAACAGAAGAGAATCAAATGTCGTGACGTGTTTCAGTGTCTGATGAAGACAAATCCAACCACAGGACACTGACTGTGTTTAGGGTTGATGGAGGGGACACAGAATAAGTCAGGAGAGACACATTCAGGCTGGTTTGAGCTACAAAGCCATGAATTAGTTGTTATGTGTCAACATCAGTCACCAAGAGTCAGTGATTATGTGAACAGTGCAGAAAGAGAATTCAATAGTTGTTCTTTAAAGAAGAACTTCATGACATCTGATAAAATGACTGAGTGTCTGATCTGAGTCAGTGTTGGTTTGGACTGAAGTTTGACAATGAGAAAGGAGAATCAACATTAGCAGCTTCTACCATAACACGTGTCCATTGTTGTCAGCAGTCCAGTTGCATTGTGGGTAATGTAGGCTGTTCATAGTGATGGTGACAATATGACATTAGGACAAAACCAAATATCAGCTGAGTATTTATCTGTCAGACTGTGTGAATTTACCTGTGTAATATCATGGCCTCCAAGCCATGTGAGTCCAGTCCCTTTAGCGTCAGTGATCACTTTCTGAATCGCTGCATACTCCTTAGCATCACGCACAGATGCAAGCCATCCATTCTGAAGGAGGCAGTTTTTCTACAGTGCAGATAAACAGACAGTGGAGTCAGTAAAGAAGCAAAATGAGCTGAGTAGTAGGAAAACACCAAGGCAGGAATAGATGCCAGTGTTAAAGTGAACACAGACCAAATAAACAGTGTAGAATCATTGTGGACTGAATCCACATCACTCTGATTACCTGAGCATCAGCCCAGGACATGGCTTTGGGAACATAGATGAAACAACGATTTTTACTGGGCCTCCAAACGTCCAGACAATCAAAGTAAGATGCTGAAGAGAAACAAAATGCATAATGTTGAGTTTCTCATGAATTTAAACCACCTCCCTGTTTCTAACAAAGACACTAACAATTACCTTTGTTTCCCTTCATTGTGTTGGGCTAGTAAAATTAACCACTTTCTGCTTGAATATACATATATATATGTTATATAGGGAATCACTGCATCTCTTCCTCTGACACATTAAAACTCATTATGTCCATAATTATTAAACAGTTTCCTTTGGTCCACAGCTGCATCTTTGGATGAATGTGAGAAAATACAGAAATGACCATAAAGGAAATAATCAGGTTTTATTTCTGATGTGTCTTAATGTATGAAGAAGTACAAAGCCCTTAGTTTGCCTTAAAGTAAGTCAGAGAGAAGGAAATGTGCAGGATGTTGTATCTAACTCTGATGAACAAAGTGGTCAAAGTCCAATAACACAAACTCTAATAGACTGGGTTGGAATTTGGGCAGTGCAGCTCTGTGTAGAACATCCTGTCAGCATCATTTCCAGAGACACAACAGGTGGAAAGACATTATATTGATCCATTTCATATCTGTGTTGGGCTCTAGGAAACTTAACGCAGAAGTCATTTGGTTTGATCCACAGAATATATACATTTATAACATCTGGATATCTATTCCATAAACATATATACACACAATATATAGTGTAGTAATACTCACCCTGAGCTGAGGTCTGAGCCAACAGGGCACAAAGAAGAGCAGCCAGAATCAGAGTCTTCATGGTGAAGATGATGCAGATGTTAAAGATGAGGCTGATATCTCTGTAGGGAACAGACCTGTAAAGACTGACAGCCTGTCAAAGACAAGACACCAGATGATCAGGGAGTTGGAGTCTCTGATATTTATATAGTGAAGCTGTTTGCTGAGTATAAATGTTTTTCAGCAACGCCCTGAATTAATTTAAAAAAATTCACAGATAACGGCTGTTTGAGCCACCCAGTGCAAACGGCAGAGAGACACCACAAACCTTAAGGCCATAACATCAAAGAACGTCCTGATGTGACTTTTACTGTGTTTATTAGTTCAGACGTGTCAGCAGGACAGACTGAACAGTGTAGACAGTTGTAGGCAGCAGAGATACAACAAAAACCTTTCAAATCCCTTGTAAACAGATTGTTGCTGCTGATGTTGTGGATGTAAATAAAAGACAAAATCCAGCTGGTGGAGAATTTCTGGGTAAATGTTGATGGGAGCTGTAGTTTTTGCTCACACTAGCAGCATGTTAGCCTGCTACAATGCTGAACAAACATATTTATTATTCCACCTGCTCAGAATCAGCATGAACAAATGAAACATCACCTTGAGTCAACAGGCAGTTTTAAAGAAAACCAAACTCTGATCCAACCTTTCATCATGATCTGGGAGCTGTTTGGGGAACTGATGGTGGATCTTTGTTGGAGGAGGAAAAGCTGCAAATTAAGAACAGTGACATTATCTTAAGTCAAACAGTCCTGCAGTGTTAGTAAAATTAGGAATTTCCAGTAAGACCTCTGCTTTAGGCTTTTGCTGTCTGAGATATTCACTAAATACTCCATCGCTCCGGGCCATCTTCCTGATGTACTTATGGATCTTTGGTGGTCCTTCTCAGATGGTGGCTGTAATGCTCACCAGTCCTCGACCTCCTTCCATCCTCTTAGTGTACAGTCTCAGGATGCTGGATTTGGGGTGAAACTCTCCATGCATTGTGAGGAGCTTCCTTGTCTTGACATCAGCAGCCTGTATCTCCTCTTTTGGCCAGCTTATTATACCAGCGGGGTATCTGATGCCCAGCAGGGCATAGGTGTTGATGGCTTGGACCTTGTTCTTCCCATTTAGCTGACTTCTTAGGACTTGCTTTACTCTCTGTGGCTGCTTTACTTGCAGCTTCTTCTTGATTCCCATTTGCCTGTGGGATTCCAAGGTTCTTGTAGCTTCCCTCAACATCTGCTCTGCTGCCTTTTGGCAATTCAGTTCCTTTAGTCCTGACAACCCTTTCTCTCTCTGTTATCATCCGACCACACTTATCCAGTCCAAATGACATTCCAGTGTCATTGCTGTAGACCCTGGTGGTGTGGATAAGTGAGTCAATGTCTCGCTCACTCCTGGTGTATAGCTTGATGTCATCCATGTCATCCAGGAGGTGACTGATGGTTGCCCCATTTTATAGTCAGTATCCGAAACCAGTGTTAGTGATCACCTGGCTGAGGGGGTTCGGCCCTATGCAGAACAGCAGCAGGGACAGAGCATCTCCTTGGTAGATGCCACACGTGATGGAGACTTGTGCAATCAGCTTGAGGTTGGCCACTAGGGTTGTTTTCCATAGTCCCATTGAGTTCCTTATGAAGGTTCTTAGAGTCCTATTGATGTTGTATAGCTCCAGGCATTCCACGATCCATGTGTGGGGCATTGAATCGTAGGCTTTCTTGTAATCAATCCAGGCAGTGCACAGGTTGGTCAGTCAGTTGGTCTTACAGTGTTCTGCTCCCCTGGTGTTCCTCCCCATTCCTTTCTGGGCCCTGCTCAAGTATTCAGCCATGTCATATTCTCTGCCCTCATCCATGAGTGTCATGTTCCAGTAGCCCACTTCATATCAGGC
This sequence comes from Mastacembelus armatus, assembly GCF_900324485.2. Taxonomy (NCBI): domain Eukaryota; kingdom Metazoa; phylum Chordata; class Actinopteri; order Synbranchiformes; family Mastacembelidae; genus Mastacembelus; species Mastacembelus armatus. The sequence goes on along the minus strand of NC_046650.1, from coordinate 17,127,031 downwards.
TGCCCTGGTTCCCCATCACCTGACGCAGACGTGGTTGACCTGGGCATCGTCTGAGCCGGTAAGATAATAATAATAATAATAATAATCATAATATGAGTGATACTTTTATTTATACGGTGCTTGAAGAACTGCAAGAGCTGACACAAAGTGCCCTACACCAAAATAAACAGGAAACAAATATACATAAAATAAGAATTTTAAAAATTGGTTGAAAGTCTTATAAAATAAAATAAGGCAAACCAAGGCAAGGCAAGTTTATCTATATTGCACAATTCATACACAGAGTAATTCAAAGTGCTTTACAGAAATAAAAGACAGGTTAAAAATACATAAGCAAAAATAAAAATAAAAGGCATGCCACCATATTTGTCCCTTATGATATCGACTATCAGACCACACTGACCCATATTTGTGGGTCCCCTACTTTCAGTTTGTCCCATCCCTGATGGACTAAAAGTACCTCAACACAGACTATCTGTGGAGACGATCCTGAGTCCCGGACTCTTACGTCTAGGATCGAGTAGACTACAGCTGGAGGTTCCAAACCCCTTATTTAAGTCTACAGATGTTTAGACCCATATTCTAAGGATAACACTAAAGCGCCTGGGTTCCTCACCCCTGAGTCCCTGACCCAATTGGCTTTAGATCGATAAACAATAAAAAACAGTCCATAATCCCTCCATCACGCCGGTCCAAAGGCTTGGGTATACAAATAGGTTTTAAGTTGTACTTTGAACATGACTAATGTAGGGGCTTGTCTTATGTTCAAAGGCAAATTGTTCCACAGCCTTGGGGCAGCAATAGAGAAAGCTCTATCTCCACGGAGCTTCCTCCTCATTTTTGGCACGTCAAGAAGCAGGAGGTCGGCTGATCTAAGGGAGCGGCTAGGAGTATAAGGGTGAAGGAGTTGAGTAAGATAAGATGGGGCAAGGCCATTTAAAGATTTTAAAACAAATAATAAAACCTTAAAATGAACCCTAAAAGACACTGGCAGACAATGGAGTGCAGCCAGGATTGGTGTGATGTGCTTGTTTTTTCGCGTTCGAGTTAAAAGACGAGCCGCTGGATTTTGGACCAGCTGGAGATGAAAGGGATGCCTGACTAACCCCAACATACAGAGCATTACAATAGTCAAGGTGTGATATAACAAAGGCATGCATTACTAGCTCAAAGTGCTGCCTTGACACTAGAGGTTGTAGTTTTGCCAAACGCCTTAAGTGGAAAAAACTGGATTTTACCACCGCACCAATTTGCTAATCAAATTTAAGATCCGTGTCCATTTTGAAGCCTTAATTAGTGACCAGTGGTCTAAGATGTGATGTCAAGGGGCCTAGATTAACACCGGAAGATTCACTGGAAGCACTACAGCCAACCAGCATTACTTCCGTCTTTGCCTCATTAAAGTGAAGAAAATTTAATGCCATCCAGGCTTTAATGTCATCAAGACATGCGAGCAAACGTGCAATTGAAAAACCCTCCTTTTAAACCTGGGTATCATCTGCATAACAATGGAACGATATGCCATGTTGTCTGAAGATGAAACCCAGAGGAAGCAAGTAGAGGGAAAAAAGCAAAGGCCCCAAAACTGAACCTTGGGGAACCCCAGAGGACAGACAAGCAGAGGAGGATTCAAAGCTGGCAAGACCCACAGAGAAAGTTCTAGCTGCAAGGTAAGATCTAAACCACTCCAATGCAAGACCATGGATACCTACAATATCATGCAGGCGAGAAAACAAAATGTGGTGGTCAACTGCGTCAAAGGCAGCAGATAAATCAAGAAAAATAAGAACCACGAAATTGCCAGTATCAGAACAAGTGAAAATATCACTAAAACTTTAATTAAAGCTGACTGTGTTGTGGTGTGGCTTGAAACCAGACAGAAAGATCTCTAAGATCTCATGCTCATCCAAAAACACTTTCAATTGAGTATACACACACAACTTTTTCTAAAACCTTTGAAAAAAAAGGTAGTCCAGATATTGGTCTATAGTTAGCCAGCACAGATGGATCAAGACTAGGCTTCTTTATAAGCGGTTGCACTACCACATGTTTGAAATTAGAAGGAACAACACCAGACAATAGACTACTGTTAATAATGTTAAGGACCAATTTCCCTACACAGGGAAAAACTTCTTTAAAAAAACCAGGAGGGAGCTGGATCGCGGGGGGAGCCTGACGGATTAAGAAAGCAAACCACATCCTGTAGATGTGACATAGATATTGGTTGGAATTGAACAACTCCTGTGTTTCTATTGCTCATTTTTGTAATGAGGTAGGCCAGTAGCGTTAAGAACCTTGCCTAAGGGCTCACACTGGTGGCACCCTGATCAGGACATGAACCCCCCCAAACCCCAATTTTCTGTACCTGGAATCACTGATCAGGTTTCAATAAAATGTTTTTGTGAGGGATCATAGGTCAGTGAAAACAGTTTATTAGTTGTTGTGAAATAATTTCATTAGAGGACACAGCAACAGAATCTCAGAGCAGTGTGAAGTATCATGAAACTGTCATCTCCAGGTTTAAGTCTCAGATTAACAGAAAGGAGACTGATCTGACAAGTGAAGGTAAATGCTGCTCAAAGTCTAATCATGTATACCCACTTATTCCTAACCAGGGTCACAGGGATCTGCTGGAGCCAATCCCAGCTGACTTTTTGATCTTTAATAATATTGTAGATTCTGGTTTGCACAGATGAGGCCATGAGGGTTGAATACAGATATTGTTCCCCAGAAATATGTTGATCTTGTGATCACGATGACATTTGATATTTGTGTAGGGAAATAGCTCAAAAAGCCTTTAGCCTCTAGTCTCTGCCAACACATGTCCTGACTGGAGAAACGGTTCCTGCTGTTTTAACATGTTATTGAACTTTTTATTTATTTATCCATCAGGCGACATTAAAGTTTGCTCTGACTGTTTGTAATGAGCAGGTGACAGATCAGCTTTGGGCGACATGTGAAACTGATCCAGGGCGTTGTTGGACCAGAGACACTGAGTCTGTCTTCGTGGGAAGGCATCCAGGTAGATAGATAATAGGAACTTATCTGGTATGAGAGGCTCCAGTGGGATTTGACATCAGCTCATTTTGTCAACTAGTCAAAGTCCATTAATAACAACAGGGCTACAGATTCAATCACATAGAAATTTACAGTCACTGAGCTCCAGATACTCTGGTGTTATCCTGACTGTGTTTCTGACAAATGAACTCCTGTTTTACAGGAGGGTAACTGGTCCTGGGTTGATGGAACACCTTTCAGATACACAAACTGGGCTCCTGGACAACCTGACAACTATCAGGGTGTTCAGCACTGCCTACAGATGAATTTTGGAGGTAAAACAAAAACTTCACGAAAACAGCACATTCTCTCTAGATCCTGATGTGAACGTGGCCTCACTAGACAGTCTCAGGTCTCAGGTCTTGGTCTGTAGCACTGACTGACTCACAAGTTGTTGGTACTTACAAGTAGAAGGTTCTGGAATGATCTGGACTGTGAGACTCCTCTCCCATCTGTTTGTGCCAAGAATCTGTGATGATCCCAGGTCTGATCCAGAGGCACGAAATCCCTGTGAAAAGCACAAACACTGGTGGAGGTGTGTTTGTCTTTGCATACTCTCACATTTTGTGCCATCAGTCTCATAGAACCTGAATTCTACTGTATCTCATTTGACATCTTCTATCATATCCAGTATATATCATCTGTTTCTTTTCTATGGTTGTAACGCTACTAGGAAGGAAGAGACAAGTAACATAAACAGGAGCTGGACTGTCTCTGAGGTTTTGTGCCTTTAATAAGAGCACAGAGCAGCATGCAACTTCACACTGCTCTGAGATTCTGTTGCTGTGTCCTGTAATGAAATTATTTCACAACAACTAATAAACTGTTTTCACTGACCTATGATCCCTCACAATAACATTTTCTTGAAAACTGATCAGTGATACCAGGTACAGAAGATCAGTGTTTGGGGGGCTTCAAGTCCTGACCAGGGTGCCACCAGTGTGGGCCCTTAGGCAAGGTCCTTAACGCTACTGGCCTACATCATTACAAAAATGAGCACAGGAGTCATACCGGCTCAGACGTTGCCCGGGTCAACAAGGTCTGTGTCAGGTGCTGGGGAACCAGGGCAGCCTGATATGAAGTGGGCTACTGGAACACGATACTCATGGACCAGGGCAGAGAATAGAGAACTGCTGGAACACTACTACATAAGTAATCCCAGGGAAAGGGGTTATATGAAGAGGATGTGGGACATATGGAAACTTGGAAACCCAGACATGAAGAACTGATTAGCACCAGGAACTGATCCACACCTACTGTCTAAAGAAGCTAACTCCACTCCATGAGCACCTGGCAGATCAAATGAACCAGCTGCAAATAGATGGGACTCACCCTGAATGGATAACTGAAAGAAGGAGATTCTTGATCCTGAAGGACCCCCAAAAGGGAGCAGTCCCATCCAACTGCCATCCAATAACCTGTCTCTGCACAACATGGAAGCTCCTGTCAGGCATCATAGCGGCTAATACGAGTAAGCACATGGCTGAATACTTGAGCAGGGCCCAGAAAGGAATGGGGAAGAACACCAGGGGGGCAGAACACTGTAAGACCAGACTGACCAACCTGTGCACTGCCTGGAGTGATTACAAGAAAGACATCGAAGACATCGACTCACTGATCCACACCACCAGGGTCTACAGCAGTGACACTGGAATGTCATTTGGACTGGATAAGTGTGGTCGGATGATAACAGAGAGAGAAAGGGTTGTCAGGACTGAAGGAATTGAATTGCCGAAAGGCAGCAGAGCAGATGTTGAGGGAAACTACAAGAACCTTGGAATCCCAAAGGCAAATGGGAATCAAGAAGAAGCTGCAAGTAAAGCAGCCACAGAGAGTAAAGCAAGTCCTAAGAAGTCAGCTAAATGGGAAGAACAAGGTCCAAGCCATCAACACCTACGCCCTGCCGGGCATCGGATACCCCGCTGGTATAATAAGCTGGCCAAAAGAGGAGATAGAGGCTGCTGATGTCAAGACAAGGAAGCTCCTCACAATGCATGGAGAGTTTCACCCCAAATCCAGCATCCTGAGACCGTACACTAAGAGGATGGAAGGAGGTCGAGGACTGGTGAGCATTATAACCACCATCTGAGAAGAACCACCAAAGATCCATAAGTACACCAGGAAGATGGCCCAGAGCGATGGAGTATTTAGTGAATCTCTCAGACAGCAAAAGCCCGAAGCAGAGGTCTTACTGGAAATTCCTAATTTTATCATAAGAATATTAGATTTTTTATTCAAACCTAGTTATTTTCTGTTAATCTGAGACCTAAATTTGTAGATGACAGTTTCCTGCGACTTCACACTGCTCTGAGATTCTGTTGCTTTGTCCTCTAATGACATTTTTACACAACGTAAAGGTTAACTAATAAAACAGTTTTCACTGAGATATGGCACCACTGTCAGACTGGAAAATAACTAGCAGGTCACTAATGTCTGACACCTGACAGTCCATCTTTCTTTGGCTTGACTTGAAACCTGATCAGTGACACCAGTGAGTCCAAACAGCCCCATCAGTTACACTGACATCACTTTAGGTAAATGACTGGTTTATAGACAGACAGTCTGACCTGTTTTCAGTTTGGATTGGATTAGTTAGTGCTGACTAACACTGCAGGCCTGTTTGACTTAAGTCAACTTTCCTTAATTTGCAGCTTTTCCTCCTCCAACAAAGATCCACCATCAGTTCCCCAAACAGCTCCCAGATCATGATGAAAGGTTGGATCAGAGTTTGGTTTTCTTTAAAACTGCCTGTTGACTCAAGGTGATGTTTCATTTGTTCATGCTGATTCCGAGCAGGTGGAATAATAAATATGTTTGTTCAGCATTGTAGCAGGCCAACATGCTGCTAGTGTGAGCAAAAACTACAGCTCCCATCAACATTTACCCAGAAATTCTCCACCAGCTGGATTTTGTCTTTTATTTACATCCACAACATCAGCAGCAACAATCTGTTTACAAGGGATTTGAAAGGTTTTTGTTGTATCTCTGCTGCCTACAACTGTCTACACTGTTCAGTCCGTCCTGCTGACACGTCTGAACTAATAAACTCTGAGTAAAAGTCACATTAGGACATTCTTTGATGTTATGGCCTTAAGGTTTGTGGTGTCTCTCTGCCGTTTGCACTGGGTGGCTCAAACAGCCGTTATCTGTGAATTTTTTTAATTAATTCAGGGCGTTGCTGAAAAACATTTATGCTCAGCCAACAGCTTCACTACATAAATACCAGAGACTCCAACTCCCTGATCATCTGGTGTCTTGTCTTTGACAGGCTGTCAGTTTTTACAGGTCTGTTCCCTACAGAGATATCAGCCTCATCTTTAACATCTGCATCATCTTCACCATGAAGACTCTGATTCTGGCTGCTCTTCTTTGTGCCCTGTTGGCTCTGGACACAGCTCAGGGTGAGTATTACTACACTATATATTGTGTGTATATATGTTTATGGACTAGATATCCAGATGTTATAAATGTATATATTCTGTGGATCAAACCAAATGACTTCTGCGTTAAGTTTCCTAGAGCCCAACACAGATATGAAATGGATCAATATAATGTCTTTCCACCTGTTGTGTCTCTGGAAATGATGCTGACAGGATGTTCTACACAGAGCTGCACTGCCCAAATTCCAACCCAGTCTATTAGAGTTTGTGTTATTGGACTTTGACCACTTTGTTCATCAGAGTTAGATACAACATCCTGCACATTTCCTTCTCTCTGACTTACTTTAAGGCAAACTAAGGGCTTTGTACTTCTTCATACATTAAGACACATCAGAAATAAAACCTGATTATTTCCTTTATGGTCATTTCTGTATTTTCTAAACCTTCATCCAAAGATGCAGCTGTGGACCAAAGGAAACTGTTTAATAATTATGGACATAATGAGTTTTAATGTGTCAGAGGAAGAGATGCAGTGATACCCTATATAACATATATATATGTATATTCAAGGAGATAGTGGTTAATTTTACTAGCCCAACACAATGAAGGGAAACAAAGGTAATTGTTAGTATCTTTGTCAGAAACAGGGAGGTGGTTTAAATTCATGAGAAACTCAACATTATGCATTTTGTTTGTCTTTAGCATTTTCCTTTGATTGTCGGGACGTTTGGAGGCCCAGTAAAAATCGTTGCTTCACCTATGTTCCCAAAGCCATGACCTGGGATGATGCTCAGGTAATCAGAGTGATGTGGATTCAGTCCACAATGATTCTACACTGTTTATTTGGTCTGTGTTCACTTTAACACTGGCATCTATTCCTGCCTTGGTGTTTTCCTACTACTCAGCTCATTTTGCTTCTTTACTGACTCCACTGTCTATTTATCTGCACTGTAGTTAAACTGCCTTCGTCAGGGCGGATGGCTTACATCTGTGCGTGATGCTGAGGAGTATGCAGTGATTCAGAAAGTGATCACTGACGCTAAAGGGACTGGACTCATATGGGTTGGAGGCCATGATGTTACAGAGGTAAATTCACACAGTCTGACAGATAAATACTCAGCTGATATTGGCTTTGTCCTAATGTCATATTGTCGCCATCACAATGAACAGCCTACATTACCCACAATGCAACTAGACTGCTGACAACAATGGACATGTGTTATGGTAGAAGCTGCTAATGTTGATTCTCCTTCCTCATTGTCAAACTTCAGTCCAAACCAACACTGACTCAGATCAGACACTCAGTCATTTTATCAGATGTCATGAAGTTCTTCTTTAAAGAACAACTATTGAATTCTCTTTCTGCACTGTTCACATAATCACTGACTCTTGGTGACTGATGTTGACACATAACAACTAATTCATGGCTTTGTAGCTCAAACCAGCCTGAATGTGTCTCTCCTGACTTATTCTGTGTCCCCTCCATCAACCCTAAACACAGTCAGTGTCCTGTGGTTGGATTTGTCTTCATCAGACACTGAAACACGTCACTACATTTGATTCTCTTCTGGTTTATAGGAGGGCAAGTGGAGATGGACTGATGGAACACCTTTCACATACACAAACTGGGCTCCTGGACAACCTGACAACTGGAAGGGCAATGAGGACTGTCTACACATTTTTACTGAAGGTAAATCACCAAAATGTCACTATAATAAAACAAACCATATTAACGTGAACGTCTCAGGTCTCAGGTCTTCGTCTGTAGCACTGACTGACTCACATGTTGTTGGTACCTACAGGTAGATGGTTCTGGAATGATCTGGACTGTCAGACTCCTCTCCCATCTGTCTGTGCCAAGAACGGGTGATGAGCCCAGGTCTGATCCAGAGGCATGAAATCCCTGTGAAAAGCACAAACACTGGTGGAGGTGTGTTTGTCTTTGCATACTCTCACATTTTGTGCCATCAGTCTCATAGAACCTGAATTCTACTGTATCTCATTTGACATCTTCTATCATATCCAGTATATATCATCTGTTTCTTTTCTATGGCTGTAACGCTACTGAAGGAAGGAAGAGACAAGTAACATAAACAGGAGCTGGACTGTCTCTGAGGTTTTGTGCCTTTAATAAGAGCAGACTGAATGTGTTATGGAAAGAATGCTTTGAGCTCCACTTTATTCTGAACTGTCCTTTCTCCTTTAGAGCAAAAATAAAAATGTCAAGCATTAAATCAATGTGGTCTATGACTCTATGTTATAGCTCCTGTTCTGTCAAAATCCTCTACTATAATACTGAACATAATGACAAATGATTCCAAACCTGTTCAACTGTGAACTGTAACTATGGTGTTAAACAGTTTTCAGGTCAGCATAAATATCACACTGACATGTAAGGCCACAGCCTACTAGAGTACAGCCATAAAACCACCACATGGCACTGAGGCCAACTTTATAATAAAAGCTGTATTGACGCTGATTTAGCTTCAGCATGTATGTTGTTGTACCTGCTGTACAGCCTGCAGTACACGCACCTGTCCACACGACGTCACTGTGTTAACTTCATCAGGGGGAAATATCCAACTACAGAGGAAGAGAAACACACAGATGAAGATGTTGAGATCACTGATGTTGATTAAACTTTTTCTGTTATGAAAATTTGCACAAGCTCATTAACAGGAAAACTTCCATCACATTTATAATGCCTTTCCACGAAGACAGACTCAGTGTCTCTGGTCCAACAACGCCCTGGATCAGTTTCACATGTCGCCCAAAGCTGATCTGTCACCTGCTCATTACACACAGTCAGAGCAAACTTTAATGTCACCTGACAGGAAATAAATAAAAAGTTCAATAACATGTTAAAACAGCAGGAACCGTTTCTCCAGTCAGGACATGTGTTGGCAGAGACTAGAGGCTAAAGGCTTTTTGACCTATTTCCCAACACAAATATCAAATGTCATCGTGATCACAAGATCAACATATTTCAGGAGAACAATATCTGGATTCAACCCTCATGGCCTCAAGTGTGCAAACCAGAATCTACAATATTTTTATGGATGAATTGATTGATTGATAGACTGATTGATTGATTGATTGATTTGTGAACTGAAGTCATGTGAAGACGTGTTTATTGGACATGAGTAATTCCACCTGGATTCTAACCGTGAAGAGGGACAGCTTTGGAACAGCAGCTGGACACATTTTTAACACAGACAGTAACAAAGACATTTCTTCACACATTTAAATCTAATTTTCAAATGTTTGATCTGTTTTTCTGTTTCAAAACCAGATTTGACACGTTTTAAATTGATTTTTAAGCTTTGAAATCCTACTGTCAGTCTTACTGATTTCCCTTTTCAAACATGACGCTGTTTCTTTGACTTTCTTTAGAAAAAAAATATCTTACATGCACTTTACTGGTAGAAAAATCCCTAATAAACAGGATTACATGGGAAGGCAAATCCTTTTGTTTTACTCTTTGTCAAAGTCACTTTTAGACATAAGCAAATGTGATGCAAGAAGGAGATTATCTGTAGCACAAACAGGATCCACAAACACAGAGCAGGTGGTTTCAATACTTTTATTTTGTTTGTGCTTTTCACAGGGATTTCATGACTCTGGATCAGACCTGGGATCAGAACAGCCTCTTAGAGCAGACAGATGGGTTACCACGGTTACAGTCTCCATCATCCCAGAGCTTCTTAGCTGTAAGTACCAACAACATGTGAGTCAGTCAGTGCTACAGACCAAGACCTGAGACTGTCTATTGAGGCCATGGTCACATCAGTATATAGACAGATTTTCTATTACCAAAGTTTGGTGAGTTACCTCCAAAGTTCATTTGAATGCAGTTCTGATTGCCATCCTTGTTATCAGGCTGTCCAGGAGACCAGTTTGTGTATATGAAAGGTGTTCCATCAGCCCAGAACCATGAACCCTTCTGGAACAACAGAGCAGGGTAGTATTTTGTATTACAGCAATCTGACAGGTCTACCTAGACTGCAGCTAGTTAGCTAAGGAGACGCACACACACTACTTCTTTTTGTTTTATGACTGTACACACACTGCACATACCTATATTCACCTTTATTAGCTCCACAACTCAGCATAACAAACTCACTCTCCCTACAGGCCCCCATCATCAGGGAGGTCCCTCCCACAACAATCTTCCACACTTACGGTGCCACTAACCCATCTCCCCAAAACACAACACACATGCTCCCAAACCCCTGTATTAACTCCAGAACACACAATGAACAGTTCACAACCAGAACACACACAGTAGAACAATAGAACAGATAAGGTAACCGGCCAGTTTTCCTTTACCCAGAGTGCTTTGCGCCAGACGTCCCCCTGTGGTTGATGTATAGTCAGTGGTGATGTACGGTGTCCCAGCATGCATAGTGTAACTTGGCTGGCTGGCACAGACATACAGCCTCAGTGTGACTTTTTAAATCTGTATTTGAGAAAGACGTTCTCTGGATACACAGTTACAATAGCTGTTAAAAGCACAGACCAAGTACAACGCTGTCGCCGGTGACACACTGTGAGTGACGTGACTGTGAGGTAAAGCAGACGACAAATCAAGAGCCACAGCTCCACATGTGTCAGGAACCAAAACAAAGAGCAGGACAGATGATGAGGGCTGCAGCTGCTCAGAGACAACAGTGGGTTGTGTCTCTGTCATCAGCTTCTGACAGGATGAAGCTGAACAAGTTCAGACCCACCTGGAGACCTTATCCCCCTGTGACCCTGGATAGCAGGACTAATACCTACGTTGCCTTCAACTACCATAACACACCTGAGTGGCATAGTGGTTAATGTGGGCGGTTCATTATGAGGCAGTCGATAGTATATGAGTGTAAAGTGTCAGAATCTGTTACCTGTTGTGCATCAGAGCCTCCAATCCATGCTTTTTTACTGTCTTTGCTGGCAGAGAGTATCACATTCTGAATAGCCCCATATTCGTCTTTGTCACGCACAGATGCAAGGTTTGCACCCAGGGACTGGCAGTTTTTCTACAGTGCAGATAAACAGACAGTGGAGTCAGTAAAGAAGCAAAATGAGCTGAGTAGTAGGAAAACACCAAGGCAGGAATAGATGCCAGTGTTAAAGTGAACACAGACCAAATAAACAGTGTAGAATCATTGTGGACTGAATCCACATCACTCTGATTACCTGAGCATCAACCCAGGACGTGACTTTGGGAACATAGAAGAAGCAACGGTCTTTGTAGTCAGTCCAACCAGAGGGACAAGCTGGTTTGTCTCCACACTGGCCTGAAGAGAAGCAAAGAAAAACACATATTATTGAGTTTGCATTGATGTTAAACCTCAGAGGTCTAACTCTTACAGAGTGTTAAAACTCCAATAACAGAATTTCTACGTTTTATAGTTGGGGTCAATGAGGCACCAACCAGAAGTAACGTTTCATCTTCTTGAGCAGAGAACTGAATCTTGTACAAGTGTTAGGAACTTTAGTTCATGGATGGATTACTGAACATGTCTGTCTGGCACAGGTTCTCAGGGGCCCAGAGTGTCTCAGGGGCCCCTAGACCAGAGAACCATGATGGGGCTGTTAGCCTTTCATTAGAAAGTCAATTAAATTACTAAAAAACTTACAAAAATCCACAAACTGAGGAAAAATTGATTCACAGAAACTAAAATGAGAGAAAACCACTATAAAAGAATTCTAAAATTGCTATTTATAGTATTATTTCTGAAAGTATCATATACACACAGGGTGCAGGATAAACCACAATACTCACCCCGAGCTGAGGTCTGAGCCAACAGGGCACAAAGAAGAGCAGCCAGAATCAGAGTCTTCATGGTGAAGATGATGCAGATGTTAAAGATGAGGCTGATATCTCTGTAGGGAACAGACCTGTAAAGACTGACAGCCTGTCAAAGACAAGACACCAGATGATCAGGGAGTTGGAGTCACTGGTATTTATTTAGTGAGGCTGTTTGCTGAGCATAAATGTTCTTCAGCAATGCCCTGAATCAATTTCACAGTTTCCCAGATGCCGCTCTTTGAGCCACCCAGTGAATCACCAATAAGTAAATAAGTATCAAAATAATAAATATTCTATTATGTCTTAAGGGGAAACATTTTATGACTTTTATTCAGTGTTTATTAGTTCAGATGTGTATTAAAGAAAACCAAACTCTTATCCAACCTTTCATCATGATCTGGGAGCTGTTTGGGGAACTGATGGTGGATCTTTGTTGGTGAGTGAAATACTTTGTCACACAACACAACTTGTATTTTTCAGTTACCCTTTATCATTTAAACTCACATTAATGAAACACTTGGTGGCTTCAGGTACCTGCCCTGTCCATAAAGCTGCAAATTACAGAACATTTACTCAACCTAAGTCAAACAGCCCTGCAGTGTTAGTCAGCACTAACTAATCCAATCCAAACTGAAAACAGGTCAGACTGTCTGTCTATAAACCAGTCATTTACCTAAAGTGATGTCAGTGTAACTGATGGGGCTGTTTGGTCTCACTGGTGTCACTGATCAGGTTTCAAGTCAAGCCAAAGAAAGATGGACTGTCAGGTGTCAGACATTAGTGACCTGCTAGTTATTTTCCAGTCTGACAGTGGTGCCATATCTCAGTGAAAACTGTTTTATTAGTTAACCTTTACGTTGTGTAAAAATGTCATTAGAGGACAAAGCAACAGAATCTCAGAGCAGTGTGAAGTAGCAGGAAACTGTCATCTACAAATTTAGGTCTCAGATTAACAGAAAATAAACAGTTTGAATAAAAAATCAAATATCCTTATGATAAAATCAGGAATTTCCAGTAAGACCTCTGCTTTGGGCTTTTGCTGTCTGAGATATTCACTAAATACTCCATTGCTCTGGACCATCTTCCTGATGTACTTATGGATCTTTGGTGGTTCTTCTCAGATGGTGGCTGTAATGCTCACCAGTCCTCGACCTGCTTCCGTCCTCTTAGTGTACAGTCTCAGGATGCTGGATTTGGGGTGAAACTCTCCATGCATTGTGAGGAGCTTCCTTGTCTTGACATCAGCAGCCTCTATCTCCTCTTTTGGCCAGCTTATTATACCAGCGGGGTATCTGATGCCCGACAGGGCGTAGGTGTTGATGGCTTGGACCTTGTTCTTCCCATTTAGCTGACTTCTTAGGACTTGCTTTACTCTCTGTAGCTGCTTTACTTCCAGTAAATTTACATTCCAATGTCATTGCTGTAGACCCTGGTGGTGTGGATCAGTGAGTCGATGTCTTCGATGTCTTTCTTGTAATCAATCCAGGCAGTACACAGGTTGGTCAGTCTGGTCTTACAGTGTTCTGCCCCCCTGGTGTTCTTCCCCATTCCTTTCTGGGCCCTGCTCAAGTATTCAGCCATGTGCTTACTCGTATTAGGCGCTATGATGCCTGACAGGAGCTTCCATGTTGTGCAGAGACAGGTTATTGAATGGTAGTTGGATGGGACTGCTCCCTCCTGGGGGTCCTTCAGGATCAAGACTATCCTTCCTTCAGTTATCCATTCAGGGTGAGTCCCATCTATTTGCAGCTGGTTCATTTGATCTGCCAGGTGCTCATGGAGTGGAGTTAGCTTCTTTAGACAGTAGGTGTGGATCGTGTCAGTTCTTGGTGCTGATCAGTTCTTCATGCCTGGGTTTCCAAGTTTCCATATGTCCCACATCCTCTTCATATAACCCCTTTCCCTGGGATTACTTATGTAGTAGTGTTCCAGCAGTTCTCTATTCTCTGCCCTCATCCATGAGTGTCGTGTTCCAGTAGCCCACTTCATATCAGGCTGCCCTGGTTCCCCAGCACCTAACACAGACCTTGTTGACCTGGGCATCGTCTGAGTCGGTATAATAATAATAATTATTATTATTTTATTTATAAGGTACTTGAAGAACAGCAAGAGCTGACACGAAGTGCCCTACACCAAAACAAACAGGAAACAAATATACATAAAATAAGAATTTTAAAAAATAGGTTGAAAGTTTTATAAAATAAAACAATAAAAAACAGTCCATAATCAATCCATCACGCCGGTCCAATGGCTTGGGTATGCAAATAGGTTTTAAGTTGTACTTTGAACATAACTAATGTAGGGGATTGTCTTATGTTCCACAGCCTTGGGGCAGCAATAGAGAAAGCGCTATCTCCACGGAGCTTCCTCCTTGTTTTTGGCAGAAGCAGGAGGTCGCCTGAGTAGTATATAATGGTTTATGTGGCGGGGGCTATTAAGGGGGGTCACTTTTTATGGCCGTAATTTATGACAGTCATAAAGATAATAAACCATAAAATCGTCGTCACGCTCCCCACCCAGCGGGCGGCGCAATTTTCCTATTGGTCATACCTGTGTCTGTGGGTTGTGGCGTGGTGACGCGATGCCGAGGTGGGTGTGAGGGTCTGTGTCATGTGTGGCGGGTATTTAAATACCTGCAGAAGGCGCCTGAGGGCCTTTTCTATCGCTTGTTTTATTAGCAAGAATTGTAGGGAACAACCATGATGATCTTTCCGTCAGGTACGTGCGTCGTTTGTTCCTCGATTCAATAGCGTGTATATCAGAGCGTCTGCAGCGAATACATTGTATTTCAAAATAGCGTGACTCCGTCAGGTATCGCATCAATTTCGTTGGTGGATGAGGATTCTCCACAATCATCATCATCATCTGCTGGAGGTGTGTATCCGTCATTTATATATATATTTTATAATATGTTTTATCTTGGGTGATGCTCTTACTGTGGGGATCTAATGGAAATATGGGTCCGCTCAACAGGGACCATCGCTGAGTCGGATGATCGTGGCGAAGCATACCTGAGTGATAAAGGTGAGAGTTATTCTTACGTGTATCCCTGTTTTAAAGCAGGATCAGAAAGTTGTGGTTTTTACAAAATGTTGGTGTGCTTCACAGAAAATCCTGGAGGACCGCAAAGAGGCCGTCTGTCTTTAAAGAGACGCAGAGAGCACGCTATTTTAACTGAAATAAACAGTCAGGGTGAGTATGTATGTGATGCCGGGTTTATATTAAAAATAGTAATGGTGTGTGTGTGTGTGTGTGTGTAGCTGATTATCTTTTATCCTATCTGGTAATGTAGAGGGTGTCGAGAGCGCGGTGAGCGGAGGAGCAAGCCCCAGCGGCCCTGTGCTACCCAGCCGCTCGAGAGTCGCTGAGCGACCGCTGGAGGGGCTGCAGAGGAAGGACGAGCTGTGTCGTGAGCGGGTGATAAGCAGACAGCTCTGGGATTACGATAGTGAGGGTATGAGATTGATATACAATGCATTTCAACACGTTTAAATAAACAAGTTGTTTATAACGCTGTTTTTAAACGGTTTGTCTGTCTTTATATCTAGATGATTTTCAACCGGCCAAGAGACTGAGAGCTGCCCCTGCGAGATCTGCACAGAAGAAGAAGAAGGAGGAGGAGCAGAAGAAGAAGAAGAAGACCGATTCTTGTGTTACAGCGACACCGGTGGTCGACAAGGAGAGTGAACTTTGGGGATCGGAGTGGGTCGCTGAGACTGCAGCCGCCACTTTCTTTTTGGAGCAACAACAGGTGGAGGACGCTACAGCCTGGCCACTGCATCTTCAGGAGGATTCCACAGCATCTGACTCAACTCGGGGTGTGCTGGAGGATGCGGCTGTTTCATCTCAAGGTGATGTGGCTGTGTGTTTTCCTACCATAAACTTTGATGATTTGTTGCTGAACAGTCAGGACACCACACCACCCGCCGAGGTGGAGCGTGAGAGGTCGCTGTTGTATACGCCTGATGTTACTCCTGTTGATCCAGTCCGGAAGGGTGGGAAGCAAATTTCTATGCTTGAGTGGCTAGCTGATGGTGCTTATAGCTGTAGTAGTAGTGACTCTGACTCTGAGAGTGCTCCTTCTCCTACTCCGCCTCCTGTTGATCCAGTCCGGAAGGGAGGCAAACAGATTTCCATGCTTATGCGGTCGGCTGATCTTGGGCATACTAGTGACTCTGATACTTGTTCTTCATCAGATAGCGAGTCAGACAGTGATTGTTATTCTGCGGCTTCAGAGATTAGCGGTGTGTCAGCTCTAGATATTAATTCTGCTGGTGGTGGTGGTGCATCAGCTGTAGCACCTGCTGGTGGTGCTGTTGCTGCTGGTGCTGCTGTTGCTGCTGTTGCTGCTGTTGCTGCTACAGCAGATGCTAGCACACAGGCCAGTGCTGACAACACGGTCCTGGTAAACCAAGCTGTGTTAGAACTATTGACAAATCTCTGTGCTGCAGTGAAGCACAATGACACAAAACTCACGCGTCTAGAATCGTATGTCACGCATGCTGTACCAGTTTTAGCCGACTGCATAACAGACGCACAAACTCTGTATTCTACCTCTCTAGACAGAAATGGCAGGGTGTGATAACCTGTATGGTGGGGCTGCTGCTGCTGCTGCTGATATTGGCTCAACAACAACAATGAGGGCAATGACACATGATCAATTCTCACGCTGGGCTGCTGAAATGCGTACCAAAAACACACAGTTAATGAACATGTTGAACATCCATCCGCCACCAAAGACAGAATATCTCAATGCCTCATTAAGCACCACAGATTTTGACAGATGGGCTGAAAACACACGCCAAAAGTTTGTGCAGCTCAAGAGAAGAATTGGCCTTCTTCCACAGGGCGGCGTGGCTAAACGCCCTGCTCTGACGCCTGATGTACCCGGTGTTGCAGTCATTGTTCAGCAAGAAAACAATCAGAGGGCTGTGTGTGACATTGCAGATGATGATGATGATGATGATGAAGTATCTGATGATGCTGGTAATGCTGTTTCACAGCCTGCTTGTCTGATGCATGTCACTAGTCCTACATACGAGCAGGGACAGCAGGCCCTAGTACCTGATGCGATTCCATATGATCATTGTATGCTGTGTGATGATGATGCTGGTGCTGCTCATGGTCGTGACACTGATGCTGATGTTGATTCAGGGTCTCCTCGACAGCTGCAGGGGCAGCAGGCCTCTGTGGCTGGTTCACCGATCTCAGACCCTCCTCTGACAGAGGGGTCTGCTGTTAACACCCCCTCCAGTCCTAATGGTCTTCAGCATGGCGCTGGTTTAATCACAATCAGGGATATTCCGGCATTTGATGCTTTAGAATTGAGACAACCCATACACTTTAGGGACATTGACATAGATACTCACCCTGAACAGATTCCTGCGCTTGTTAGGGAACGTCTAACCGGTGTTATAAATAGGGCTATTGAAGTGTCACGGGCTGGTATTGTACTGAATGTCGTGTTGAGGGGGCCCTCCCTGATTAGTGACGTGCAGGCGGTCTTGAGGACCAGTAATGGCTATGACGTCGACGCCTTTGTTGATGAAGTTGCTCAAGCGATCCAGAGCAATGATGAGATCGTTGTCAGACAGGGACCTGGAGTTTGTGGTCAGTGTGGCACAAGAAGGGAGGGGTGGAGGTACAAGGCTCAAGCTGGGGAGGGTGCCTTATAGTGAAATTCTGGCTAGGAAGGGAAAGCATTTGTATGATCCTGATAATGACGCCTCAGACAACAATTTATGTTTCAGTATGTGTATTATCAGAGCCGAAAATCCCTCAATGGGGGCTCTGGAAATATTACACAGAGCTAAAGAACTACAGGAATCTGTAGGTCTTTCCACCACACAGCAGGTGGGTTTTAGTGATGTCACTAGATTTGAGAGGGAAATAGATGCAAAGATAATCATTTTTCATCACGGCGGAGCTGGTGCTGGTGCTGTTAGAAAACGGCCAATCTGCTTCCAGACACACGGAACCCCACACCCGCGCACCGTGTGGCTGTATCTACACGCTGAGCACTATTACCTGATAACCAACCCAAAAGGTTTTTTGGGTTGGTTATCATTCCTCTGGGCCCTGGCTCGTATGTCTGTGAACTCTGCTATAACACATACGAGACACCCTTACTGCATAATTGCCTACACAGGTGTAATGTATGCTTCACCACATGTGAACAGCAATCAGGCCCCACAATCAAATGTGATCTATGCAAGCGCATTTGTAAATCAATGCAGTGCTTCAACAATCACAGATTACCTGACCCTAAACACAACATGATTCCCTGCGCTACAGTTAAATATTGTGAGGAGTGCGGAAAAATCTACAGGATCTGTAAACAGAGCCCCAGCCACAAATGTACAGCCCCGCGGTGTAGGCACTGCGGTGCTCTTAGAGGGGGGATGGTACATCAGTGTTATATCCAGCCGCTTCCGCCTAAAGAGGAAGAGGAGGAACCCTCTGAAAAATACATCCTGTATGACTTTGAAACCAGATACCATGACGGGAGACATGAAGCAAATTATGTCTGCGCCATGGAGATGGATGAAATGGTTGACCCGCACCCGTTTTGTTACACAGGGGTTGGTTGTGTGGCTGCATTTATCAGGCAGTTTAGACGCAAAAAGTACAAAGGATACACGCTCATTGCGCACAATGCAGCCGGTGTTGACAGTTATGTTGTGCTTGAGTATCTTGTGAGACAATGCATTACTCCCCTAGTCATCATGAAAGGTAGTCGAATCGTTATGATGTACGACGAGGACTACAACCAGCGCTGGATCGATTCATACAGCTTTCTGCCTATGAGTCTGGCTAAGACACCTGCAGCATTAGGCTTTGAAGAAATGGCTAAAGGGTACTTTCCTCACAAATTCAACACTGTTGAAAATGAGTTTTATGAAGGTCCCTATCTCACACCAGAGTATTATGGGTATGACAAGATGCCTCAGAGTGAGCAGGTGAAATTCATGCAGTGGTATGATGGAGTTAAGGATGGTACTTTTAAAATGCAGGCTGAGCTGGCTTATTATTGTCGAAATGATGTTGCTGTATTGCGCAAGGCCTGCAAGATTTACCGCACAGCATTCATGCAGTGTACAGAGACTGACCCTTTTGTGTTCACGACTCTGGCATCAAGTTGTATGGGCGTTTTTAAGAAGCTCTTCCTGCCTCAGGACACGCTGCCGCTCACCTACGATGGGATGTATCTGGAATGTAATAAAGCATTCTCAGATGTGTCTGTGCAATGGCTCAAATACGTGGCCTATTCTGAAAAGAGGGTGATCAGACATGCTCTGAGAGGTGGTGAACACAAGATTGGGTCCTACTGTGTTGATGGATTTGATGCTGCCTCAAACACATGTTTTGAATTTGCAGGCTGCTATTATCGCAGGTGTATAAAATGCTACCCAGAATCCGCTGCCGAGAATAATGTCGGGCTGTATGCACAGTTTAACAACAAAGTTGAAGCTCTACGGCTCCGTCATGGTGTCAGTGTGGTTGTGATGTGGGAGTGTGAGTGGAATCTGATAAAGCAGACAGATCCAGAAGTCAGGGCCTTTCTTGCAGACTACAAGAAGCCTGAGCGCCTGAATCCTAGGGATGCACTATTTAGCGGGAGGACAAATGCTATGAAGCTTCTGCATGTGACTGAGTGTGCAGAGGGAGAAAAAGTACATTACTACGATTTCACGAGCCTGTATCCCACCGTGCAGGCTAAGAAAGATTATCCAATTGGCCATCCCGAGATAATTGTAGGCAATTTTGACAGCATTGAAAATTATTTTGGCTTTGTCAAGTGTACTGTTCTCCCCCCTAGAGGCCTGTACCATCCTGTTTTGCCATACAGATCCCATCACAAGCTCATGTTCCCCCTCTGTCGCAAGTGCTGCGAGGAGCTGAATCAGGACACTGTCTGCAGTCACACCGACTGTGAGAGACGGCTGACGGGGACGTGGGTGTCCTTTGAGCTTGAAAAAGCTATTGAGAAGGGCTACCAGCTTGTGTGCATTGATGAAGTGTGGCATTTTCCGAAAAAGTCTAACACATTATTTCGGGAATATGTTAAAACCTTTTTGAAATGTAAACAGGAGGCCTCTGGGTACCCCAAAAATGTCAAGACAGAGGAGGAAAAGCAGGAGTATGTCCGGGACTACGAAGCCCATGAAGGTATAAGACTAAATCCTGACAAGATTATGGTCAATAAAGCAGTCAGGAGCTGTAACAAGCTGCTGCTAAACTCATTGTGGGGTCGTTTCAGCATGAGAACCAACATGGGCACGTGTGAGTTGATCACTGAGGCTGAGCGATTCACAGAGCTAATGTTTAGTGATCATTTTGATGTCAGACAGTTTTGCTTCATATCTGATGAAGTAGCCATGGTTCAGTGGCGTCATAGTGATGACCGAGACGGCAGGGCCAGTGATGTGAATGTGTTTATTGGTGCTGTGACAACTGCCCATGCCAGACTGATGCTCTACGATCTGTTGGACAGGTTGCAGGAGCGTGTGCTGTACTGTGATACTGACTCTGTCATTTTCACATCTAGACCAGGCGAGTGGATGCCGAGTCTAGGCCCTTACCTAGGTGACTTGACAGACGAGCTGTGTGATGGTGGTTACGGGGAGGATGATTTTATTACAGAGTTTGTCTCAGGTGGACCCAAATGCTACGCTTATCATACTCAGAGAGGGAAGAGACATGTGAAATGTAAAGGGGTGACTCTGAATTCAGCTAACGCATCTGTTGTGACTCAGGAGTCTCTAGCCGGTCTTGTTAAATCATTTGTGGCTGATCAGCGATCAGACAAGCACATCATCACAGAGACTGACACCATCAGACGTGATAAGAGAAAGTTCCATTTGCAGAATGTCAGTGTCTCAAAGAAAGTTCGTGTAGTCTACAACAAACGCAGGGTCCTGCCTGACTACAGAACATTGCCTTATGGATACTAAGATGGAATTTGATGGGCGTCTAATCCACCCTTTTAGCATGATTGTAAGCGGCCCCTCCAATAGCGGGAAGACTGTCTTTGTCAAAACGCTCATTGAGAATGCACAGTCTCATCTCACACAGAATTGATAATATTGTCTATATCTATTCATGCTGGCAGGCAGCGTACGATCAACTCCTAAAGATTGTTGACATAAATTTTGTCAACGGTCTGCCTGAGTCACTCTGTGATGACACCCTTTTGCCTCCAGACAAAAACAACCTCCTGGTTATTGATGATTTGATGAATGATGCCAGCGGTAATTTGGAGGTGCAGAATGTGTTCACGAAATATGTGCATCACAGAAATCTCAGCTGCATCTATCTAGTACAGAATTTGTTCATACAGGGTAAAGCCAGCCGCACTATCAGTTTAAACACCAATTATCTGGTTTTGTTCAAAAACCCTCGTGACAGATACCAGGTGTCACTGATTGCACGTCAGATGTACCCTGGTAATACAAAATACTTTTTAGAGGCGTTCAGTGACGCCACAAGTGCAGCATACGGCTACTTACTAATTGATTATAAAGCAAAGACACCTGACCATCTGAGGCTTAGAACAAATCTGCTCTCTACCCAGCAGGTTGTGTACATCCCCAGACGGGGTAAGTGACAATGTCTCACCGCATGCGTAGAAATCTACCATTGTTGGAGCTCCTCTATAAATCACCACCGAGGCAACGCAGGGCCATCATAAACAGCTGTGACAAGGACTTTATTACCGCTCTGTGTGAGATTGCCCTCAATGTGTTAAAGGGGAATATTCCTCTGAGCGACAAGCAGTATACACAGCTGAAAAAGCGTAAATCTGTGATCAGACTTGTGGCCGACAGAAAACTATCAGGCATCAGGAAGAGGAAGCTTATCAATCAGTCAGGAGGTTTCCTCATCTCGCTGTTAGGAGCAGCCTTACCTGCAAACATCAGCCTCATCGCCAATAGATAGATAGATATGGAGCATGCTCAGAAAATGTATCTTGTACCGCATCAACAGCTGGAGATGTTAACCCTCTGGGGTCGACGCACGCGCCGGCGCGTTTTGACGCATCATTTCCTGATAAGGCCGAAACAAACTTAAATTGCTCCGTCACTTCTGATCGTACAGATAAAAGAAGTATATCATTCAAATCTGTAAAGGGTCTAGTTTTAGTGGTATACCATCATAATAACAACAAAATTTTGTGCTTTTTTTAAATAAAGAAAGCCGACAGGGTGCGCTCTCGGCCTTTTCTGTCTCTGCCATTTCTCTTCACAGACGCGTAAATAAAACAACCAGAATCTCAGCGAATACTTGCCTCATAAAAATAAGAATTATATGGCTAGAAAGCTTGAAATGTTTTCTTTTGAGTGAAACAATTCAAGTCAAAAACAAATCATCACTTTTTATTTAATCCGTATGAACGTAAGGAGAAGTCCGTTTTTTCCTGTCTCACCTCATTACAGGTAATGCGGTCCCGCCTTGTACACTGTCCACTGTTCACATGTAAATAATCTCAGGTGAACCAGGTAAATATGTGCACGCCCCCGAGAAATGACACAAAATATCAAACTTTATCATAGAATTTACTCACTTTTTCGGCGCGTTTGGATGATGGCGCGTTACGCACGTGAAGCGGCGCTCCTTACATTCCACACAGAGACAAATAGTTTAGCTTGTCCTCAGAGTAAAAACACTGATTTTAACTCAAATGAGGATCGTTTGCTCCTCATTGTGTTGTATTGTACAGCACTAATCCGTCCCATCTACATTGACTGAAAGGCTCATTATGCGCGGCTTTGTCTGGACGTTCAGTGCGTCTTTTGTGTTCTCAGGTAAATCACATGACTATTCATCCTCAGACACACCCTCTTGCATATGGTCTTTCTGGACAAAAAGTGTCTTAGAAAATTTAAATCAGTGTATTGTTTACTGTGAATGTGTGAACAAGATGACATTCACAGCACTCTGAAGTAAACACTTTAGCCTACAACATGCTGGTCTCCAAAGTCTTGTGAACCAATGTTCTGTTTGTGTTTTATGGTCTTATTTCAGTGAGTAAAAAATTGTAGTTTTTCACTAGCCATGCATAAACACTTTTTTCTCAAAAACACAATAATGTATAAACTTGAAGCTCACATATTATTGTAGCCAATTTTGTGCTGATTACAGTGTTATTAGACTTTAGACATTAATATGTTTAAAAAACACTGAAAAAAGCACAAATGTCAGGACATGTCAAAATTTGTCCAGGCCCCAAAAACCCCCTCAGACCCCAGAGGGTTAAAGCAAAACCATGCCAGCGGTAACATAAGACAGACTGCTCAGAATGACCTTGACCGGGAGATGACTGCTGTTTTATATGACCAAGGGCTTGATGTGCATGAGAAGGCCAAAAAGTATGCTGCGATTCTACAGAGGTACCTTGCACTTGTGAGACAGGGGGAGCGTGAAAAGAATGTGTTGACTTTGTCACTGCCCCCTCCCGTGCAAGGGTCTGCAGGAGATAGTGAGGGTGGTGATGAGAGTGTGGGAGCGCCCTGCGATGAGAGTAGGGTGCGTGATTTGGTGGCTGATGAGGTGCTGAAACATGTTCCCAAGAGACAGAGAAAAAATGCAGAGCACATCATGTCTGCACTGTCTAGATCACCAGATGTGTTTTCATGGACAGCCCAGGGTGAGGTTAGAATCAACAATCAGACGATCAGAGGCTCACACTTATATGATTTAATTAAAAGAGTCACTGCGCCCCATCGTGTCTCAGGGTCTCTGACTCCTCACGGTTGGGAGCAGTTTCTAAAAACACTTGCAGATCTGAATGTGCCAATATCAGCAGTACCAAACACCCTGGCACGACGGGTCATACAGGAGTATAAGACAGGTAAAGATGAGCTAGAATCTAGCTTCTCATACACCAGTGAAAAGAAAAGCAGAACTGTCACAGCATCACCAAGGCCCCTAAGGGCTGCACGTCACAAACATTCCTCTGGGCCCTGGGCTCAATACTGACTCTTCTGCCCTGTTATTTGTAATGATGGTGATGATCTGACCTATTGAATGTATTTTTGAAATGTTTTCTGACCTGTTGAATGTATTTTTGAAATGTTTTCTGACCTGTTGAATGTATTTTTGAAATGTTTTCTGACCTGTTGAATGTATTTTGAAATGTTTCCTGACCTATTGAATGTATTTTTGAAATGTTTTCTGACCTGTTGAATGTATTTTTGAAATGTTTTCTGACCTATTGAATGTATTTTTGAAATGTTTTCTGACCTGTTGAATGTATTTTGAAATGTTTCCTGACCTGTTGAATGTATTTTGAAATGTTTCCTGACCTGTTGAATGTATTTTTTGAAATGTTTTCTGATATGGTGAATGTATTTTTGAAATGTTTCCTGACCTGTTGAATGTATTTTTTGAAATGTTTTCTGATATGGTGAATGTATTTTTGAAATGTTTCCTGACCTGTTGAATGTATTTTTTGAAATGTTTTCTGACCTGTTGAATGTATTTTGAAATGTTTCCTGACCTGTTGAGTGTATTTTTTAAATGTTTTCTGACCTATTGAATGTATTTTTGAAATGTTTCCTGACCTGTTGAATGTATTTTGAAATGTTTCCTGACCTGTTGAATGTATTTTTTGAAATGTTTTCTGATATGGTGAATGTATTTTTGAAATGTTTCCTGACCTGTTGAATGTATTTTTTGAAATGTTTTCTGATATGGTGAATGTATTTTTGAAATGTTTCCTGACCTGTTGAATGTATTTTTTGAAATGTTTTCTGATATGGTGAATGTATTTTTGAAATGTTTCCTGACCTGTTGAATGTATTTTTTGAAATGTTTTCTGATATGGTGAATGTATTTTTGAAATATTTTCTGACCTATTGAATATATTTTTGAAATGTTTTCTGACCTGTTGAATGTATTTTTGAAATGTTTTCTGATATGGTGAATGTATTTTTGAAATGTTTTCTGACCTATTGAATGTATTTTTGAAATGTTTTCTGACCTGTTGAATGTATTTTGAAATGTTTTCTGATATGGTGAATGTATTTTTGAAATGTTTTCTGACCTATTGAATGTATTTTTGAAATGTTTTCTGACCTGTTGAATGTATTTTGAAATGTTTCCTGACCTGTTGAATGTATTTTGAAATGTTTCCTGACCTGTTGAATGTATTTTTTGAAATGTTTTCTGATATGGTGAATGTATTTTTGAAATGTTTCCTGACCTGTTGAATGTATTTTTTGAAATGTTTTCTGATATGGTGAATGTATTTTTGAAATGTTTCCTGACCTGTTGAATGTATTTTTTGAAATGTTTTCTGACCTGTTGAATGTATTCACGAAATATTTGTTGTCCTACTGATTGTATTTTTGAAATATTTTCTGACCTGTAATAAATTTTCCAACATTTTGAATGTATTTCTGTGTACAAGGTCTTTATTTTATCTCATTGTTAAAATAAAAACACACCACAAATCAATATACACATACAACAATATCATTTATTATCATCTCAGAAATATACATTGAATACATTTAAACATGCAGTGTACTGGCTCATTACATACACTATCTTTAATATCATTTATTATCATCTCAGAAATACACATTGAACACATGTAAACTTGTTGTGTACAGATGCAGGTCTAATTCCAGCGACAAAGCTTGAGACCCTCTGGTCATTGCGAGCCAGGTTGCTGCCATATTTTTTAATAAACTTGCTGTATCTCATGCCTTTCTGAATGTGGCTCAGGAAAAACAGACAGTGCTCCCCACAGGTCACAGAGAAGGGCGCCTGAACCTGACTACGTGAATAAAGCACTCGGCTGGCGTTTTTCAGGAGAAACCGGCCAATATGGGGATTGAATCTGTCTGGGGCGTGTCTGAAGCTGTCAAAAAAATATGCTTGCCGACCACTTGGCAGATATATGGCCAGCCAGTGCTCCCCGGGTAAGGTAGCAGGATCGGTGTTTACAATCAGTGCGGCAGGACGTTTGGTTATTTTGAGCCTGGTCAGATGGTCACAGGGCTTCACGCCCACAAAATAGGTTCTGTCGCCAATTATCTTTTTAGCAGCACCAGTCAATTCGATCGTGTTCATGTCTCAATAATAATCCACCAACACCTGTCTGCTGTTTGACACTTCAATAACTGAATCGTAGACTGCGTAACAGATTAAGTTAACGGTGCGTGCCAGGGGGGTCCTGAATCTCACTTCCAGTCGGACATTTCCGGTTTTGATTAAAGACACATTTCCCCCACTCCCGCCATCAGGCTCCAGGTTAAAGCAGAATAGCGCATAGCCCTGTCCAAAATCTTCCCGAGTGATGGACAGCGACCTGTCTTTAAGATGTCGCCCGGTTGTCTGGATTAGCTGGTAATATTCACGCACGTACTGACCCCGGGGGAAGTGGGGCTGAAACGCCTTAGCGGGGTGGGCCTGGCCGTCAGCATAGAGACACAGGTACTCTAGGTCCATATGTTCAAAATTAAATGGGTTTCTGGTGAAACTCCCTGTGAACCCTTCATTGTCGACGAAACCCAGGATGACAAATTTAGGAATCTGACCCAGATATAGATTGTCCTGCCAACACACCCGGGTTCCGGGAGGAATCGAGTGTGTTTTCAGCGCTACTCTGTCGACGCTGTATTTGGCATTTGTGTGTTGTAACACACGGCTGTGTGCGAGTTTTACCTGAGGTGACAGTGTGACCTTTTTCACGAAAAGACTGGCGCTCAGGATTTTAACACAGAATTGCGTATTGGGCGCGGCCATCAGGCAGAATTCGTCTTTCGCCCTTATGAATTTCATGGAAATGTCGAGTCCGTTTAGCAGGAATTTTTCCTGAAAAAGCAGATCCACATGCACCGGTGCAATTAATTCCACAATCCTGCTGTTTTCTGTATAGCGGCCTCTGGCCCCTAAGCCCCTGTTTTCACCGTCCAGGGTGTGGTTATTCATGTGTCCGCAGGTGTCCTTGACAAATAGCGCGGTGCTGAACTGGGATTCCAGGGTATCCCGGCCATAATTGATTAAGCATTCAATCACACCCCTATAAGGATATGTGTTTGATGCCTGGGTGATTAACCTGTCACCCAGCATCACATCCACCTGCGAAAACAGTGTACATCCTGGATAATTCACAAAGCCCACGTCTACACCGTTTCCAATGTTTGTCCCGTCTGGATTTGTGATTTTCACGCGTAAATACAAATGAGTATCATTTAGATCCAGGTAATCTTCCCCGCTGCATGAGATGAAAAAATCAACAGGCGAGTTGTCGTTGATCGCAGAGACTGGGGGGATTTCAATGAATGTATATTTTTCGATGCTCGTTTGTGTACACGGCACCGTGAACAGATCCAGCTCAGTCTTTACACATTCAGCGGACTGGCTGTGAATGAGCGACATTGTTAAAATATGTCTTTACTCGCGCTTCTGCTGTTAGATCTCGATCTGCGCCGCTTGACAGCTGGAGCCTTTCTGCCCCGTCTGACAGAGCCACTCGCTGTTTTACGCGCCTTTTTGTTCTGACTGTGAGCTGTAGCCGGCTCCCCAGGAGGTCGTTTAAGGCACCTAGGCGTATACACAGCAACACCTCCCCCCTCCTGCTTCCCATTCATCAACTTGCGTGAAATATTACTCATCACATCTCCTGCAATATTAGCCGCTGCTGATTTTAAATGTGGCTTTGCAAGGTTAAAACCGTTTCTGAGCAGCGGAACCGCCCATCTAAACAGGTTCCGGAATAATCCGCCGAGCCCGTTCCCGTATTGGGTGTGGGCCCCCGCGAACCCGTGCAGCTCTCCACCGGCCTGATTCTGATAATATCTCAGTAGCCTGTCGCCGTTATCGGGCGTGTATGGGCACCTCATCATGGTCTCACAGGGCGGAAATGTAATTTCACGATAACCTTTCCAAAGAGAAACGGGACGTGTTCGTCCTGGTCGTTTTTCAACGACAGCTCTATGCAATCGATCCGGTGTTTGGCGAGGCGTGTATAGTCTGGCTTGTCAAAGTGGACTGTGTGTATTTTCCCTCGTTTCTCTGCTGTTATATTAACGCATCTGAGTAACGGTGCACACGTGTCACCCACCAGCTGATGTTCGATAATGTCTGTATATACAAAGATATTATACAATCCTGCATGGATATCCGCAGGGTGTGGTGCTGTGAATATTCTCGCCCAGGTCGGGATACTATGGGCTGCTTCATCCGGATCAAACCCCAGTATCCTTGCAAGCCGACCTTTAAATTTCAGCACCAGGCCTTCAGCACCAGATATTTGGACTCTGTGTGAAATCTGATTGTAGCGCATTTTTATAAACATAGTGCCTGCGTCTAGCGCACACGCGTTGTTGAATTCTTGTGCTATTCTGTCCACACTGTCATAATGTCCTACAGGAATTGTGATCATGTTTTCCTTCCCGGTTCTTGGTGCTTTTATCAAAATAGATGCGTCATCTTTGGGGAAGCTGCGCCACGTCGCGGGATACTGTATTTCTGAAAGTCCCACTTCATACGTGTCGTCCAGTTGTATTGCCTTGGCTAAGTGTACCCTGTAACACCAAATCTTGTTGTTGGGATATAATTTTGTCAATGCATTACTTGGGAGAGTTACATGGAAGCTTGCAGCCCGACGCTTCTCCATGCTGACACTCTACTGTTTACAAATGTTCCTTTTGATCCTTCAAGCCTCTGATCACAGTAGGTGTTAATCCACCCCAGGTTTTGATAGTTGACAGTGCTGTAGGGTGATGGCACCGGGGCGCTCTTGATTACAGCGTGACCGTACTGTCCTATGTGCTTATCTCTCTCTCAGATGTTCTGGATATCTCTGCCATCCACCCAGGTGTTAAATTTCTCGGGCCATCCGAGCCATTTTACTAGAAACTTGCCACGGCGTCTGGCTCTTATTTCCTCTATCTTATAGGGTTTGTCTGGATCTACAATCACCGGCTGCAGCTCCTCCTGATAAAACCCCCCTTTCACAGACTCGCCAGATAAATCCTGAAGTCTGTAAACAGCGGGGGTTGTCGGTTGGCGTCCTTTTATAGTGAAAATTTCATCTGTGAATGTCTGATGATACCCCTTCCTGAACACCCCTCTATGTTTTAAAATCCTTACTGTGTCGCCTATCTCAAATTTGAATGGCTGCGGGCGGATTTCATCCTTGGTCCTGTACAGCGTCTTGATCACCTCTTTCTCATTTTCTCTATTCACAGATACTGGGGATCTTTTAATTGACCTGTGATATGCCGAGTTATATGCCCGCACCAAATCGTCTATTTTATCAATATATCTTCGTGAATTAACATCTGTTAAATAACGCCACATCCGCCCTTTAAACGTTCTGTTAAACCTCTCCACGACGCTGGCTTTAGTTTCGTTATATGTAGAGAAAAGTACAATGTTGTGCTTTTTCAACAACTGTTTAAAGTGACGGTTGTGAAACTCTGTCCCATGGTCAGTCTGCAGCCTAAGTGGCACCCTACCTTCATCCAGTATGCTCTTATATGCGTCGGCTACAGCAGGCCCGCTCTTTGATGTTAGACAGCGAACCCAGGCATATTTTGAAAATACATCGATGCACATTAATAGATAGCGTACTTTATCGTTTTCTGCAGCATATTCGCTCATGTCCACAAGATCGCACTGATGCTGTCGGTCTATCCCTCCCACCAACACTCGCCGCCTGGGGAAATTCTTCCTGCTGGGTGCGTGTAAACTGTATGCATCTTGTCCCCATAGATATTTTTTGACATCAGATAATGCAGGATTACCCCCTACGTCTGATCTAACTGCATTGCGCAGCTTATTAATACCTGATAGCCCACCAGGGTGGGATGGATCATGATAAATTCTGTGCATCACCCCCTCCATCGTGTAAAATAATGACTAGTTTCTTTTCAATGCTCATGTTTTTTATTCACAATCATCAGCATGGTACCCAGACGGTGTTAATGATTGAATACAGTAGCGTTTAATGAATACAGTGGTGTTTAATGATGGAGAGCTTCACAAATATCAGACAGTGTTATATGATAAAACATACATAATGAATGAATGAATGAACAAACATCAAAACATATAATGATGGAGAGCTTCACAGATATTTAATGAATACAGTGGTGTTTAATGAAAAAAACACAATAACAACGGATAGGCTTGGTACAATGCTGTTTTCACACTACCCCTGCTGCCCAGGTGTCCACGAGGACTGACAGATTTTCAATTTCAGCAAAATTCTTGAAGCCCCAGATTTCTTCAGCTTTGATGCGTTTCTCTGAGGTCTTTTGGTTTTGCAGAATAACTTCAGCAGCCCCAGCGATTCTGGCGTTTTCAACAACCATGCCATTCTTGCGCAGGTATGCTGAGAGAGCAGGAATGAATCGGGCCGTCCACACTTTCTCCATAACAAAGTCAAAACGACGCTCCATGAATTCTGCGGGGAACCCGTAAAGACACTCGTGGTTTTCCTAGGACAGACAGTCAACCTCGCAGGCCCGGCACCATTTCTCCCGGTCGATCCAGCATTGGGCTAACGCTCTGTACAGCAAATGCACCACTCCATTCTCCATCATCTTTACAAAGGCCGCTGACTCCTCTTCATCTCTAGGGCGCGGCGTTGATGTTGGGTGAATCCAGCGATACAATTCCTGCTCCGCCTCCAGAGTCATGGGCCCGTCAATCTCTATTTTTAGAAATATGAAATACAGCGTTAAACACTATTGACCACGACCACACACACACACACACACACACACACACACACACACACGACCCCCGCATAGGTCTGCAGATTCTTACCGTCCTGTCTCACAGGCTCTGGGTCGCACCTTGCTCAGCAGGCGAGAGACACATTTCCTCAGGAAATTCCACGTCATCATAAAGCAAGCATCTCCTAACCCCACTAGCATCTGAGATACCCTCGTCCTCGCTGATTGCATTGTCAATCTTGGCGAACACATCTTGCAGGCCCCACCAGTCAGCCCACTGGATAAAATAGAAGTCCTTAAACCATGAGATATTGTCGCCGGACCACACCGGATAGGGGTGTATGTCCCACTCTGTATGGTTACGCCGCGATACGATTTGCCCTCTGTCATCACACACTCTTATCAGAATGAAATCTGACGCGTGCGCATCAAAACGATTGGTGAATACCCTGAATAACTGCTGACTGTCAGGACTGGCCCACTGTATGACATAGGTATCGTTCTCAGCACCTCGGTGGTTGAGATCGCTACATATCTCAGTGCGAAATATCATCCAGTCCTCCACAGTCATAGCCCGCGACCCTCCCTGACCCCAAGGCTCCCCGGTACACACATTTTCCCCGAGAAACATGACCCTCCCCGCACTATATTTAAACTCGTAAACGTACCCTAGCGAACCCTCGTACAGCCAAACGCGGGGGCCTGCAGCATCGTCAGACATATGCCTTCTACGACGTTTGATTGGCGCGCCAGGAATAGTCGCGGGACACGTACCTAGGTCGCACGACGCATGTGCGTTGTCACCGTTTCCGTCAACGCGCCCACCGCCGCATCCGCCCCTGATAACGACGTCACTAGAGATTCCGCTGCTGCCCATGGTTGCTCGAAGTCGAACTTAGATAAAATCATACTGAATGACCTACATACACCTACATTTATACAACGTAACTGACACATCCCATGAGTAACGTCATGACCAATAGGAAAATTGCGCCGCCCGGTGGGTGGAGAGCGTGACGACGATTTTATGGTTTATTATCTTTATGACTGTCATAAATAACGGCCATAAAAAGTGACCCCCCTTAAAAGCCCCCGTCACATAAACCAGTATACACTACTCCCAGACAACCTGGATGCCTTTCCACGAAGACAGACTCAGTGTCTCTGGTCCAACAACGCCCTGGATCAGTTTCACATGTCGCCCAAAGCTGATCTGCCACCTGCTCATTACAAACAGTCAGAGCAAACTTTAATGTCGCCTGACAGAAAATAAATAAAAAGTTCAACAACATGTTAAAACAGCAGGAACCGTTTCTCCAGTCAGGACATGTGTTGGCAGAGACTAGAGGCTAAAGGCTTTTTGACCTATTTCCCTACACAAATATCAAATGTCATCGTGATCACAAGATCAACATATTTCAGGAGAACAATATCTGGATTCAACCCTCATGGCCTCATCTGTGCAAACCAGAATCTACAATATTATTAAAGATAAAAAAGTCAGCTGGGATTGGCTCCAGCAGATCCCTGTGACCCTGAACAGGAAAAGCGGGTATAGAAGATGGATGGATGGATGGATTTAGATTAGTGCTGCCCCCATCTGGACGTCCTAGGTCAACTTTTTCAGAATAGTTGTGGTTCTGGGCGGCAGGACTCAAATGATGTGCAGTATTTCAGGGGGGATCAGGCTCACAAATTAGCATGAACTGAATATATTATGGACAGAAATATGAAAAACATGACTGTTATTTAAGATACAAGAGGAGACAACTAAAGTGTCCAAACCTCATTCTGTCTCAGAACTACAGCTCATTACTGTGACACAAGCATTTTACTTACTGTCATACATTCCTCTGTGCATCCACCTGGGGGCGCTGTTCTCTACTATTCCTGAGGAGATCTGCTGTCATCTTTCTTTGGCTTGACTTGAAACCTGATCAGTGACACCAGTGAGACCAAACAGCCCCATCAGTTACACTGACATCACTTTAGGTAAATGACTGGTTTATAGACAGACAGTCTGACCTGGTTTCAGTTTGGATTGGATTAGTTAGTGCTGACTAACACTGCAGGCCTGTTTGACTTAAGTTAAATAAATGTCACTTTCCATAATTTGCAGCTTTTCCTCCTCCAACAAAGATCCACCATCAGTTCCCCAAACAGCTCCCAGATCATGATGAAAGGTTGGATCAGAGTTTGGTTTTCCTTAAAACTGCCTGTTGACTCAAGGTGATGTTTCATTTGTTCATGCTGATTCTGAGCAGGTGGAATAATAAATATGTTTGTTCAGCATTGTAGCAGGCTAACATGCTGCTAGTGTGAGCAAAAACTACAGCTCCCATCAACATTTACCCAGAAATTCTCCACCAGCTGGGTTTTGTCTTTTTGTCTGTCCTGCTGACACGTCTGAACTAATAAACACAGTAAAAGTCACATCAGGACGTTCTTTGACGTTATGGCCCTAAGGTTTGTGATGTTCTGTCTTACACTGGAGTATGTTGAATTTTATCTCAGGGAACATAATGTTTCCCCGTCAAGACAATAGAATATTTTTTATTTTGAGACTTATTTACTTACAGGAAACTGAAAAATTGGGCGTTGCTGAAGATGAAGATGCCAGCAAACAGTCTCACTAAATAAATACCAGTGACTGATCATCTGGTGTCTTGTCTTTGACATGCTGTCAGTCTTTACAGGTCTGTTCCCTACAGAGATATCAGCCTCATCTTTAACATCTGCATCATCTTCACCATGAAGACTCTGATTCTGGCTGCTCTTCTTTGTGCCCTGTTGGCTCAGACCTCAGCTCAGGGTGAGTATTACTACACTATATCTTGGGCATTTTGTGTGTATATATGTATATGTAATACATTCCCATATTTTGTAAATAAATATGTAGTGTACCCCAACGAAGTGGTTCAGAGTTTGCAGATTTTTCCTTGGAACCTAACTAATAACTGTTCACGGAAAACCCCCACAATTTCACAGAAACCGCAAATATGTCTATGTTTTTTTTCGTGGCAATATAGAATTTTTCATGCGTTTTAACGCTAAATTATTAAGAACAATATAATTACTAATTAGGTCACTAATTTATTTACTACTAATGTATTAAGCTGAGTATGAAATTAAATGAAAGTGTTTTGAGAGCATGTTTGGGGGCATATTTAGGGTTTAAACTATAAAAATGAATGTAGCCCCCGAAAATTTGGAGGGTTTACTGTACCATATTTTATGGACTATAAATTGTACCTGAATATTAGTCATTTTTAGCAAAAACAGCCTTGCTGAACAGAAAACAGACTTTACTTACTTCACTTTGAAGTCTACAGTATAGCTGTTTCTTCTGGGCAACATGTTCACTTGTGTTACACTAGGAGTCAGAGCTTAACATGAACAGAAATGTCTTGACTTTGTCAGTGGTACAGTATTATCTTCATGATAATGCCAAGAGTGTATTCTAACGTTAGTGACTACTCAACAGAATTACAGTAAATAAACACATAAGTTGCAGGACAAACCTGAGAACAATAAAAAGCAAAACTTATAGACCAGGAATGATAGTATTCTGTGAGAGACTGCATCAGTGTGGACCAGGCTGGATCTTTACATTAGTTAGACTATGGCTCTACGTCTGTCTGTTTTTATGTTTAATGAATCTGAAAGTGTGTTTCCTTTATTTAAGCACTTATATGATTTTACTTTGCATTTTATTGTGAAGCACTTTGTGATTTTTATCTGTGAAAGATTCTATATAAATAAACTTTACTTACGTATATTCAAATGTAAATGCACTCGTCAAAAGGTGATTCACATCTTTTCAGTGAATTGTTCATTTTTGGGAATTCACTAAGATTTACCAAGTGAGAAAGGACAGTAACATACAGTACATTATAGACTGTCATCTGCAGCCACAGCAGTATCAGCTGTCAGTTGTCTTTGACTCAAAATGGACAGTGCAATAGTACCCTTAAACCTCTTGTCTCCTCTCTCCATGTGGTCTTTTACTGAAGCCCAGCTGACAATTTTCCAGCAAACTGTATGTAGTGTTTACTAATTTAGTAACTTATGGTGTTGTCTCCATGGTTAATAGACCTTTGAAACCTGGTGTAACAGACTAGAATTATTTATCTGCGGCAGCACCTGTGTATTTCAGCGTCCACAAACAGGATAAATTTTGTGACACCCGGTGGCAGAAAGAGGGACTGCACTTTGGATTATTTTTAGCGTTAGCCCAGCACAGGATTAAAACCACTGCATTCTTGACGCAAAACTAGTGATGGGCAAATGATACCGAGGCTTCGGAGCTTGTGTCACTCTTCCTGAAGCGGAGTGATTCAAAACACTGTGTCAGAGCTTGTATCGAAACACCAGTGTCACGTGACTGATGATGTTCGAAGCTTCGAACGTCATCGCTGTTTTGCTTCGCGCTACATCGCTTCGAATGTTTCAAAGCTTTTCATTGGCTCATAGTCTTTCAGTGTGTGTCATTGGCTCATAGTCTTTCAGTGTGTGTCATTGGCTCATGGCGTTTCAATGGATTCTGAGCCAATGACAGCTTGACAGGTTTGACAGATTTGAGTGGTTTGGTGCCATCCCAGCTATATAAGATGCATCATTCTGCTTCAGGATTTGGAGAGTGAGAGTGAGAGTATTTTGGCAAGTTTCACGGCGAGTCCCACCAATAAGCGTTCTAAAGTTTGGGATCATTTTGATTTCAAGAGGTCTGAACTTTTATTGCTGTCATGGGATTGAAACAGTGCCAGTGCTTCATTCGTGCTCTTTAGAGGTTGCTATGGCTTCAGTTGTCCACCAGATGTCACTGTCACTGAAGTCTCGAAGCTTCGAATCTTTTTCGGCACAATTGTCAGGAAAGCCTCAGGGCTTCATGAGGCTTCACTTGCCCATCACTACGCAAAACAAAACCACAGCTAAGTCACCGCAAATACTGCTGTAAAAACGTGTGACACTTTGAATCGCTCCATGTGTAGTTTCCTAGAGCCCAACACAGATATGAAATGGATCAATATGATGTCTTCCCACCTGTTGTGTCTCTGCAAATGATGCTGACAGGATGTTCTGGTGATTAAAAAGTTTAATAATATGTACATAATGAGTTTTAGTGAGTGAGAGGAAGAAATGTGACAATACTCTAATACTCAAAGGGAAAGTTTATTCTTAGTATCTTCACCGGAAACAGGAAGGTTAATTCAAATTCATGCAAAACTCAACATTATGCATTTTGTTTGTCTTCAGGATTCTTCGCACCTCTTTGTGAGCGGGGTTGGACAAGAATTAAATTCCGTTGCTACATCTTTGTTCCCAGAGCCTTAACCTAGGCTGCTGCTCAGGTAACAAGACTGATGTGGATTCAGTCCACAATGATTCTACACTGTTTATTTGGTCTGTGTTCACTTTAACACTGGCATCTATTCCTGCCTTGGTGTTTTCCTACTACTCAGCTCATTTTGCTTCTTTACTGACTCCACTGTCTGTTTATCTGCACTGTAGGTAAACTGCCAGTCCCTGGATGCAAACCTTGCATCTGTGCGTGATTCTCAGGAGTATGGGGCCTTTCAGAATTTGATTGGTCAAAATAAAGCGGCATGGATTGGAGGCACTGATGCACAACAGGTAAACTGTTCATAAGGACAGTCTGACAGATAAATACTCAGCTGATATTGGCTTTGTCCTAATTATATATTGTCACCATCACAATGAACAGCCTACATTACCCACAATGCAACTGGACTGCTGACAACAATGGACATGTGTTATGGTAGAAGCTGCTAATGTTGATTCTCCTTCCTCATTGTCAAACTTCAGTCCAAACCAACACTGACTCAGATCAGACACTCAGTCATTTTATCAGATGTCATGAAGTTCTTCTTTAAAGAACAACTATTGAATTCTCTTTCTGCACTGTTCACATAATCACTGACTCTTGGTGACTGATGTTGACACATAACAACTAATTCATGGCTTTGTAGCTCAAACCAGCCTGAATGTGTCTCTCCTGACTTATTCTGTGTCCCCTCCATCAACCCTAAACACAGTCAGTGTCCTGTGGTTGGATTTGTCTTCATCAGACACTGAAACACGTCACTACATTTGATTCTCTTCTGGTTTATAGGAGGGCAAGTGGAGATGGACTGATGGAACACCTCTCACATACACAAACTGGGCTCCTGGACAACCTGACAACTGGCAGGGCAATGAGGACTGTCTACAGATTTCTACTGAAGGTAAATCACCAAAATGTCACTATAGTTAAACAAACTATCTACATATTGATTAGACCATGGCCTCATTAGACAGTCTCAGGTCTTGGTTTGTAGCACTGACTGACTCACATGTTGTTGGTACTTACAGGTAGAAGGTTCTGGAATGATCTGGACTGTGAGACTCCTCTTCCATCTGTCTGTGTCAGAAACTATTAATGATCCCAGGTCTGATCCAGAGGCATGAAATCCCTGTGAAAAGCACAAACACTGGTGGAGGTGTGTTTGTCTTTGCATACTCTCACATTTTGTGCCATCAGTCTCATAGAACCTGAATTCTACTGTATCTCATTTGACATCTTCTATCATATCCAGTATATATCATCTGTTTCTTTTCTATGGCTGTAACGCTACTGAAGGAAGGAAGAGACAAGTAACATAAACAGGAGCTGGACTGTCTCTGAGGTTTTGTGCCTTTAATAAGAGCAGACTGAATGTGTTATGGAAAGAATGCTTTGAGCTCCACTTTATTCTGAACTGTCCTTTCTCCTTTAGAGCAAAAATAAAAATGTCAAGCATTAAATCAATGTGGTCTATGACTCTATGTTATAGCTCCTGTTCTGTCAAAATCCTCTACTATAATACTGAACATAATGACAAATGATTCCAAACCTGTTCAACTGTGAACTGTAACTATGGTGTTAAACAGTTTTCAGGTCAGCAGAAATATCACACTGACATGTAAAGCCACAGCCTCCTAGAGTACAGCCATAAAACCACCACATGGCACTGAGGCCAACTTTATAATAAAAGCTGTATTGATGCTGATTTAGCTTCAGCATGTATGTTGTTGTACCTGTTGTACAGCCTGCAGTACACGCACCTGTCCACACGACGTCACTGTGTTAACTTCATCAGGGGGAAATATCCAACTACAGAGGAAGAGAAACACACAGATGAAGATGTTGAGATCACTGATGTTGATTAAACTTTTTCTGTTATGAAAATTTGCACAAGCTCATTAAGAGGAAAACTTCCATCACATTTATAATGCCTTTCCACGAAGACAGACTCAGTGTCTCTGGTCCAACAACACCCTGGATCAGTTTCACATGTCGCCCAAAGTTGATCTGTCACCTGCTCATTACAAACAGTCAGAGCAAACTTTAATGTCGCCTGACAGGAAATAAATAAAAAGTTCAATAACATGTTAAAACAGCAGGAACCGTTTCTCCAGTCAGGACATGTGTTGGCAGAGACCAGAGGCTAAAGGCTTTTTGACCTATTTCCCAACACAAATATCAAATGTCATCGTGATCACAAGATCAACATATTTCAGGAGAACAATATCTGGATTCAACCCTCATGGCCTCATCTGTGCAAACCACAATCTACAATATCTTTATGGATTGATTGATTGATTGATTGATTGATTGATTGATTTGTGAACTGAAGTCGTGTGAAGACGTGTTTACTGGACAAGAGTAATTCCACCTGGATTCTAACCGTGAAGAGGGACAGCTTTGGAACAGCAGCTGGACACATTTTTAACACAGACAGTAACAAAGACATTTCTTCACACATTTAAATCTAATTTTCAAATGTTTGATCTGTTTTTCTGTTTCAAAACCAGATTTGACACATTTCAAATTGATTTTTTAGGTTTGGAATCCTACTTTCAGTGTTATAAATTGTGGTCTGGGTTTCACTTTTCAAACATGACGCTGTTTCTTTGACTTTCTGTAGAAAAAGAAATGTTACATGTACTTTACTGGTAGAAAAATCCCTAATAAACAGGATTACATGGGAAGGCAAATCCTTTTGTTTTACTCTCTATGTCAAAGACACTTTTAGACATAAGCAAGTGTGATGCAAGAAGGAGATTATCTGTAGCACAAACAGGATCCACGAACACAGAGCAGGTGGTTTCAATACTTTTATTTTGTTTGTGCTTTTCACAGGGATTTCATGACTCTGGATCAGACCTGGGATCAGAACAGCCTCTTAGAGCAGACAGATGGGTTACCACGGTTACAGTCTCCATCATCCCAGAGCTTCTTAGCTGTAAGTACCAACAACATGTGAGTCAGTCAGTGCTACAGACCAAGACCTGAGACTGTCTATTGAGGCCATGGTCACATCAGTATATAGACAGATTTTCTATTACCAAAGTTTGGTGAGTTACCTCCAAAGGTCATTTGAATGCAGTTCTGATTGCCATCCTTGTTATCAGGCTGTCCAGGAGACCAGTTTGTGTATATGAAAGGTGTTCCATCAGCCCAGAACCATGAACCCTTCTGGAACAACAGAGCAGGGTAGTATTTTATATTACAGCAATCTGACAGGTCTACCTAGACTGCAGCTAGATAGCTAAGGAAACACACACACTACTTCTTTGTGTTTTATGACTGTACACGCACTGCACATACCTATATTCACCTTTATTAGCTGCACAATTCAACATAACAAACTACATCTGGGGAGGAGCTGGATCGCGAGGGAAGCCTGAGAGATTAAGAGAGCCAACCACATCCTCTAGGTGTGACATAGATATTGGTTGGAACTGAACAATCCCTGCGTTTCTATGGCTCATTTTTGTAATGAGGTAGGCCAGTACCATTAAGAACCTTGCCTAAGGGCCCACACTAGTGGCACCCTGGTCAGGACTTGAACCCCCCCAAACCCTGATCTTCTGTACCTGGTATCATTGATCAGGTTTCAAGAAAATGTTTTTGTGAGGGATCATAGGTCAGTGAAAACTGTCTATTAGTTGTTGTGAATAATTTCATTAGAGGACACAGCAACAGAATCTCAGAGCAGTGTGAAGTATCATGAAACTGTCATCTCCAGGTTTAAGTCTCAGATTAACAGAAAGGAGACTGAGATTGTTGACCAGGACATGTCCTTTAACTCACACATAAAACAAATCTCTAGAACTGCTAGTACTAGTACTGTAACTCATTACTATCTGGATGTCCCAGTATCTCCATAAAAAGCCTCCAGTTAATCCAGAATACCGCATCCAGAGTCCTGACATGAACTAGCAAGAGACATCATCCATCCATCCATCCATCCATTTTCTATACCCGCTTTTTCCTGAATTAGGGTCACTGTGATCTGCTGGAGCCTATCCCAGCTCTATTTCAGGTGGAAGGCAGGGGTACACCCTGGAAATGTCAAAAGAGATCATATTTCTCCTATATTGGCTTCTCTTCATTGGCTCCCTGTTAAATACAGAATAGAATTTAAAATCCTTCTCCTCACATACAAATCCCTTCATGATCAAGCTCCTTCATACCTTAAAGACCTCATAGTACCATATTATCCCAATAGACCACGTCGCTCTCAGAGTGCAGGTCTACTTGTGGTTCCCAGAATTTCCAAAAGCAGAATGGGAGGCAGAGCCTTTAGTTATCAAGCTCCTC
The DNA here is from genome assembly GCF_900324485.2 of Mastacembelus armatus. NCBI lineage: Eukaryota > Metazoa > Chordata > Actinopteri > Synbranchiformes > Mastacembelidae > Mastacembelus > Mastacembelus armatus. The sequence goes on along the minus strand of NC_046650.1, from coordinate 17,086,453 downwards.
TCCTGTGGAACCAGCTCCCAGCCTGGGTTCAGGAGGCAGACACTCTCTGTACTTTTAAGGCTAGACTTAAAACCTTCCTCTTTGCTCTCGTATAGTTAGAGCTGGCTTCAGGCAACCCTGAACCATCCCTTAGTTATGCTGCTAAAGGCCTAGACTGTCCGAGGACCATCGGTGCACTGAGCTCCCCTAACCCCCCCTTTCCCTTCCCCTCCCCTCTCTTCCTCTCCTCCCCCCTCACATGTATATTCCACCATTGAATGTCACTAACCTTGTGCTCTCTCTCTTCCCTAGTTTGTGCTCTCTCTCTCTCTCTCTGTTCTCTCTGTACCTTCTGCAGCTGTCCCTGGTCCTGGAGCTGTATATCGCTGATGTGCAGTTACTGTCCCACCAACCTGCAGTGTCTATTTGTTGTTTATTGTTGCTGTTCTTTTCTCTCTGCTCTATCCACTCACCCCAACCAGTCGAGGCAGATGGGCCCAATTTGGACATTTTCACTTAAGGGTGTACTCAGTTTTGTTACCAGTGGTTTAGACATTAATGGCTGTGTGTTGAGTTATTTTGAGGAGAAAGCAAATTTACACTGTTTTACAAGTTGTACACTCACTACTTTACATTGTAGCAAAGTGTCATTTCCTCAGTGTTGTCACATGAAAAGATATAATAAATTATTTACAAAAATGTGAGGTGTGGACTCACTTCTGTGAGATACTGTATAAAGTTGTACTGGATGAGACTTGAACTGTCTGAAGGACTATTGTTATTAGGCCATCAGCTCATGTCAAAGTCCACTGGAGGTCCTGTACTAGAACTGATCTGTGTATCTAGAAAAACATTTATTTGAATGAAGTCAAAGAACCTTGGAGCACTAGTCAACACTATGATGAAATCCAAACTCAAAAGAAGACTTGTATGTAAATATATATATATAATATATAATATATATATATATATAATATATATGGACTTTTATGTAAATATAAGGTCGTCTCATTTACCTAAAAGTATATATTTTCCTCTGTGTAACTTCTACTACTGTTTGGTCTTGGGGCGATACAGAGGTAGATATTCTGTATCTGTGTGTTGGATCCAAGTCTAGTCCAAGTCCAAGTTTAATGATGATTGGTCGGGTTTTCAAGCTGGTCGACCTTAAAGAGTTCCCAGAAATGACCCCACGGTTCTGAGAGTCATTTTGTCAGACCAACAGCCAGAAGAACCTCGGCTGAGGGTCCTAGTGAGCCGAGCCAATACTACAACTACAACAGACTATGGGCCAAATGGGGGCAGCACTTATAAAGTATCATTTATTTATTTATTTGCTGTGCCTAGTGTGATTTGAAATTTCATAATACAGGAGCCATAAAACACAGACCAACTGGTTTCAATGCTGATAGACTTTTATTTTGGCATGAGCCAAGAAAGAAGAGTCAGACTGCAGAATAAAGTGGAGCTCAAAGCATTCTTTCCATAACACATTCAGTCTGCTCTTATTAAAGGCACAAAACCTCAGAGACAGTCCAGCTCCTGTTTATGTTACTTGTCTCTTCCTTCCTTCAGTAGCGTTACAGCCATAGAAAAGAAACAGATGATATATACTGGATATGATAGAAGATGTCAAATGAGATACAGTAGAATTCAGGTTCTATGAGACTGATGGCACAAAATGTGAGAGTATGCAAAGACAAACACACCTCCACCAGTGTTTGTGCTTTTCACAGGGATTTCATGCCTCTGGATCAGACCTGGGATCATTAATAGTTTCTGACACAGACAGATGGGAGAGGAGTCTGACAGTCCAGATCATTCCAGAACCATTTACCTGTAAGTACCAACAACATGTGTGTCAGTCAGTGCTACAGACCAAGACCTGAGACCTGAGACTGTCTAATGAGGACATGGTCTAATCAATATGTAGATAGTTTGTTTTACTATAGTGACATTTTGGTGATTTACCTTCAGCATTTAAGTGTAGACAGTCCTCATTGCCCTGCCAGTTGTCAGGTTGTCCAGGACGCCACTTTGTGTATGTGAAAGGTGTTCCATCAATCCATTTCCACTTGCCCTCCTATAAAACAGAAGAGAAAGAGAAAATGTAGTGACGTGTTTCAGTGTCTGATGAAGACAAATCAAACCACAGGACACTGACTGTGTTTAGGGTTGATGGAGGGGACACAGAATAAGGAGAGACACATTCAGGCTGGTTTGAGCTTCCTGCTTCTGAAGAGTGCAGACACACTTCTGCTTGCTCCCGCTTCTGACAGTTTTACTTTGCTTTTATTCCTTTTTACGTCATTTATTCTTACCCAATGATTTTATAATACACATTTTAACATTATTTTACCCCTTTTTTAACTGCATTTGGAATTTTAGTGAGGATTTTATTTTTATTTTTGATCAACCTCCAATGATCATGCCTCCCTTCTCTGAGGACGATTACAGCAAACTCCTACAGAAAATCTTCCCGGGGCATCCTATTCCCTATCACCAAGAACCTCGCCAACCTGATGAAGCACATCACTACTGGGCCCAAACTGACCTCCTCCCCCAGTGTCATTTTTACCCCCAGAAGTCCCTCAAAGCGGCATGCCCCACCAATTCCTCAGCAAGCTCTGCTGCAATCATCACAACTGCAGCATCCACCACCCCCTCCTCCACAATGTCACCGAAATCATTCTTTGTCTCCACAGCGTGATAACAGCACAGTAAGCTCTAACTGATATGTGCTTGGTCCAGGCTGCAATACTGTCATGGCTCTCTCCAGGAAAAGCCGGGGCCCAGTATGCAAATAGCTGTTTCAATCCCAGTTTTGATAGGTAACAGAAAAAGTTTGGTAAATCTACAGAGAAATAAGATTTACCCAATGCATTCCGCAAATTTATGTATCCCTTGCCAACCACAGTATGTCCCAGAACATGGGGAAAACAATGTTTTTAACACACTAAATTTAGCTCTTTTAAATGTCAGGTCTTTGGTAGGCAAATCATTTTTAATCAGTGATTTTATTATTAAGCACAAGCTTGATTTTATGTTTTTAACCGAAACATGGTTAGGACAAGATAATAATGCTGCATTTCTTATTGAATCAACCCCTCCAAATTTCAGTTTTATGAGTGAAACAAGAATACATAAGAAAGGAGGTGGAGTTGCTATTTTATTTAATGATAAATATATATATATATAAAACATATCATATGGAAAGTTTGACTCCTTTGAATATGTTGCTCTTCATACCAAATCCTCCTGTCGAGCAACACTTGTAACTATTTATAGACCCCCAAAGTACAACTCACATTTTTTTGACGAGTGTGCTAAATTACTATCTATTGTATGCATTGATTTTAATTGATTGATTTTGATTGTATTGTTTTAGTGGGTGACTTTAACATTCATGTTGATAATCTCAATGATGCAAGTGCAAAAGAACTCTTGAACATCCTGGACAACTTTGGGCTTTCTCAGCATGTAACAGATCCAACACATATCAAGGGACACACACTGGATCTAATAATCTCTAAAGGTTTTAATATTTCTGAGGTGGTGGTGACCGATGTTGCTCTTTCTGATCATTGCTGTGTTTTTTTTAAAAACAACCACCCCTGCTGTTTTGAACACAGGTGAAACAGAGGTAGTCAAAAAGTGGAATATTAACGAGAAGAGCTGTGCATTATTCATTCAGGCTTTTGCACCATCACCAACCATGGCATCAACCCCTGTTGATGATCTTGTAAGCAGTTTCAGCTCCAAAGTTATGACTGTTATTGATTCCATTGCCCCAATTAAGACCAAGGTATTGTCAGCAAGAAAAAAGTCAAAGTCACCTTGGAGAAAAGCCACAGTGGTTAAAATTCAGACAAGAATATGCACAGGCAGAACGCAAAACCAAACTCCAGGTTCATTTCGACTTGAACAAAGAGTCTTCACAACTATAACCAAAAATTAAAAAATGCAAGGCAATCATTTTTCTCAGAGGTTATCAATAGAAACAGCCATAATGCCCGCACATTGTTTTCTGTTATAGACAGACTCACAAACCCAGCACCCTCTCTTCCTTCTGAACTGCTGTCCAAAAAGTCATGCAATGATTTTGCAGCTTTTTTCACAGACAAAATATCAAAGATAAGACAAACTATCTCTAGCTGCAGTCCTAGGAACATGACAATATCACCTGTGCCTCCTTGTTCTCCAGTGAATCTAGAACATTTTGATCTCCTTGATCACAGAGCTCTGGCAGAAATGCTTCTACAATTAAAATCTACATCATGCTGCCTTGATATTTTACCAACAAATTTTTTTTTAAATGTTTTTAACAGCTTAGCTCCAGATGTATTGCAGATTGTCAATAGTTCTCTTCAGTCAGGGCAGTTTCCCCAGGCCTTAAAAACTGCTGTTATAAAACCTCTTCTTAAAAAGCCTAATCTAGATGCTTCAGCAGTAAGTAACTACAGGCCAATATCAATTCTTCCATTTTTGGAAAAATAATTGAAAAAGTAGTTTTTCAACAAATTCACAGATTTATGGTGCAAAACAATCTTTTTAATGCACTTCAGTCTGGATTTCGCACACACCACAGCACAGAGACTGCACTTATTAAAATTTTAAATGATTTACATTTGAATAATGATGAATCCAAAACCTCTGTTTTAGTACTACTGGACCTCAGTGCTGCATTTGACATAGTTGATCATGATGTGCTGCTTGATAGACTAGAAACGTGGGTGGGAGTTACTGGCACAGTGTTAAATTGGCTAAAATCTTACTTACAAGATAGAGACTATTTTGTCTCACTTGGTAACTATGAGTCTGAGCGAACAAAAATGAAATGTGGGGTTCCTCAGGGGTCTATTCTTGGTCCTCTCTTATTCAATATCTACATGCTGCCCCTTGCTCAGATTATGGAATACTACAACATTGACTACCATACTTATGCAGATGACACCCAACTTTATATATCAGTATCATCTCATGATTATAGTCCTCTAATTTCATTATGTGAGTGTATTAATCAAGTCAAAGAATGGATGCGCCAGAATTTTCTCCAGCTCAATACAGACAAGACAGAAGTGATTGTTTTTGGCCCCAAAAATGAAAGGTCAAAGGTCATTGCTCACCATGACTCCATGTCATTGAAAGCTACAAATCAAGCCAGAAACCTTAGTGTAATCATTGACTCAGACCTGAATTTTAACAGCCACATAAAATTCATCACTAAATCTTCCTATTACCACCTGAAAAACATTGCTAGAATAAAAGGTTTTCTGTCTAAACAAGATGCAGAAAAACTTGTTCATGCATTTATCTTCAGTAGGTTAGACTATTGTAATGGCTTGTTTACAGGTCTTAGCAAAAAGTCAATCAGGCAGCTGCAGCTAATCCTGAATGCTGCTGCCAGAGTCCTTACAAACACCAGGAAACTGGACTATATCACACCAGTTCTTAGATCACTACACTGGCTTCCCGTTAGTCAAAGGATAGATTTTAAAATCTTATTGCTAGTTTATAAAGCACTAAATGGTTGTGGACCAAAATATATTCAAGATGTATTAGTTCCCTATGAGGTTTACAGACCCCACAGGTCATCTGGAAACAGGTCTACTGTGTGTTCCCAGAACCAGAACCAAACAAAGTGAAGCAGCATTCAGTTACTATGCTCCTCACTTGTGGAACAAACTTCCTGAACACCTGAGGTCTGCTCAAACTGTCAGCTCATTCAAATCAGGACTGAAAACCCTGTTGTTTCCTGCTGCCTTCAAATAATTGTTCATTCTTGTTTTCTTAATGTGCTTTTATGTTTTATTTTAATTTACTTTACTTGATTTAAATTTATTTTATGTTAAATGTCTTTGTTTTTAGATGCTCTTTTCAATGCTTTTAATGTAATTATATGCCTTGTAAAGCACTTTGAATTGCGTAGTGTATGAAAGGTGCTATACAAATACATTTGCCTTGCCTTGCCTTACAAAGCCATAAATTAGTTGTTATGTGTCAACATCAGTCACCAAGAGTCAGTGATTATGTGAACAGTGCAGAAAGAGAATTCAATAGTTGTTCTTTAAAGAAGAACTTCATGGCATCTGATAAAATGACTGAGTGTCTGATCTGAGTCAGTGTTGGTTTGGACTGAAGTTGGACAACGAGGATGGAGAATCAACATTAGCAGCTTCTACCATAACACGTTCATTGTTGTCAGCATTGTGCATTGTGGGTAATGTAGGCTGTTCATTGTGATGGTGACAATATAACATTAGGACAAAGCCAATATCAGCTGAGTATTTATCTGTCAGACTGTGAATTTACCTGTGTAATATCATGGCCTCCAAGCCATATGAGTCCAGTCCCTTTAGCGTCAGAGATCACTTTCTGAATCACTGCATTCTCCTCAGCATCAAGCACAGATGCAAGCCATCCATTCTGAAGGAGGCAGTTTTTCTACAGTGCAGATAAACAGACAGTGGAGTCAGTAAAGAAGCAAAAAAAGCTGAGTAGTAGGAAAACACCAAGGCAGGAATAGATGCCAGTGTTAAAGTGAACACAGACCAAATAAACAGTGTAGAATCATTGTGGACTGAATCCACATCACTCTGATTACCTCAGCATCAGGCCAGGTCATGGCTTTGGGAACATAGGTGAAGCAACGATTTTTACTGGGCCTCCAAACGTTCGGACAATCAAAGTAAGATGCTAAAGACAAACAAAATGCATAATGTTGAGTTTCTCATGAATTTAAACCACCTCCCTGTTTCTGACAAAGATACTAACAATTACCTTTGTTTCCCTTCAGTGTGTTGGGCTAATAAAATTAACCACTTTCTCCTTGAATTTACATATATATATGTTATATAGGGAATCACTGCATCTCGTCCTCTGACACATTAAAACTCATTATGTTCATTATTATTAAACAGTTTCCTTTGGTCCACAGCTGCATCTTTGGATGAAGGAGAGAAAATACAGAAATGACCATGAAGGAAATAATCAGGTTTATTTCTGATGTGTCTTAATGTATGAAGAAGTACAAAGCCCTTAGTTTGCCTTAAAGTAAGTCAGAGAGAAGGAAATGTGCAGGATGTTGTATCTAACTCTGATGAACAAAGTGGTCAAAGTCCAATAACACAAACTCTAATAGACTGGGTTGGAATTTGGGCAGTGCAGCTCTGTGTAGAACATCCTGTCAGCATCATTTCCAGAGACACAACAGGTGGAAAGACATTATATTGATCCATTTCATATCTGTGTTGGGCTCTAGGAAACTTAACGCAGAAGTCATTTGGTTTGATCCACAGAATATATACATTTATAACATCTGGATATCTATTCCATAAACATATATACACACAATATATAGTGTAGTAATACTCACCCTGAGCTGTGTCCAGAGCCAACAGGGCACAAAGAAGAGCAGCCAGAATCAGAGTCTTCATGGTGAAGATGATGCAGATGTTAAAGATGAGGCTGATATCTCTGTAGGGAACAGACCTGTAAAGACTGACAGCCTGTCAAAGACAAGACACCAGATGATCAGGGAGTTGGAGTCTCTGATATTTATGTAGTGAAGCTGTTTGCTGAGTATAAATGTTCTTCAGCAACGCCCTGAATTAATTAAAAAAATTCACAGACAACGGCTGTTTGAGCCACCCAGTGCAAATGGCAGAGAGACACCACAAACCTTAAGGCCATAACATCAAAGAACGTCCTGATGTGACTTTTACTGTGTTTATTAGTTCAGACGTGTCAGCAGGTCAGACTGAACAGTGTAGACAGTTGTAGGCAGCAGAGATACAACAAAAACCTTTCAAATCCCTTTTAAACAGATTGTTGCTGCTGATGTTGTGGATGTAAATAAAAGACAAAACCCAGCTGGTGGAGAATTTCTGGGTAAATGTTGATGGGAGCTGTAGTTTTTGCTCACACTAGCAGCATGTTAGCCTGCTACAATGCTGAACAAACATATTTATTATTCCACCTGCTCAGAATCAGCATGAACAAATGAAACATCACCTTGAGTCAACAGGCAGTTTTAAGGAAAACCAAACTCTGATCCAACCTTTCATCATGATCTGGGAGCTGTTTGGGGAACTGATGGTGGATCTTTGTTGGTCTTTGTTTCATTAGTTAACCTTTACATTGTGTAAAAATGTCATTAGAGGACACAGCAACAGAATCTCAGAGCAGTGTGAAGTAGCAGGAAACTGTCATCTACAAATTTAGGTCTCAGATTAACAGAAAATAAACAGGTTTGAATAAAAAATCAAATATCCTTATGATAAAATCAGGAATTTCCAGTAAGACCTCTGCTTTGGGCTTCTGCTGTCTGAGATATTCTCTAAATACTCCATCGCTCTGGGCCATCTTCCTGATGTACCTATGGATCTTTGGTGATTCTTCTCAGATGGTAGCTATAATGCTCACCAGTCCTCGACCTCCTTCAGTCCTCTTAGTGTACGGTCTCAGGATGCTGGATTTGGGGTGAAACTCTCCATGCATTTTGAGGAGTTTCCTTGTCTTGACATCAGCAGCCTCTATCTCCTCTTTTGGCCAGCTTATTATACCAGCGGGGTATCCGATGCCCGGCAGGGCGTAGGTGTTGATGGAACAAGTCTTCCCATTTAGCTGACTTCTTAGGACTTGCTTTACTCTCTGTGGCTGCTTTACATCACAGCGCTAACATCACATGTCATGAAAGTGTTTGAGAGACTGGTCCTGCAACACCTGAAGTCCCAAGTGTCTGAATTTCTGGACCCCCTGCAGTTTGCATATCAAGAACACATCGGAGTGGAAGATGCCATCATCTTCTTAATGCACAGAGCATACTCCCATCTGGAGAGGCAGGGCAACACTGTGAGAGTCATGTTTTTTGACTTTTCAAGTGCTTTCAACACTATTTAGCCCCACCTGCTAAGTGCAAAGATGCAGGATATGGAAGTTCCCGCAGATATGGTGGAGTGGATCAAAGACTACCTCACTGGGCGGCCACAGTTTGTTCGCTTAGATGGCTGCATATCTGATGTGGTGATGAGCAGCACCGGTGCACCTCAAGGAACTGTACTAGCACCATTCCTGTTTACACTCTATACCTCAGACTTCCGCTACAACTCAGGAACCTGTCACCTCCAAAAGTTCTCTGATGACTCTTCAATCATTGGATGCATCAACAATAATAACGATGAGGAATACAGACACTTGATAAAAAGATTTGTTGATTGGTGTAACAACAACTGTCTAAAGCTCAACATCAAGAAAACCAGAGAACTGGTGGTGGACTTTAGGAGGAACAAGAAGACCCCAGTCCCTGTCTCCATCCTTGGAGACGAAGTAGAGATTGTGGACTCATACAAATACCTTGGAGTCCACATTAACAACAAACTGGACTGGTCAAACAATACAGATGCACTCTTCAAGAAAGGACAGAGCAGACTGTTCTTCCTCAGGAGACTCTGTTCTTTTGGTGTGTGCAACAAGCTACTGAAGATGTTATATCAGTCTGTAGTAGCGAGTGCACTGTTCTTTGAAGTTGTGTGCTGGGGAGGTGGCATCAAGGCTGGTGAGGCCAACAGACTAAATAAGTTAATCAGGAAGGCAAAATCTGTTGTTGGACTGGAACTGGACAGTCTGGAGGCTGTGGCAGAGAGGAGGATGGTGGACAAAATCAGCTCCATATTGGACAATCCTGCCCACCCACTTCATGAGGAACTGTGGCGAATGGGAAGTTCATTCAGCCACAGACTAATTCCCCCTAAAGCCAAGACTGAAAGATTCAGGAAGTCTTTTGTGTCCACGGCCATAAGACTCTATAATTCCTCAATAAAAACAATAACGCACACACACACACACACATGCATGTACACACACACACACACACACACGCATGCATGTACGCACACACACACACACACACACACACACACAAACCCCCCAAATAATAATAATTACTTTATTACTTTATTAATTACTTTATGAATTACTATTAATCAATATAATTTAATAATATAATATAATAATAATAATAATATAATATAATCAATAATCTCAAATTGAATAAGTGCTGTAACAACTAAATTTCCCCTTGGGGATTAATAAAGTACTTCTTCTTCTTCTTCTTCTTCTTCTTTACTTGCAGCTTCTTTTTGATTCCTATTTGCCTTTGGGATTCCAAGGTTCTTGTAGCTTCCCTCAACATCTGCTCTGCTGCCTTTTGGCAATTCAGTTCCTTCAGTCCTGACAACCCTTTCTCTCTCTGTTATCATCCGACCACACTTATCCAGTCCAAATGACATTCCAGTGTCATTGCTGTAGACCCTGGTGGTGTGGATCAGTGAGTCGATGTCTTCGATGTCTTTCTTGTAATCAATCCGGGCAGTCTACAGGTTAGTCAGTCTGGTCTTACAGTGTTCTGCCCCCCTGGTGTTCTTCCCCATTCCTTTCTGAGCCCTGCTCAAGTATTCAGCCATGTGCTTACTCGTATTAGCCGCTATAATGCCTGACAGGAGCTTCCATGTTGTGCAGAGACAGGTTATTGGATGGTAGTTGGATGGGACTGCTCCCTTTTGGGGGTCCTTCAGGATCAAGACTGTCCTTCCTTCAGTTATCCATTCAGGGTGAGTCCCATCTATTTGCAGCTGGTTCATTTGATCTGCCAGGCGCTCATGGAGTGGAGTTAGCTTCTTTAGACAGTAGGTGTGGATCATGTCAGTTCCTGGTGCTGATCAGTTCTTCGTGCCTGGGTTTCCAAGTTTCCATATGTCCCACATCCTCTTCATATAACCCCTTTCCCTGGGATTACTTATGTAGTAGTGGTCCAGCAGTTCTCTATTCTCTGCCCTCGTCCATGAGTGTGGTGTTCCAGTAGCCCACTTCATATCAGGCTGCCCTGGTTCCCCAGCACCTGACGCAGACCTTGTTGACCCGGGCAACGTCTGAGCCTGTATGACTCCTGTGCTCATTTTTGTATTGATGTGGGCCAGTTGCATTAAGGACCTTGCCTAAGGCCTGTGCTTTTCACAGGGATTTCATGCCTCTGGATCAGACCTGGGATCATTAATAGTTTCTGACACAGACAGATGGAAGAGGAGTCTGACAGTCCAGATTGTTCCAGAACCTTCTCCCTATAAGTACCAACAACATGTGAGTCAGTCAGTGCTACAGACCAAGACCTGAGACCTGAGACTGTCTAATGAGGCCACGGTCTCATCAGTATCTAGTGAGAATGTGCTCTTTTTGTGAAGTTTTTGTGGTTTACCTCCAAAATTCATCTGTAGGCAGTGCTATACACCCTGATAGTTGTCACGTTGTCCAGGAGCCCAGTTTGTGTATCTGAAAGGTGTTCCATCAACCCAGGACCAGTTACCCTCCTGTAAAACAGAATAGAATAAAATGATGAAGGACAACATAAGGACAAAGCCTATATCAGCAGAGGACTTTTCTGTCCTCATGAACAGTTTACCTGTTGTGTATCACTGCCTCCAATCCATGCTGCTGTACCGTCACCGATCATATCTATTCCATAAACATATATACACACAATATATAGTGTAGTAATACTCACCCTCAGCTGTGTCCAGAGCCAACAGGGCACAAATAAGAGCAGCCAGAATCAGAGTCTTCATGGTGAAGATGATGCAGATGTTAAAGATGAGGCTGATATCTCTGTAGGGAACAGACCTGTAAAGACTGACAGCCTGTCAAAGACAAGACACCAGATGATCAGGGAGTTGGAGTCACTGGTATTTATGTAGTGAGGCTGTTTTCTCAGCATACATCTTCTTCTTCAGAAACGCCCTGAATTAGACTAAAGGTTTCACAGATCCTGCTCTTTGAGCCCCTACAATCAGTACAAACACGAATTTGCAAAAAAATTACATTTAATTGTGTCTTAAGGCGGAAACATTGTGTTCACTGAGACAAGACCTAAAGTTTGTTTGGATCCAGTTTGGACTGAAGCCACGTGGAGACTTTAGAGTCTTGGAAAATATCTTCAGTTGAGCAACAAAACCTTCCTGAGTTCATTTAGCTGCTCAGTTCATTTGTCAGAAACACAGTCAGGATAACACCAGAGTATCTGGAGGTCAGTGACTGTAAATTTCTATGTGATTGAATCTGTAGGCCTGTTGTTATTAATGGACTTTGACTAGTTGACAAAATGAGCTGATGTCAAATCCCCCTGGAGCTCTCATACCAGATAAGTTCCTATTATCTATCTACCTGGAGGCCTTCCCACGAAGACAGACTCAGTGTCTCTGGTCCAACAACGCCCTGGATCAGTTTCACATGTCGCCCAAAGCTGATCTGTCACCTGCTCATTACAAACAGTCAGAGCAAACTTTAATGTTGCCTGATAGAAAGTAAATAAAAAGTTCAATAACATGTTAAAACAGCAGGAACCGTTCTCTTCTCAGGACATGTGTTGGCAGAGACTAGAGGCTAAAGGGTTTTTTGAGCTATTTCCCTACACAAATATCAAATATCTTGATCACAAGATCAACGTATTTCATGAGAACAATATCTGGATTCAACTCTCATGGCCTCATCTGTGCAAACCAGAATCTACAATATTATTAAAGATAAAAAAGGCAGCTGGGATTGGCTCCAGCAGATCCTGTGACCCTGGTTAGGAAAAAGTGGGTATACATGATTAGACTTTGAGCATCATTTACCTTCACTTGTCAGATCAGTCTCCTTTCTGTTAATCTGAGACTTAAACCTGGAGATGACAGTTTCATGATACTTCACACTGCTCTGAGATTCGTTTGCTGTGTCCTGTAATGAAATTATTTCACAACAACTAATAAACTGTTTTCACTGACCTATGATCCCTCACAAAAACACTTTCTTGAAACCTGATCAGTGATACCAGGTACAGCAGATCGGGGTTTGGGGAGGTTCAAGTCCTGATCAGGGTGCCACTAGTGTGGGCCCTTAGGCAAGGTCCTTAACGCTACTGGCCTACATCATTACAAAAATGAGCAATAGAAACACAGGAGTTGTTCAATTCCAACCAATATATATGTCACAGCTAGAGGATGTGGTTTGCTCTCTTAATTCCACAGGCTCCCCTCGCGATCCAGCTCCCTCCTGGTTTTTTAAAGAAGTTTTTCCCTGTGTAGGCAAATTGGTCCTTAACATTATTAACAGTAGTCTATCGTCTGGTGTTGTTCCTTCTAATTTCAAACATGTGGTAGTGCAACCGCTTACAAAGAAACCTAGTCTTGATCCATCTGTTCTGGCTAACTATAGACCTATTTCTGGACTACTGTTTTTTTTTCAAAGGTTTTAGAAAAAGTTGTGTATACTCAATTGAAAGCGTTTTTGGATGAGCATGAGATCCTTGAGATCTTTCAGTCCGGTTTCAAACCACACCACAGCACAGAGTCAGCTTTAATTAAAGTTTTTAATGATATTTTCACTTGTTCTGATACTGGCGGTTTCGTGGTTCTTATTCTTCTTGATTTATCTGCTGCCTTTGACACAGTTGACCACCACATTTTGATTTCTCGCCTGCATGACGTTGTAGGTATCCGTGGTCTTGCATTGGAGTCGTTTAGGTCTTACCTGGCAGCTAGAACTTTCTCTGTGGGTCTTGCCAGCTTTTAATACTCCTCTGCTTGTCTGTCCTCTGGGGTTCCCCAAGGTTCAGTTTTGGGGCCTTTGCTTTTTTCCCTCTACTTACTTCCTCTGGGTTTCATCTTCAGAAAACATGGCATATCTTTCTATTGTTATGCAGATGATACCCAGGTTTAAAAGGAGGGTTTTTCAATTGCACTTTTGCTCGCATGTCTTGATGACATTCAAGCCTGGATGGCATTAAATTTTCTACACTTTAATGAGGCAAAGATGGAAGTAATGCTGGTTGGCTCTAATGCTTCCAGTGAATCTTCTGGTGTGAATCTAGGCCCCTTGACATCACATCTTAGACCACTGGTCACTAATTAAGGCTTCAAAATGGACACGGATCTTAAATTTGATAAGCAAATTGGTGCGGTGGTAAAATCCAGTTTTTTCCACTTAAGGCGTTTGCCAAAACTACAACCTCTAGTGTCAAGGCAGCACTTTGAGCTAGCAATGCATGCCTTTGTTACATCACGCCTTGACTATTGTAATGCTCTGTATGTTGGGGTTAGTCAGGCATCCCTTTCACGTCTCCAGCTGGTCCAAAATGCGGTGGCTCGTCTTTTAACTGGAAAGTGAAAAAACGAGCACATCAAACCAATGCTGGCTGCACTCCATTGGCTGCCAGTGTCTTTTAGGGTTCATTTTAAGGTTTTATTATTTGTTTTAAAATCTTTAAATGGCCATGCCCCATCTTATCTTACTGAACGTTTTCACCCTTATACTCCTAGCCGCTCCCTTAGATCAGGCGAACTGATCAGCACCAGGAACTGACATGATCCACACCTACTGTCTAAAGAAGCTAACTCCACTCCATGAGCGCCTGGCAGATCAAATGAACCAGCTGCAAATAGATGGGACTCACCCTGAATGGATAACTGAAGGAAGTACAGTCTTGATCCTGAAGGACCCCCAAAAGGGAGCAGTCCCATCCAACTACCATCCAATAACCTGTCTCTGCACAACATGGAAGCTCCTGTCAGGCATTATAGCGGCTAATACGAGTAAGCACATGGCTGAATACTTGAGCAGGGCTCAGAAAGGAATGGGGAAGAACACCAGGGGGGCAGAACACTGTAAGACCAGACTGACTAACCTGTAGACTGCCCGGATTGATTACAAGAAAGACATCGAAGACATCGACTCACTGATCCACACCACCAGGGTCTACAGCAATGACACTGGAATGTCATTTGGACTGGATAAGTGTGGTCGGATGATAACAGAGAGAGAAAGGGTTGTCAGGACTGAAGGAACTGAATTGCCAAAAGGCAGCAGAGCAGATGTTGAGGGAAGCTACAAGAACCTTGGAATCCCAAAGGCAAATAGGAATCAAGAAGAAGCTGCAAGTAAAGCAGCTGCCGGGCATCGGATACCCCGCTGGTATAATAAGCTGGCCAAAAGAGGAGATAGAGGCTGCTGATGTCAAGACAAGGAAGCTCCTCACAATGCATGGAGAGTTTCATCCCAAATCCAGCATCCTGAGACCGTACACTAAGAGGACTGAAGGAGGTCGAGGACTGGTGAGCATTATAGCCACCATCTGAGAAAAACCACCAAAGATCCATAAGTACACCAGGAAGATGGCCCAGAGCGATGGAGTATTTAGTGAATATCTCAGACAGCAAAAGCCCAAAGCAGAGGTCTTACTGGAAATTCCTGATTTTATCATAAGGATATTTGATTTTTTATTCAAACCTGTTCATTTTCTGTTAATCTGAGACCTAAATTTGTAGATGACAGTTTCCTGCTACTTCACACTGCTCTGAGATTCTGTTGCTTTGTCCTCTAATGACATTTTTACACAATGTAAAGGTTAACTAATAAAACAGTTTTCACTGAGATATGGCACCACTGTCAGACTGGAAAATAACTAGCAGGTCACTAATGTCTGAAGTTTTCAGTTTGGATTGGATTAGTTAGTGCTGACTAACACTGCAGGCCTGTTTGACTTAAGTTAATGTCACTGTCCTGAATTTGCAGCTTTTCCTCCTCCAACAAAGATCCACCATCAGTTCCCCAAACAGCTCCCAGATCATGATGAAAGGTTGGATCAGAGTTTGGTTTTCCTTAAAACTGCCAGTTGACTCAAGGTGATGTTTCATTTGTTCATGCTGATTCTGAGCAGGTGGAATAATAAATATGTTTGTTCAGCATTGTAGCAGGCTAACATGCTGCTAGTGTGAGCAAAAACTACAGCTCCCATCAACATTTACCCAGAAATTCTCCACCAGCTGGGTTTTGTCTTTTATTTACATCCACAACATCAGCAGCAACAATCTGTTAACAAGGGATTTGAAAGGTTTTTGTTGTATCTCTGCTGCCTACAACTGTCTACACTGTTCAGTCTGTCCTGCTGACACGTCTGAACTAATAAACACAGTAAAAGTCACATCAGGACGTTCTTTGATGTTATGGCCTTAAGGTTTGTGGTGTCTCTCTGCCGTTTGCACTGGGTGGCTCAAACAGCCGCTATCTGTGAATTTTTTTCAATTAATTCAGGGCGTTGCTGAAAAACATTTATGCTCAGCAAACAGCCTCACTACATAAATACCAGAGACTCCAACTCCCTGATCATCTGGTGTCTTGTCTTTGACAGGCTGTCAGTCTTTACAGGTCTGTTCCCTACAGAGATATCAGCCTCATCTTTAACATCTGCATCATCTTCACCATGAAGACTCTGATTCTGGCTGCTCTTCTTTGTGCCCTGTTGGCTCAGACCTCAGCTCAGCGTGAGTATTACTACACTATATATTGTGTGTATATATGTTTATGGAATAGATATCCAGATGTTATAAATGTATATATTCTGTGGATCAAACCAAATGACTTCTGCGTTAAGTTTCCTAGAGCCCAACACAGATATGAAATGGATCAATATAATGTCTTTCCACCTGTTGTGTCTCTGGAAATGATGCTGACAGGATGTTCTACACAGAGCTGCACTGCCCAAATTCCAACCCAGTCTATTAGAGTTTGTGTTATTGGACTTTGACCACTTTGTTCATCAGAGTTAGATACAACATCCTGCACATTTCCTTCTCTCTGACTTACTTTAAGGCAAACTAAGGGCTTTGTACTTCTTCATACATTAAGACACATCAGAAATAAAACCTGATTATTTCCTTTATGGTCATTTCTGTATTTTCTCACCTTCATCCAAAGATGCAGCTGTGGACCAAAGGAAACTGTTTAATAATTTTGGACATAATGAGTTTTAATGTGTCACAGGAAGAGATGCAGTGATTCCCTATATAACATATATATATGTAGATTCAAGGAGAAAGTGGTTAATTTTACTAGCCCAACACACTGAAGGGAAACAAAGGTAATTGTTAGTATCTTTGTCAGAAACAGGGAGGTGGTTTAAATTCATGAGAAACTCAACATTATGCATTTTGTTTGTCTTTAGCATTTTCCTTTGATTGTCGGGACGTTTGGAGGCCCAGTAAAAATCGTTGCTTCATCTTTGTTCCCAAAGCCATGACCTGGACTGACGCTCAGGTAATCAGAGTGATGTGGATTCAGTCCACAATGATTCTACACTGTTTATTTGGTCTGTGTTCACTTTAACACTGGCATCTATTCCTGCCTTGGTGTTTTCCTACTACTCAGCTCATTTTGCTTCTTTACTGACTCCACTGTCTATTTATCTGCACTGTAGAAAAACTGTCTTCGTCAGGGCGGATGGCTTACATCTGTGCGTGATGCTGAGGAGTATGCAGTGATTCAGAAAGTGATCACTGACGCTAAAGGGACTGGACTCATATGGCTTGGAGGCCATGATATTACACAGGTAAATTCACACAGTCTGTCAGATAAATACTCAGCTGATATTGGCTTTGTCCTATATGTCATATTGTCACCATCACAATGAACAGCCTACATTACCCACAACGCAACTGGACTGCTGACAACAATGGACATGTGTTATGGTAGAAGCTGCTAATGTTGATTCTCCTTCTTCATTGTCAAACTTCAGTCCAAACCAACACTGACTCAGATCAGACACTCAGTCATTTTATCAGATGTCATGAAGTTCTTCTTTAAAGAACAACTATTGAATTCTCTTTCTGCACTGTTCACATAATCACTGACTCTTGGTGACTGATGTTGACACATAACAACTAATTCATGGCTTTGTAGCTCAAACCAGCCTGAATGTGTCTCTCCTGACTTATTCTGTGTCCCCTCCATCAACCCTAAACACAGTCAGTGTCCTGTGGTTGGATTTGTCTTCATCAGACACTGAAACACGTCACTACATTTGATTCTCTTCTGGTTTATAGGAGGGCAAGTGGAGATGGACTGATGGAACACCTTTCACATATGCAAACTGGCGTCCTGGACAACCTGACAACTGGCAGGGCAATGAGGACTGTCTACACTTAAATGCTGAAGGTAAATCACCAAATTGTCACTATAATAAAACAAACCATATTAACGTGAACGTCTCGGTCTTGGTCTGTAGCAGTGACTGACTCACATGTTGTTGGTACTTACAGGTAGATGGTTCTGGAATGATCTGGACTGTGAGACTCCTCTCCCATCTGTCTGTGCCAAGAACCTGTGATGATCCCAGGTCTGATCCAGAGGCATGAAATCCCTGTGAAAAGCACAAACACTGGTGGAGGTGTGTTTGTCTTTGCATACTCTCACATTTTGTGCCATCAGTCTCATAGAACCTGAATTCTACTGTATCTCATTTGACATCTTCTATCATATCCAGTATATATCATCTGTTTCTTTTCTATGGCTGTAACGCTACTGAAGGAAGGAAGAGACAAGTAACATAAACAGGAGCTGGACTGTCTCTGAGGTTTTGTGCCTTTAATAAGAGCAGACTGAATGTGTTATGGAAAGAATGCTTTGAGCTCCACTTTATTCTGCAGTCTGACTCTTCTTTCTTGGCTCATGCCAAAATAAAAGTCTATCAGCATTGAAACCAGTTGGTCTGTGTAAATGATCACAATTTAACAAGTGTTTCAGCTATGACACCACTAAATAATACTGTACATCTTCATTTATGAGCACTTATTCTAACATTATTGAATATCCTTTCATGCATTTATAAAGTTTATCTTATTGGGGTCAGTGAATTGGGCAAGGACAATTTGACATTCAGATGCAATCAGTGGACAAGCCTTTCAAACTACTGAGCCACAGTCCCAGGATTTTAGAAAAACCAAAACCAGGATCCAAAGGGGAAGAATTACAACATGGAAATGGAAAGTGACACCACATTGAAGAAGGTGAACATAAAGGCTGCTAATTTAAACTTACAGCCATGTTGCCATGTTATCGAGCATTGTGGGCAACTTTAGAGTGAAAGCTGATGCTGATACACTTTTTCATTAAATGCTACTGTAATAAAGTCATCTGGCCTCCATGTGGTGTTATAGTTATAGTCATCAGCTCATCCACTGCAGGATATAAACCATCCAAACATCCAAAAACTGCATCCAGATTTGGAAAATTGGGATTTCTGTTAATTTTTTTTTTTTTTTACAATTTCCTAAGTGTCAAATATGATACACATTAACGTGCAGTAATTCACAAACATCAAACATAAAATAAAGAGAAATGGAGCCCATGTTGATTTGACAGGGACATACAGGCTGAGTCATCACTAGACACATATCAGAAAACTGAACTGAAAAATGTTAATAGTTTGACTTCCACTTAAGAAAAAGTTATTGTCACTGATAAACAGCAGAAGCTTAGACCCATTATTAAAAAAAGAAATAAAAACTTCTCAGAATTCAGACTTTAAAGTCACTGTGCACTGTTCTAGCAGCTGATATTTGATATTTGTGACTTTGGTACAGATCAGATCACATTTATGACCAACTTATGCAGAAAACCAAGAAACTGCAAATGCTGTCATTACTGTTTTCAGACCCGTACAGTGACCGACTTTGGTAAAGATCAGATCACATTTATGATAAATTTATGCAGAAAACCAAGAAACTACAAACTAAAAACCAAGAAATTACTTTTTGACTATGAGGTTGTAAACAAAATACCAGTGAACGGCTGCAAATTTATTACAGTCTATGACAATTCTACAGTGTTTTCTTTCATGAAATGGTCCACCAGGCTGCTTTCAAAATAAACATTTAGTTTCTCAATGGCCACTTTTTCTGCAAATGTAACTCTTCTTTTATGTCTCATGCAAAAAATAAGTCTATCAGCATTGATACAACCTGGTCTGTGAGTGTTACCTTTGTTTTCTTTAAGGATTAAAATTCACTGGGTCTCATAATAATGCCAGTAAAGTAAAATCATTTATATTATGTTGCACACTTTTTAAGTTGATATATATCTTGCTGAGAGAAGACAAACTTTTCACTGACCTCAAGTTTCCAAATGTACAACATGAAATACTACAAACAGAATAAACTGACTTCTACTCAAATGGAAATATAATATAATAATATAATGGAAATATATGGAAAAAGAAAAAAACCTACTCAGCGCTAGTTGCAGGACAGGAAAAACAAAAACTGCTCTAAATCTCTAAGGAGCACAGGTTCCTGACATAGAACAGGCAAAACTGCAGGAGACTCATCTGTCCACAAGGTGGCGCTGAAGTTATCTTTGTCAACAAAATAAATACTATCCTTTGTGTCATGTAGACATGACAGAAATGTTTCTTTTGCTATTCCAACAGCTAGTAAACCTGAAGAACTGTGGTATAATGTGTTCAAATGATCATTGTTTTTAAAGACTCTTACCCACCACTACATGAGTCCAACAGATAGTAAGTATATCTGATTTCTCTTAATTGCCCCTCTGAAGTGTGTTCCTGGGCTTTACTGATCATGATTCTCTTTCATAATGTGTTTTGTTTTGGAGCTCCTGTGAAAACTCCAGACCAGATCCAGAATTGTTACATAACAGTGAACTGAACTGAAATCATGCCAAGGAAGAAAACATGTGTTGGCAGATGATGGCGTAAACGTGGCATTAAAGGGGAGTCAGTGACAAAAGGGAGTTCATACCATAAATGGTAAAGAATTTGGGGAGACTGATGAGTCTTTCAACCTCCCTATGTTGTTTAGGAGGGGCTCTTTTAAAAATCCACAGAAAAGGAGATTCAGGGCTCTTTGTCAAGATCCTTGGCTGATACATATCACTTTCTGCAAAGGGTGTGGTCGGAGATTTTTCCTAAATTAGCAGAGGAATTCATTTTAAATTTTCCTTTTGTTTCTCTGCATTTCATCTGTAAATCCATTTTTTATTTTATTTTTTTTTCCATTTTTCCCCATTTACCAGATCCTTACTTTTGGAAAATCCAAACAGGCTACCCTTTTCTTGAGTAAATACAAGGAGTATTGAACTCTTAATCTTATATTTACTTGCAAGGAAACAGCATCGATCCACGCAGGTTCTTTCCAGCGTCTACAAGGGCCTGTGGGGCGAGGTTGACACCTCTTTGTGGCATGGCTGCACATGCGCACACACCGCACAGACATAAATTAAAACACTTATACCATTATTTTAACTCAAGACCAGAAAAACCAAATTATTGTTCCAAAAACCGTTCAGCAGATACATGGGCTGTATCCCAAAAAAATAAAAAAATTATTTGTGGGATTTGGGATACTCGTTTAACTTCATCTTCTGATTAACAATCAGATTATATTAGGTAACTATGTCCATCTGTCCTATAAAGGGACTGATAGGTGACAACTGTCATGCTGCAGAAGGATTTGCCTACAAAGTAAACAACACTCTGTCCAAACATGTTTCCTCTATGCTGTGGCACATTTTCCTCCTTTCCTTCCCCCACCCACTGCTCACACAAACTAAAGGCACAGGATCACAGAGTTTCTGCCCTGGTCATGTCCTAACACTGAGGTTAATTTGCTTTCTTTGTAACGCCAACATCTGTTTATCTCCACTGTAGAAAAACTGCCAGACTATGAATGCAAACCTGGCATCTGTATGCGATGCTGAGGAGTACAAGGTGATTCATCCAAACATGCTTGAATGCTTGGATGAGCAGATTTTCAAGTTAAAAAATTGTAGGGGCTTTGGTCAAAGCAGAGCTTTACAACAACATCACAAGTATCAAATAAAATGAGCGAAATGGAGCCCATGTTGCTTTGACAGCTGAAGAGGAACATACAGGCTGAGTCAACACTAGATACATATCAGAAACCTCAAATGAACTGAAATATGTAATTTTGACTTTCACAAGAAAAACCAGGTCACCATCGTCACTAGATAAATATCAGAAACCTGAACTCAACTGAAATATGTTGTTTGAACTTTCACAAGAAAAAAATCTATTTAAATTGAAAAATGTATGCCATTTAAATAAATAAATAAATGTGGATATGCAGTACATTTGTCAGTATATTTAAAACAGGTCTGTGTCAGCAGCACAATGTCAGACAAGGATTTATAATCTCCCAGCAGGACATGCCCGGTTCCCAGGGACGCATCCAAGACAGAGGCCCGGACTTCCTTAAATGGCTCCTGTCGATGTGGAGGAGCAGCAGCTCTACCCTGAGCCCCTCCTGAAAGATTAAGCTCCTCACCCTATCTCTACGGGAGCACCCAGCCACCCTGCAGAGGAAACTCATTTCAGCCACTTGTATCTGAGATCAGATTCTTTGGGTCACAATCCAAAACTCGTGAGGTAGGAACGTAGACTGACTGCTAAATCCACAACACACTGGTACAGTGAACGCATAACTGCTAAGGCCGCAGATGCAGTATGTTTAACAGCTTAGAAATACTGTGTTTGGTCATATTTGTGATTAGTAGAGATCAGATCACATTTATGACAAATTTGCACTATTGAGTTTTCACACATTATGAGTGCGAACAAACATTTTCTTTGAATTTGTACTTTGATCGCCTGTGTTTTGAGCTGTGTCAGTAATTACATTATTCAGAATCTAATTGAGTAAAGTTTATCTTATTTGGGGTCACTTGGCAACAGTGGAGGGGAAAAACTCCCCTTAACGCAAGAAACCTCCAACAGAACCTGGTCTTAGTTTGAGCGGCCACCTGCCTTGACCGTTTGGGATGAGTGGATAGAGGAGAGAGAAAAGAACAGGAACACACTCTGGGAACCACAAGTAAACCTGCAATCTTAAGTGCTCTATTGGCATAATATGGTACTATGAGGTCTTTGAGGTATGAAGATGCTTGACCATGAAGGGATTTGTATGTGAGAAGGATTTTAAATTCTATTCTGGATTTTACAGGAGCCAATGAAGCGAAGCTAGTGTTGGAGAAATATGTTTTTTCTTACTAGATCCTGTCAGGACTCGGGCTACAGCATTCTGGATTAACTGGAGGCTTTTTATGGAGTTACTGGGACATCCAGATAGTAATGAGTTACAGTAATCTAGCTTTGAAGTAACAAATGCATGGACCATTTTTCTGCATCATTTGGAGAGAGGATATTCCTAATTTTCTCAATATTGCACAAGTCAAAGAAGGCAGTTCTAGAGATTAGTTTTATGTGTGAATTAAAGGACATGTCCTGGTCAAAAATACCTAAATAACATTTTCACAGTAGTCCTGGAAGCCAAAGCTCTGCCATCTAAAGTAGCTATACTGTTAGAAAAGCTATTTCTAGGGATTTTAGTCCCAAATGTAATAACTTCTGTTTTCTCTGAGTTTAAAGTAGAAAGTTAGTTGTCATCCAGGCTTTTATTTCCTTTAGACATGCCTCAGGTCTGGTTAACTGCTTTGTGTTATCAGTTTGTGTTTCATGGACAGATACAGCTGAGTGTCATCTGCATAGCAGTGGTAATTAATAGAATGCTTCCTAATGACATTGCGTAAGGGAAATAAGGTGAAGATAATCGGTCCTAGCACCAAACCTTGTGGAACTCCATAACTAACTTTTGTGCACATGGAAGGTTCATCATGGACATGAACAAACTGGAATCTGTCTGATAAATAAGATTGGAACCATTTTAACACTGTTCCTTTGATTCCAATTACATTCTCCAGTGTCTGTAATAAGATGCTGCGGTCGATGGTATTAAAAGCAGCACTAAGGTCTAGGAGGACAAGTATAGAAACGAGTCCATTATCTGAGGCTAAGACAAGACTGCTGGTGACTTTTAATACTTCTGTTTCTGTACTATAATGTGCTCTAAATCCTGATTGAAAACCTACAAATAGTTCATTTCTGTGGAAGTGGTCACATACCTGCTTACCAACAGCCTTTTCAAGGATCTTAGAAATAAATGGTAGGTTGGATATTGGTCTATAATTAGCCTAGACTCTGGGATCAACACTGATCATTTTGAATAAGGGTTTGATTACTGCAGTCTTAAAAGTCTGTGGTACTGTAAACCATCCAAATATCCAATAATCTTGAATGCTTGGATGAGCAGATTTTCAAGTTAAAAAATTGTAGGGGCTTTGGTCAAAGCAGAGCTTTACAACAACATCACAAGTATCAAATAAAATGAACGAAATGGAGCCCATGTTGCTTTGACAGCTGAAGAGGAATATACAGGCTGAGTCATCACTAGATACATATCAGAAACCTGAACTGAACTGAAATATGTTGTTTGAACTTTCACAAGAAAAAAATCTATTTAAATTGAAAAATGTATGCCATTTAAATAAATAAATAAATGTGGATATGCAGTACATTTGTCAGTATATTTAAAACAGGTCTGTGTCAGCAGCACAATGTCAGACAAGGATTTATAATCTCCCAGCAGGACATGCCCGGTTCCCAGGGACGCATCCAAGAGAGAGGCCCGGACTTCCTTAAATGGCTCCTGTCGATGTGGAGGAGCAGCAGCTCTACCCTGAGCCCCTCCTGAAAGATTAAGCTCCTTACCCTATCTCTACGGGAGCACCCAGCCACCCTGCAGAGGAAACTCATTTCAGCCACTTGTATCTGAGATCAGATTCTTTGGGTCACAATCCAAAACTCGTGAGGTAGGAACGTAGACTGACTGCTAAATCCACAACACACTGGTACAGTGAACGCATAACTGCTAAGGCCGCAGATGCAGTATTTTAACAGCTTAGAAATACTGTGTTTGGTCATATTTGTGACTTATGCAGACAAATTTATGCAGGAAACCAAGAAACTAGAAGATGGTTTGTATGTATTTGTCTGTATGCAGAGAGAGAAACTAAGTCAATAACTGCTGTGTCCAACTGTACAGATCTTCCAGAAGCAAAGGTCAAAAACAATCAAACAGGTTAGTGAGACTAAAACATGAAAAACTCACAGAATCAGAAGGGGATGGAACCAAATATTCCAGTTATATCATTTTAACAAGTGTCAAATATGATACACATTAAGGTGCAGTAATTACTGACAACTGCAGGGGCTTTGGACAACATCACAAGCATCAAATAAAATGAGCAAAATGGAGCCCATGTTGCTTTGACAGCTGAAGAGGAACATACAGGCTGAGTCAACACTAGATACACATCAGAAACCTGAACTGAACTGATGACATGAACCGATATGTAATTTTGACTTTCACAAGAAAAACTTTGCATCCTTCTTTAATGGTCAAAGTGACAGGCCTGGGTCAACTAGAAAAAAAGGAATTCAGACTCTAAAGTCACTGGTCGCAGTGAGGACAGCTGTACAATAATATACAGTATCATTGTATGTTACTGTAATTCAAATTAAACTTTAAAGTCCATTTAAAAAATCTCTTTAAATTGAAAAATGTATGCCATTTAAATAAATGTGTGTATGCAGTACATTTGTCAGTATATTTAAAACAGGTCTGTGTCATCAGCACAATGTCAGACAAGGATTTACAGGTGGATGCCAGAGGAATCTCTAAAACCTGTTACAGAGATAATGTCTTTTTGTTGATGGAGGTACCATGTGACAAAGCACAATGTTTAGGCCCTGCGTGTACAATGAATGTAATTGCATAACTTAACTGCCAGTGATGGATGGCAACCTTAGAAACAAGAAAATGGAAAATAAATCCTCAATAGTCAGCAAACTGTAACACAAAGGGGGGAAACTGGAATAAAGCAGTTAAAACAGCAACGCAAAATGTAGTTCAAATACAAACGTTTCCATTCAAGGAGAAGTTCACTATTTCTCCCATGTGCCCTATAAATACTGTGTATCTGCTTGTATTAAAGGAAAAACACCTGAAATGACATACATCTACATTTGGGGTTTAAGTAGCTGCCTGTGGGTTTACAGCTGCAAGAAAAGTAATGGCACTGTTTCCAAGTTTTATCCATCCATCCAGATCACATTTATGACAAATTTATGCAGAAAACCACAAAATTAGAAACTAAAAACAACAAAATTACATTTTGACTCTTTAATGGTTAATTAATTAAATAGGCCTGTTGCACTAATGAGTTCCCACATGAGTATGAACAAACATTTTCTTTGAATTTGTAATTTGATCGCCTGTGTTTTGACTATTCTTCCTAATAATGATATTACAGCTTTGTGTGTTGCTGTGTCATCAGTTCCTCATTTTGTGGGAGATAAGTAACTGTATTTATGAGCTGCTCTTTGGCTTCTTCAGCACCTTCATGTGAGGCTGACACTGAGAAGGAAGAAGATAATTCTGCTGCAGGTTTGCCACAAACCCTCTGATCATCTTCCTTCTTTCCTTTAATGAACTGTCAGTCACTGTGTGAGAAGGATTCCTAACATGTATGGTTCTCTTTGCTGAAGGTAAAAATCTGTATAATCTGATCTCCACCATGAAGATGCTCGGTGTCTTTGTGCTTTGTGTCTGTGCCATGATGGATCTGACTCCAGCTGCAGGTGAGAACTGCATTAAAAAGACCAAGATGGTTTGTATGTATTGGTCTGTATGCAGAGAGAGAAACTAAGTCAATAACTGCTGTGTCCAACTATCCAGATCTTCCAGAAGCAAAGGATGAAAACGATCAAACAGGTCAGTGAGACTAAAATATGACAAACTCATAAAATCTGAAGGGGATGGAACCAGAAATTCCACTCATATTATTAACGTTGTTCATAATAAAACAAGTATCACTGACTGACAGTGTGTACAGCTGTTGTTTTGGTTTTACTTCACATTACACAGTGAATACTATATATCAATGTAATGAACTGATTATTAAATAGTCTGTATTTGTCCTCAGCAAGTAGCCCCCTGGTGAAGAGGACCGTGTTTCGGTCTCGCTACGGGAACCGTTTATACCATTACATTCCAAGACCCATGACTTGGGCTGAAGCTGAGGTAAAATCACTGAGTTTATTCTTTTTACACTGATTTGAACACTTAGTTAATTGGACTCCTCTTTTGGCCCTGCTTACTGCTATTGCTCCTCTCTGGGCCACTTCACACTGTTATTCTCCACTGCAGAGAAACTGCCAGTCCATGGGTGGAAACCTGGCATCAGTGCATGACACTCATGAGTATCATGGAATTCAGAAGGTGATAATGACTGCCAGTCATGACTACAAAGAAACATGGATTGGAGGCTTTAATGCACAACAGGTATTTTATGATTCATTACACATTTGTCTGTTTGTATGTAATAACCATTCCTAATTCTTAATCTGTTTAATTTTGTCATCTAGAACAATGTTTGGCACTGGAGTGATGGCACACTTTTCCACTATACAAACTGGTGTCCTGGAGAGCCGACTCAGAGCCAGCAGCACTGTTTGCAGATGAATTATTCAGGTAAATCCAAAAGCTCTGAGCCTTATTCTGTGAGTGTTTTAAATGATGAAGGCTAAAAAAAAGAGTTGGAAATAAAGCCTGTCTCAATTACAAAGTCTTTCATGTTCATTTGTTGTTTGCAATGTGCAATATTATATCATTTAGAGCAGAATTAAACGTATTTTATCTCATGGAAATATGTGTGGTGATGATTTAAATACCAATTCCCCTGTTCCTCAAGATAAACTGGTCTCAGTAAACACTTCTATGTAGCACTGACTGGCTGCTGTGCCTTGTACTTACAGATCAGAAGTGCTGGGATAATCTAGAGTGTAACAGGCATCTTCCATCTGTCTGCGCCAAGAAAGTATATTGATACCTGGACTGGAACAGAGGCTTCAAGTACCCGTCAGAGACCACCTGAAACATTGAGAGATTTGTTACTGCTTATCTTTACACACTCACCTGCATCTGTATTATCAGTCTCATTTATAAGATGAAGGTTTTATACCTTGTTTTATTTCTTTTCTATGGCTGTAACGCTACTTAAGGAAGGAAGAGACAAGTAACATAAACAGGAGCTGGACTGTCTCTGAGGTTTTGTGCCTTTAATAAGAGCAGACTGAATGTGTTATGGAAAGAATGCTTTGAGCTCCACTTTATTCTGCAGTCTGACTCTTCTTTCTTATCTAATGCAAAAATAAAAGTCTATCAGCATTGAAACCAGTTGGTCTGTGTTTTATGGCTCCTGTATTATGAAATTTCAAATCACACCAGCAAATAAATGAATAAATAAATAAATAAAGCTGAACATCATTTTGGAACAGCTTATTGTTAATTCCTGCCCCACTATATGCACTATAATTATAGAAGTTACAAAACTGATGTTTTGTTGACTGTGGTTTTGCACATGAAACATCCATCCTTTTTCTACACCCGCTTTTTCCTGAAAGCCAGGGGATCAGCTGGAGCCTATCCCAGCTCTCTCTTGGGTGAAAGCAGGGGTACACCCTGGACAGGTCACCAGTCCGTCACAGGGTGCATATGAAACAAAACTACATAAATTCACTGATGCATCATCATCCAAACATCAGACAAACACTTATTTTATTGCAAAAGTGAATCAGTCACCATTTAGTTTAGATTAGTGCTGCCCCCATCTGGACGTCCTAGGTCAACTTTTTCAGAATAGTTGTGGTTCTGGGTGGCAGGACTCAAATGATGTGCAGTATTTCAGGGGGGATCAGGCTCACAAATTAGCATGAACTGAATATATTATGGACAGAAATATGAAAAACATGTGACTGTTATTTAAGATACAAGAGGAGACAACTAAAGTGTCCAAACCTCATTCTGTCTCAGAACTACAGCTCATTACTGTGACACAAGCATTTTACTTACTGTCATACATTCCTCTGTGCATCCACCTGGGGGCGCTGTTCTCTACTATTCCTGAGGAGATCTGCTGTTTAATGTGATGACTGATCAGACACACAATTACTCCAGTGGCTCTCATGGCAACTGGACTTTCATTTTTTAGGTTGAAACGACTACTCATCCAAGTAGCTTCTTCAGTCTGAGAAAAAGCTGGTAATGAAACTCCAATTTATCTCCCAGGTTGGTTTCTCTCCACCCCTAGACCCATAGGCTCATTAGGTGAGCTATGTAAATCAGGTGAGATTAGTTAGACCCACAGTCCTGAGTTGGTTTCACATCACACCTGGTCTGAATAGGTCTCGTATGGTGAACAAAGGTGAGCTCAGGTGAGGGTGGTTAGGATCTAATGGTCGACTCATGTGACCCCTCTGATTCACCAACTGGAGGCTGAGTGTGTCCTCTCTGTAACACATTTGATGTGTTCCTTAATTTCCTGGGAACAGATGAAAGGGCAGGATTGAAGACAGGTTATGTCTGAGCCCTCCACTAATGACCCTCACCTGAGCAGGTGTTTCCTCTCAACCTGAACTTCAGTCTGGACAACAGATCAAATAAAACCGGAGCTGTGCGTCCTCACATTGACCTGCCGAACCCTCGGCCTTGGAACTGTCCTGGACCAGTTCCCAGTTGCTGCTCAGTCCTTTATGTTCTCCTGGATTCTTTACTGGAGGCCGAAAAGGTTCTGAAATTTGTGCGTGCCAGGACTCCACAGACGCAGCAGGTCATGTGCGTCTCACGTCACACACCTGTAGCGATGACGCGGACGCATGATGTGACGTGTTTAAGGACCATGAATGGTTGTAAAAAGCAAAACTTCCCTCCCACAGAACAGCTCGTTGATTAACCTTTGGAGAAAGAGTTTCAACTTATTTCTATTTTTTTATTATTGAACTGATTTGACCTCAGCTGTGATGTTTCTCACCAAATCCACCTAATCAATCAGGTTTTAGTTCATTAATTTATTAATAAGTTATATTTATTATTATAACGTACAACCAAAGAAAAAAGACTGAGGCTCTGAGCATGTTGGCAAATGTGAGTCTGGTCCCAGCTGGTGTCTGGACTCTAACAGGATCAAACTGGAACAGACAAACCCAGCTGCCTCAGGAACAGGCCTCTGTTGTGTTGTTGTTTGTGCGCAGCAGCAAAGACACAGCTCAGTGAGCAGGAATGTATCACCAGCTTTTCATCACCAGGCAAACAGGTTGAACATCTGCAGATCATCAGGGGGAATCTCAGTGATCTGATGAAAACCTGTCCCAGCCTGCACCGCCCTCACCGCCACGCCCTGTTAGAGTCCAGTTCACTTTGTGTTAAAGAAGAACAGCAAACAGCACATTAAACATCTATATTGTAGTAACATGTTGTTAGATGTTCATACATTTACAGGTCACTCACAACCGGTTCCTGACACAGGTCTTACTTAGGGGGATCAAATACTCATCAAATATCTCCACATGAACCTGGTTCCACTGGACCAATAGCTGAATTGAGTTTTAATGTAAACCCGATGTGTTGACACCAGTGTCGCTGCATTTCTTTACACAGTAAACCTGATAAAGGAGACCAGAGAACAAGCACCGACTTAAACATATCAACCAAGGGGGACCAGTGGATCTGTAGTTCACTGGTCTTATACCCTGGTCAGTTTCAGCTGATTTGTTAGATCTGAAATGATAAAATAAGTTTCAGATCAGGCCAAATTAAAACCAGGAGAAGAGTAAATGAGCTGCCCAGTGTACAGACCCACACTGACCCTCAGGAGCTGCAGGATTTAAAGGTTGTCAATGGATTCCTGCCTCTTTTCATTCAGTTCCTTCATGTCAGTTGTTTACTGGACATCCATCTGCTCCTCTGGCTCTTCTAGACACATTAGGACATGGTCCTGGTTTATATTACCCCCCTGTCTATTTTTTTGACCTGTAATGTCTTCCTCCATATCAACTTCCATCTCCTTATGTTCCACGCATGTCCTCTTCCTGTCGGTCTGTGGCAGATCCACATCAGACTGTTCCACTTCTTTATTTTGTCTCTTTACTCTCTTGACTTTTCTTTGTGTAACATTACAATTCGATTTTGTTTTGACATCCATGATATCCTCATTTTGTTTTTCCTTCCCATCGGTCTGTGGCTGATCCACATCAGACTGTTCCACTTCTTTATTTTGTCTCTTTACTCTCTTGACTTTTGACAAACTCATGTTTGACTTTTTGACTTTTCTTTGTCTCATATTATAATCAGGTTGTGGATCAACGTCCATCTTCTCCTCCTGTTCTTCTCTCTGACCCTCAGGTCTTCTCACAGGATTTACATCCACCTGTTTCTCTGCCTGCAGCTGTTTATCAGTGTTGATGCCTGATTTTTCAAACACGCCTCCCAGTGATCCATGATCTGTTTTTCCCCCCCGACTCTCTGCTTTTCCTTCGAGACCCTCTGCTTTTCCTTCGGGACTCTCTGCTTTTCCTTCGAGACCCTCTGCTTTTCCTTTGGGACTCTCTGCTTTTCCTTCGGGACTCTCTGCTTTTCTTTCGGGACTCTCTGCTTTTCCTTCGGGAACCTCTGCTTTTCCTTCGGGACCCTCTGCTTTTCCTTCGGGACCCTCTGCTTTTCCTTCGAGACCCTCTGCTTTTCCTTCGGGACTCTCTGCTTTTCCTTCGGGAACCTCTGCTTTTCCTTCGGGATCCTCTGCTTTTCTTTCGGGACTCTCTGCTTTTCCTTCGGGAACCTCTGCTTTTCCTTCGGGAACCTCTGCTTTTCCTTCGGGAACCTCTCCTTTTCCTTCAGGACTCTCTGCTTTTCTTTCGGGACTCTCTGCTTTTCCTTCGAGACCCTCTGCTTTTCTTTCGGGACTCTCTACTTTTCCTGATTTCTCAGGCTGCCGTCTTGTTTCTTCTGGACGTCTCAGAGGTTTTTCTTGTTGTCGATTTTCCGTATGCAGCTCGTTTCCTTCTGTTTTTCTTGTCTTTTTGGTTTCTTGCTGTATTTGGAGCTCTGTCCTCTCTGGAATGTCTCCACTGACTGATGGGAGTTTATTCTCTGTCTCCTTCCTCTGATCCTCTGCTGTCACTTCTGTCTCTATAGTAACGTGGCTCTGGTTTCCTTTGTGATCTTTTTGTTTATCTGAAACATGTTGTCTGTAGTTTCCGTTCAGTGTTTCCAGCTCTTTCTCGTCCTCCTCTCTCTCTGTTTCTTCCTGAGTCTCTGACTGAAGGTTCCTCTGGTTCTCCACCCTCTGTCTTTCAGCCTCCAGCTGCGTCTGTTCTCTCTGGTTCTGCTGTTGCTTCTTCTGCCCTGTCGATGCTAAACTGATGATTTTCTTTGGTGTTTGATCAGTGTCACAGTTTGAAGATTTGGTCTTTGTCTTCCCTTCTCTCGTCAACATCAGACTTCACTTTACTTTCAGACATGAGCTGCTCTGTTGGTCCTTCCGTGGCCTCTGGAAGTCCTGAATCTTCTTGTACTGGTTTATTGTTCCCCTCGGCTTTCACTGGTCTTCCTGTCAGCTCCTGGTCTTGGTGTGTTTCTCTTTCACTCACATGAGGATCTTTGTGTTCACCTTGACACTTGATCTTCTTCTCTCCTCCACTGTCCACATTATTCTCTTCTTCTCTTCCTGACAGAAGCAGTAACTTCTCTTCTCCTTCATCCACAGCCTGGAGTTCAGTGTTATCGGCATTAGTCTTCATCTCTTCTTCCATCGTCTTTTCAGCGCCATCCTCAGGACTCTTCCTCTTGTTTTCTGTGTGGGGAGAAGAAGGAGAACATGGTGGAGTTTGTGGAGGAAGATTCTGACTTTTTAGAAACTGGCTGTAACTTTTAACACTTAGAAAAAACCTTCAGTCATTTTGGGACTTACTGGATTTGTTTTGTCTCAGTCTCCACACGAGGAAGACGACAGCAAAACAAACCAGGAGGAAAAGAAAAGCACCAACAACAAAGCCAATATATAGAGCTGAGGTACTGGAAGTACTGGGAACCATGAAGAAATCATCTGCAATGACACAGAACATGTTCATTTAAGATGTAAACACATTGATCATTTTTTAACCCTAGAAACCATCAGTACCTGAAAACTGAATGTGTGTGAGTCTGGTCTGGTTGATGCGGTTCTGTTGGACTCTACAGGTGAAGCTGTTGCCGTGTCTCTTCTCCACTGTCAGTCTGCTGCTGACAGTATAGAGGTCATCAGGACCTCGGAGCGTCTCCATAGGTCCAGCAGAGAGGAGGTTTCCCTCAGAGTCCAGCCACAACACCTCCGGCTCTGGATACCAGCCTTTACTCTCACACTCCAACACTCCTGCATTGAGCTGCTGGATGGCAGGTGTGGAGACAGCACCTAAAAACCAAAGGCTGTCCATGTCAGTGTACCTCCAGTGGTTTAAACAGCAGGTTTGGTAGAGCTGCAACGATGATAATGAATTTATTTTGACAGGCCCTTAATCATTTAACCATTTTTCAATCAAAACCTTCAAAAATTAGCTGATTTCATTTCACATCTGATGATGTTATAGTAGATTTACAGAGTTAATCAACTGACTAAGGATGAAAATCACATTAAACAATAATAGGGCAGAAATACTGAAACTCTGCTGCATGTTTGTAGATAAGCGAATGATTCAATGTATGATACAGATAAATGGTACAAGAAAAAAGCAGGTGGAAACTGGACAGATGTGCAGCTGGACTGGACCAGACTGGGAACAGACTAAGTAGAGATTCAAAAAACACCCTGGACACATACAGAACGAACTAACACACTCACTCACCTACAACAAGCTGAATCAAAGAGTCGTTAAACAGTTGTGGAACGAAGCATCTGTATGTTCCCTTGTCAGACGGTTTCACTTTGGACAGTTTTAGTGAAAGGTCTCCGTGTTTCAGCTCATCAATGAACAGCGATGTTCTTCCCTGATAGGCTGGATGTTTTTTACTCTCCAGCTCCTCGCCGTCACGCCACACGAAGATGAACCTGGGGTCCAGGTCAGGTCTGCTCCACTCCACCGTCATGTAGGAAGCATCCATGGCGGGGTCCAGGTAGCATGGCAAAATGACATCATCGCCAACTACTGCCACTATTGGCTCAGACGGACCAATCACGTGAGACTGAGCTGAAAATAGAAAGGATCAGTTTGTTATTTCTGCAGCAGGTTAAAAAACAGTCAGAGCAGGTTAATTTACCTCCACGTGAGTGGACCAGAGCGAGGACGATAGAAACCAGACTGAAGACAGTGAACTGACAGTTAGGGGACAGTCTGTCCTTCACGGGAACCATCCTGGAGTCCTGGAAATAGAAATTAAACAAGAAGAAAACATCAGCAGAATGCTAACACACAAAAACACCAAATAAAGTCTAATGTTCTGCCCGGGGAACTGTTTTAACATCAGTTTGGTCTGAAGTTAGTGCACTGACCTCTACCCTGCTCCGTCTACCTGGTACTACTCCAGATCCCAAACACTGGGGTCCACCAAACCCACGTCACTGTAACTGGACAGTTTGTTGCCTGTAAACGACTTTTTGACAAGAGACAAAGATGTGTTTACGCTCAGACTGCTAAGTATTTTTAAATGAGTGTAATAACCTTTCTTTAATTCTCATGTATTATTGAACTGTATTATTATTATTATTTTCATGTATTATTATTGTCCTATATTATTATTCTCATGTATTATTATTATTATCCTAAATTATTTTTATCATGTATTATTATTGTCCTGTATTTTAATTATTCTCATGTATTATTATTATTGCCATGTGTTTTAATTATTCTCATGTATTATTATTATTGCCATGTGTTTTAATTATTCTCATGTATTATTATTATTGCCATGTGTTTTAATTATTCTCATGTATTATTATTATTGCCATATGTTTTAATTATTCTCATGTATTATTATTATTGCCATGTGTTTTAATTATTCTCATGTATTATTATTATTGCCCTGTATTTTAATTATTCTCATGTATTATTATTATTGCCATGTGTTTTAATTATTCTCATATATTATTACTATATGTGAGATTTGTTGGGTCCCAGTAATAACCAAGAAAAACCAGTTTCAGCCAAACAAGGAGAAAATGTGAGAAGCTTCAGCCCTAAATAAATAAATGAACGCAGAGCTAGTTTTACATGCTTCTAACTTCAGGTTAATGACAGTAACGTCCACACCAGGTCCTGCGCCCCCTGCTGGTCTCTAATCTGCATTGCAGCTTCATGTGCGCAGGTGAGCCAGGTGAGACCAAGGGTCATTTTGACTGAACTAACGACTCAAGCTCGTTTTGACAAGAAAAGATCCAACAAAGTCTGAAACATCTGTGGCAGCTTCGTGTTTTTTACTCAACAACCTGAGACTTTGGTTTCACTTTCCTTTAGAATCAATGATTTTCAAAGGACTCGGTTAATCCTGATCGTTTGCTTGTTTTAATCACGTCAGAAAACCTCACAGGTAAAAAACACCCACTGATTTTCTAACCAGAGAATTTTGTATTTTGTTTTTTAACGACGCGGGTTTCAAAGCTGTAAATGCGATCGGTCCGTTCCAAAAAGGGGGAAACCAGGTGGGAAAGGGACCACACGGTCCAGCTTCTTTGTTAAATCCACACACTATAGCTTGTCTCTATTATAAAGTCCTGTATTATTACAGAATATATTAAAGGTCTACATACCTGCTCGTGAAAATCTCCCGCAGGCGCTTCGTAGTGAAAGTACAGAAATTTTCAGCTTCCGGGTCGATAGGAGCTCACCAGTGTTTCCGCCAGGTGACGTCACTGCAGGGTTCTGCCGCAGGAAAAGCGCTTTTAACGCAGAATCGGGTTTATGGGTGAAAAAAACAGCATCAGACACGTGAACTCTTCAAACCTCAGTTGTTTTGTACGTGATAAAATGTGTGTTTACAGTTTGAAACCAGACCCGCAGACACACACAGAGACCACATGAAAACAGCTGACAGGAGGCGTCCAGTCACCAAAACAGGTAGGACAAACATTTACCACCACCAATAACCTGAAGACCTTTGTTAGAAATGAAAGTAAAACAAAAGATTTGACCAGGTGCCTATGAACCTGAATACAACCTCATCCTGCAGCTCTACTTGGTGTGTGGTGCTTTAGCACATGCTAAACTAATACGGTGAACGTGTTGAACATTATAGCTGCTGAACTCCAGCGTGTTCACACTGTCATTTGGAGCATGTTAGCATTTAGCTTTGCCTCCGTGACTACATATCCACATTATTATCAGCATTTCACGTTTAATGAAGCTTTTTCTTCTGTCCCATCCCCAGGTTCTGTCTCCTCACCCGTCATAACTAAGATCAGCAGAAACAGCAGAGGAGCAGTGGAGCTGGACTGTGAGAGTAAAGGCTGGTATGCAGAGCCAGAGGTGTTGTGGCTGGACTCTGAGGGAAACCTCCTCTCTGCTGGACCTACGGAGACGCTCCGAGGTCCTGATGACCTCTATACTGTCAGTGTTACCGGCGCCAGACCTAGGGGAAATCCGTGCCGGCAGCAAGTGATACACAAGCCTTAAGGCCTGTGGATTAATGAAGAGGAACAGACATAAACGTCTTGCAAAAGCCAGTGCTCGTTTAATACTGAATTTCTTTCAATAATGTTTCATTAACATAATCACATCAACAGAAAAAGTACAGTTAAATTAAGCGAGATGAAAAACTGTATAAACATGTACCTCAATGTGCCAAAATAAGGAAAATACTTTAACTAATGTTGAATTTCCTTAAAACATAGATACAGGTACACATTCATGACATATCCCACATTTAACCAATTGTTCTGGATTTTAACATCGATATGGTTTCTCTAATGTGTTCGCTGGCGCCATTTGGTCTTATTGTCCATATAATGGCGGCAGGGGGTCACTACAATCATGCTTCTCTACAACACCCATAACGTAACAATGCAGTTCTTATAAGTACCCAAACTAAGCTAATCAGCACTTTTTAAAAAACATTCAAAACATATATTTCCCCGTTACAGAGCATTCACACTGCCTCTCGGTTAATACAATGCGATGATACTACAGCTAACCATACGGATGTCGGTAGGAAATATACAACTTCCTCCTGTTACTTACTAACTCCAAATACATCTAACACGTCTCAGAATGGCACGAAAATCATCACAAACACATTTTGCATCCATTGATGTTTACACAACCCGGAGCATGAATATATAAAGTTTGACAGTACCTGTGGATTAATGAAGAGGAACAGACATAAACGTCTTGCCAAAGCCAGTGCTCGTTTAATACTGAAGCACTCAGCTAGGTCGCTAACCAATGTTCCTCCCAGTGAATCCACCCAGCAGTGGCGCCCTCTACTGTCATAAAAATGCCACTACACCAGAGTAGGTACTAAATACACAGCTACTAGTTCACAATTAACAAAAAAAATAGAGGGGTGTCTTGTTTCTATCCAACTAAACATACAGCAAATCCAACCTGCTACACTCTCCCCTACTTTAAGAGATGTCTCCGGACATCTGGAACTAAGCAAACACTACTGTGTAAATGTCAAAAGTCTGAAAAGTATTCAGTCTGCTATGGTTTACATGTCATGTCACATGCTCAATACGTCCATGTGAGTGTGGGGTGGTAACATGCAGAAAAAGTGGGGTAGGCTGGTGAGGGGTAAGAAACATAGGTAAACATCATATTAGCCCCTGGTCTCCAGGGCTGGTATGAAGGCTGCCCAAGATGGTGATATGTGAACATTTCTGGAGGTTTCACAACTCGAGTTGATCTTCTCACCGTCACGTTCTCATCTGACGGTCCTGCTGTAGCAGCTTCTCCATCATCCCCGTGTTCCTCCAGGTCAGCCTCCTCCCCAACATCATTGTTCTCTTGATTCGCCTGTTCTTCAAGTGGTGGTGTTCCAATAGGTGCTGGAGGTTGTTCTGGCTCTGGGATGACCACAGAGTGAGGCATTCTTTGGTACTGCCTGTCAATTGCCTCAGCTGGTGGTGTCATAGGCCAGAACTCTGGAGCTACAGCTCTCAGCTCACAGTTCGGTGTTATCTGAGGCAATGGAGGTCTGATTTCCCTCTTTTCATACACCGGTACAGTTCTGAGGCAGTAAGTGTATTCCTCCTCTTCATCAGAATGGTCTGACTTCTGCTCCTTCGTCTCATTTTCATGTGTCTGTCTACTTCCCTGTTTCCGCCTCCCTTTTTGCATCTGTTTATTCTGCTCATCTTCCTCCAAAGGCAAGTCATTTACTGCTAATAGCAAATTTCGATGCAAGACACGTAGTAGTTTGTCACCTGTCTCTGGCTGAACTCGGTACACTGGTCCATCTCCAATTCTCTCAATAACACGATGGACCCTCTTTTCCCAGTAAGAGCGAAGTTTTCCTGGACCACCTCGTTCTGACAGGTTTCTGACAAGCACTCGATCCCCCGGCTGCAGTACAATGCCTTTAACATGGTGGTCATAATATTTCTACCCTTTCA
Source organism: Mastacembelus armatus (assembly GCF_900324485.2). Lineage (NCBI taxonomy): Eukaryota > Metazoa > Chordata > Actinopteri > Synbranchiformes > Mastacembelidae > Mastacembelus > Mastacembelus armatus. The sequence continues at coordinate 17,048,323 of NC_046650.1, read as the reverse complement.
TTAAGCACTTCTTATTGTTTTCTGAGGCGATCTTATATGCCTCCTGCATTCGAGAAGCCCACTTCTGTGCATACACTTGTGTGGACTGTTGTTCCCGTTCAGGGCTCAGGTCAAAAAGCAGATCAACAGGCAAGCATGGATTTCTACCATATAAGAGAAAAAAAGGTGAATAGCCTGTTGCTTCGTGTCTCGTACAATTGTACGCGTGAACAATATGCTGTAAATGATCCTTCCACTCAGACTTTTTCTCCTCATGCAGAGTACGAAGCATCTGCAGAAGTGTCCGATTCAGGCGTTCCACAGGATTCCCTTGCGGGTGATAAGGGGTGGTTCGAGAGTGGGCTACTCCTGCCAACTGCTGAAGTCTCTGGAAGAGACTGTTCTTGAACTCCTGGCCCTGGTCGTGATGTAGCTTCTCAGGATACCCGAAGCGTGGAATGAAATCATAGAAAATCTTTTCAGCTGCAGTTCTACCTGAGTTGTTCTTAGTTGGGAAGGCTTGTGAAAATCGAGTAAAGTGATCTACCAAAACTAGAATGTACTCATAGCCCCCTTTACTAGGTTCCAGATGGAGGTAATCAACAGAGATGAGCTCAAAAGGGGCACTCGTTGTGATTGACTCCATTGGTGCTCTCTCTGGAATAGTTGGTCGTTTTTGCTTGATACAATGACCCTGGCGAATTACATAGTTTTCAATATCTTGCTGCATGAAAGGCCAATAAAACCTCTCTCTAGCCAAGTTGATAACTTTATCTGCACCAATGTGTCCCATATCATCATGCAAGTGTTTTAGCACTGTCATCTTTAGTTTACTGGGGAGAACCAGTTGTTTCCGTTGTCCTGTCTGTCTATATAATATACCTCTGTCAAGTGTGAGACTGTTCCATTCATGTACTAATCTGCGTGTCTCTCGTCCCATTTGCCGCTTGTCTTTTTCATTGGGATTCCAGACCCTTTTTTTCAGATTTATCACCTCGCAAATAGGTGCATCTTCCCCCTGGGCAGCACAAATGTTTTCTGGAGGGATAACAGAGATGGTTTCAGAGGACGTGTTGTTGGTGCCTGAAGTGAGATGGAGTATAGCCAGCCATGGTACATCGCTATTGTTCATTGCCTTGTCACCCTGCCAGACTGCAGAGATTACATCTGGTGGCACCATTTCTGTGTACTCCCTAAGATGGTCTGGGAGTTGTACTGGGTATCGAGACAGGGTGTCAGCGTCTGTGTTGGACTTGCCTGGTCGATACTTTATGGCGAAGTGGAAGTCAGCCAACTCACCCACCCACCGATGTCCCATTGCATTTAATTTAGATGTGGTCAAAACATAAGTAAGGGGATTATTATCTGTGTACACTGTGAAGGTGGGTGCGTAATAGAGATAATCCCTGAATTTATCACAAATTGCCCACTTCAACGCCAGGAACTCAAGCTTGCCCGAATGGAAGTGGTAATTCTTCTCTGCAGGTGTGAGCGTTCTGGAACCGTAAGCAATGACACAGAGCTTTTCTCCCTGTTGTTGATAGAGTACTGCCCCCAGGCCTTCATTTGAGGCGTCAGTGTGAAGTATGAAGGGCAAATTGAAGTCTGGGTAGGCCAAAATCGGTGGACTGGTCAACATATCAACAAGGCGAGACACCACGGCGCTATGTTCTGATGTCCACTGCACAGGTGCTTTGGATGGGAGCTGACCTCCGTTGGTTCCCCTGCTCTTGGCTTTTGACCCTGCTGATGCTGGTCCCGGGCTGGATGCACCAGGGCTCCCTATTAGCATGAACAATGGTCTGGCTATTCTTGAAAAGTCTTGTATGAAGGTTCTATAATAACCTAGAAACCCCAAAACAGCTCGGACCTCTCCTACGTTTTTTGGCTCTCTATCCTTTAATTGCAGGACTGGCTCAAGATCCCTGGGGTCTATTTGGACACCTTCACTTGTCACCAGACGCCCTAAATATCTAATCTGACGTTTGAACAGTTCACATTTATTTGGACGTAGTTTAATACCATGTTTTCGAAGGCGACCCAGGACCCGCCTCAGATTATCAACGTGGTCGTGAAATGTTTTGGAGAAACAAAGCACGTCGTCCAGGTATGGTGAACAGCACTCATCCCTCAGACCCTCGAGAGCTCCTTCCATACACCTCTGAAACGCCGCTGGGGCATTGGTTAGGCCAAAAGGGAGGCGGATCCACTCGTACAGGCCCCAAGGTGTGCTAAAGGCAGTCAGGTGTCTAGAACCTTCATCAACGAAGCCTTGATGATAAGCACTGCCTTGGTCTAGGATCGAAAACCATGAGTAACCCCCCAGATTGTTCAGCAGGTCCTGAATGCGTGGAAGTGGGTGGCGGTCAGGGACGGTTTTGCGGTTCAGCCCCCTAAAGTCAACACACAGCCGTAAGCTCTTATCTTTTTTTCTGACGCAAACCACAGGAGATGAGTATGGTGAGGTGGACTTCCTGATCCAACCATTTTTGAGCAGGTTCTGCACATATTCCTTTTCCTCTTTGTACAGGGGTTTGGGGATTGTGTTGTAGGATGCCTGAACTGGTATTTCATCTGTTAAATGAATGTTCACTTGCAAATTAGGAATGCAACCAATATCAGAATCGCTCTTAGCAATCAGCATCCGACTCCTCGTACAACATGTCTCTCACTACCTTTTGCTCATCCTGATGGAGATGTGACAAATCGACAGGAGGATGCCATTTCTCTTTTGTCTTGTAGTTGACAGGTGTAATTCCTTGGTTGCCTGTGTTTAACTGAGCTGCACATGTGTTCACTGTGGGTTTACACATTGACTCTGAACAACCAGGAAAACATTTAGCTGGCTTCACTTCAGTAACTTCCTCTAATGTGCCTAGAACTGTTCTCTTATCGAGATAAATATCATGCTTAATGAGGTTCTCAATGGGGACTTTCACAATTTTTGTTAATCCACAAGGAACATCTACCAAAGCCAAGAACAGTTCTAGTCCCTCAGGACACTTACTCACAATGTTGGGTTCAAACAACATTAATCCGCCACTTGGCCATTCCCTGACTCTGCACTTCACCTCACAGATCTGACCTGCTGGTATCATTACACCTTTCTTCCCTATTCTTACACTGTACTCAGTTGCTTCTTCATCAGAAGTCAACATCTGAAGAGCTGAAACTAAAGCCTCCACTCTACTGTCGCTGACACTCAATGCCTCTTTAAGCAAGGCTGTAATATCAGCCTCACCCCTCTGCTCTTTGTTAGCTTTGATTATCTCTGTTAGGACATTGCTACCCAAAACCGGACAGTTGAGACAGTTCTGACTAACAAGTAATGGTACTTGTATGGTGACACGTCCACAGTTATCACCACGGATCTGGAGTTCAGCATCTGCCCACCCCTCAAAGGGTACATCTGTTCCATTAGCTGCAGTCACTTGTAATGGCTGATCTGAAAGAAGGGACTCCAGGGACTGGATCTGAATGTCAGGAAGTGCTTTCTCAATCCAGGTTTTCCCTACCATGGTCACTTGCGCACCTGAGTCCAGCAGCATCTGGAGGGGAACACCATTGATGGCACAGGAGACCATGCATCGCTTTCCAATTAATTGTGCCAAGCATTTACTTGGTGGTGGTTGACCCACTTCGTCTTGATTTATAGGGATAGCTGACTTAGGTCTGTGCTGGGGGGGCGCTTCTGTTACTCCGGTCACTGGCTGCCCCTCTCCAATGACCTCCCCCCGTTTCCCAGCATTCTCCTCTGCAAGCAACCGATGGCCCTGTGTCCAGTTTGACCACAGACAAAGCAGTGGAAACAGCTCATATTATTTTTTTGCACACAGTCCTGGCATCTGCCCTTGGTCTCGTTTGTGGGTACTTTAGAGTGGTTTGTTTGTGAGCGGAGGTGTCCGTGTGCTGCACTGTCAGGAGGTCTTACCGTCTGAGTCAGCTGTTTGATCAGCGAGGACACTTGTACCGTCAGTTCAGCTATCGCAGCCCCATTAGCTTGCAATTGCATGTCAATTTTAGCTTGCCTAGCCGAGTCACTGTCAAGCTGAGCTACGCTAACAGTTGCTGGTCGAGGTTTAATCTTGCCAAGGTGCCGTAGTCTTTCGGCCTCCTCACTAGTGGACTTGGTTATCTGCTCTAACAGGAAGTCATCACTAACCTGCAAGTCAGTAAGTAGGGGTTTAAGGTCATGTCTGACATAGTAGTTGTTTTCATTTAATCCTTGGTACAACGCGTGAAGGAAAGTTCCCTGGACCAGCTTCCTGTCATAGCTAAAATCTGCACCTGGTTGCTGTGACTCAAAGAGGACACGTTGCTTTAAACCCATGATTTTATACAGAAACTGCTGTGGGCTCCCTTTGTCTTGCTGTTTAGCATTACTTAACTCTTGAAAGAGCTCAGTACTACTTTTATCTCGGATGTGAGAGCGAAGAAATCTCTTGAGCTCTTCAACAGTCAAGTCATCTTTGTTAGTTAACATATCTTTAAATGTACCAGGTTTCATTACTTTTAGCACTGTACGGATTATTTCAGACTCAGTGAAACCTTCTTGTAACCCACCATCAATTTGTTTGCACAGACTGCTATATGACACATCAGAACCAAAATCAGAAATCTGCCCACCATGCAGTTTAAACTCTCTGCGTGGAAGCAGAGCTGCAACATCATTTATCCTTAATACCTGGTCTTCCAAGTGGAATGAAGACCTCACCCTACCAGGAGAGATACCTGCTGGGTGTGACTTGGCTGATGCGAGCCCAGCTGAATTTCTGGCTGGTGTTCCTGCTTCTCCTACTGTACCTGGAGACAGGGTAGGACTGTCTCTATCCTTACATGTTGGGAGTGTGGGGATGTCTCTGTCCATATGTGTGTGAGTGAGAATGTCTCTGATTGGTGTAATTGTCTGGTGGTGTGATGACTCTTCAGCCGATGTGGGTTTTGTCTTCTCAGCAACAGTCGCCCCGGCCTCTGGTACCGCCAACATGTCATCCAGCATGTCATGAAGCAGGAGGAGCTGAGCCATGCCTTCATCCTCAAGTGCTCTCAGTTTCTCACTCCTTACATAATCAACAATCAGTTCATACAGTTCTGTTTCGCTTAAACTGTCAATGTTGCTAGCTGCACCACTGTCATCGATTGCATTTGCAGTGGTCAGCAGCTGATCCGTGCTCAAATCAGAAAGTCGTTTCTGGATCCTGCAGACCAGCATCCGCCGTGGTGTTACAATGACCATGACGACGTGACACAGGTGACACCCGCTCTCTGGATGAAGTAACTTGCTGTCTTCCCTGAAGTCGTGTACACTGATTCACATCGTTTCAGCAACCGTTTCACCAGGTAGATGCACTACACGGATCCCGGACGAGCCCCCAATTGTTACCGGCGCCAGACCTAGGGGAAATCCGTGCCGGCAGCAAGTGATACACAAGCCGTAAGGCCTGTGGATTAATGAAGAGGAACAGACATAAACGTCTTGCCAAAGCCAGTGCTCGTTTAATACTGAATTTCTTTCAATAATGTTTCATTAACATAATCACATCAACAGAAAAAGTACAGTTAAATTAAGCGAGATGAAAAACTGTATAAACATGTACCTCAATGTGCCAAAATAAGGAAAATACTTTAACTAATGTTGAATTTCCTTAAAACATAGATACAGGTACACATTCATGACATATCCCACATTTAACCAATTGTTCTGGATTTTAACATCGATATGGTTTCTCTAATGTGTTCGCTGGCGCCATTTGGTCTTATTGTCCATATAATGGCGGCAGGGGGTCACTACAATCATGCTTCTCTACAACACCCATAACGTAACAATGCAGTTCTTATAAGTACCCAAACTAAGCTAATCAGCACTTTTTAAAAAACATTTAAAACATATATTTCCCCGTTACAGAGCATTCACACTGCCTCTCGGTTAATACAATGCGATGATACTACAGCTAACCATACGGATGTCGGTAGGAAATATACAACTTCCTCCTGTTACTTACTAACTCCAAATACATCTAACACGTCTCAGAATGGCACGAAAATCATCACAAACACATTTTGCATCCATTGATGTTTACGCAACCCGGAGCATGAATATATAAAGTTTGACAGTACCTGTGGATTAATGAAGAGGAACAGACATAAACGTTTTGCCAAAGCCAGTGCTCGTTTAATACTGAAGCACTCAGCTGGGTCGCTAACCAATGTTCCTCCCAGTGAATCCACCCAGCAGTGGCGCCCTCTACTGTCATAAAAATGCCACTACACCAGAGTAGGTACTAAATACACAGCTACTAGTTCACAATTAACAAAAAAATAGAGGGGTGTCTTGTTTCTATCCAACTAAACATATAGCAAATCCAACCTGCTACATCAGCAGCAGACTGACTGTGGAGAAGAGACACGGCAACAGCTGCACCTGCAGCATCCTTTTACCAATGTATTCACTGTCCCTCCTCTGAACATGTCCAAACCATCTCAATCTGGCTTCCCTGGCTTTTTCTCCAAAACATCTAACATGAGCTGTCCCTCTGATGTCCTCATTCCTGATCCTATCCATCCTCGTCACTCCCAGAGAGAACCTCAACATCTTCAGCTCTGCTACCTCCAGCTCTGCCTCCTGTCTTTGTCTCAGTGCCACTGTCTCTAAACCAGACAACATTGCTGGTCTCACCACTGTCTTGTCCACCTTTCCTTTCATTCTTGCTGACACTCTTTTGTCACACATCACACCTGACACTTTCCTCCACCCGTTCCAACCTGCTTGCACACGTCTCTTCACTTCTTTTCCACACTCTCCGTTGCTCTGGGCTGTTGACCCTAGGTCCTTAAAATCCTCCACCTTCTTCACCTCTGCTCCCTGTAACCTCACCATTCTACTTGAGTCCCTCTCATTTACACACATGTTCTCTGTTTTACTGCGGCTAACCTTCATTCCTCTCCTTTCCAGAGCAAACCTCCACCTCTCTAGATTTTCCTCCACCTGCTCTCTGCTCTCACTACAGATGACAATGTCATCTGCAAACATCATGGTCCATGGAGATTCCTGTCTAACCTCATCTGTCAGCCTGTCCATCACCACAGCAAACAAGAAGGGGCTCAAAGCCGATCCTTGGTGCAGTCCCACCTCCACCTTGAACTCCTCTGTCAGCCCTACAGCACACCTCACCACTGTCTTACAGCTCTCATACATGTCCTGCACCACTCGAACATACTTCTCTGCCACTCCAGACTTCCTTATACAAAACCACAGCTCCTCTCTCAGCACTCTGTCATACGCTTTTTCCAAATCTGCAAAGACATAATGCAGCTCCTTCTGGCCTTCTCTGTATTTCTCCATCAGCATTCGTCTTCAACGCCTTCCTCACTTCATCCCTACTGATCTTTGCTACTTCCTGCTCCACAACAGTCACCTCTTCTACTCTGTGCTCTATAACATTTTCCTCATTCATCAGCTCTTCAAAGTATTCCTTCCATCTTTCCATCACACTTGTGGCACCTGTCAACACATTTCCATCCCTGTCCTTAATCACCCTAACCGGCTGCACATCCTTCCCATCTCTGTCTCTCTGCCTCACCAACCTGTACAAATCCACCTCTCCCTCCTTAGAGTCCAACCTATCATACAAAACCTCACATGCTAAAAAACCTTGTCCTAGCCTGCTGCTCAGGTAATCAGAGTGATGTGGACTCCACTGTCTGTTTATCTGCACTGTAGAAAAACTGCCGGTCCCTGGGTGGAAACCTTGCATCTGTGTGTGGTGCTGAGGAGTACCCTAGGCATCCTAGGTCAAGTTTCTCAAAATATATCACTTGACTGAAATGTCAACCATGTTCAAGTTGTTATTTCAAAAATAATGCAAACAGAAACTTTAACATGGTGTTTGGACTCTGTATGTGTGTGTTTTTTCAATGGTTATGTCTGTCCTGGTTCCTGGATCTGTCAATGAAAACATGGAAACCGGACATCTCCCGTGTTCAGTGTGGGAAAATACTAAGAGCACTGTTGTCATTACTTATTAACTTAGTTACTGTCTGAAATGTAGGTGTTCTTGAGAGTCACATAACATTTAGCTCTGGGGGACGTTTATTACAGTTTTTCCTAAAGACAGCACATTAGTGTCTTTAAGGTCATATAAGCATATATGCTCCTTTCTGGTTTCCTGACAGGTCTTGGATAGAGGGAGGGTCGGCCCTGATGACTGTCTCTGCAGACCGGATTTTCCATCATAGCCTGTCTAGTTTGGTGACCGTCATTGAAGTGCAGAGGACAGACTGAATGATGGTGGTATAGAAGGTGACCACCCGCTTCTGTGGAGGGTTAAACTTCCTGAGCTGCCAATCAGCCTCCTCTGTCTTTGTCTTCAGGAGACCATTGTCTCAATTATTCAGATATTTGACATGGAATTAGACTTGACAAAGCATCTTATATGTTTCTCTGCTGAGAAACCTCAGCTTTTGATTCATTTCTTTCTATGGTCAACACTCCTGTTTTGGTCTGTTCCTTAATTGTGTTTTAAGTTGCTGAACAGTGTGTTCACACATCTGTTATGTCAATTTGACCTTTAAATAAACTACTTGCCATTTAAAAGGGTTCCTGGTTCTGGATTAATGGAGACAACTTCAAATACACAAACTGCGCTCCTGGAACTTCTTGGCTCATGCCAAAATAAAAGTCTATCAGCATTGAAACCAGTTGGTCTGTGTTTTATGGCTCCTGTATTATGAAATTTCAAACCGCACCAGGCATAGCAAATAAATAAATAAATGATTTTGTACAGCATTATTTTTGAAGGACTTACTGGAAATTCCTGCCCCACAATATGCACTATAATTATAGACAATACTTATACTTACAATACTTGATAATTTTATTAACTGTAATGTTGCACATAAAATTTATCCATTATCTATACCTGTTTATTCCTAAATAGGGTCACAGGGATCTGCTGGAGCCTTTCCCTGATCTCTTAGTGCTGCCCCCATCTGGACGTCCTAGGTCAACTTTTTCAGAATAGTTGTGGTTCTGGGTGGCAGGACTCAAATGATGTGCAGTATTTCAGGGGGGATCAGGCTCACAAATTAGCATGAACTGAATATATTATGGACAGAAATGTGAAAAACATGTGACTGTTATTTAAGATACAAGAGGAGACAACTAAAGTGTCCAAACCTCATTCTGTCTCAGAACTACAGCTCATTACTGTGACACAAGCATTTTACTTACTGTCATACATTCCTCTGTGCATCCACCTGGGGGCGCTGTTCTCTACTATTCCTGAGGAGATCTGCTGTCATCTTTTCTTTGGCTTGACTTGAAACCTGATCAGTGACACCAGTGAGACCAAACAGCCCCATCAGTTACACTGACATCACTTTAGGTAAATGACTGGTTTATAGACAGACAGTCTGACCTGGTTTCAGTTTGGATTGGATTAGTTAGTGCTGACTATCACTGCAGGCCTGTTTGACTTAAGTTCATGTCACTGTCCTTAATTTGCAGCTTTTCCTCCTCCAACAAAGATCCACCATCAGTTCCCCAAACAGCTCCCAGATCATGATGAAAGGTTGGATCAGAGTTTGGTTTTCCTTAAAACTGCCTGTTGACTCAAGGTGATGTTTCATTTGTTCATGCTGATTCTGAGCAGGTGGAATAATAAATATGTTTGTTCAGCATTGTAGCAGGCTAACATGCTGCTAGTGTGAGCAAAAACTACAGCTCCCATCAACATTTACCCAGAAATTCTCCACCAGCTGGGTTTTGTCTTTTATTTACATCCACAACATCAGCAGCAACAATCTGTTTAAAAGGGATTTGAAAGGTTTTTGCTGTATCTCTGCTGCCGACAACTGTCTACACTGTTCAGTCTGACCTGCTGACACGTCTGAACTAATAAACACAGTAAAAGTCACATTAGGACGTTCTTTGATGTTATGGCCCTAAGGATTGTGATGTTCTGTCTTACACTGGAGTATGTTGAATTTTATCTCAGGGAACATAATGTTTCCCCGTCAAGAAAATAGAATATTTTTTATTTTGAGACTTATTTTCTTACAGGGAACTGAAAAATTGGGCGTTGCTGAAGATGAAGATGCTCAGCAAACAGTCTCACTAAATAAATATCAGAGACTCCAACTCCCTGATCATCTGGTGTCTTGTCTTTGACAGGCTGTCAGTCTTTACAGGTCTGTTCCCTACAGAGATATCAGCCTCATCTTTAACATCTGCATCATCTTCACCATGAAGACTCTGATTCTGGCTGCTCTTCTTTGTGCCCTGTTGGCTCTGACCTCAGCTCAGGGTGAGTATTACTACACTATATATTGTGTGTATATATGTTTATGGAATAGATATCCAGATGTTATAAATGTATATATTATGTGGATCAAACCAAATGACTTCTGCGTTAAGTTTCCTAGAGCCCAACACAGATATGAAATGGATCAATATAATGTCTTTCCACCTGTTGTGTCTCTGGAAATGATGCTGACAGGATGTTCTACACAGAGCTGCACTGCCCAAATTCCAACCCAGTCTATTAGAGTTTGTGTTATTGGACTTTGACCACTTTGTTCATCAGAGTTAGATACAACATCCTGCACATTTCCTTCTCTCTGACTTCCTTTAAGGCAAACTAAGGGCTTTGTACTTCTTCATACATTAAGACACATCAGAAATAAAACCTGATTATTTCTTTTATGGTCATTTCTGTATTTTCTCACCTTCGTCCAAAGATGCAGCTGTGGACCAAAGGAAACTGTTTAATTAGTATCTTTGTCAGAAACAGGGAGGTGGTTTAAATTCATGAGAAACTCAACATTATGCATTTTGTTTGTCTTTAGCATTTTCCTTTGATTGTCAGGACGTTTGGAGACCCAGTAAAAATCGTTGCTTCACCTATGTTCCCAAAGTCACGTCCTGGCCTGATGCTCAGGTAATCAGAGTGATGTGGATTCAGTCCACAATGATTCTACACTGTTTATTTGGTCTGTGTTCACTTTAACACTGGCATCTATTCCTGCCTATTCCAGCACAAACACTGGTGGAGGTGTGTTTGTCTTTGCATACTCTCACATTTTGTGCCATCAGTCTCATAGAACCTGAATTCTACTGTATCTCATTTGACATCTTCTATCATATCCAGTATATATCATCTGTTTCTTTTCTATGGCTGTAACGCTACTGAAGGAAGGAAGAGACAAGTAACATAAACAGGAGCTGGACTGTCTCTGAGGTTTTGTGCCTTTAATAAGAGCAGACTGAATGTGTTATGGAAAGAATGCTTTGAGCTCCACTTTATTCTGAACTGTCCTTTCTCCTTTAGAGCAAAAATAAAAATGTCAAGCATTAAATCAATGTGGTCTATGACTCTATGTTATAGCTCCTGTTCTGTCAAAATCCTCTACTATAATACTGAACATAATGACAAATGATTCCAAACCTGTTCAACTGTGAACTGTAACTATGGTGTTAAACAGTTTTCAGGTCAGCAGAAATATCACACTGACATGTAAGGCCACAGCCTCCTAGAGTACAGCCATAAAACCACCACATGGCACTGAGGCCAACTTTATAATAAAAGCTGTATTGATGCTGATTTAGCTTCAGCATGTATGTTGTTGTACCTGCTGTACAGCCTGCAGTACACGCACCTGTCCACACGACGTCACTGTGTTAACTTCATCAGGGGGAAATATCCAACTACAGAGGAAGAGAAACACACAGATGAAGATGTTGAGATCACTGATGTTGAGTAAACTTTTTCTGTTATGGAAATTTGCACAAGCTCATGAAGAGGAAAACTTCCATCACATTTATAATGCCTTTCCACGAAGACAGACTCAGTGTCTCTGGTCCAACAACGCCCTGGATCAGTTTCACATGTTGCCCAAAGCTGATCTGCCCCCTGCTCATTACAAACAGTCAGAGCAAACTTTAATGTCGCCTGACAGGAAATAAATAAAAAGTTCAATAACATGTTAAAACAGCAGGAACCGTTTCTCCTCTCAGGACATGTGTTGGCAGAGACTAGAGGCTAAAGACTTTTTGACCTATTGATTGACCTTGATTGATTGAGTGATTGAGTGATTGATTTATTGATTTGTGAACTGAAGTCGTGTGAAGACGTGTTTACTGGACATGAGTAATTCCACCTGGATTCTAACCGTGAAGAGGGACAGCTTTGGAACAGCAGCTGGACACATTTTTAACACAAACAGTAACAAAGACATTTCTTCACACATTTAAATCTAATTTTCAAATGTTTGATCTTTTTTTCTGTTTCAAAACCAGATTTGACACGTTTTAAATGGATTTTTAAGCTTTGAAATCCAACTGTCAGTCTTACCGATTGTGGTCTGGGTTTCACTTTTTAAACATGACGCTGTTTCTTTGACTTTCTGTAGAAAAAGAAATGTTACATGTACTTTACTGGTAGAAAAATCCCTAATAAACAGGATTACATGGGAAGGCAAATCCTTTTGTTTTACTCTCTATGTCAAAGTCACTTTTAGACATAAGCCAGTGTGATGCAAGAAGGAGATTATCTGTAGCACAAACAGGATCCACAAACACAGAGCAGGTGGTTTCAATACTTTTATTTTGTTTGTGCTTTTCACAGGGATTTCATGACTCTGGATCAGACCTGGGATCAGAACAGCCTCTTAGAGCAGACAGATGGGTTACCACGGTTACAGTCTCCATCATCCCAGAGCTTCTTAGCTGTAAGTACCAACAACATGTGAGTCAGTCAGTGCTACAGACCAAGACCTGAGACTGTCTATTGAGGCCATGGTCACATCAGTATATAGACAGATTTTCTATTACCAAAGTTTGGTGAGTTACCTCCAAAGTTCATTTGAATGCAGTTCTGATTGCCATCCTTGTTATCAGGCTGTCCAGGAGACCAGTTTGTGTATCTGAAAGGTGTTCCATCAGCCCAGAACCATGAACCCTTCTGGAACAACAGAGCAGGGTAGTATTTTATATTACAGCAATCTGACAGGTCTACCTAGACTGCAGCTAGATAGCTAATGAGACACACACACACACACACTACTTCTTTGTGTTTGATGACTGTACACAAACTGTACATGACCATATTCTCCTTTATTAGCTGCACAATTCTGCATAACAAACTCACTCTCCCTACAGGCCCCCATCATCAGGGAGGTCCCTCCCACAACAATCCTCCACACTTACGGTGCCACTAACCCATCTCCCCAAAACACGACACACATGCTCCCAAACCCCTGTATTAACTCCAGAACACACAATGAACAGTTCACAACCAGAACACACACAGTAGAACAATAGAACAGATAAGGTAACCAGCCAGTTTTCCTTTACCCAGAGTGCTTTGCGCCAGGCGTCCCCCTGTGGCTGATGTATAGTCAGTGGTGATGTACGGTGTCCCAGCATGCATAGTGTAACTTGGCTGGCTGGCACAGACATACAGCCTCAGTGTGACTTTTTAAATCTGTCTTTGAGAAAGACGTTCTCTGGATACACAGTTACAATAGCTGTTAAAAGCACAGACCAAGTACAACGCTGTCGCCGGTGACACACTGTGAGTGACGTGACTGTGAGGTAAAGCAGACGACAAATCAAGAGCCACAGCTCCACATGTGTCAGGAACCAAAACAAAGAGCAGGACAGATGATGAGGGCTGCAGCTGCTCAGAGACAACAGTGGGTTGTGTCTCTGTCATCAGCTTCTGACAGGATGAAGCTGAACAAGTTCAGACCCACCTGGAGACCTTAGCCCCCTGTGACCCTGGATAGCAGGACTTATACCTACGTTACCTTCAACTACCATAACACACCTGAGTGGCATAGTGGTTAATGTGGGCGGTTCATTATGAGGCAGACGATAGTATATGAGTGTAAAGTGTCAGAATCTGTTACCTGTTGTGCATCAGAGCCTCCAATCCATGCTTTTTTACTGTCTTTGCTGGCAGAGAGTATCACATTCTGAATAGCCCCATATTCGTCTTTGTCACGCACAGATGCAAGGTTTGCACCCAGGGACTGGCAGTTTTTCTACAGTGCAGATAAACAGACAGTGGAGTCAGTAAAGAAGCAAAATGAGCTGAGTAGTAGGAAAACACCAAGGCAGAAATAGATGCCAGTGTTAAACAGTGTAGAATCATTGTGGACTGAATCCACATCAATCTGATTACCTGAGCATCAGGCCAGGACGTGACTTTGGGAACATAGAAGAAGCAACGGTCTTTGTACTCAGTCCAACCAGAGGGACAAGCTGGTTTGTCTCCACACTGGCCTGAAGAGAAGCAAAGAAAAACACATATTATTGAGTTTGCATTGAAGTTAAACCTCTTCCATGTATCCCAGAAAGACGCTGTTCATGAATTTTTCACTTCCATGTTTGTTGTTTTGGGGCAGCACCTTTGATGAAAGTGATAAAATAGAGAAATGACCATAAAGACAATTCAGGACATATTTCATGTTTTATAGAAGTACTGTATGAAGTATAAATCCATTTGGTGCCTTGAAGTGATTCAACAGGTAGAAGTGTGCAGTATAATTTGTAGTAAATTCATGGGGTCAGGTAAACTTCAGAGGTCTAACTATTACAGAGTGTTAAAACTCCAATAACAGAATCTCTACGTTTTATAGTTGGGGTCAATGAGGCATCAACCAGAAGTAACGTTTCATTTTCTTGAGCAGAGAACTGAATCTTGTACAAGTGTTAGGAACTTTAGTTCATGGATGGATTACTGAACATGTCTGTCTCAGCAGGTTCTCAGGGGCCCAGAGTGTCTCAGGGGCCCCTAGACCAGAGAACCATAATGGGGCTGTTAGCCTTTCATTAGAAAGTCAATGAAATTACTAAAAAACTTACAAAAATCCACAAACTGAGGAAAAATTGATTCACAGAAACTAAAATGAGAGAAAACCACTATAAAATAATTCTAAAATAGCTATTTATAGTATCATTTCTGAAAACATACTTTACTTTTTGTGCCTAAAACTTACACAGTGCTGTACATACAATACATGCATATATGTGTTTTACATGAATATGAATTATATTTTCATATACACACACAGGGTGCAGGATAAACCACAATACTCACCCTGAGCTGAGGTCAGAGCCAACAGGGCACAAAGAAGAGCAGCCAGAATCAGAGTCTTCATGGTGAAGATGATGCAGATGTTAAAGATGAGGCTGATATCTCTGTAGGGAACAGACCTGTAAAGACTGACAGCCTGTCAAAGACAAGACACCAGATGATCAGGGAGTTGGAGTCACTGGTATTTATGTAGTGAGGCTGTTTGCTGAGCAATAATCTTCTTCAGCAACGCCCTGAATCAATTTCACAGTTTCCCAGATGCCACTCTTTGAGCCACCCAGTGAAGCACCAATAAGTAAATAAGTATTAAAATAATAAATATTCTATTATGTCTTAAGGGGAAACAATTTATGACTTTTATTCAGTGTTTATTAGTTCAGTCATGTGTATTAAAGAAAACCAAACTCTGATCCAACCTTTCGTCATGATCTGGGAGCTGTTTGGGGAACTGATGGTGGATCTTTGTTGGAGGAGGAAAAGCTGCAAATTCAGGACAGTGACATGAACTTAAGTCAAACAGGCCTGCAGTGTTAGTCAGCACTAACTAATCCAATCCAAACTGAAACAGGTCAGACTGTCTGTCTATAAACCAGTCATTTACCTAAAGTGATGTCAGTGTAACTGATGGGGCTGTTTGGTCTCACTGGTGTCACTGATCAGGTTTCAAGTCAAGCCAAAGAAAGATGGACTGTCAGGTGTCAGACATTAGTGACCTGCTAGTTATTTTTGTCTGACAGTGGTGCCATATCTCAGTGAAATCTGTTTTATTAGTTAACCTTTACGTTGTGTAAAAATGCCATTAGAGGACAAAGCACTGCTCCCTTTTGGGGGTCCTTCAGGATCAAGACTGTCCTTCCTTCAGTTATCCATTCAGGGTGAGTCCCATCTATTTGCAGCTGGTTCATTTGAGCTGCCAGGCGCTCATGGAGTGGAGTTAGCTTCTTTAGACAGTAGGTGTGGATCATGTCAGTTCCTGGTGCTGCTCAGTTCTTCATGCCTGGGTTTCCAAGTTTCCATATGTCCCACATCGTCTTCATATAACCCCTTTCCCTGGGATTACTTATGTAGCAGTGTTCCAGCAGTTCTCTATTCTCTGCCCTGGTCCATGAGTGTTGTGTTCCAGTAGTCCACTTCATATCAGGCTGCCCTGGTTCCCCAGCACCTGACGCAGACCTTGTTGACCTGGGCAACGTCTGAGCCTGTATGACTCCTGTACTCATTTTTGTAATGATGTAGGCCAGTAGCGTTAAGGACCTTGCCTGAGGGCAAACACTGGTGGCACCCTGGTCAGGACTTGAACCCCCCCAAACCTTGATCTTCTGTACCTGGTGTCACTGATCAGGTTTCAAGAAAATGTTTTTGTGAGGGATCATAGGTCAGTGAAAACAGTTTATTAGTTGTTGTGAAATAATTTCATTAGAGGACACAGCAACAGAATCTAAGAGCAGTGTGAAGTATCATGAAACTGTCATCTCCAGGTTTAAGTCTCAGATTAACAGAAAGGAGACTGATCTGACAAGTGAAGGTAAATGCTGCTCAAAGTCTAACTACTAGTTACAGTTTGAACACATTAGGACTGATGGTCTCCTGACACTGATCCATGTGCATCCATCAGTGTATTTAGAAAAGTGTGTGTCTGATCAGTCATCACATTAAACAGCAGATCTCCTCAGGAATAGTAGAGAACAGCGCCCCCAGGTGGATACACAGAGGAATGTATGACAGTAAGTAAAATGCTTGTGTCACAGTAATGAGCTGTAGTTCTGAGACAGAATGAGGTTTGGACACTTTAGTTGTCTCCTCTTGTATCTTAAATAACAGTCACATGTTTTTCATATTTCTGTCCATAATATATTCAGTTCATGCTAATTTGTGAGCCTGATCCCCCCTGAAATACTGCACATCATTTGAGTCCTGCCACCCAGAACCACAACTATTCTGAAAAAGTTGACCTAGGATGTTGTTGGAAAACCTTACCTTATGACTTTCCCCGGGTTCATTAATGAAGGGATAAAAGAAGACGGAATGCAAGTTAGGAATCGATACACCGGTTTATTGTAAAAGTACAGAGACGTCTCCGGAGATCCACTCATACACGCACGCAGAGAGATCTAAACAATAGATGGAAACTATACAATGTTTAAGCTGTTGGGCAGCGCCCCACCAAAAGGAATTTATGATATTACCTTATATGGAGTTTTTATTGCCAACTGTCTTCTATGTGTTCTGGGTGGGGGTCGCTTGAGCAAACCAAGGCCAGGTACTTCCTTTATTTTATGTGAAGTCCCCATGGGTGCATCTGCATTCCACAACGTCCATATGGGGGCAGCACTAATCTAAATCCATCCATCATCTATACCCACTTATTCCCTTCTATCATATCCAGTATATATCATCTGTTTCTTTTCTATGGCTGTAACGCTACTGAAGGAAGGAAGAGACAAGTAACATAAACAGGAGCTGGACTGTCTCTGAGGTTTTGTGCCTTTAATAAGAGCAGACTGAATGTGTTATGGAAAGAATGCTTTGAGCTCCACTTTATTCTGCAGTCTGACTCTTCTTTCTTGGCTCATGTCAAAATAAAAGTCTATCAGCATTGAAACCTGTTGGTCTGTGTTTATGTATTATGAAATCTCAGGACACACCAGCCATAACTAACAAATAAATAAATAGGTAAAGGTTTCCACCATTATATTAAATTCATACACTATAACTCTAGACATTAGAAGTAAGTGTGAGTGTGGGAGGTTGTTTGTCTCTATGTGGCCCTGTGATGGACTGGGGACCTGTCCAGGGAGGACCCCTGCCTTTCACCCAAAGAGAGCTGGGATAGGCTGCAGTTCTGTGCCCCTGGTTAGGAATAAGGGGGTACAGATGATGGGGATTGGGGATCTATGCAGTTGGTCAGTTGATCTGCACGATTGATTCAGCACAGGTTTTAAGCCAGATGCCCTTCCTGATGCAACCCTCCTCATTTATTCTGGCTTGGGACCAACACTAAGACCACTCTGGCTTGTGCAACCCCAGTGGCTGAGGTTGATCAGTTCTGCACAGTATTGGATAGTATTGGGCCATGTGTCCTAAGAATGTCTTGGGGATAAACAGGCAGATCTGGAGGTCTGATGAATATTCTGAGATTATAAAGTTGTTCTGGATGAGACTTGAACTGTCTGAAGGACTATTGTTATTAGGCCATCAGCTCATGTCAAAGGCCACTGGAGGTCCTGTACTAGAACTGTTCTGTGTATCTAGAAAAACATTTATTTGAATGAAGTCAAAGAACCTTGGAGCACTAGTCAACACTATGATGAAGTCCAAACTCAAAAGAAGTCGGACTGGACTTTCATGTAAATATAAGGTCGTCTCATTTACCTAAAAGTATATATTTTCCTCTGTGTAACTTCTACTACTGTTTGGTCTTGGGGTGATACAGAGGTAGATATTCTGTATCAATGTGTTGGATCCAAGTCTAGTCCAAGTCCAAGTTTACTGATGGATGATCGGGTTTTCAAGCTGGTCGACCTTAAAGAGTTCCCAGAAATGACCCCACGGTTCTGTGAGTCATTTTGTCAGACCAACAGCCAGAAGAACCTCAGCTGAGGGTCCTAGTGAGCCGAACCAATACTACAACTACAACAGACTATGGGTCAAATGATGGCAGCAGTTATCACAACTAAACCATGTCTGATGCATCGTTATATATAAAATATAAATTTGTAACTTTGATAATTACAGTCCATATTGTGGGGCACAAAATTCCAATAAGTAGCCTCAAAAATAATGTTGTACAGTATCATTTATTTATTTATTTGCTATGTCTGGTGTGATTTGAAATTTCATAATACAGGAGCCAGAAAACACAGACCAACTGGTTTCAATGCTGATAGACTTTTATTTTGGCATGAGCCAAGAAAGAAGAGTCAGACTGCAGAATAAAGTGGAGCTCAAAGCATTCTTTCCATAACACATTCAGTCTGCTCTTATTAAAGGCACAAAACCTCAGAGACAGTCCAGCTCCTGTTTATGTTACTTGTCTCTTCCTTCCTTCAGTAGCGTTACAGCCATAGAAAAGAAACAGATGATATATACTGGATATGATAGAAGATGTCAAATGAGATACAGTAGAATTCAGGTTCTATGAGACTGATGGCACAAAATGTGAGAGTATGCAAAGACAAACACACCTCCACCAGTGTTTGTGCTTTTCACAGGGATTTCATGCCTCTGGATCAGACCTGGGATCCTTAATAGTTTCTGACACAGACAGATGGGAGAGGAGTCTGACAGTCCAGATCATTCCAGAACCATCTACCTGTAAGTACCAACAACATGTGAGTCAGGCAGTGATACAGACCAAGAACTGAGACCTGAGACTGTCTAATGAGGCCATGGTCTAATCAATATGTAGATAGTTTTTTTTATTATAGTGACATTTAGGTGATTTACCTCCTGTAGTTATGTGTAGACAGTCCTCATCGCCCTTCCAGTTGTCAGGTTGTCCAGGACGCCAGTTTGTGTATTTGAAAGGTGTTTCATCAGTCCATTTCCACTTGCCCTCCTATAAAACAGAAGAGAATCAAATGTAGTGACGTGTTTCAGTGTCTGATGAAGACAAATCCAACCACAGGACATTGACTGTGTTTAGGGTTGATGGAGGGGACACAGAATAAGTCAGGAGAGACACATTCAGGCTGGTTTGAGCTACAAAGCCATGAATTAGTTGTTATGTGTCAACATCAGTCACCAAGAGTCAGTGATTATGTGAACAGTGCAGAAAGAGAATTCAATAGTTGTTCTTTAAAGAAGAACTTCATGACATCTGATAAAATGACTGAGTGTCTGATCTGAGTCAGTGTTGGTTTGGACTGAAGTTTGACAATGAGGAAGGAGAATCAACATTAGCAGCTTCTACCATAACACATGTCCATTGTTGTCAGCAGGCCAGTTGCATTGTGGGTAATGTAGGCTGATCATTGTGATGGTGACAATATGACATTAGGACAAAGCCAATATCAGCTGAGTATTTATCTGTCAGACTGTGTGAATTTACCTGTGTCAAATCATGGCCTCCAAGCCATATGAGTCCAGTCCCTTTAGCGTCAGTGATCACTTTCTGAATCGCTGCATACTCCTTAGCATCACGCACAGATGCAAGCCATCCATTCTGAAGGAGGCAGTTTTTCTACAGTGCAGATAAACAGACAGTGGAGTCAGTAAACAAGCAAAATGAGCTGAGTAGTAGGAAAACACCAAGGCAGGAATAGATGCCAGTGTTAAAGTGAACACAGACCAAATAAACAGTGTAGAATCATTGTGGACTGAATCCACATCACTCTGATTACCTGAGCATCATCCCAGGTCATGGCTTTGGGAACATAGGTGAAGCAACGATTTTTACTGGGTCTCCAAACGTCCAGACAATCAAAGGAAGATGCTAAAGACAAACAAAATGCATAATGTTGAGTTTCTCATGAATTTAAACAACCTCCCTGTTTCTGACAAAGATACTAACAATTACCTTTGTTTCCCTTCAGTGTGTTGGGCTAGTAAAATTAACCACTTTCTCCTTGAATATACATATATATATGTTATATAGGGTATCACTGCATCTCTTCCTCTGACACATTAAAACTAATTATTAAACAGTTTCCTTTGGTCCACAGCTGCATCTTTGGACGAAGGTGAGAAAATACAGAAATGACCATAAAGGAAATAATCAGGTTTTATTTCTGATGTGTCTTAATGTATGAAGAAGTACAAAGCCCTTAGTTTGCCTTAAAGGAAGTCAGAGAGAAGGAAATGTGCAGGATGTTGTATCTAACTCTGATGAACAAAGTGGTCAAAGTCCAATAACACAAACTCTAATTGACTGGGTTGGAATTTGGGCAGTGCAGCTCTGTGTAGAACATCCTGTCAGCATCATTTCCAGAGACACAACAGGTGGAAAGACATTATATTGATCCATTTCATATCTGTGTTGGGCTCTAGGAAACTTAACGCAGAAGTCATTTGGTTTGATCCACAGAATATATACATTTATAACATCTGGATATCTATTCCATAAACATATATACACACAATATATAGTGTAGTAATACTCACCCTGAGCTGTGTCCAGAGCCAACAGGGCACAAAGAAGAGCAGCCAGAATCAGAGTCTTCATGGTGAAGATGATGCAGATGTTAAAGATGAGGCTGATATCTCTGTAGGGAACAGACCTGTAAAGACTGACAGCCTGTCAAAGACAAGACACCAGATGATCAGGGAGTTGGAGTCACTGATATTTATGTAGTGAAGCTGTTTGCTGATTATAAATGTTCTTCAGCAACGCCCTGAATTAATTAAAAAAATTCACAGATAACGGCTGTTTGAGCCACCCAGTGCAAACGGTAGAGAGACACCACAAACCTTAAGGCCATAACATCAAAGAACGTCCTAATGTGACTTTTACTGTGTTTATTAGTTCAGACGTGTCAGCAGGACAGACTGAACAGTGTAGACAGTTGTCGGCAGCAGAGATACAGCAAAAACCTTTCAAATCCCTTTTAAACAGATTGTTGCTGCTGATGTTGTGGATGTAAATAAAAGACAAAACCCAGCTGGTGGAGAATTTCTGGGTAAATGTTGATGGGAGCTGTAGATTTTGCTCACACTAGCAGCATGTTGGCCTGCTACAATGCTGAACAAACATATTTATTATTCCACCTGCTCAGAATCAGCATGAACAAATGAAACATCACCTTGAGTCAACAGGCAGTTTTAAGGAAAACTAAACTCTGATCCAACCTTTCATCATGATCTGGGAGCTGTTTGGGGAACTGATGGTGGATCTTTGTTGGAGGAGGAAAAGCTGCAAATTCAGGACAGTGACATGAACTTAAGTCAAACAGGCCTGCAGTGATAGTCAGCACTAACTAATCCAATCCAAACTGAAACAGGTCAGACTGTCTGTCTATAAACCAGTCATTTACCTAAAGTGATGTCAGTGTAACTGATGGGGCTGTTTGGTCTCACTGGTGTCACTGATCAGGTTTCAAGTCAAGCCAAAGAAAGATGGACTGTCAGGTGTCAGACATTAGTGACCTGCTAATTACAGTGTCCACCAACCTTGGAATCCACCAACGTTCACCATCCAACCTGACAGAACTGGAGAGGATCTGCAAGGAAGAATGGCAGAGGATCCCCAAATCCAGGTGTGAAAAACTTGTTGCATCATTCCCAAGAAGACTCATGGCTGTACTAGCTCCAAATGGTGCTTCTACTCAATACTGAGCACAGGGTCTGAATACTTATGACCATGTGATATTTCAGTTTTTCTCTGTTAATAAATTTGCAAACATTTCTACATTTCTGTTTTTTTCTGTCAAGATGGGGTGCTGAGTGTACATTAATGAGAAATAAAATGAACTGTTTTGATTTTGGCAAATGGCTGCAATGACACAAAGAGTGAAAAATGTAAAGAGGTCTGAATACTTTCCGTACCCACTGTATTTTCCAGTCTGACAGTGGTGCCATATCTCAGTGAAAACTGTTTTATTAACCTTTACATTGTGTAAAAATGTCATTAGAGGACAAAGCAACAGAATCTCAGAGCAGTGTGAAGTAGCAGGAAACTGTCATCTACAAATTTAGGTCTCAGATTAACAGAAAATAAACAGGTTTGAATAAAGAATCAAATATCCTTATGATAAAATCCGGAATTTCCAGTAAGACCTCTGCTTCAGGCTTTTGCTGTCTGAGATATTCACTAAATACTCCCTCGCTCTGGGCCATCTTCCTGATGTACTTATGGATCTTTGGTGATTCTTCTCAGATGGTGGCTATAATGCTCACCAGTCTTCAACCTCCTTCCGTCCTCTTAGTGTACAGTCTCAGGATGCTGGATTTGGGGTGAAACTCTCCATGCATTGTGAGGAGCTTCCTTGTCTTGACATCAGCAGCCTCTATCTCCTCTTTTGGCCAGCTTATTATACCAGCAGGGTATCCGATGCCCGGCAGGGCGTAGGTGTTGATGGCTTGGACCTTGTTCTTCCCATTTAGCTGACTTCTTAGGACTTGCTTTACTCTCTGTGGCTGCTTTACTTGCAGCTTCTTCTTGATTCCCATTTGCCTGTGGGATTCCAAGTTTCTTGTAGCTTCCCTCAACATCTGCTCTGCTGCCTTTTGGCAATTCAGTTCCTTCAGTCCTGACAACCCTTTCTCTCTGTTATCATCCGACCACACTTATCCAGTCCAAATGACATTCCAGTATCATTACTGTATACCCTGGTGGTGTGGATCTGTGAGTCGATGTCTTCGATGTCTTTCTTGTAATCAATCCAGGCAGTGCACAGGTTGGTCAGTCTGGTCTTACAGTGTTCTGCTCCCCTGGTGTTCTTCCCCATTCCTTTCTGGGCCCTGCTCAAGTATTCAGCCATGTGCTTACTCGTATTAGCTGCTATGATGCCTGACAGGAGTTTCCATGTTGTGCAGAGACAGGTTATTAGGTGGTAGTTGGATGGGACTGCTCGCTTTTGGGGGTCCTTCAGGATCAAGACTGTCCTTCCTTCAGTTATCCATTCAGGGTGAGTCCCATCTATCTGAAGCTGGTTCATTTGATCTGCCAGGCGCTCATGGAGTGGAGTTAGCTTCTTTAGACAGTAGGTGTGGATCATGTCAGTTCCTGGTGCTGATCAGTTCTTCATGCCTGGGTTTCCATATGTCCCACATCCTCTTCATATAACCTCTTTCCCTTTGATTACTTATGTAGCAGTGTTCCAGCAGTTCTCTATTCTCTGTCCTCATCCATGAATGTCATGTTCCAGTAGCCCACTTCATATCAGGCTGCCCTGGTTCCCCAGCACCTGACGCAGACCTTGTTGACCTGGGCAACGTCTGAGCCTGTATGACTCCTGTTCTCATTTTTGTAATGATGTAGGCCAGTAGCGTTAAGGACCTTGCCTAAGGGCCCACACTGGTGGCACCCTGGTCAGGACTTGAACCCCCCCAAACACTGATCTTCTGTACCTGGTATCACTGATCAGGATTCAAGAAAATGTTTTTGTGAGGGATCATCGGTCCGTGAAAGCAGTTTATTAGTTGTTGTGAAATATTTTCATTAGAGGACACAGCAACAGAATCTCAGAGCAGTGTGAAGTAGCATGCACCTGAGACCTGAGACTGTCTAATGAGGCCACGGTCACATCAGTATCTAGAGAGAATGTGCTGTTTTCGTGAAGTTTTTGTGGTTTACCTCCAAAATTCATCTGTAGGCAGTGCTGAACATCCTGATAGTTGTCAGGTTGTCCAGGAGCCCAGTTTGTGTATCTGAAAGGTGTTCCATCAACCCAGTACCAGTTACCCTCCTGTAAAACAGAATAGAATAAAATGATGAAGGACAGCATTAGGACAAAGCCTATATCAGCAGAGGACTTTTCTGTCCTCATGAACAGTTTACCTGTTGTGCATCAGTGCCTCCAATCCATGCTGCTGTACCGTCACCAATCATATCTATTCCATAAACATATATACACACAATATATAGTGTAGTAATACTCACCCTGAGCTGTGTCCAGAGCCAACAGGGCACAAAGAAGAGCAGCCAGAATCAGAGTCTTCATGGTGAAGATGATGCAGATGTTAAAGATGAGGCTGATATCTCTGTAGGGAACAGACCTGTAAAGACTGACAGCCTGTCAAAGACAAGACACCAGATGATCACGGAGTTGGAGTCTCTGGTATTTATGTAGTGAGGCTGTTTGCTCAGCATACATCATCTTCTTCAGAAACGCCCTGAATTAGACTAAATGTTTCACAGATCCTGCTCTTTGAGCCCCTACAATCAGTATAAACACCAATTTGCAAAAAATTACATTTAATTGTGTCTTGAAGCGTAAACATTGTGTTCGCTGTAAATTTCTATGTGATTGAATCTGTAGGCCTGTTGTTATTAATGGACTTTGACTAGTTGACAAAATGAGCTGATGTCAGATCCCCCTGGAGCCTCTCATACCAGATAAGTTCCTATTATCTATCTACCTGGAGGCCTTCCCACGAAGACAGACTCAGTGTCTCTGGTCCAACAACGCCCTGGATCAGTTTCACATGTCGCCCAAAGCTGATCTGTCACCTGCTCATTACAAACAGTCAGAGCAAACTTTAATGTCACCTGACAGAAAATATTTGCAGGAGTCAAATAAAAAGTTCAATAACATGTTAAAACAGCAGGAACTGTTCTCTTCTCAGGACATGGGTTGGCAGAGACTAGAGGCTAAAGGCTTTTTGAGCTATTTCCCTACACAAATATCAGATGTCATCGTGATCACAAGATCAACATATCTCAGGAGAACAGTATCTGGATTCAACTCTCATGGCCTCATCTGTGCAAACCAGAATCTACAATATTATTAAAGATAAAAAAGTCAGCTCGGATTGGCTCCAGCAGATCCCTGTGACCCTGGTTAGGAATAAGTGGGTATACATGATTAGACTTTGAGCAGCATTTACCTTCACTTGTCAGATCAGTCTCCTTTCTGTTAATCTGAGACTTAAACCTGGAGATGACAGTTTCATGATACTTCACACTTCTCTTAGATTCTGTTGCTGTGTCCTCTAATGAAATTATGATACCAGGTACAGAAGATTGGGATTTGGGGAGGTTCAAGTCCTGATCAGGGTGCCACTAGTGTGGGCCCTTAGGCAAGGTCCATAACGCTACTGGCCTACCTCATTACAAAAATGAGCAATAGAAACACAGGAGTTGTTCAATTCCAACCAATATCTATGTCACAGCTAGAGGATGAGGTTTGCTCTCTTAATCTCTCAGGCTTCCCTTACGATCCAGCTCCCTCCTGGTTTTTTAAAGACGTTTTTCCCTGTGTAGGTAAATTGGTCCTTAACATTATTAACAGTAGTCTATCATCTGGTGTTGTTCCTTCTAATTTCAAACATGTGGTAGTTGCAACAGCTTATAAAGAAGCCTAGTCTTGATCCATCTGTGCTGGCTAACTATAGACCTATTTCTGGACTACCGTTTTTTTTCAAAGGTTTTAGAAAAAGTTGTGTATGCTCAATTGAAAGCGTTTTTGGATGAGCATGAGATCCTAGACATCTTTCAGGCTGGTTTCAAACCACACCACAGAGTCAGCTTTAATTAAAGTTTTTAATGATATTTTCATTTGTTCTGATACTGGCAATTTCGTGGTTCTTATTCTTCTTGATTTATCTGCTGCCTTTGACACAGTTGACCACCACCTTTTGATTTCTCGCCTGCATGATGTTGTAGGTATCCATGGTCTTGCATTGGAGTGGTTTAGATCTTACCTGGCAGATAGAACTTTCTCTGTGGGTCTTGCCAGCTTTGAATCCTCCTCTGCTTGTCTGTCGTCTGGGGTTCCCCAAGGTTCAGTTTTGGGGTCTTTGCTTTTTTCCCTCTACTTGCTTCCTCTGGGTTTCATCTTCAGACAACATGGCATATCGTTCTATTGTTATGCAGATGATGCCCAGGTTTAAAAGGAGGGTTTTTCAATTGCACGTTTGCTCGCATGTCTTGATGACATTAAAGGCTGGATGGCATTAAATTTTCTTCACTTTAATGATGCAAAGACGGAAGTATGCTGGTTGGCTCTAGTGCTTCTAGTGAATCTTCTGGTGTGAATCTAGGCCCCTTGACATCACATCTTAGAGCACTGGTCACTAATTAAGGCTTCAAAATGGACACAGATCTTAAATTTGATAAGCAAAATCCAGTTTTTTCCACTTAAGGCGTTTGCCAAAAATACAACCTCTGAGTCAAGGCAGCACTTTGAGCTAGTAATGCATACCTTTGTTACATCACACCTTGACTATTGTAATGCTCTGTATGTTGGGGTTAGTCAGGCATCCCTTTCACGTCTCCAGCTGGTCCAAAATGCGGTGGCTCGTCTTTTAACTGGAACGCGAAAAAATGGGCTGCCAGTGTCTTTTAGGGTTCATTTTAAGGTTTTATTATTTGTTTGTAAATCTTATAAAAATGCCTTGCCCCATCTTATCTTACTGAACTCCTTCACCATTATACTCCTAGCCGCTCCCTTAGATCAGCCGACCTTTTGCTTCTTGACGTGCCAAAAACAAGGAGGAAGCTCCGTGGAGATAGAGCTTTCTCTATTACTGCCCAAAGGCTGTGGAACAATTTGCCTTTGCACATAAGACAAGCCCCTACATTAGTTATGTTTAAAGTACAACTTAAAATTTGTATACCCAAGCCTTTGGACTGGCGTGATGGATTGATTATGGACTGTTTTTTATTGTTTTATTTTATAAAAATTTCAACCTATTTTTAAAATTCTTATTTTATGTATATTTGTTTCCTGTTTGTTTTGGTGTAGGGCACTTTGTGTCAGCTCTTGCTGTTCTTCAAGTACCTTATGAATAAAATAATAATTATTATTATTATTATTATCATTATCATACCGGCTCAGACGATGCCCAGGTCAACAAGGTCTGCGTCAGGTGCTGGGGAACCAGGGCAGCCTGATATGAAGTGGACAACTGGAACATGACACTCATGGATGAGGGCAGAGAATAGAGAACTGCTGGAACACTACTACATAAGTAATCCCAGGGAAAGGGGTTATATGAAGAGGATGGGGGACATATGGAAACTTGGAAACCCAGGCATGAAGAACTGATCAGCACCAGGAACTGACATGATCCACACCTACTGTCTAAAGAAGCCAACTCCACTCCATGAGAGCCTGGCAGATCAAATGAACCAGCTGCAATAGATGGGACTCACCCTGAATGGATAACTGAAGGAAGGACAGTCTTGATCCTGAAGGACCCCCAAAAGCGAGCAGTCCCATCCAACTACCACCTAATAACCTGTCTCTGCACAACATGGAAGCTCCTGTCAGGCATCATAGTGGCTAATACGAGTAAACACATGGTTGAATACTTGAGCAGGGCCCAGAAAGGAATGGGGAAGAATACCAGGGGGGCAGAACACTGTAAGACCAGACTGACCAACCTGTGCACTGCCTGGATTGATTACAAGAAAGACATCGAAGACATCGACTCACTGATCCACACCACCAGAGACTACAGCAGTGACATTGGAATGTAAATGTACTGGAAGTAAAGCAGCTACAGAGAGTAAAGCAAGTCCTAAGAAGTCAGCTAAATGGAAAGAACAAGGTCCAAGCCATCAACACCTACGCCTTGCTGGGCATCGGATACCCTGCTGGTATAATAAGCTGGCCAAAAGAGGAGATAGAGGCTGCTGATGTCAAGACAAGGAAGCTCCTCACAATGCATGGAGAGTTACACCCCAAATCCAGCATCCTGAGACTGTACACTAAGAGGACGGAAGGAGGTCGAGGACTGGTGAGCATTATAGCCACCATCTGAGAAGAATCACCAAAGATCCATAAGTAGATCAGGAAGATGGCCCAGAGCGATGGAGTATTTAGTGAATATCTCAGACAGCAAAAGCCTGAAGCAGAGGTCTTACTGGAAATTCCGGATTTTATCATAAGGATATTTGATTCTTATTCAAAACTGTTTATTTTCTGTTAATCTGAGACCTAAATTTGTAGATGACAGTTTCCTGCTACTTCACACTGCTCTGAGATTCTGTTGCTTTGTCCTCTAATGGCATTTTTACACAACGTAAAGGTTAATAAAACAGTTTTCACTGAGATATGGCACCACTGTCAGACTGAAAATAACTAGCAGGTCACTAATGTCTGACACCTGACAGTCCATCTTTCTTTGGTTTGACTTGAAACCTGATCAGTGACACCAGTGAGACCAAACAGCCCCATCAGTTACACTGACATCACTTTAGGTAAATGACTGGTTTATAGACAGACAGTCTGACCTGGTTTCAGTTTGGATTGGATTAGTTAGTGCTGACTAACACTGCAGGCCTGTTTGACTTAAGTTCATGTCACTGTCCTGAATTTGCAGCTTTTCCTCCTCCAACAAAGATCCACCATCAGTCCCCCAAACAGCTCCCAGATCATGATGAAAGGTTGGATCAGAGTTTGGTTTTCCTTAAAACTGCCTGTTGACTCAAGGTGATGTTTCATTTGTTCATGCTGATTCTGAGCAGGTGGAATAATAAATATGTTTGTTCAGCATTGTAGCAGGCTAACATGCTGCTAGTGTGAGCAAAAACTACAGCTCCCATCAACATTTACCCAGAAATTCTCCACCAGCTGGGTTTTGTCTTTTATTTACATCCACAACATCAGCAGCAACAATCTGTTTAAAAGGGATTTGAAAGGTTTTTGTTGTATCTCTGCTGCCTACAACTGTCTACACTGTTCAGTCTGACCTGCTGACACGTCTGAACTAATAAACACAGTAAAAGTCACATTAGGACGTTCTTTGATGTTATGGCCTTAAGGTTTGTGGTGTCTCTCTACCGTTTGCACTGGGTGGCTCAAACAGCCGTTATCTGTGAATTTTTTTAATTAATTCAGGGCGTTGCTGAAGAACATTTATAATCAGCAAACAGCTTCACTACATAAATATCAGTGACTCCAACTCCCTGATCATCTGGTGTCTTGTCTTTGACAGGCTGTCAGTCTTTACAGGTCTGTTCCCTACAGAGATATCAGCCTCATCTTTAACATCTGCATCATCTTCACCATGAAGACTCTGATTCTGGCTGCTCTTCTTTGTGCCCTGTTGGCTCTGGACACAGCTCAGCGTGAGTATTACTACACTATATATTGTGTGTATATATGTTTATGGACTAGATATCCAGATGTTATAAATGTATATATTCTGTGGATCAAACCAAATGACTTCTGCGTTAAGTTTCCTAGAGCCCAACACAGATATGAAATGGATCAATATAATGTCTTTCCACCTGTTGTGTCTCTGGAAATGATGCTGACAGGATGTTCTACACAGAGCTGCACTGCCCAAATTCCAACCCAGTCTATTAGAGTTTGTGTTATTGGACTTTGACCACTTTGTTCATCAGAGTTAGATACAACATCCTGCACATTTCCTTCTCTCTGACTTACTTTAAGGCAAACTAAGGGCTTTGTACTTCTTCATACATTAAGACACATCAGAAATAAAACCTGATTATTTCCTTTATGGTCATTTCTGTATTTTCTCACCTTCGTCCAAAGATGCAGCTGTGGACCAAAGGAAACTGTTTAATAATTACAGAGCTTTAATGTGTCAGAGGAAGAGATGCAGTGATACCCTATATAACATATATATATGTATATTCAAGGAGAAAGTGGTTAATTTTACTAGCCCAACACAATGAAGGGAAACAAAGGTAATTGTTAGTATCTTTGTCAGAAACAGGGAGGTTGTTTAAATTCATGAGAAACTCAACATTATGCATTTTGTTTGTTTTTAGCATTTTCCTTTGATTGTCTGGACGTTTGGAGGCCCAGTAAAAATCGTTGCTTCACCTATGTTCCCAAAGCCATGACCTGGGATGATGCTCAGGTAATCAGAGTGATGTGGATTCAGTCCACAATGATTCTACACTGTTTATTTGGTCTGTGTTCACTTTAACATTGGCATCTATTCCTGCCTTGGTGTTTTCCTACTACTCAGCTCATTTTGCTTCTTTACTGACTCCACTGTCTGTTTATCTGCACTGTAGAAAAACTGTCTTCGTCAGGGCGGATGGCTTGCATCTGTGCGTGATGCTGAGGAGTATGCAGTGATTCAGAAAGTGATCACTGACGCTAAAGGGACTGGATTCACATGGGTTGGAGGCCATGATGTTACAGAGGTAAATTCACACAGTCTGACAGATAAATACTCAGCTGATATTGGCTTTGTCCTAATGTCATATTGTCACCATCACAATGAACAGCCTACATTACCCACAATGCAACTGGCCTGCTGACAACAATGGACATGTGTTATGGTAGAAGCTGCTAATGTTGATTCTCCTTCCTCATTGTCAAACTTCAGTCCAAACCAACACTGACTCAGATCAGACACTCAGTCATTTTATCAGATGTCATGAAGTTCTTCTTTAAAGAACAACTATTGAATTCTCTTTCTGCACTGTTCACATAATCACTGACTCTTGGTGACTGATGTTGACACATAACAACTAATTCATGGCTTTGTAGCTCAAACCAGCCTGAATGTGTCTCTCCTGACTTATTCTGTGTCCCCTCCATCAACCCTAAACACAGTCAGTGTCCTGTGGTTGGATTTGTCTTCATCAGACACTGAAACACGTCACTACATTTGATTCTCTTCTGTTTTATAGGAGGGCAAGTGGAAATGGACTGATGGAACACCTTTCAAATACACAAACTGGCGTCCTGGACAACCTGACAACTGGAAGGGTAATGAGGACTGTCTACACATTTTTACTGAAGGTAAATCACCAAAATGTCACTATAATAAAAAAAACCATATTAACGTGAAAGTCTCAGGTCTCAGGTCTTGGTCTGTAGCACTGACTGACTCACATGTTGTTGGTACTTACAGGTAGATGGTTCTGGAATGATCTGGACTGTCAGACTCCTCTCCCATCTGTCTGTGCCAAGAACATGTGATGATCCCAGGTCTGATCCAGAGGCATGAAATCCCTGTGAAAAGCACAAACACTGGTGGAGGTGTGTTTGTCTTTGCATACTCTCACATTTTGTGCCATCAGTCTCATAGAACCTGAATTCTACTGTATCTCATTTGACATCTTCTATCATATCCAGTATATATCATCTGTTTCTTTTCTATGGCTGTAACGCTACTGAAGGAAGGAAGAGACAAGTAACATAAACAGGAGCTGGACTGTCTCTGAGGTTTTGTGCCTTTAATAAGAGCAGACTGAATGTGTTATGGAAAGAATGCTTTGAGCTCCACTTTATTCTGAACTGTCCTTTCTCCTTTAGAGCAAAAATAAAAATGTCAAGCATTAAATCAATGTGGTCTATGACTCTATGTTATAGCTCCTGTTCTGTCAAAATCCTCTACTATAATACTGAACATAATGACAAATGATTCCAAACCTGTTCAACTGTGAACTGTAACTATGGTGTTAAACAGTTTTCAGGTCAGCATAAATATCACACTGACATGTAAGGCCACAGCCTCCTAGAGTACAGCCATAAAACCACCACATGGCACTGAGGCCAACTTTATAATAAAAGCTGTATTGATGCTGATTTAGCTTCAGCATGTATGTTGTTGTACCTGCTGTACAGCCTGCAGTACACGCACCTGTCCACACGACGTCACTGTGTTAACTTCATCAGGGGGAAATATCCAACTACAGAGGAAGAGAAACACACAGATGAAGATGTTGAGATCACTGATGTTGAGTAAACTTTTTCTGTTATGGAAATTTGCACAAGCTCATGAAGAGGAAAACTTCCATCACATTTATAATGCCTTTCCACGAAGACAGACTCAGTGTCTCTGGTCCAACAACGCCCTGGATCAGTTTCACATGTCGCCCAAAGCTGATCTGCCCCCTGCTCATTACAAACAGTCAGAGCAAACTTTAATGTCGCCTGACAGGAAATAAATAAAAAGTTCAATAACATGTTAAAACAGCAGGAACCGTTTCTCCAGTCAGGACATGTGTTGGCAGAGACTAGAGGCTAAAGACTTTTTGACCTATTGATTGATTGAGTGATTGATTTATTGATTTGTGAACTGAAGTCGTGTGAAGACGTGTTTACTGGACATGAGTAATTCCACCTGGATTCTAACCGTGAAGAGGGACAGCTTTGGAACAGCAGCTGGACACATTTTTAACACAAACAGTAACAAAGACATTTCTTCACACATTTAAATCTAATTTTCAAATGTTTGATCTTTTTTTCTGTTTCAAAACCAGATTTGACACGTTTTAAATGGATTTTTAAGCTTTGAAATCCAACTGTCAATCTTACCGATTGTGGTCTGGGTTTCACTTTTTAAACATGACGCTGTTTCTTTGACTTTCTGTAGAAAAAGAAATGTTACATGTACTTTACTGGTAGAAAAATCCCTAATAAACAGGATTACATGGGAAGGCAAATCCTTTTGTTTTACTCTTTGTCAAAGTCACTTTTAGACATAAGCAAGTGTGATGCAAGAAGGAGATTATCTGTAGCACAAACAGGATCCACAAACACAGAGCAGGTGGTTTCAATACTTTTATTTTGTTTGTGCTTTTCACAGGGATTTCATGACTCTGGATCAGACCTGGGATCAGAACAGCCTCTTAGAGCAGACAGATGGGTTACCACGGTTACAGTCTCCATCATCCCAGAGCTTCTTAGCTGTAAGTACCAACAACATGTGAGTCAGTCAGTGCTACAGACCAAGACCTGAGACTGTCTATTGAGGCCATGGTCACATCAGTATATAGACAGATTGTCTATTACCAAAGTTTGGTGAGTTACCTCCGAAGTTCATTTGAATGCAGTTCTGATTGCCATCCTTGTTATCAGGCTGTCCAGGAGACCAGGTTGTGTATCTGAAAGGTGTTCCATCAGCCCAGAACCATGAACCCTTCCGGAACAACAGAACGGCGTAGTATTTTGTATTGCAGCAATCTGACAGGTCTACCTAGACTGCAGCTAGATAGCTAATGAGACACACACACTACCTCTTTGTGTTTGATGACTGTACACAAACTGTACATGACCATATTCTCCTTTATTAGCTGCACAATTCAGCATAACAAACTCACTCTCCCTACAGGCCCCCATCATCAGGGAGGTCCCTCCCACAACAATCCTCCACACTTACGGTGCCACTAACCCATCTCCCCAAAACACGACACACATGCTCCCAAACCCCTGTATTAACTCCAGAACACACAATGAACAGTTCACAACCAGAACACACACAGTAGAACAATAGAACAGATAAGGTAACCAGCCAGTTTTCCTTTACCCAGGGTGCTTTGCTCCAGGCATCCCCCTGTGGTTGATGTATAGTCAGTGGTGATGTACGGTGTCCCAGCATGCATAGTGTAACTTGGCTGGCTGGCACAGACATACAGCCTCACATTCTGAATAGCCCCATATTCGTCTTTGTCACGCACAGATGCAAGGTTTCCACCCAGGGACTGGCAGTTTTTCTACAGTGCAGATAAACAGACAGTGGAGTCAGTAAAGAAGCAAAATGAGCTGAGTAGTAGGAAAACACCAAGGCAGGAATAGATGCCAGTGTTAAAGTGAACACAGACCAAATAAACAGTGTAGAATCATTGTGGACTGAATCCACATCACTCTGATTACCTGAGCATCAGGCCAGGACGTGACTTTGGGAACATAGAAGAAGCAACGGTCTTTGTACTCAGTCCAACCAGAGGGACAAGCTGGTTTGTCTCCACACTGGCCTGAAGAGAAGCAAAGAAAAACACACATTATTGAGTTTGCATTGAAGTTAAACCTCTTCCATGTATCCCAGAAAGACGCTGTTCATGAATTTTTCACTTCCATGTTTGTTGTTTTGGGGCAGCACCTTTGATGAAAGTGATAAAATAGAGAAATGACCATAAAGACAATTCAGGACGTATTTCATGTTTTATAGAAGTACTGTATGAAGTATAAATCCATTTGGTGCCTTGAAGTGATTCAACAGGTAGAAGTGTGCAGTATAATTTGTAGTAAATTCATGGGGTCAGGTAAACTTCAGAGGTCTAACTCTTACAGAGTGTTAAAACTCCAATAACAGAATCTCTACATTTTATAGTTGGGGTCAATGAGGCATCAACCAGAAGTAACGTTTCATTTTCTTGAGCAGAGAACTGAATCTTGTACAAGTGTTAGGAACTTTAGTTCATGGATGGATTACTGAACATGTCTGTCTCAGCAGGTTCTCAGGGGCCCAGAGTGTCTCAGGGGCCCCTAGACCAGAGAACCATAATGGGGCTGTTAGCCTTTCATTAGAAAGTCAATGAAATTACTAAAAAACTTACAAAAATCCACAAACTGAGGAAAAATTGATTTACAGAAACTAAAATGAGAGAAAACCACTATAAAATAATTCTAAAATTTTTATTTATAGTATAATTTCTGAAAACATACTTTACTTTTTGTGCCTAAAACTTACACAGTGCTGTACATACAATACATGCATATATGTGTTTTACATGAATATGAATTATATTTTCATATACACACAGGGTGCAGGATAAACCACAATACTCACCCTGAGCTGTGTCCAGAGCCAACAGGGCACAAAGAAGAGCAGCCAGAATCAGAGTCTTCATGGTGAAGATGATGCAGATGTTAAAGATGAGGCTGATATCTCTGTAGGGAACAGACCTGTAAAGACTGACAGCCTGTCAAAGACAAGACACCAGATGATCAGGGAGTTGGAGTCTCTGGTATTTATGTAGTGAGGCTGTTTGCTGAGCAATAATCTTCTTCAGCAAGGCCCTGAATTAATTTCACAGTTTCCCAGATGCCACTCTTTGAGCCACCCAGTGAAGCACCAATAAGTAAATAAGTATCAAAATAATAAATATTCTATTATGTCTTGAGGGGAAACATTTTATGACTTTTATTCAGTGTTTATTAATTCAGCCATGTGGGTTCTTTACATGGTTCTTCAGGACAGCACTTCCAGATACCACTTGGAGGAATTCTCTACAGTGTCTCCTGTGGCCTCAAAACTCTGGAGCTTCACAAGACCTACTGGAGGTCTAAGGGTTGTTCTGAGATTAGAAGGTTATATTGCATCTTCCTTGAATTTAACCAAACATTATCCCAGAGGAGGAAAAGCTGCAAATTAAGGAAAGTTGACTTAAGTCAAACAGGCCTGCAGTGTTAGTCAGCACTAACTAATCCAATCCAAACTGAAACCAGGTCAGACTGTCTGTCTATAAACCAGTCATTTACCTAAAGTGATGTCAGTGTAACTGATGGGGCTGTTTGGTCTCACTGGTGTCACTGATCAGGTTTCAAGTCAAACCAAAGAAAGATGGACTGTCAGGTGTCAGACATTAGTGACCTGCTAGTTATTTTCAGTCTGACAGTGGTGCCATATCTCAGTGAAA
This sequence comes from Mastacembelus armatus, assembly GCF_900324485.2. NCBI lineage: Eukaryota > Metazoa > Chordata > Actinopteri > Synbranchiformes > Mastacembelidae > Mastacembelus > Mastacembelus armatus. The sequence goes on along the minus strand of NC_046650.1, from coordinate 17,012,287 downwards.
ACTCCTTTATTAACCTTTACGTTGTGTAAAAATGTCATTAGAGGACAAAGCAACAGAATCTCAGAGCAGTGTGAAATAGCATGAAACTGTCATCTACAAATGTAGGTCTCAGATTAACAGAAAATACACAGGTTTGAATAAAAAAAAAATCAAACATCCTTATGATAAAATCAGGAATTTCCAGTAAGACCTCTGCTTCAGGCTTTTGCTGTCTGAGATATTCACTAAATACTCCATCGCTCTGGGCCATCTTCCTGATCTACTTATGGATCTTTGGTGGTTCTTCTCAGATGGTGTCTATAATGCTCACCAGTCCTCGACCTCCTTCCGTCCTCTTAGTGTACAGTCTCAGGATGCTGGATTTGGGGTGAAACTCTCCATGCATTGTGAGGAGCTTCCTTGTCTTGACATCAGCAGCCTCTATCTCCTCTTTTGGCCAGCTTATTATACCAGCGGGGTATCCGATGCCCGGCAAGGCGTAGGTGTTGATGGCTTGGACCTTGTTCTTCCCATTTAGCTGACTTCTTAGGACTTGCTTTACTCTCTGTAGCTGCTTTACTTCCAGTACATTTACATTCCAATGTCACTGCTGTAGTCTCTGGTGGTGTGGATCAGTGAGTCGATGTCTTCGATGTCTTTCTTGTAATCAATCCAGGCAGTGCACAGGTTGGTCAGTCTGGTCTTACAGTGTTCTGCCCCCCTGGTGTTCTTCCCCATTCCTTTCTGGGCCCTGCTCAAGTATTCAGCCATGTGTTTACTCATATTAGCCACTATGATGCCTGACAGGAGTTTCCATGTTGTGCAGAGACAGGTTATTGGATGGTAGTTGGATGGGACTGCTCGCTTTTGGGGGTCCTTCAGGATCAAGACTGTCCTTCCTTCAGTTATCCATTCAGGGTGAGTCCCATCTATTGCAGCTGGTTCATTTGATCTGCCAGGCTTTCATGGAGTGGAGTTGGCTTCTTTAGACAGTAGGTGTGGATCATGTCAGTTCCTGGTGCTGCTCAGTTCTTCATGCCTGGGTTTCCAAGTTTCCATATGTCCCACATCGTCTTCATATAACCCCTTTCCCTGGGATTACTTATGTAGTAGTGTTCCAGCAGTTCTCTATTCTCTGCCCTCGTCCATGAGTGTCGTGTTCCAGTAGCCCACTTCATATCAAGCTGCCCTGGTTCCCCATCATCTGACACAGACCTTGTTGACCCAGGCAACGTCTGAGCCGGTATAATAATAATAATAATAATACTTTTATTTATAAGGCGCTTTAAGAAGAGCAAAAGCTGACACAAATTGTCGTACACCAAAACAAACAGGAAACAAATATACATAAAATAATAATTTTAAAAATAGGTTAAAAGTTTTATAAAATAAAACAAAAAACAGTGCATAATCAATCCATCACACCGGTCCATAGGCTTGGGTATGCAAATAGGTTTTGAGTTGTACTTTGAACATAACTAATGTAGGGGATTGTCTTATGTGCAAAGGCAAATTGTTCCACAGCCTTGGGGCAGCAATAGAGAAAGCTCTATCTCCACGGAGCTTCCTCCTTGTTTTAGGCAGAAGCAGGAGGTCGGCTGATCTAAGGGAGCGGCTAGGAGTATAAGGGTGAAAGAGTTCAGTAAGATAAGATGGGGCAAGGCTATTTAAAGATTTAAAAACAAATAAAACCAGCTGGAGACATGAAAGGGATGCCTGACTAACCCCAACATACAGTGCATTACAATAGTCAAGCCGTGATGTAACAAAGGCATGCATTACTTGCTCAAAGTGCTGCCTTGACACTAGAGGTCGTAGTTTTGGCAAACGCCTTAAGTGGAAAAAACTGGATTTTACCACCGCACCAATTTGCTTATCAAATTTAAGGTCCGTGTCCATTTTGAAGCCTTAATTAGTGACCAGTGGTCTAAGATGTGATGTCAAGGGGCCTAGATTCACACCAGAAGATTCACTGAAAGCACTAGAACCAACCAGCATTACTTCCAACTTTGCCTCATTAAAGTGAAGAAAATTTAATGCCATCCAGGCTTTAAAGTGATCAAGACATCCAAGCAAACGTGCAATTGGAAAACCCTCCTTTTGCTTCAACGGAAAATAAACCTGGGTATCATCTGCATAATGATGGAACGATATGCCATGTTGTCTGAAGATGAAACCCAGAGGAAGCAAGTAGAGGGAAAAAAGCAAAGGCCCCAAAACTGAACCCTGGGGAACCCCAGAGGACAGATGAGCAGAGGATTCAAAGCTGGCAAGACCTACGGAGAACGTTCTAGCTGCCAGGTAAACCATCTAAACCTCTCCAATGCAAGACCACAGATACCTACAACGTCATGCAGGCGAGAAATCAAAATGTGGTGGTCAATTGTGTCAGTGGCAGCCGATAAATCAAGAAGAATAAGAACCACGAAACAGCCAGTATCAGAACAAGTGAAAATATCATTAAAAACTTTAAAGCTGACTCTGTGGTGTGGTTTGAAACCAGACTGAAAGATGTCTAGGATCTCATGCTCATCCAAAAACGCTTTCAATTGAGCATACACAACTTTTTCTAAAACCTTTTAAAAAAAAAAACGGTAGTCCAGAAATAGGTCCATAGTTAGCCAGCACAGATGGATCAAGACTATGTTTCTTTATAAGCAGTTGCAACTACTGCATGTTTGAAATTACTGTTAACACCAGATGATAGACTACTGTTAATAATGTTAAGGACCAATTTGCCTACACGGAAAATCTTCTTTAAAAAACCAGGGGGGAGCTGGATCGCGAGGGGAGCCTGAGGGATTAAGAGAGCCAACCACATCCTCTAGCTGTGACATAGATATTGGTTGGAACTGAACAATTCCTGTGTGTCCGGTTTCGGGAATTATTTAATTTTAGGCCCAATGATGCACCCACTCATGTACTCAGGGTTCAAAACAAGACTTAATTTAACTGAACTAGGCAAAACAGGAAACAAAACACTTGGCTAAGTGGGGATGGGTCAAGGCAGGGAAACAAGGACATGAAACATGAACATGGAACGAAGACATGGACACCAGGGAACAAGGCATGAGGGTCTGGGTCACACACACCTGGGGAGACGCACCAGACCACACAGACACATGAACACAAGAAGGGAGTGAAGGCATGAGGTAGTCTGGGTCACACACACATTGAGGGAGACACACCAGACTACACAGAACAAGAACATGGAACACAGGGAATCAAGGCATGGAAACAAGGACATGAAAAATGACAAGAGACAAAGACACATGAACAGAGGACATGGGAAAAAGACCAGAAAACTAATACAAAAAGAAGCAGAATACTTAACTTAAACCTGGAGGAACAAAAGGTAGTCCATGATCAAAATTCCAAAAAAAAACGCAAGTGTATCAGCTGGATTCAAAAGAATGTATTAACAGACAACCTGGCCACTAAACTGTGGCTCAACAAAAGCATATAAAGGAAAAGGAACAAACAAGGAACAGGTGAAAACAATAACTAATTAGGTCAAAGTAAAGTGAACAAAATAAAACAAAAACCAGTTCCTGTCAGGATCCTACAAAATAAAAGAAACATAAAGTCAAAAAACGCGAATCCTGACACTGTGTTTCTATGGCTCATTTTTGTAATGAGGTAGGCCAGTAGCGTTAAGGACCTTGCCTAAGGGCCCACACTAGTGGCACCCTGGTCAGGACTTCATTGACTCCCTGTAAAATACAGAATAGAATTTAAAATGCTTCTCCTCACATACGAAATCCCTTCAAGATCAAGCTCCTTCATACCTTAAAGACCTCATAGTAGACCCCCCCCCCTTTCCCTTCCCTTCCCCTCCCCTCTCTTCCTCTTCTCCCACCTCATGTATATTCCACCATTGAATGTTACTAACCTTGTGCTCTCTCTCTCCCCTAGTTTGTGCTCTCTCCCTCTCTCTCTCTGTTCTCTCTGTACCTTCTGCAGGTGTCCCTGGTCCTGGAGCTGTATATTGCTGATGTGCAGTTACTGGCCCCACCAACCTGCAGTGTCTATTTGTTGTTTATTGTTGCTGTTCTTTTCTCTCTCCTCTATCCACTCACCACAACCAGTCGAGGCAGGTGGCCGCCCAAACTGAGCCAGGTTCTGCTGGAGGTTTTTTCTTCTGTTAAAGGGAGTTTTTCCTCTCCACTGTCACCAAGTGCTGCTCATAAGGGATTTGTTGGGTTTTTAGTTTTACTTTTTGTAAAGTGCCTTGAGATGATTTGTATTGTGATTTGGTGCTGTACAAATAAAATTGAATCGAATTGAATTGAATGGGGAGCAGGTGTGTTAAATTTGGTGTTATTGCTCTCAGTCTCTCATACTGGTCACTGGAAGTGAGACCTTGTAACACTAACAGGTCACCTGACACCGGGGAGGGAAAATGCCTAATTGGGCCGAATTTGGACATTTTCACTTAGGGGTGTACTCACTTTTGTTACTAGCGTTTTAGACATTAATGGCAGTGTGTTGAGTTATTTTGAGGAGACAGCAAATTTACAGTTTTACAAGCTGTACACTCACTACTTTACATTGTAGCAAAGTGTCATTTCTTCAGTGTTGTCACATGAAAAGATATAATAAATTATTTACAAAAATGTGAGGGGTGGACTCACTTCTGTCAGATACTGTATAAAGTTGTACTGGTTGAGACTTGAACTGTCTGAAGGACTATTGTTATTAGGCCATCAGCTCATGTCAAAGGCCACTGGAGGTCCTGTACTAGAACTGTTCTGTGTATCTAGAAAAACATTTATTTGAATGAAGTCAAAGAACCTTGGAGCACTAGTCAACACTATGATGAAGGAGCCATAAAACACAGACCAACTGGTTTCAATGCTGATAGACTTTTATTTTGACATGAGCCAAGAAAGAAGAGTCAGACTGCAGAATAAAGTGGAGCTCAAAGCATTCTTTCCATAACACATTCAGTCTGCTCTTATTAAAGGCACAAAACCTCAGAGACAGTCCAGCTCCTGTTTATGTTACTTGTCTCTTCCTTCCTTCAGTAGCGTTACAGCCATAGAAAAGAAACAGATGATATATACTGGATATGATAGAAGATGTCAAATGAGATACAGTAGAATTCAGGTTCTATGAGACTGATGGCACAAAATGTGAGAGTATGCAAAGACAAACACACCTCCACCAGTGTTTGTGCTTTTCACAGGGATTTCATGCCTCTGGATCAGACCTGGGATCCTTAATAGTTTCTGACACAGACAGATGGGAGAGGAGTCTTACAGTCCAGATCATCCCAGAATCTTCTACCTGTAAGTACCAACAACATGTGAGTCAGTCAGTGCTACAGACCAAGACCTGAGACCTGAGACGTTCACGTTAATATGGTTTGTTTTATTATAGTGACATTTTGGTGATTTACCTTCAGTAAAAATGTGTAGACAGTTCTCATTGCCCTGATAGTTGTCAGGTTGTCCAATACCCCAGTTTGAGAAGTTAAAAGGTGTTCCATCAGTCCATCTCCATTTGCCCTCCTATAAACCAGAAGAGAATCAAATGTAGTGACGTGTTTCAGTGTCTGATGAAGACAAATCCAACCACAGGACACTGACTGTGTTTAGGGTTGATGGAGGGGACACAGAATAAGTCAGGAGAGACACATTCAGGCTGGTTTGAGCTACAAAGCCATGAATTAGTTGTTATGTGTCAACATCAGTCACCAAGAGTCAGTGATTATGTGAACAGTGCAGAAAGAGAATTCAATAGTTGTTCTTTAAAGAAGAACTTCATGACATCTGATAAAATGACTGAGTGTCTGATCTGAGTCAGTGTTGGTTTGGACTGAAGTTTGACAATGAGGAAGGAGAATCAACATTAGCAGCTTCTACCATAACACATGTCCATTGTTGTCAGCAGTCCAGTTGCATTGTGGGTAATGTAGGCTGATCATTGTGATGGTGACAATGTGACATTAGGACAAAGCCAATATCAGCTGAGTATTTATCTGTTAGACTGAACTGGTGAATAGTTTACCTGTTGTGCATTAGTGCCTCCAATCCAGGCTGGTCCAGTCCCTTTCACGATATAAATCACATTCTGAACCACTTGATAATCAATGTCATGGTGCACAGATGCAAGGTTTCCACCCAGTGACTGGCAGTTTTTCTACAGTGCAGATAAACAGACAGTGGAGTCAGTAAAGAAGCAAAATGAGCTGAGTAGTAGGAAAACACCAAGGCAGGAAAAGATGCCAGTGTTAAAGTGAACACAGACCAAATAAACAGTGTAGAATCATTGTGGACTGAATCCACATCACTCTGATTACCTCAGCATCAGGCCAGGTCATGGCTCTAGGAACAAAGATGAAGCAACGACCATAACTTAGTGTCCAACCACGAGGACACCTGTTCTGTCCTAAAGACAAGCCCCAAGAAATGAACATATTTATATAAATAAGTTATGTGTGTGTGTGTGTGGTGGAAATGACACAACCTTATATTTACATGAAAATCTAGTCCGACTTCTTTTGAGTTTGGACTTCATCATAGTGTTGACTAGTGCTCCAAGGTTCTTTGACTTTATTCAAATAAATGTTTTTCTAGATACACAGAACAGTTCTAGTACAGGACCTCCAGTGGCCTTTGACATGAGTTGATCTTTACATATATATATATATATATATATATATATATATATATATATATATAGATACACAACAGGATTTACATTTGAATGTAAAGCTGCAATATATAATATATACTCTAGATATATTTGTTCTGTTCAACAATGGATTGTTGCTAAAAGAGACTAATATTCCATTGCAGCTTATAGTCTATATATATATATACATTTATAATTTCTGGATATATAGTGTAGTAATACTCACCCTGAGCTGTGTCCAGAGCCAACAGGGCACAAAGAAGAGCAGCCAGAATCAGAGTCTTCATGGTGAAGATGATGCAGATGTTAAAGATGAGGCTGATATCTCTGTAGGGAACAGACCTGTAAAGACTGACAGCCTGTCAAAGACAAGACACCAGATGATCAGGGAGTTGGAGTCTCTGGTATTTATGTAGTGAAGCTGTTTGCTGATAATAAATGTTTTTCAGGAACGCCCCTAATTTATTTTAAAGTTTCACAGATCCTTCTGTGCAAACACCATTTAAAAAATGGTAATTATTTTATGTCTCAGGGGATAAACATTATGTTTCCTGAGCTAAAATCCAAAACAGTCCAATGAGAGACAGAACATCACAAACCTTAAGGCCATAACGTCAAAGAACGTCCTAATGTGACTTTTACTGTGTTTATTAGTTCAGACGTGTCAGCAGGTCAGACTGAACAGTGTAGACAGTTGTAGGCAGCAGGTCAGACTAGATTTTAAATCTATAAATATAAGACAGCACCGTTGTTATTAATGGACTTTGACTAGTTGATGTCAAATCCCACTGGAGCCTCTCATACCAGATAAGTTCCTATTACCTAGAAAACACTGCTCCACTTTAATTCCAGTTTCTTATTAAAGTACTTGACCTAAGTCAAACAGTCTGGCAGCACTAGTCAGCACTTGATAGTCCAAACTGCGAACTCCAAACAGGTCAGACTAGATTTTAAATCTCAATATAAGATCATCTCATTTCCTTAGAAGTACAGTGTGTTGACAGTAACTGTGGCCTGTGTTTGGTCGTGTACATGAGTATTGAGGAAATATGGTCTTGTTGTGCCTTAAATTCACAGACGTAACTTAAATGTATTCAGCCAGGCAGGTTAAGCAGAGACCGTCCCTTGATGCTGGACCTGGACCATATATGGATTTTGTGCCTTAAGTTGTGATTGGCTCAAAGGATCATTCAGAGGAGACAGAACGCTGGACAGACTGAGACACCTGGATGTTTTGTGTCCACGCAAACTCTAGAGCTGGTACGTTCCCAGTTTTTAGCCAGGCCAGTGGATGATATGGATGGCAGTGTGGAAATGTCCCAGACAACCTGGATGGCTTTCCACGAAGACAGACTCAGTGTCTCTGGTCCAACAACGCCCTGGATCAGTTTCACATGTCGCCCAAAGCTGATCTGTCACCTGCTCATTACAAACAGTCAGAGCAAACTTTAATGTTGCCTGACAGAAAATAAATAAAAAGTTCAACAACATGTTAAAACAGCAGGAACCGTTTCTCCTCTCAGGACATGTGTTGGCAGAGACTAGAGGCTAAAGGCTTTTTGACCTATTTCCCTACACAAATATCAAATGTCATCGTGATCACAAGATCAACATATTTCAGGAGAACAATATCTGGATTCAACCCTCATGGCCTCATCTGTGCAAACCAGAATCTACAATATTATTAAAGATAAAAAAAGGCAGCTGGGATTGGCTCCAGCAGATCCCTGTGACCCTTGTTAGGAATAAGTGGGTATAGATGATCGATGGACTTAGATTAGTGCTGCCCCCATCTGGACGTCCTAGGTCAACTTTTTCAGAATAGTTGTGGTTCTGGGTGGCAGGACTCAAATGATGTGCAGTATTTCAGGGGGGATCAGGCTCACAAATTAGCATGAACTGAATATATTATGGACAGAAATATGAAAAACATGTGACTGTTATTTAAGATACAAGAGGAGACAACTAAAGTGTCCAAACCTCATTCTGTCTCAGAACTACAGCTCATTACTGTGACACAAGCATTTTACTTACTGTCATACATTCCTCTGTGCATCCACCTGGGGGCGCTGTTCTCTACTATTCCTGAGGAGATCTGCTGTTTAATGTGATGACTGATCAGACACACAATTACTCCAGTGGTTCTCATGGCAACTGTACTTTCATTTTTTAGGTTGAAACGACTACTCATTGGTAATGGGCAAATGATACCGAGGCTTCGGAGTTTTCTGAGTCAATGACAGCTTGACAGGTTTGACAGATTTGAGTGGTTTGGTGCCATACCACCTATATAACATGCGTCATTCTGCTTCAGGATTTGGAGAGTGAGAGTATTTTGGCAAGTTTCACGTCGAATCCCACCAATAAGCGACGTTCCTAAAGTTTGGGATCATTTTGATTTCAAGAGGTCTGAACTTTTATTGCTGTCATGGGATTGAAACAGTGCCAGTGCTTCAGTCGTGCTCTTTAGAGGTTGCTATGGCTTCAGTTGTCCACCAGATGTCACCGTCTCTGAAGTGTTGAAGCTTTAAATCTTTTTCGGCACAATTGTCCGGAAAGCCTCAGCGCTTCATGAGGCTTCACTTGCCCATCACTACACAAGACAGACTTCAGTTGTGGTGAAATCAGCATTTCTAGGCTTGGACCATAAGGGTATAACGGAGCTCAAAACCATGTATCAACAGACAACCTGGCAACTAGAACATGGTTCAACAAAGGTATATAAAGGAAAGACACAAACAAGGAACAGGTGAAAACAATAACTCATTAGGTCAACACAAAGTGAACAAAATAAAACAAAAACAGGTTCCTGTCAGGATCCTTCAAAATAAAAGAAACAGGAAGACACAAAAATGCAGATCCTGACATGCTCAACTCAGCATTTACACAAACGTTAACACCGCAGTTCCTCTGAGGCTCCAAGGCATCTTCTGCTATATCACTGAGAATTTTTGAGTCTGTATCTTCTGAAGTTCTCGTGTATTTGATACAAATGTAAGTTTTGTTCTTGGAAAGTAGTAGCCGCAACCTTAACCCGGGCTGGGTTCATGTGACAAATAGAACATGTCCCTCCGCCACAGCTCGGTAGGGCAGAGCAAATTAGGAAAGTGGAAACATTCAGGGTCAGTTTAGAGAGTACGAGAAATGACGGTAACCTTTTCTGTTTACAGAAATAAAGATACCGCATTATTGTTTTGACACTGACTTGACTTATAAAACTACACTACACCTTTAAGGTAACATCATTGGATTTAAGAAAATATCTTCCAAAACCATTATGAAATCTAGTTGTGGCCGCCATGTGTGTTTACATAAAGTCAGTTTCTTTTTCTTACACAAAACAACTTGAATACACATATGTGTATTGACTATATATTGTTTTTGCTGTGTACACATGAATATACACAATAAAAGCACAAAAACTCACCAGCAGCTCGGGTAAGACCAATCAGGGCACCAAAAACCAGAATCAGCATGTTCATGGTTGAGATGACGCAGATGATACTGATCTTTAACAAACAACAGACTTGTTAATAACCCAGAGTAACTATCACTTTATTGAAAGAAGCAGACATAATCAATCTTCCTTCTCTGTGTCTGGTTTTACCTTCCAGCACTGGTCTTAGAGGATGTATAAAGGACCAGCTCTTTTATACAGTTTCCCTCTAACGCAAGAACAGAGGCCAGCAACAATGATAACACACACAGAAATGCAAATTTGATGGAAGTTGTAAGAACACAAACTTGAATATGTAAATTATTGATGTTAGGGATTAATAAACAATGAAGCACCAAGTAATTCTTTTGTTTTGCTGGTATTTAACTGGGGATCGTGTTGCTCAGAACAACACAGTGATTTGGTTTAATATCTTACCCAGTGCTCATCTGCCACCAGCCCAGCACAAGCTCAGTTAAATCCAATACTTTGATATTTTTAAGGACAAATGTTGTTTTGTATCGCTGGTCATGTGTATTTAGCCATAGTGTTTGCAGAGTGTAGCAATCATTGACCAGATGTGTATTTCCAAACAGTGACGAAGTTCTTTAGTTCTTAAGAACATCTCAATGACGCAGAAAGAACTGATTCACTTGATAAAATGCAGGTCTCTGTTAGAATTGTCTTTCTTATATTGTTGTTTTAACATTAGTTATATTTTAGATGAATATATTATATTATTTACTGTTACGTTTCTCATAATCTCACTTTATTGCAGAAAATGAGGAAACTGCAGCGTTAACATCTGTTTTTTAAATAAATCTGACATTACAAGTACAAGTTAGTACAATTCAAAAACAGACTGTCAGTGTTTTACAGAGGAAAAGAAAAACATGAATCCCATTAAAAAATGAAAAAGAAAATCAGGAGAAAAAATCAGCTCAAAATTTGTGAAATTAAATAAATCACATAAAATGAAACAAAAAAAATAATTTAATAAAGATCAGACATACAGTTTTAGTGCCAATGTTCCTGCTCTGTAGTATAAAAATATAGATTTTTGTTTTTCTGTTTGTCATGTTTCACTTCTCCACCTGCTGACTGTTGTCACTAGTTATAACAGACAAGGGTGTAGACCTATAGTGTTTATAAAGACCCACAATTCTGCTGTAAATGTACCATAAAGATGACATTTAATAAATGTTGATGTTCATTGAAACTTTTTGGAACGCAGAACAACAGAAACTTTGGTTTTTGTTAACTATTTTGTTTGTCATCTGTGTGTTTCTCTTCCTCTGTAGTTGGATATTTCCCCCTGATGAAGTTAACACAGTGACGTCGTGTGGACAGGTGCGTGTACTGCAGGCTGTACAGCAGGTACAACAACATACATGCTGAAGCTAAATCAGCATCAATACAGCTTTTATTATAAAGTTGGCCTCAGTGCCATGTGGTGGTTTTATGGCTGTACTCTAGGAGGCTGTGGCCTTACATGTCAGTGTGATATTTATGCTGACCTGAAAACTGTTTAACACCATAGTTACAGTTCACAGTTTAACAGGTTTGGAATCATTTGTCATTATGTTCAGTATTATAGTAGAGGATTTTGACAGAACAGGAGCTATAACATAGAGTCATAGACCACATTGATTTAATGCTTGACATTTTTATTTTTGCTCTAAAGGAGAAAGGACAGTTCAGAATAAAGTGGAGCTCAAAGCATTCTTTCCATAACACATTCAGTCTGCTCTTATTAAAGGCACAAAACCTCAGAGACAGTCCAGCTCCTGTTTATGTTACTTGTCTCTTCCTTCCTTCAGTAGCGTTACAGCCATAGAAAAGAAACAGATGATATATACTGGATATGATAGAAGATGTCAAATGAGATACAGTAGAATTCAGGTTCTATGAGACTGATGGCACAAAATGTGAGAGTATGCAAAGACAAACACACCTCCACCAGTGTTTGTGCTTTTCACAGGGATTTCATGCCTCTGGATCAGACCTGGGATCATTAATCACGCTCACAGACATATGGGAGAGGAGTCTGACAGTTCAGATCGTTCCAGAACCTTCTACCTGTAAGTACCAACAACATGTGAGTCAGTCAGTGCTACAGACCAAGACCTGAGACCTGAGACATTCATGTTAACATGGTTTGTTTTACTATAGTGACATTTTGGTGATTTACCTTCAGTAGAAATGCTTAGACAGTCCTCATCGCCCTTCCAGTTGTCAGGTTGTCCAGGAGCCCAGTTTGTGTATGTGAAAGGTGTTCTATCAGTCCATCTCCACTTGCCCTCCTATAAACCAGAAGAGAATCAAATGTAGTGACGTGTTTCAGTGTCTGATGAAGACAAATCCAACCACAGGACACTGACTGTGTTTAGGGTTGATGGAGGGGACACAGAATAAGTCAGGAGAGACACATTCAGGCTGGTTTGAGCTACAAAGCCATGAATTAGTTGTTATGTGTCAACATCAGTCACCAAGAGTCAGTGATTATGTGAACAGTGCAGAAAGAGAATTCAATAGTTGTTCTTTAAAGAAGAACTTCATGACATCTGATAAAATGACTGAGTGTCTGATCTGAGTCAGTGTTGGTTTGGACTGAAGTTTGACAATGAGGAAGGAGAATCAACATTAGCAGCTTCTACCATAACACATGTCCATTGTTGTCAGCAGGCCAGTTGCATTGTGGGTAATGTAGGCTGTTCATTGTGATGGTGACAATATGACATTAGGACAAAGCCAATATCAGCTGAGTATTTATCTGTCAGACTGTGTGAATTCACCTGTCTCCAATCACAGCCTCCAATCCATGCCCTTCCAGTCCTTTTAGCGTCAGCGATCACTTTCTGAATCACTTCATACTCCTCAGCATCACGCACAGATGCAAGGTGACCACCCAGAATGAAGCACTTTCCCTATAGTGCAGATAAACAGACAGTGGAGTCAGTAAAGAAGCAAAATGAGCTGAGTAGTAGGAAAACACCAAGGCAGGAATAGATGCCAGTGTTAAAGTGAACACAGACCAAATAAACAGTGTAGAATCATTGTGGACTGAATCCACATCACTCTGATTATGACCTTGGGTCATTAATAATGTTGTTGCTGTGATTTATCATTGTGATTGTGGTCAGCTCTCTCTCCTTCCCTGGTTCTTGGTGTGTGTGTGTGTGTGTGTGTAACAATCTGATTACCTCAGCAACAGGCCAGTCCTTGGCTGTGGGAACATACATGTAACAACGGCCGTTATTCCATGTCCAACCAGAGAAACAAGACTGTCCTAAAGACAAATAAAATGCACAATGTTTAGTTTCTCATGAATTTGAACCATCAGCATTTATTTATTTATTTATTTATTTATTGTCACATCTCTTCCTCTGACACATAAAAACTCTGTAATTATTAAACAGTTTCCTTTGGTCCACAGCTGCATCTTTGGATGAAGGTGAGAAAATACAGAAATGACCATAAAGGAAATAATCAGGTTTTATTTCTGATGTGTCTTAATGTATGAAGAAGTACAAAGCCCTTAGTTTGCCTTAAAGGAAGTCAGAGAGAAGGAAATGTGCAGGATGTTGTATCTAACTCTGATGAACAAAGTGGTCAAAGTCCAATAACACAAACTCTAATAGACTGGGTTGGAATTTGGGCAGTGCAGCTCTGTGTAGAACATCCTGTCAGCATCATTTCCAGAGACACAACAGGTGGAAAGACATTATATTGATCCATTTCATATCTGTGTTGGGCTCTAGGAAACTTAACGCAGAAGTCATTTGGTTTGATCCACAGAATATATACATTTATAACATCTGGATATCTATTCCATAAACATATATACACACAATATATAGTGTAGTAATACTCACCCTGAGCTGTGTCCAGAGCCAACAGGGCACAAAGAAGAGCAGCCAGAATCAGAGTCTTCATGGTGAAGATGATGCAGATGTTAAAGATGAGGCTGATATCTCTGTAGGGAACAGACCTGTAAAGACTGACAGCCTGTCAAAGACAAGACACCAGATGATCACGGAGTTGGAGTCTCTGGTATTTATGTAGTGAAGCTGTTTACTCAGCATACATCTTCTTCTTCAGAAACGCCCTGAATTAGCCTAAAAGTTTCACAGATCCTTCTGTGCAAACACCATTTAAAAACGTTAATTATATTATGTCTCAGGGGATAAACATTATGTTTCCTGAGCTAAAATCCAACACAGTCCAATGAGAGACAGAACATCACAAACCTTAAGGCCATAACGTCAAAGAACGTCCTAATGTGGCTTTTACTGTGTTTATTAGTTCAGACGTGTCAGCAGGACAGACTGAACAGTGTAGACAGTTGTAGGCAGCAGGTCAGACTAGATTTTAAATCTATAAATATAAGACAGCACCGTTGTTATTAATGGACTTTGACTAGTTGATGTCAAATCCCACTGGAGCCTCTCATACCAGATAAGTTCCTATTACCTAGAAAACACTGCTCCACTTTAATTCCAGTTTCTTATTAAAGTACTTGACCTAAGTCAAACAGCCTGGCAGCACTAGTCAGCACTTGATAGTCCAAACTGCGAACTCCAAACAGGTCAGACTAGATTTTAAATCTCAATATAAGATCATCTCATTTCCTTAGAAGTACAGTGTGTTGACAGTAACTGTGGCCTGTGTTTGGTCGTGTACATGAGTATTGAGGAAATATGGTCTTGTTGTGCCTTAAATTCACAGACGTAACTTAAATGTATTCAGCCAGGCAGGTTAAGCAGAGACCGTCCCTTGATGCTGGACCTGGACCATATATGGATTTTGTGCCTTAAGTTGTGATTGGCTCAAAGGCTCATTCAGAGGAGACAGAACGCTGGACAGACTGAGACACCTGGATGTTTTGTGTCCATGCAAACTCTAGAGCTGGTACGTTCCCAGTTTTTAGCCAGGCCAGTGGATGATATGGATGGCAGTGTGGAAATGTCCCAGACAACCTGGATGGCTTTCCACGAAGACAGACTCAGTGTCTCTGGTCCAACAACGCCCTGGATCAGTCTCACATGTCGCCCAAAGCTGATCTGTCACCTGCTCATTACAAACAGTCAGAGCAAACTTTAATGTCGTCTGACAGAAAATATTTGCAGGAGTCAAACAAAAAGTTCAACAACATGTTAAAACAGCAGGAACCGTTTCTCCTCTCAGGACATGTGTTGGCAGAGACTAGAGGCTAAAGGCTTTTTGACCTATTTCCCTACACAAATATCAAATGTCATCGTGATCACAAGATCAACATATTTCAGGAGAACAATATCTGGATTCAACCCTCATGGCCTCATCTGTGCAAACCAGAATCTACAAATCTTATTAAAGATAAAAAAGGCAGCTGGGATTGGCTCCAGCAGATCCCTGTGACCCTGGTTAGGAATAAGTGGGTATAGATGATCGATGGATTTAGATTAGTGCTGCCCCCATCTGGACGTCCTAGGTCAACTTTTTCAGAATAGTTGTGGTTCTGGGCGGCAGGACTCAAATGATGTGCAGTATTTCAGGGGGGATCAGGCTCACAAATTAGCATGAACTGAATATATTATGGACAGAAATATGAAAAACATGTGACTGTTATTTAAGATACAAGAGGAGACAACTAAAGTGTCCAAACCTCATTCTGTCTCTGAACTACAGCTCATTACTGTGACACAAGCATTTTACTTACTGTCATACATTCCTCTGTGCATCCACCTGGGGGCGCTGTTCTCTACTATTCCTGAGGAGATCTGCTGTTTAATGTGATGACTGATCAGACACACAGACACTTCGTACTGTTTATACAAGGACCAGTGTGACAACAGAAACAATTTCACTTCAGTTCAACTCAATTTGTATAGCACCAATAAAAGCATCTCAAGGCACTTTACATAGAAACCCTACAAATCCTTGTGAGCAGCACTTGGCGACAGTGGAGAGGAAAAACTCCCCTTAAAAGTAGAAACCTGCAGCAGAACCTGGCTCAGTTTGGGTCATCTGCCTCGTTCTTACATTCAAATTATTCAAATTCACTATAAGATGAAAACATGCCTTAAGCCTGAGCTCATGTACAGGAGAGTGCCATCAGTTGTGTTTGTCTTTTGTTACTGAACTAAAATGTAGAATTTGGTGAAGGAGCAATTCCGATAGTGAAACACCGAAATTAATGTTTGAAAGAGACTGACTTTTGTTTTTTCCATGTTATTACTCCTGTTGACTCGTGTGATATAAGTAAAACAGGCAAACAGTCCATCTTTGTAATCTGAGGCTTTATTGAATGTGTAAGCACATCATATGCAGCTGCATAATAACACACCGCTATCTTCCTCCGGAGAGGGGGTGTGATCAGGTGGAGAGAGACCCCGTGATCACATACGATAGTGATACTTCACTAGAACAACAGAAGTTGTATTAAGCAATGACTGAAAAGTATTGTTAACACACTATTGTTGTCAGGATTTGTGTTTCTGAGTTCCTGTTTTGTGCTTTTATTTTGTAGTTCCTTTAGGATATGGTTTTGTTTTCCCTTGTTCCACTTTACTTTGACCCAATTAGTTGATTGTTTGCACCCTTGCCTCGTTTGTGTTCCTTTCCTTCTTATACCTTGGTTCAGTCTTTGTTTTTTTGCTAGGTCATCTGCCCTCACATGCGTTTTGTCTGTCCTGATATGTGGTTGTCTCCCCTCGCATGTTTTCCCTTGCCAGTACTGCCAGATCTGCCGTCTGCCTTTGTTCTCCTGGGTTTGAGTTAAGTTTGCTGCCTCTTTGTATGTGCTCTTCACAATGTTTCGTTTTCTTGTTAGCTCGCTACATGTCTAGTTCCTCTTGTTTCTGCCTTGTCTCCCTAGTGTTTAAGTTTGCCTCGTTCATGTCCTAGTCTTGTCTTGTGTCTTTTGTGTGGTTCCTACTCTGCTTGTTTGTTGTGTAAGCCTGGTGTGTCCCCGAGGTGTGTGTGATCCCAGGCCTTCGACCCTTGTTTGTTGTGTGAGTCTGGTGTGTTCCCAAGGTGTGTGTGACCCCAGACCTTCGACCCTTGTTAGTTGTGTAAGCCTGGTGTGTCCCCGAGGTGTGTGTGATCCCAGGCCTTCGACCCTTGTTTGTTGTGTGAGTCTGGTGTGTCCCCAAGGTGTGTGTGACCCCAGACCTTCGACCCTTGTTAGTTGTGTAAGCCTGGTGTGTCCCCGAGGTGTGTGTGATCCCAGGCCTTCGACCCTTGTTTGTTGTGTGAGTCTGGTGTGTTCCCAAGGTGTGTGTGACCCCAGACCTTCAACCCTTGTTAGTTGTGTAAGCCTGGTGTGTCCCCAAGGTGTGTGTGACCCCAGACCTTCGACCCGTGTGTGTTTGTGTACGTCTGGTGTGTCCCCAAGGTGTGTGTGACCCCAGACCTTCGACCCGTGTGTGTTTGTGTACGTCTGGTGTGTCCCCAAGGTGTGTGTGACCCCAGACCTTCGACCCGTGTGTGTTTGTGTACGTCTGGTGTGTCCCCAAGGTGTGTGTGACCCCAGACCTTCGACCCGTGTGTGTTTGTGTACGTCTGGTGTGTCCCCAAGGTGTGTGTGACCCCAGACCTTCGACCCGTGTGTGTTTGTGTACGTCTGGTGTGTCCCCAAGGTGTGTGTGACCCCAGACCTTCGACCCGTGTGTGTTTGTGTACGTCTGGTGTGTCCCCAAGGAGTGTGTGACCTTGACCCTCTTGTCTCGTCTCCTTGGTTTGTGTTGTCTCGACCCCTGGCTTATGTACCTGTGTTCCTTTAGTTCCCTGTAAGCATGTCTGTCTTCCTTGAGTCTTGTGTTTGGAATAAAGTCTCGTTTGAACCTTAAGTACCAGAGTGGGCATTCCTTGGTCCGAACTTCCAACTCCCCTGCACCAACCCTGACAGTATGACCTAGCCTAAAGTAAAAAGGAAGAAAACGGACCACGCCCTTTTTTTTCCACCTCCCTGGTACAACCCGTGCCCAGTAGTTTTTGTATTGTTTTGCGCCCTGTTTTTTTTTTCACCACAGACCACCCAGGATTCTTTTTGACACCATGTCTTCTCGACGCTTCAGACGACACCGAAGGAAGGTCATGCAACAGCTTTCCTCATGTCCCCCACTAGCCTCAGCTTTGGACTGTTTAAGAGTGGGGAGTTTGTTTACCAGTCCCTCTCTCGTCGCTCCACATGCGACCCATGACCATCTAGGCCTAACCTTTTTTAACAACCAAGAGCGGAAGCGTGAGCCACGATACGCCGTGGGGTCTGTTTTTGAGGACCCCCTAGACAGCGAGTACTCTTCAGACAGTTCCATGGATGACCCCTCTACTTACGTCCCCGTGAAGCATTTTGGGGGTCATCTACTACAGGCCACACACACCTCCCCAAGTAATAATAGTTATAACACCCCAGCCCATGAACAAGTGGACCTCCTGACGTTTTTGTGTAATCTGGTCCGGAAACAGGACCCACGATACACCGTGGGGGCCGTTTCTGAGGATCCTAGCGTCAGCGAACACTCCTCAGACGATTCCGTGGATCTACAGCCCACACCATGCCATAGACGCTGCCAACGTCAGCACCTGACCCTGGATCAGCCTCCCTACAGCGACTCAGACTGGGAGACCCTCGACGAGGAGGAGGACGAGGGGCCCTCCGAGGGGAACAGCCTCATTGGGAACCCAGCTCCACAGCATCCAGTCCGTCCTCTGCCACAGTCTCCCTTGCCACAGTCTCCCTCGCCACAACATCCACTTGGCCTGCCTCCTCAACGACAGCGACGGCGTCGCCACCGTCGGAAGAGACCAGCTAGAGAATCTCAGCGGCCCGACGAACTCACCACCGCCGAGATTCCCCTCACACTTCCAGAGCTACAAAAGCAGGGACATTCTCCAGCACCGCATTCTCCAGCACCGCATTCTCCAGCACCGCCGCAGCTACTGGAACCTTTAGTGCTGCCAGTGCCGCCTCGCCGGTCACCCCCTCCAGTGCCACCTTGCCGGTCACCGCATCCAGTACCACCACAGCGGCCCGTACCGGAACTACCGGAATGGCCGGAACCTCCTGAGCCACTCAGATGGCCAGAGCTGCCAGAAGGGCCCGAACCACCGGAACGGACACAGTCCTTACCGTGTGCAGGTCTGCCCGAACTCCCGGAGTTTCCTGGACTGTCTACCTCCCTCTATCTCCCAGACTTCCCACATCCGCCTCAGCTGCCAGAACTACTGGATTGGCCGGAACCTCTGGACTGGCCTGAACCGCCACAGTCTCCAGAGCTTCCGGAGCCGCCTCACCTTCAGCTTCAGCTTCCAGATCTCTCTCAGCTTCAGCTTCCAGATCTCTCTCCGCTTCAGCTTTCAGACTCGCCTCAGCTTCCAGATTTGCCTCATCTTCAGCTTCCAGATTTGCCTCGGCTTCAGCTTCCAGATTTGCCTCGGCTTCAGCTTCCAGATCTCTCTCATCTTCAGCCTCGGCTTCAGCTTCCAGATCTCTCTCATCTTCAGCCTCGGCTTCAGCTTCCAGATCTCTCTCATCTTCAGCCTCGGCTTCGGCTTCCAGATCTCCCTCAGCTTCCAGATCCCCCTCAGTTTCCAGATCCGCCTCCGCTTCAGCTTCCAGATCTACCTCACCTTCAGCTTCCAGATTTGCCTCATCTTCAGCCTCCAGATTTACCTCATCTTCGACTCCCAAGGCTGCTTCATCTTCAGCTCCCAGACCCGCCTCGGCTTCAACTCCCGAGTCTTCTTCAGCTTCCAGATCTGCCTCAGTTTCAGCTCCCAGATCCACCTCGGCTTCAGCTCCCAGACCCACCTCGGCTTCAACTCCCGAGTCTTCTTCAGCTTCCAGATATGCTTCAGCCTCAGCTTCCAGATACGCCTCGGCTTCAGCTCCCAAGTCTTTTTCAGCTTCCACATCCGCTTCAGCCTCAGCTTCCAGATACGCCTCGGCTTCAGCTCCCAAGTCTTTTTCAGCTTCCACATCCGCTTCAGCCTCAGATTCGAGAAACGCCTCGGCCTGAACTTCCTGAGCCGCGGCAGCTACCACAGTTCCCTGAGCTGCAGCCATCGCCACAGCTATCGGCACTTCCTGAGCCGCAGCAGCAGCTACCTGAGCCTCATGAGCCGCAGCAACAGTTACCTGAACTTCCTGAGCCGCAGCAGCAGCTACCTGAGCCTCATGAGCCGCAGCAGCAGTTACCTGAACTTCCTGAGCCGCAGCAGCAGCTACCTGAGCATCCTGAGCCGCAGTCTCCGCCCGGACGATTCCGGATCTTTACCCGCCGGAGAAATCGCCTGCCAGAGCGGTTTCAGAACCTCGCCCGCCGGAGAGGCCATCCGCCAGAGCGGTCTCGGACCCTCGCCGCCCGCCAGAGCGGTCTCGGACCCTCGCCCGCCGGAGAGGCCGCCCGCCAGAGCGGTCTCGGACCCTCGCCCGCCGGAGAGGCCGCCCGCCAGAGCGGTCTCGGACCCTCGCCCGCCGGAGAGGCCGCCCGCCAGAGCGGTCTCGTACCCTCGCCCGCCGGAGAGGCCGCCCACCCGAGTGGCCTCGGACACTTGTTTTATGTAAGAGCCGAAGGACTCCAGACTTTTGTTTTGTTGTTCCCCAGGACTTGATTGGACTCTTGGTTCGAGATGCCTCGTCCTGAATTTTGTTTTGCCCGCCCACCCTCCCTCTTGCTCCCTCCGCCTGGCGCCCCCACCGCCCACCCAGTTGGTGTTTTCCCCAGTCAGGACGAGATGGCCGTCAGGAGCCGGCCTTTTTTCGGGGGGGGTACTGTCAGGATTTGTGTTTCTGAGTTCCTGTTTTGTGCTTTTATTTTGTAGTTCCTTTAGGATATGGTTTTGTTTTCCCTTGTTCCACTTTACTTTGACCCAATTAGTTGATTGTTTGCACCCTTGCCTCGTTTGTGTTCCTTTCCTTCTTATACCTTGGTTCAGTCTTTGTTTTTTTGCTAGGTCATCTGCCCTCACATGCGTTTTGTCTGTCCTGATATGTGGTTGTCTCCCCTCGCATGTTTTCCCTTGCCAGTACTGCCAGATCTGCCGTCTGCCTTTGTTCTCCTGGGTTTGAGTTAAGTTTGCTGCCTCTTTGTATGTGCTCTTCACAATGTTTCGTTTTCTTGTTAGCTCGCTACATGTCTAGTTCCTCTTGTTTCTGCCTTGTCTCCCTAGTGTTTAAGTTTGCCTCGTTCATGTCCTAGTCTTGTCTTGTGTCTTTTGTGTGGTTCCTACTCTGCTTGTTTGTTGTGTAAGCCTGGTGTGTCCCCGAGGTGTGTGTGATCCCAGGCCTTCGACCCTTGTTTGTTGTGTGAGTCTGGTGTGTTCCCAAGGTGTGTGTGACCCCAGACCTTCGACCCTTGTTAGTTGTGTAAGCCTGGTGTGTCCCCGAGGTGTGTGTGATCCCAGGCCTTCGACCCTTGTTTGTTGTGTGAGTCTGGTGTGTCCCCAAGGTGTGTGTGACCCCAGACCTTCGACCCTTGTTAGTTGTGTAAGCCTGGTGTGTCCCCGAGGTGTGTGTGATCCCAGGCCTTCGACCCTTGTTTGTTGTGTGAGTCTGGTGTGTTCCCAAGGTGTGTGTGACCCCAGACCTTCAACCCTTGTTAGTTGTGTAAGCCTGGTGTGTCCCCAAGGTGTGTGTGACCCCAGACCTTCGACCCGTGTGTGTTTGTGTACGTCTGGTGTGTCCCCAAGGTGTGTGTGACCCCAGACCTTCGACCCGTGTGTGTTTGTGTACGTCTGGTGTGTCCCCAAGGTGTGTGTGACCCCAGACCTTCGACCCGTGTGTGTTTGTGTACGTCTGGTGTGTCCCCAAGGAGTGTGTGACCTTGACCCTCTTGTCTCATCTCCTTGGTTTGTGTTGTCTCGACCCCTGGCTTATGTACCTGTGTTCCTTTAGTTCCCTGTAAGCATGTCTGTCTTCCTTGAGTCTTGTGTTTGGAATAAAGTCTCGTTTGAACCTTAAGTACCAGAGTGGGCATTCCTTGGTCCGAACTTCCAACTCCCCTGCACCAACCCTGACAATTGTGGGCTGTGAACAGATGAATAAAGCTTATTGCACAATAACAAAATATGTATTGTTGTATTAAATAAACGATGAAACAAAATGTGCCTTTCAGCTTCATATCAAACATTTCAGTCCATGTATTTGGGGTTAGGGTTAATAGTGCGCCCAGATTGGGTCACATAAGGACTGGCTCTCAATTGTGTGCGTGTGTGAGAAGTTCCTTGGCCTGTGGTTGTTTGAATGAGTACTTCAGGTATCTTTGGAACTGGATCATTCACTTTTGTTGGAGCACAGATTACCTGATAGTCATCATCATCATCATCATCCTGACCTGGCCTTGGCACTTCCACAGAGAGATGTCTACGGTTTCTCCTACACTCCTTTCCTCCCGACAGGACAATGTAAGCTCTTGGTTCACTGCAGACTTCTTGCACAATTCCTTTGCTGTCATATCCACGAGGGGTTTGCATCCTCACTACTTGACCTTTTGAGAATGTGCTCAGTTGTTTGCTTCTTTTGTCATAGCTGCTCTTTTGACTCAGTCTTTTCTTTGTTAGCTGTGCATGAATCTCTTCAGAGGCCAGAGGAGTTCTAGCAAGAAGCTGTGCAGTGGCAAAGTGGTGTGGGCTTGTCTGAACGTTAGTCTCTGAGCTGGAGAGCCAAGCTTTGGATGTTGTGGAATATTTCGCAGATTCAGTAAGTTGAGACAGATGTCAATGCCATCTCACTTGGGCTTTCCATGAGTTGTTTAGCGCTACGGACTGCACGCTCTGCTAGGCCGTTTGACTGAGGGTAGTTTGGACTACAGGTCTTATGAACAAAGTTCCAGGCCCTAGTGAAATCTTTCAACTCATTGCTCACAAACTCCCATTGTCTGTGATGAGAGTTTGAGGTGATCCATGAACAGAAAAGTGTCTTTTTAGCTTTTTGATGACACTTTCTGAGGTCAAATTCTAGAGCTGGTCAATCTCGTACCAGCCTGAATACAAATCAACAAGCACCATGTACTGGTGACCATTCCATTCGAAGATATCAGTTGCTCCTGTTGACCATAGCAGGCAGGGAACTGTATGCAGCTAAAGGGGCTCCTTTTGATGGTGGGGCTTGGTGCTGTTGCATGTGGCACAAGATGTGATGTAAGCATAATGTCCTTTGTCATGGTAGGCCAAAAGAATATACCACATGCACGTTGTTTTGTGGATTCAGCTCCAGGTTGACCTCTATGCACAATTTGCATGTATTCCAGATGAAGTGTTTCACGGATAACCACTTTGTGTCCCTTCCACACAAGTCCATCATCTGTGATCAATTCATGTCTGTAAGAGTGAAACGGCTGCATTTCTGTAGGAAGACTGTGCAGTTTGTTTGGCCATCCTTGTCGAATTGTATTCACAAGCATTTGTAGAGTGATGTCATCTACTGTGCTGCGTTTGAGTTCATCCATGCGTAACGATGAGATATTGCAAACATTCAAAAGGTTTTTTGTTACATGGATTGTTCATGTGTTGAAGTTTGTGAGGCTCATGGTTTCTGCTATGTACATGCGCTTTCCTTTTTCGTAGACTACGGTGACGCTGTATCTTTGAAGCTGAAGCATCATTCGTTGAAGTTGAGCAGGAGTGCTGTGGTTTGGACGTTTGGTGATTGTCACCAAAGGCTGATGGTCAGTCTCAATGGTCACTTGCTTGCCATAGATGTAATCATTGAATTTGGTACAAGCAAAGACTATAGCAAGGAGCTCTTTTTCAATGTGCGTATAGCACATTTCAGTGTCTGTGAGGACCCGTGAGGCATAAGCACTAGGTTTATTGTCCTGCAAGCACGCTGCTCCTAAACCAAACTGTGCGGAGTCACATGTTAAGGTGACAGGCTTGTTGACATTGTAGTAAGACAGACAGGAGGGCTGACAAGGCATATTTTAAAGTGTTGAAAGCTTCCTGGTGCTGCTGCAGCCAACATACGGTGTCTTTGTGTGTTAGCTGGCGAAGTGGGGCCAGATATGTCACTGGGGTTGGGAATAAACTTGCCCATGTAGTTGACCATGCCAAGGAATCTCTGGGCAGTGGCATTGGTGGGTTCTGTAATTTCGCTGATGGCGCTAATCTTTGATGGATCGGCAAGCAGGTTGTGGGATTTTACGACAGAGCAAATGGTCACTGACTTAAACCAATGTGGGGGTTGAATGTTTGCTTGACCCTTTCATGGTATGTGGTTCTGTCTGTTTTATTGTTTTAGTGTTTTAGGGTAGAAGGTTGTAAATAACTGCCAACAATTTGTTTCTTTGATGGTAAGAAGACTGAAGATAGTACCTGAACAAACATGTGGAGTCTGTTCAAGATTAGTCCACCCCTTTCTTACCAAAATGTATATAAACTGGTCTTTTAACCCAAACGGGAGAGGACTTCTGCAAGGACGTCCTCTCCGGGCCCGTGATTAAACCTGAGATGATTCATCACACTTGTGGTTGTTTTCTGAGAATTAGCAACTCTCAAACTTAAAGAAATTTCTACCACAATTTGGCGACGAGGATGGGATGGACATGCCACTGACTGTTGCCTGTTCTAGACCGAAGGAAACCACCGGTGGTAAAAGTTAAAAACACAGGGAAAATTCCGCTCCGACAAACGGAGGAACTGGATCCCGCCTGAGGTCAGAACGGGTGGCGGACAGTGGATGCTCCATTCAGTTACTGAGTGAGTACAGTGTTATGAATCATTTCTTCTGTATGTTTTTTGGTATGTTTTTGGTCTGCGTTAAAGAAAAACCCTAGGTGTGTGTTTGGTAATCACGTGATCGTTGTAATCCCTCCTGGTAATGAGACCAGTGTGTCTGCGGGACAGACGCCAGATGATGAAAAAATAATCCTAAAAAACAAAAAACAAAAAAGAATAAAAAAACAAGAAACAACGAGAAAACCCCACTGGCTGAGGATTACAAACGTAAGTCTTCCTTCGGGAAGCCATATGGTTTATTAAGGAAAACGACCCGTACGTGGCAAACATGAAAAAATTAAGACGGTACTGACGAAGTAAGCTATGATTGTTAATGGAAAACGATATTGTTGTTTATGAAAAGTAAGCTGTTATTGTTAATGTTGTTACTGAGAAGTAAGTAATGAGGAGTAAGCTATTATTGTTTCTGAGGAGTGAGGGTATTATTGTCTATTATTCTTAGAAATCATCCCATAAAATAAATTGGGCGTGTGAATGTGGTGATAATTTTATAAGCTTTGTGGTGACTCCTTCAGTGTCTTGTATGCACAATGTGTGTACAATAAGGGTACGTTGCTCGGAACGAAAGTGTCATACAAACTACCTGGCTGAAGAAAGTTACCCAAAGTTAGTGTTTGTCTGATAAGATCCGACCATACGATGAGATGGGAAGATCAGAGTGAATGAGAATTTATTGTGTGTGTGTTATAAGCCCAATGAAAGTGTAAGCACCAGTCCCAGTGAGTCTAGGAACATGGGGAATAATCCGGGGAAATTAGAAATCCTACCTGACCCTCTGACAGGCCCTGCTAAAATAATGACAGAGAAATGGGGTAAATGTGCAGTTGAGGAGATTCCACTATGGCACGCCATTACTGAAGGGGTGTTTCCATTGCAAGGCACACTTAGCACAGACTGTTTGAAGCGGTGTAGAATATTGTTGGAAGAAAGAGAAGCGGAAGTGACAAAGAAAAGAAAAGGGAAGAAAATAAATTGGCACTCTTTCCAGAAATGGGAAAGGGAGGCAGAGGTGAAAGAAAAGAAATCCACTGCAGGGTTGATGGTAAAATTAGCAAAGTCTGAGGGTGAGGAAGTTAAAAAAGGAAAACAGAAACGTAGAGTAAGAAAGGGTAACCTGCCTCCTCCATTTGCTGTCGCTATGCCCGTGGGGGGTCCAGCAGCAGCACAGCCTATCAGAGCCCAGGTGGCTGCAGCAGCAAGTGCCCAGTCACAGGGAAGCTCAGACGAAGAACAAGAAAGTGAATCTGAGCAACTCTATCCTGACCTGTCTTCTCTTTACATAACCCCTCAACCAGCGAAAACCCAGACTGAGAAAAAAACTCAAATTTCACCTGATCCTTTGAGCAGAACAAAGTCTCCCCTAGCAGCTACGTTTGACTACTGGCTGAGGAGCCAGACCAACAAAGGGGAAATACACCAGATGCCCATGATGACTTTCCCTAACCCTCAGCCTATGCCACAAGACGCACAGGCACAGGCCAACTGGAATCCAGAAGTGCTCGTCTACAGACCATGGCAGCCAGATGAACTGAAGGAGGTTGCGGATGAACTACCGGACCCCCAAAAAACTGGCGGTGAGAAATGGGTAACAGCAATGCAGCAATTACTCACTATGTATAACCCTACGTTACAGGAAGTAGAAGCTGTGTGTCGCAGGTTTTTCAAACTCCGGTGGGCAAACATCAGACCCACAACATGGTCAACCACGGCAACAGTGGGGTCCCAACAGTTCACCACCATGATGGACACCCTGTATGATGCTGTACGAACTGCGTTTCCTTTGAGAGTCTGCTGGCCTGAGATTCACAATACCAGACAAAAAGAGGGGGAGTCAGCAGCTGATTATCGCACCCGCATGGAAACGGTATTCGCTGCGCATTCAGGAATCGACCCAGGTAATGCGGCATACACCCACCTGTTGAAAACTGCATTAGTAAATGGTCTTTATCCTGGCTTAAGGAGCTGCGTGATGACATCATGTGTAGGCTGGGAAACAGAGACTTTGCCAAATGTATGGACACATGTCTTACACGCAGAAAGGAACCGAGTGGAGGCTCACATGAACCAGGTAAAGACTCTCCAAACTGCTCAGTTGATGTATTACCAACAGGGAACGCAAACCCTCAGAAGGGCCCTGAGGCCACGACACTACACTCCAAAAGGCCGAAAATTTCTGCAGGATCAGCGTCAGAGAGGACAGCCTAATACAGAAGTACGGTGTTACACTTGTGACGGATATGGACACATATCCCGTAACTGTCCTACAGACAGGAGGAGGACTTCACAGGACACACAAGTGCAAGAGAAACCCTGGCCACATGCTCCGCCCCAGGGACTTGCTGTGCATTCACCAGGGTTCCAGGCTCCTCAAGCATAGGAGGCAGGGGAGGCAGGTCAGAACATCGCACTACACGGAGACACACATACAGTTCTACAACCACACACTAATAGACCAGTTGTTACATACCATCAATACATACAACTAACATCAGACTCAAAAACACCACCTAGATTAACTCTTAAGATACAAGGAGTGAATGTAACATTCTTAGTAGATTCAGGAGCAGAGATTTCTGTCATTCAATCTAAATTGCTCCCAAATGCACAGAAAACAACACAATACCTTAAGACAATAGGAGCATCAGGCATCCCTGGTCTTGAACCACTATCAGAGCCACTTACAGTATGTTTTGGTGATTACAGAGGTGACCATGTGTTCCTTTTGTCAGATGTATGTCCTGTAAATTTAATGGGCAGAGACCTCATGTGTGCACTAAGGGTTGATGTTAAATGTGAGCCCACAGGCATTAACATAACTTGTGCAACAGCCGGTCTCTATCCCTTCTCTTTGTCACAACCTGCCTGTTATTACTCATGGGATCTCATACAGTTCCCTGACATAGATGAATTATATTCAATGGTGCCACAGATAACACAGGCACCTGCAATCCTACAATGTATTTCTCATGTTTCGGCAGAAAACAGAGATATCACATATGAAGAAGCTTGGACTACAACTGACAAAGACACACTGGAAATAACCTCAGTATTAATTGGACACAACTGTGCAGCAGCTGTAGTAAGCCTCTCTAAGTCACAATTAGCTGTGTTTACAGAAAGGGGTTTTGTCCCACACATTGCATTGACAAAGCAACCATATCAGTCCTGGGAAGATATAGGTTCGTGGGTTAAAACAGCACTAGAGGCTACAGACTGGCAGCCAGAGTGTGATGGTAGATTACATTGCAAATCATTGAACATTACATCCTGCTCCTTACATATCCTAGTACCAGTTATACGATCTATTCATAGGTTGTATTCACAGCATAAAGAACCGTTACTCCTTATGCCTTTGACGGCTGATGAGGAAGCATTACTTTCAACAGTACCTAGCAAATTGTGGGCTACAAGTAAGTTTGATTTTGGGGGAATAAAAGGTGCAACTCCTGTTGTTGTACAGCCAAAGTCTAATTTTAGGCCTTGTAAAAAACAGTATACACTGAGTCCTGAAGCTGTTGAAGGCATTGCTCCTGTCATTCAGTCACTGATAGATAAAGGTGCTATTGTGGAATGTCCTCAGTCACCCTGCAACACCCCAATCTTGCCTGTAAAGAAACCAAATGGTAGTTGGAGGCCGGTTCAGGACCTCAGAGCCGTGAATGCAGCTGTTCACCAAGTGGCTCCTACAGTTCCAAACGTAATAACACTAGTGTCTCAAATTCCGGGGGATACTCGTTGGTATTCTGTTATTGATTTAGCAAATGCATATTTTAGCATTCCTGTTCATCCTGACTCACAGTTCTGGTTCGCATTCACTTTCAATGGTAAACGTTACACATGGACTCGCATGCCCCAAGGGTTTTCTTCAAGTCCTACTCTGTTCACAGTGGCAGTGGCTGAAAACCTCTCACATTGGGAGAGTCCATGTGGTAGCACACTAGTTCAGTATGTTGATGATTTGTTAATATGTTCCCCAACAAAGCTAGCATGCCAAACAGACACAGTGTCTCTACTAAGTTTTCTGGCAGAAAACGGCCACAAGGTTTCAAAAGACAAATTACAACTTGTCTCACAATCTGTGCGCTATCTTGGCCATATTTTAACTCCGGAGGGTCGCAAATTGGGTCCTGAACGCATCCAAGCAATTCTGGATGTACCAAAACCGCGAAATAAAAAACAAATGATGTCATTTTTAGGATTAGCAGGCTATTGCCGTCCATGGATTCGTAACTATGCGGAGATCTCCCAACCCCTTAATGACATCACACATGGGGGAAAACATTTGGCCATGACTGACGATTTGACTTGGACTTTGACTGCAGAGACTGCTTTCACAGAACTAAAACAGGCCCTGTCAAGCACACCCTGTCTAGGACTTCCAGACCACACTAAACCATTTAATTTATTTGTATCTGAACGAAATGGCTTCATGTCTGCTGTCCTCACCCAGCAACATGGTGACAAACAACGACCCATAGGTTATTATTCAAAATATCTTTCTATAACAGAGAGAGGTATGGTACCATGTTTGAGAGCAGTAGCAGCTACTACTGAAGCTGTCTTAGCTACAACTGATATTGTTGCCATGAGTCCTCTTACAGTACATGTCCCCCATGCAGTCCACTCTCTCATTCTGCAAGCGAAAACAGCTCATCTTACACCAGCTAGACAGATGCACTGGCAGAATATTTTATTAACAATGTCACATGTTACTCTCAAACGCTGCACTGTTCTTAACCCTTCAACCTTGCTCCCTACAGCTGAAGACGGAGAGCCTCATTCATGCTTAGAGCTTGTAGAAGCTACAGCTAATCCACGTGATGATTTATTTGACACACCTTTGGTTAATGCTGAAGCTGTATTCTTTGTTGATGGGTCTTCAATGAGGAACCCATCAAATGGGGCACCATGTGTGGCTTATGCAGTCTGTACTGAATATGATATAATTGAAAGTGCTAGATTGCCTTCTCACCTATCAGCTCAGGCTGCAGAGTTGTTTGCCCTAACCAGAGCTTTCATTTTAGGTACCGGAAAACGCATCACAGTCTACACTGACTCTCAATATGCATTTAATGTTTGTCACAACTTCCATGCTTTGTGGAAGAACAGAGGTTTCCTCACCTCAACGGGTAAACCTATTGCTCACAGAATTCTCATTATTAATCTTCTGAATGCCTTATTGCTCCCTACTTCAGTAGCAGTGTGTAAATGCCAGGCCCACACTGGTGCTACTGATCACATCTCGCAGGGGAATGCAACTGCGGATGGAGCAGCTAAGGCAGCAGCAAATTCACCTGTCTCCCCAATTCTACAGATGCCCCTGTCTATTCAGGAAAATGTTTTTTCCCTTGATGATGTCTCCTTATTACAGACAGGAGCTGATGTGGGTGAGCAAACTGCCTGGAAAAGAAAAGGGTGCACACAACTTCCCTCGGGTATCTGGGTTAGCCCTACTGGGCTCCCGGTGCTCCCTAGATCCATATTTCCCTTCTTGGCAAAATTGACTCATGGGCCTGACCATGCGCCAAAAGGGGGGATGGTGGATATTGTAAATAGATTTTGGTATGCACCAGGATTTTCAGTGTTTGCTGAAAATTTTTGTAAAAAATGTGTGATTTGTGCTACTAACAATATAGGTAAAAGTTTAGAAGTAACTATGTCTGCGCATCCAAAACCAGAAGGCCCATTTGAACACTTAATGATGGATTTTATTGAACTCACTCCATGCAATGGCTACAAATATTGCTTAGTAATATTGGATATGTTTTCAAAATGGATTGAGTGTTTTCCATGCAGAAATGCTACTGCTGTTTCAGTGGCAAAGGCATTACTGAAAGAAATCATTCCACGATGGGGACTCCCTTCCAAACTAAGTAGTGATAATGGGTCACATTTTGTAAATAATGTGATACAGAGTCTGTCAGTAAGTCTTCAGATTAATTTGAAGACACACTGTGCATACCATCCATCTAGTGGTGGTGCAGTTGAGAGAGCTAATCAGACACTGAAAACCAAACTTACAAAATTAATGGCTGAAACACAATTGTCATGGGTAAAAGTCTTACCTATAGCGCTAATGTTTATGAGAGGCCGCCCACATAAAACAACTGGGCTCTCTCCTTATGAGATACTCACTGGACGACCCATGCGAATGACAAATACGCCTTTCCCCCAGAATAAGTTAACTTTAACAGGAATGGATGATGAGATGTTACAATACTGTTGTGCACTTAACCAGACTCTCAAGCTCATTTTCCCTAAGGTAAAAGCTGCCCTTCCTGAGCCTGTGGTAGGACAACTCCATGCCATCCAGCCAGGAGACTGGATAGTGGTTAAAGACCTTAGGAGGAAGCATTGGAACCAGCCCCGTTGGACAGGACCATACCAGGTGCTACTGACGACCCCAACGGCTGTCCGGATTGCAGAGAAGGATACGTGGATTCATGCATCCCACTGTAAACCCTTCCCACAGGGTGCCACCGATGAGACGACGACGAGGAGCTGAGAAGATGCACGGACTGTGGGTGCTGTTAGCAGTTGTCATCACTGGAGTGATCACCACTGCAGCCATAATTCAGACTGCATTCAGAACAGACGAAACCACGAAAGGAAGAACCAAAGACATGTCATCCAGACTCCCAGAAGATGACATCTTACAGGAAAACAAAGAACTCTTAATAAGACGCAAAAGACAGTTGTTCGAACAGTCCGAGTGGAAACCTTGGGGGTTTGACGCAGAGGAAGTGTTATCTCAACCCGCTGTTCATGTTAATAGTTGGTATTCCTACATTCAGTGGCATAAAAACAACCTTTACGGACCGTATTCTAACATTCTTAGCCGATCACATTGACAATATTACCTATTCAATGTCTGCATTTGCCAATGAGACTATAAAAGGGTTTTATTTACTTCAAGCGAATGACAAATCTCATAGACTAACATTATTAAAACATGAAATGGCTTTAGACTATCTTTTAGCCAAAACTGGAGGCCTGTGTTTAACTTTAAATTTGACAGGAGATGCTTGCGTCACTCTCATTCCTGACAATTCTGATAATATGACAAATGTTATAGCAACATTACAACGGATTCGGGACGCTTTTGGGCCATCCGAATCTTCGGGTTTCAGTTTTAGAAATTGGTTATCAGATAAGTTTGGTCCTTGGGGTGCTGGAATTGTGCAAATTTTAATCCCTGTAGTTATTATGTTTAGTATGCTCCTGTGTTTTTGTACATGTGCACTCACTTGCATGCGGGCCCTGATGTATAAATGGTTAGGAGGAGTACTTGGAGGAGAATACACTTCACTTTATGTTAGCTTACCAACTGAATCGACAAATACTGCTGAAATACAGTTAAATGATTGGGCCCCGGGAAACCCATACACTGACAGTGATCTAGATATAGAAAAACCCTGACTAATGATGTAACATTTTGTTAATGTCTTGTCTTGAATGTGTTGACACTTTGTGTCAAAAGGGGGGAATGTGGGATTTTACGACAGAGCAAATGGTCACTGACTTAAACCAATGTGGGGGTTGAATGTTTGCTTGACCCTTTCATGGTATGTGGTTCTGTCTGTTTTATTGTTTTAGTGTTTTAGGGTAGAAGGTTGTAAATAACTGCCAACAATTTGTTTCTTTGATGGTAAGAAGACTGAAGATAGTACCTGAACAAACATGTGGAGTCTGTTCAAGATTAGTCCACCCCTTTCTTACTCTAAAATGTATATAAACTGGTCTTTTAACCCAAACGGGAGAGGACTTCTGCAAGGACGTCCTCTCCGGGCCCGTGATTAAACCTGAGATGATTCATCACACTTGTGGTTGTTTTCTGAGAATTAGCAACTCTCAAACTTAAAGAAATTTCTACCACAAGGTCGTCACTGCTGAAGACATGGTCCACGTAGCTCACCTTGTTCAGTCTGAATTTGCATTTCGCTGGATTTCCAGCGTGGACAAAACTCACTTTCGCGTGAAGTCACGGTTTCCCTCTGACACCATGTTGACTTGTGTGATATAAGTAAAACTGGCAAACAGTCCATCTTTGTAATCTGAGGCTTTATTGAATGTGTAAGCACATCATACGATAGCTGCATGGGGGTGGGGGGTGATCAGGTAGAGAGAGACCCCGTGATCACGTACGATAGTGATATCACACGTATTGCTGTACTACAACTCTGAGCTAACCGGTATGCTAACAGCTAGCTGAGCTAACTGGTATGCTATAAAATGAGTTGAGTCTGGAAATAGAAAGTAGTACAAGACAAAAAACATTTGATTCTGCAAAATGGTTCCTTCATGGCATGCACTATGTATTTACTTTGTGTTTTATTTTTTATTCGAAACAGTATTTTAGTTTTTTTTCCATTAATGTAAATCTGAGACTGGAATTGAAATTTGTAGATGACAGTTTCATGATACTTCTCACTGCTCTGAGATTCTGTTGCTGTGTCCTCTAATGAAATTATTATGCAACTAAACTGTTTTCAAAGACCTTCCTGTTTGTCTTAGAGCCACATCAGCTGAGACACGTCTACATGTTTCTGCAGCTCTTATGTTCATCCATCCATCCATCTTCTTCCGCTTATCCGGGGCCGGGTCGCGAGGGCAGTAGCCTAATTAGGGATACCCAGACTAAGACCCAGTCCACACAAGGGCGGCTTCCACATTGCTCTTTCGGGCTTTTCCCAGCTGGCCCCAAAGGGGGAGACCCAGCCAACAGGCACTCGGCAACGGGCCCCAACCCCATGCCGGGCGACGTCACGGTCCTCGATGTTCGCTTCATAAGGGGTCTTATGTTCATATTCAGCTAAATACCAACAGTTCTGAAGGAACCTGGTCTGTGCTTTAACAACACACTCAGGAAAAGCTTGTTCATCAACATGTCTGGCTGCATCAGGAAAATGTTCACTATCAACATTTGTTTTCTGCCAAATTATCCAGTGTAGAAACACAGCTGGTCAGCTGCTACTCCAGATGTCACAGGCTCACCACTGACGACTGCGGGGAAGAGGCCTCTACTAAACCTCATGGTGATCCATCCTGGTTCAGTTTGGCCCCAAGTGAGAGACCCACACAGCTGTACCCCACTAGCCTGCCCAAACACTGAGAACTCAGCAACACTAACACAGACACCTTTATTCAGCACATCAATACTGTCTGAAACTCTTAGGGATCCTGGATTCTCAGTCTTCATGTGTCCAGTTATTTCCTGATTTGCTTTCACTGTGTATTTTCCTTTCAGCCAACCAGAACTCAGATCTGTTATCAGGTGTTTGGTGCTATGTGTCATGGTGGTCTTATATCGCAATGGGCCAGCAGGGGGCCAAGGGCTCGGCTCATCCTGATCCACTGATACAGGTGCTTCATATTTCAAGTCTTCTAAGGCAGCTACACCTTGGCACCACTGTCAGACTGGAAAATAACTAGCAGGTCACTAATGTCTGACACCTGACAGTCCATCTTTCTTTGGCTTGACTTGAAACCTGATCAGTGACACCAGTGAGACCAAACAGCCCCATCAGTTACACTGACATCACTTTAGGTAAATGACAGGTTTATAGACCGACAGTCTGACCTGTTTTCAGTTTGGATTGGATTATTCAGTGCTGACTAACACTGCAGGCCTGTTTGACTTAGGTTGAGTAAATGTTCTGTAATTTGCAGCTTT
Source organism: Mastacembelus armatus (assembly GCF_900324485.2). NCBI lineage: Eukaryota > Metazoa > Chordata > Actinopteri > Synbranchiformes > Mastacembelidae > Mastacembelus > Mastacembelus armatus. The sequence goes on along the minus strand of NC_046650.1, from coordinate 16,977,842 downwards.
ATGGACAGGGCAGGTACCTGAAGCCACCAAGTGTTTCATTAATGTGAGTTTAAATGATAAAGGGTAACTGAAAAATACAAGTTGTGTTGTGTGACAAAGTATTTCACTCACCAACAAAGATCCACCATCAGTTCCCCAAACAGCTCCCAGATCATGATGAAAGGTTGGATCAGAGTTTGGTTTTCCTTAAAACTGCCTGTTGACTCAAGGTGATGTTTCATTTGTTCATACTGATTCTAAGAAGGTTTAATAATGAATATGTTTATTCAGCATTTAGCAGGCTAACACTTGTTAATAAGCAGTAAACATTAAGTGTAAGTGGAATATGAGGTATCAGGTACCAATACCTGATACCTGATATGTCTATAAAGCCATGCTGCTAGTGTGAGCAAAAACTACAGCTCCCATCAACATTTTCCCAGAAATTCTCCACCTGCTGGGTTTTGTCTTTTATTTACATCAGCAGCAACAATCTGTTTACAAGGGATTTGAAAGGTTTTTGTTGAATCTCTGCTGCCTACAACTGTCTACACTGTTCAATATGTCCTGCTGACACGTCTGAACTAATAAACTGAGTAAAAGTCATAAATTCTTTCCCCTTAACACATAATAGAATATATATTTATTTATTTAGTTATTCATTTATTTTAATACTTATTTACTTATTGGTGCTTCATTGGGTGGCTCAAAGAGTGGCATCTGTGAAACTGTGAAATTGATTCAGGGCGTTGCTGAAGAACATGTAAGCTCAGCAAACAGCCTCACTACATAAATACCAGAGACTCCAACTCCCTGATCATCTGGTGTCTTGTCCTTGACAGGCTGTCAGTCTTTACAGGTCTGTTCCCTACAGAGATATCAGCCTCATCTTTAACATCTGCATCATCTTCACCATGAAGACTCTGATTCTGGCTGCTCTTCTTTGTGCCCTGTTGGCTCTGGACACAGCTCAGGGTGAGTATTGTCGTATATCCTGCACCTTGTGTGTATATGAAAATATAATTCATATTCATGTAAAACACATATATGCATGTATTGTATTGTACAGTACTGTGTAAGTTTTAGGCACAAAAAGTAAACTATGCTTTCAGAAATGATACTATAAATAGCAATTTTAGAATTATTTTATAGGGGTTTTCTCTCATTTTAGTTTCTGTGAATCAATTTTTCCTCATTTTGTGGAGTTTTTTTTAAAAGTTTTTTTGCTATTTAACTAACTTTCTAATAGAAGGGCTAACAGCCACATTATGGTTCTCTGGTCTAGGGGCCCCTAAAACACTTTGGTCCCCTGAGATAATAAAAATAATAGTATTATTAATAACAATAATAATAATAATAATAATAATAATAATAATAATAATACATACGCGCCTTTCACAACACTCAACATCAATTTACAAAAAAAAATAATAAAAATTAAACAAGTGCAAGTAAAGCAACAGTTAAAAGCAACATATAATACAAAATGCAGCAGTGAAATTACCGTCAATATGCCGTTTTGAACAAGTGAGTTTTGAGTCTAGATTTGAACAGAGGGAGAGAATTGATATTGCAGATGTCTGAAGGGAGTGGGCTCCAGAGTTGGGGAGCAGAGTGGCTGAAAGCTCAACTCCCCATGGTGCTTAGACGGACAGAGGGCATGGAAGAAGAGGACCTAAGGGAGCAGGAGGAGGTGGCGTGTGAGGATTTTACAACAGAGCAAATGGTCACTGACTTAAACCAATGTGGGGGTTGAATGTTTGCTTGACCCTTTCATGGTATGTGGTTCTGTCTGTTTATTGGTTTAGTGTTTTAGGGTAGAAGGTGGTAAATAACTGTCCATAATTTGTTTCTTTTGATGGCAAGAAGACTGAAGATAGTACCTGAACAAACATGGAGTCTGTTCAAGATTAGTCCACCCCTTTCTTGTCAAAGTGTATATAAACCTGGTGTTGTAACACAGAGTGTGAGGACTTCTGCAAGGACGTCCTCTCCGGGCCCGTGATTAAACCTGAGATGATTCATCACACTTGTCGTTGTTTTCTGAGAATTCTCAAACTTAAAGAAATTTCTACCATAGGCAATGTGGAAGAGATCAGACAGACAGTAGGGGTTATGGATGGACTTAAATGTGAGAAGGAGGATTTTGAATTAAATCCTGAATTTTACTGGGAGCCAGTGGAGTTGCTTTAGGATGGGAGTGATGTGATGAAAAGAGGGGGTTTTGGTAATGATGCAGGCAGCTGAATTCTGAACCAGTTGAAGCCTATGGAGGGATTTGTGGGGGGAACCGAAGAGGAGAAAATTACAGTAGTCGATACGGGAGGTGACGAGGCTGTAGACTACGACAGACGTGGTATGGGCGGAGAGGGAAGGGCGGAGACGATTAATGTTATGAAGGTGGAAGTATGCAGACTGGGTAGTATTATTAATGTGCGAGTGAAATGATAATGAGCTATCGAGGGTAACACCCAGACTCTTACCCTAAGGGGAGGGGGAAACTAAGCTGTCAATTATCAGGGAAAATTTGTCAACTCTAGATAGTGTATATTTAGTGCCAAAGAGGAGGATTTCTGTTTTGTCAGTGTTGAATTTGAGGAAATTTGAGGTGAACCAGGATCTTATTTCAGATAAGCAGTTGGTGAGGAAGGGGGGTGGAATTGTGGAGTTAGGTTTACTGGATAGGTAGACCCGGGTGTCATCCGCAAAGCAGTGGAAATGGACATTGAATCTATGGAAAATATTGACAAGGAGAAGGAGGTAGGTGATGACAAGGGGCCATAGGACAGAGCCCTGGAGGAGAGCTGGGATCTAAAGGGTTTGAGATGGATGAACTGAGTGCGGCCTGAAAGATATGAGTGAAACCAATCTAGTGGGGTGCGAGTGATGCACGATATACAAGATAATCCACTAACCTGCTGAGACAGACATGTTCAGTAATCCATCCATGAACTAAAGTTCCTAACACTTGTACAAGATTCAGTTCTCTGCTCAAGAAAATGAAACGTTACTTCTGGTTGATGCCTCATTGACCCCAACTATAAAACGTAGAGATTCTGTTATTGGAGTTTTAACACTCTGTAATAGTTAGACCTCTGAAGTTTACCTGACCCCATGAATTTACTACAAATTATACTGCACATTTCTACCTGTTGAATCACTTCAAGGCACCAAATGGATTTATACTTCATACAGTACTTCTATAAAACATGAAATACGTCCTGAATTGTCTTTATGGTCATTTCTCTATTTTATCACTTTCATCAAAGGTGCTGCCCCAAAACAACAAACATGGAAGTGAAAAATTCATGAACAGCGTCTTTCTGGGATACATGGAAGAGGTTTAACTTCAATGCAAACTCAATAATATGTGTTTTTCTTTGCTTCTCTTCAGGCCAGTGTGGAGACAAACCAGCTTGTCCCTCTGGTTGGACTGACTACAAAGACCGTTGCTTCTTCTATGTTCCCAAAGTCACGTCCTGGCCTGCTGCTCAGGTAATCAGACTGATGTGGATTCAGTCCACAATGATTCTACACTGTTTATTTGGTCTGTGTTCACTTTAACACTGGCATCTATTCCTGCCTTGGTGTTTTCCTACTACTCAGCTCACTGACTCCACTGTCTGTTTATCTGCACTGTAGAAAAACTGCCAGTCCCTGGGTGGAAACCTTGCATCTGTGCGTGACAAAGACGAGTATGAAGTGGTTCAGAATGTGATACTCTCTGCCAGTAAAGACAGTAAAAAAGCATGGATTGGAGGCACTGATGCACAACAGGTAACAGATTCTGACACTTTACACTCATATACCATCGTCTGCCTCATAATGAACCGGCCCACATTAACCACTATGCCACTCAGGTGTCATGATAGTTGAAGGCAACGTAGATTTGAGTCCATCCATCGCCTACTGCTTACTCTTGGTATCCAGGGTCACATACATGCATGTGACACCATACAACACCACTGACTCTCCATGCTAGCTGTGTGGTATCAAAACATGTTTTATATGTAGGCTATCTTTGGAAATTTTGGACCCTCCCTAAGGGGCCTGATCCCAGTTTGAATTTGAATTTGAATTTATTTATTTTTAACAGGGACAAACACAACAATACATTAATCTCAAAGGAAAATATGCTTTGTGTCAGGTTTTAGCAGAATTGCTAGTTTCCACCTGTAGTCCTTGAGCAGGTAGATGTTAAAATAAATACCGACCGATTATGTAAATGACAAACATGTAATCAATAAAACATCCAAGCACTGTGAAACCACTGTGTTAAATTTGCACTGTGTGACCTGGCTGCACCTGCACCTGCAAAACTGGTGGTGAATTGTCAACTTGCAATGACATTTGTTCTCTAGATTAAAACATCCTGACACGGTACCATTGTCTCGCACCTGTATGTAGCCTCATTGACCTGTCAGGACCGTCTTGTTTTGTAGTTAGGTAAAACTATTACTCAACCATGTTGGTAGTCCTCCAGTAAATTTATGCCACTCTGTGTATCCAGAGAACATCTTTCTCAAAGACAGATTTAAAAAGTCACACTGAGGCTGTATGCCTCCGCCAGCCAGCCAAGTTACGCTATGCATGCTGGGACACCGTACATCACCACTGACTATGAGACTCCAAATTTGAAGAAATTTCCTCAAGGATTTGCTGACATGTCACAATCAAAAGAATGGGATAAATGTCAGTGTGACCTTGACCACCAAAGTCTAATCATCATTCAGTCCAAGTGGACACTTGTGCCATTTTGAAGAAATTCCCTTAAGGCATTCCAGAGATCCTGCACTGACAAGAACAATACAAACAGAAGGACAGATGGACAAGATGAAAACTTCAGGCCTGTTGCCTCAGAGATCGTCGGCACACAGGCATAATATACCTGAGTAACTCACCTGAGTAAAATCTGTGTGTGTGAATTGATTGGTGAGTTATTTTGTGTCCCCTCACCAACATGTTGACAGCATCAATGGCAGCAAGTGTCCATCCCAAATATGAATAGTGAAGCACAGGCTGACCTGTTCTTTCTCCAGATTATGATGACAGTCGTCAGGGTAGCTAATACTCAAATATTCTGAAAGTGACGTGAATGAAAATGGTCATAAAAACAAAAACATTATTGCATTTTATGCTGTTCTCTTTGTCAGGAGGGTACATGGATCTGGATTGATGGAACACCTTTCATATATACAAACTGGTATCCTAGACAGCCTGATAACAAGGATGGCAATCAGAACTGTATACAAATGAACTTCAAAGGTAACTCACCAAACTTTGGTAATAGTAAATCTGTCTATATACTGATGTGACCATGGCCTCATTAGACAGTCTCAGGTCTTGGTCTGTAGCACTGACTGATGTTTTCGGTACTTACAGATTCGAAGCTCTGGGATGATGGAGACTGTATGCGTAATAACCCATCTGTCTGCTCTAAGAATCTGTACTGATCCCATGTCTGATCCAGAGGCATGAAATCCCTGTGAAAAGCACAAACACTGGTGGAGGTGTAACATAAGTAACATAAACAGGAGCTGGACTGTCTCTGAGGTTTTGTGCCTTTAATAAGAGCAGTGTCAGGATCCATTTCTCTGGACTTCCTGTTATTTTATTTTGAAGGATCCTGACAGGAACTGGTTTTTGATTATTTCAGTTTCTTTATGTTGACCTAATTAGTTGATTATTTTCACCTGTTTCTTGTTTTGTGCCCGGTCTTTATATACCTTGGTTGTTTCTTGTTTTAGTTGCCGGGTTGTCTGTTATGTATTCTTTTGAGTGCTGCCAAGACAGTGTTTTGAGTGGACTACCTTTTGTTCTCCCAGAGTTAAGTATTTTGTCTCTTTTGGTCTTTGTTAGTTTTCTGGTCCTTTTCCCATGTCCTCTGTTCATGTGTCTTAGTCTCGTTTCATGTTTTATGCCCTTGTTGTTTCCATGCCTTGATTCCCCGTATTCATGCTCTCGTTTCCCGTGTGTCTGGTGCGTCTCCTTAAATGTGTGTGACCCAGACCCTTCATGCCCTGTTACCCTTGTGTCCATGTTCCTGCTCCCTGTGTAGTCTGATGCGTCTCCCCAGTTGTGTGTGACCCAGACTACCTCATGTTGTAATTCCCTTAATGTGTTCATGTTTCTTGTGTGGTCTGGTGCGTCTCCCAAGGTGTGTGTGTGACCCAGATCCCTTCATGCTTGATCCCCTGTCCACGTTCATGTTTCCTGTGTGGTCTGGTGCGTCTCCCAAGGTGTGTGTGTGACCCAGACCTTCATGCCCCGACCCCGTCTCTCATGTTCAAGCGTTTGTGTGTGATCTGGTGCGTCTCCCTAATTGCGTGTGTGTGACCCAGACCTTCATGCCCTGACTCCCCGTCTCTCATGTTCAAGTGTCTGTGTGATCTGGTGCGTCTCCCAAGTGTGTGTGACCCAGACTCCTCCGGCCTTGTTCCCTCGTGTCCTTGTCCTATGTTCATGTTTTGTCCTTGCTACCCTGCCTAGACCTATCCCCTTTTGCCTTGAGTTTTGTTCTTGTTTTTCCTAGTCCTGTTAATAAAGTCTTGTGTTGAACATTAGGTACCAGTGTGGGCGCTTCCTTGGTCCAAAATTTATAATAGTTCCCCGAGTCCTGACAAGCAGACTGAATGTGTTATGGAAAGAATGCTTTGAGCTCAACTTTATTCTGCAGTCTGACTCTTCTTTCTTATCTAATGCAAAAATAAAAGTATCAGCATTGAAACCAGTTGGTCTGTGTTTTATGGCTCCTGTATTATGAGATTTGAACAGGTTTTTCAAAATCTATGACTTGGCTTTGAAACATCATCATTATTAAAGTTCACTCCTGTGATTTCAACAATAATGCAAACAGAACCTTTAACATGGTGTTTGGACTGTGTGTGTGTGTGTGTGTGTGTGTGTGTGTGTGTGTGTGTGTGTGTGTGAGTGCTTCTTCAATGTCAGTGCATCTGTTCCCTGGATCTGTCACAATGACACATATGTGATGATATAAGAGAGCAGCTCCAGTGTTCAGTGCCTTACACTAAGAGCACTGCCATAACTACTTATGAACTTAGTTACTCTCTGAAACGTGGGCATTAATGAGACTAAGATAACTGCAAAAGCCACATAGGTGTCTCCAATGTCATATATGCAAAATCAGAATCTGAATCAACTTCCTTTTTAATTTTCTGCAGAAAAGCAAATAATCTGACTCCAGCTCACTAAGGTCTCTCTATGCACAAGAATTAAATAAAGTTAAACGTTTTTTAAAAAGTCATATAGGAAGTTAAAAAGAAGGAAAGCAAAACAAAATACAAATATTAAAAAAGGCTATTAAAAATATATTTTTATTTATAATATATAGTTTGTGAACTAGTCCAATAGGATCGTAAGGATTTGACTATACCTGTAAATACAACTTTGACAGTGGTGTGACATGAGCAACCTCCCAGAGCCTGTTTCAGCTCCTCCCTGAAAGCCACACAACACTCTTCCTTTTTCAACTTCCACCACTTGGTCCTCTGCTCTGCCCTCGTCCTCTTCATCTTCCTCACCACCAGAGTCATCCTACACACCACCATCCTATGCTGTCTGGCTACACTCTCCCCAACCACTACTTTGCAGTCACTGATCTCTTTCAGGTTGGAACGTCTGCACTAGATGTAATCACCTTGTGTGCTCCTGCCTCCACTCTTATATGTCGCCCTATGCTCCTCCCTTTTCTGGAAAAATGTGTTCACTACAGCCATTTCCATCCTTTTTGAGAAGTCTACCACCATGTGTCCTTCTGAATTCCTGTCCTGCATACCAAACTTACCCATCACTTCCTCGTCACCTCTGTTTCCCTCACCAACAAGTCCGTTGAAGTCTGCCCCAATCACCACTCTCTCACCACTAGGGATACCTTGAATCACCTCATCCATCTCCCTCCAGAATTTCTCCTTCTCTTCTAACTCACATCCTACCTGTGGGGCAGAACCACTGACAACATTCAACATCACACCTTCAACTTCCAGCTTCAGACTCATCACCCTATCTCTCTTCACCTCCAGAACATTCCTAGCAAACTCCTCCTTCAGGATAACTCCTTGTCCATTCCTCTTTCCATCCACACCATGAAAAAAAACAGCTTGAACCCTGCTCCTAATCTATAAGCCTTGTTACCTTTCCACCTGGTCTCCTGAACACACAAGATATTCACCTTTCTTCGCTCCATCATATCAGCCAACTCTCCAGTTTTCCCTGACAGTCCCTACTCTAAGTCCTACACTCCTGCCCTTCCTCTTCTCTCTTTGCCTACGAACACGCCTTCCTCCTCTCCTTCTTCGACCAACAGTAGTCCAATTTCCACTGGCACCCAGTAGGTCAACAGCACCAGTGGCAGTCGTTGTTAACCCGGGCCGCGACCGATCTGGTATGGAAGTCATATTTGTGATTCGCAATAGGATCATAAGGATTTGACTATACCTGTAAATACAACTTTGACAGTGGTGTGACATGAGCAACCTCCCAGAGCCTGTTTCAGCTCCTCCCTGAAAGCCACACAACACTCTTCCTTTTTCAACTTCCACCACTTGGTCCTCTGCTCTGCCCTCGTCCTCTTCATCTTCCTCACCACCAGAGTCATCCTACACACCACCATCCTATGCTGTCTGGCTACACTCTCCCCAACCACTACTTTGCAGTCACTGATCTCTTTCAGGTTGGAACGTCTGCACTAGATGTAATCACCTTGTGTGCTCCTGCCTCCACTCTTATATGTCGCCCTATGCTCCTCCCTTTTCTGAAAAAATGTGTTCACTACAGCCATTTCCATCCTTTTTGAGAAGTCTACCACCATGTGTCCTTCTGAATTCCTGTCCTGCATACCAAACTTACCCATCACTTCCTCGTCACCTCTGTTTCCCTCACCAACAAGTCCGTTGAAGTCTGCCCCAATCACCACTCTCTCACCACTAGGGATACCTTGAATCACCTCATCCATCTCCCTCCAGAATTTCTCCTTCTCTTCTAACTCACATCCTACCTGTGGGGCAGAACCACTGACAACATTCAACATCACACCTTCAACTTCCAGCTTCAGACTCATCACCCTATCTCTCTTCACCTCCAGAACATTCCTAGCAAACTCCTCCTTCAGGATAACTCCTTGTCCATTCCTCTTTCCATCCACACCATGAAAAAAAACAGCTTGAACCCTGCTCCTAATCTATAAGCCTTGTTACCTTTCCACCTGGTCTCCTGAACACACAAGATATTCACCTTTCTTCGCTCCATCATATCAGCCAACTCTCCAGTTTTCCCTGACAGTCCCTACTCTAAGTCCTACACTCCTGCCCTTCCTCTTCTCTCTTTGCCTACGAACACGCCTTCCTCCTCTCCTTCTTCGACCAACAGTAGTCCAATTTCCACTGGCACCCAATAGGTCAACAGCACCAGTGGCAGTCGTTGTTAACCCGGGCCGCGACCGATCTGGTATGGAAGTCATATTTGTGATTCGCATGTTTGATTTTATGTCGGATGCCCTTCCTGACACAACCCTCTGCATTTACCCAGACTTGGGACCGGCACAGGAAGACATTGGATTGGCTGCATTCAAACCTCACTGAACCTTGGCCTTGATTTCACTTACAGTTGCAAGTGTACAGCAATAACATGGAAGTCAGACATCCCTCTCCTCATTTTGGAAATGGAAAGATTTTTCCCAAATTTTAGCAGCCCTACTTAGGCTATAGTAATGCTTCCCTCATAAGACATAAAATAATTTTTTTTTATTGGTGTTTGCACTGGGCGTCCCAAAAAACACTATGTGTAAGACTTTCGAGTGTAACTCAGGGTGTTTCTAAAGAAGAAGATGTATGCTCAGCAAACAGCCTCACCAGATAAATACCAGATCTCTTTACAGGTCTGTTCCCTACAGAGATATCAGCCTCATCTTTAACATCTGCATCATCTTCACCATAAAGACTCTGATTCTGGCTGCTCTTCTTTGTGCCCTGTTGGCTCTGGACACAGCTCAGGGTGAGTACAAGTGAAAGTGACTTTTGTGGTCAAGTATGGTGACCCATACTCGAAATTTGTGCTCTGCATTTAGCCCCTCACAGAAGTGAACACACACCTAGAGCAGTGGGCAGCCATTGCTGAGGCACCTGGGGAGCAGATGAGGCCTTGCTCAGGGGTCTCACCTCAGTTGTTGTATTAAAGGTGGACAGAGTGCTGGCTATTCACTCAGCCCCAACGACAATTCCTGGCGATCCTGAGACTTAAACCCACAACTTTCGGGTTACAAGTCCGACTCCCTATCCATTAGGCCACGACTGCCCCCGTATGCCACAATATATTGTGTGTATATATGTAATGTATATATTATAAATATTCTGTGCATATTCCCAATACCACAGCTTCATGCTCTTGTATTGGGAGTAGTTGGTCTGCATTTTATGGCTCCTGTATTATGAAATTTCAAGTCGCATCAAGCATAACAAATAAATGAATAAATAAATAAATAAATAAAGCTTTCCAACATTATTTTTGAAGGACTTACTGGAAATTCCTGCCCCACAATATGAACTATAATTATAGACAATACAAGACTTCTATTTTTATTAACTGTAGTGTTGCACATAAAATTCATCCATCCATCTATACCTGTTTATTCCTAAATAGGGTCACAGGGATCTGCTGGAGCCTTTCCCTGGTCTCTAAGTGCTGCCCCCATCTGGACGTCCTAGGTCAACTTTTTCAGAATAGTTGTGGTTCTGGGTGGCAGGACTCAAATGATGTGCAGTACATCAGGGGGGATCAGGCTCACAAATTAGCATGAACTGAATATATTATGGACAGAAATATGAAAAACATGTGACTGTTATTTAAGATACAAGAGGAGACAACTAAAGTGTCCAAACCTCATTCTGTCTCAGAACTACAGCTCATTACTGTGACACAAGCATTTTACTTACTGTCATACATTCCTCTGTGCATCCACCTGAGGGCGCTGTTCTCTACGATTCCTGAGGAGATCTGCTGTTTAATGTGATGACTGATCAGACACACACTTTTCTAAATACACTGATGGATGCACATGGATCAGTGTCAGGAGACCATCAGTCCTAATGTGTTCAAACTGTAACTAGTAGTTAGACTTTGAGCAGCATTTACCTTCACTTGTCAGATCAGTCTGCTCTCCCATGATGCTGTTTTTACAGTGAACTGCAGCAGCTCTGAGCATCTGAATCAAAGAGTGCAGGTTGGGTAGGCAGCTTCATGTAATGTGTATATACTTTTACAAACTGCCCAGAGCCTGACTTTTATTATGAGGATATTTGATTTTTGACTTTTTATTTTTCGGTTTTTCTTCTGACTTAAATTGAAATTTGGAGCTGACAGTTTCATTCAATCAATCAATTAATCAATCAATCAATCAATCATTATTTATATCGCACCTCACAACAACCTAAGTTGACCAAAGTTCCTCAAAGCATTAATAATGATAAAAATGCCTATTATAGTATTAAAAAACATATAAAATACACCAAAAAGACAGAACAGTGGCAGCGTGATGCTATGACCCAAAAGTTATTCTGAATAAGTGAGTCTTAGGGTTTAGCTTTAAAAAGAGGCAGGTCAGTGATGGTAAGTAACTCAATGGGCAGAGTATTCCAGAGTTTGGGAACTGCCACTGCAAATGAACAATCCCCCCACTGTTTGCACCTCGACCATGGGCCCTCTAGCAGATCTTGGCCAGCAGAACAGAGCTCTGCTGGGTTGGTGAGAGCTTAAAATCCTACAAAAATATGAAGGTGCCAGGCCATTAATGGCAGTAAACGCAAACAACAGAAGCTTAAATTGAACTCTGAACTGTACAGGGAGCCAGTGGAGGGAGTATAGGACAGGGGTGATATGATCAGGCTTACGAGTGTTAGTCAGCAAGCGGGTCGCTGCGCTCTATGCAAGTTACAAGCGACACAGATAAGCTTGGTTAATTCTGACAAAGAGCGTTGCAATAATCGAGTCAGGAACTAATGAAAGCCTGAATGGCTTTATCCAGGTCACTGCAGTTCAGGAAGGGCTTAACCTTTGCAAGGAGGTCTAGCTGAAAAAAAGCTTGCCTTGACAACAGAGTTAATTATGGAAATTTAATTGTTGTCTAAGGTCACCCCCAAATTTTTGACCATCTGGTTAAAGTGAGGGGTCAGAGAATCAAAACCAGGAGCTGCAATACTGGGGAGGTTGGAGGTGCCAAACAAAATACATTCTGTTTTGCTGTTGTTCAAATTCTGTGACAGCCAGAGTTTGATGTCATCCCAACATCTGTAGATGGATATGAGTGCATCAGAAGAATTTGAAACAATTGGCAGATAGATTTGTAAATTATCTGATTACCGATGAAAGGAAACATTGTATTTTGCAATAATGAAACCTCATGGTAACATGTACAGAGAAAAAAGAACAAGGCCCAAAATGGAACACTGTGGAACACCGGAGGTCAGGGGAACTGAAGAGGAGGAAAGGTCACCAATCATAACAGAAAGTCCTATTTGTTAAAGAGGACCTAAACCACTGCAGCACAGGTCTCTGAAGGCCAACTTTTTGTGATAAATGTGTGAGGAGGATGGAGTGGTTCACAGTATCAAATGCTGCACTGACGTCCAGCATCACCAGCAGCACAGCTTGTTTAGGGACAGGAGGATATCAATCTGAACCTCCTGGCTTTACAATATTTCTATCTATCCTGGTTCAGTTTGGTCCCAAGTGAGAGAGCCACACAGCTGTACCCCACTAGCCTGCCTAAACACTGAGCACCCAGCAACACTAACACAGACGCCTTCATTCAGCACATCAATACTGTCTGAAACTCTTAGGGATCCTGGATTCTCAGTCTTCATGTGTCCAGTTATTTCCTGATTTGCTTCCACTGTGTATTTTCCTTTTAGCCAATCAGAACTCAGATCTGTTATCGGGTGTTTGTTGCTATGTGTCATGGTGGTCTTATATCATATTGGGCCAGCAGGGGGGCAAGGGCTCAGCTCATCCTGATCCACTGATACAGGTGCTTCATATTTCAAGTGTTTAAAGGCAACTACACCTTGGCACCACTGTTAGACCGGAAAATAACTAGCAGGTCACTAATGTCTGATACCTGACAGGCAAGGCAAGGCAAGTTTACTTATATAGCACAATTCATACACAGAGTAATTCAAAGTGCTTTACAGAAATAAAAGACAGGTTAAAAATACATAAGCAAGAATAAAAATGAGAGGCATGCCACCGCTTTGTCACTTTATTTGCCCCTCATGATATCGACTATCGGACCACGCTGACCCATATTTGTGGGTCCCCTACTTTCAGTTTGCCCCTACTAGGGTACTAAAAGTACCTCAACACAGACTATCTGCGGAGACAATCCTGAGTCCCGGACTCTTACATCTAGGATCGAGTAGACTACAGCCGGAGGTTCCAAACCCCTTATTTAAGTAGACAGACAGTCTATCTTTCTTTGGGTTGACTTAAAACCTGATCAGTAATACCAGTGAGACCAAACAGCCCCATCAGTTACACTGACATCACTTTAGGTAGATGAGTGGTTTATAGATAAACAGTCTGACCTGTTTTCAGTTTGGATTGGATTAGTTAGTGCTAGCACTGCAGTGCTATTTGACTTAGGTTAAGTAAATGTCACTTTGCTTAATTTGCAGCTTTATAAACAGGGCATGTATGATAAAGGTATGATAAAGGGTAACAGAAAAATACAAATTGTGGTGTGTGATACAAGTATTTCACTCACCAACAAAGATCCACCATCACTTACCCAAACAGCTCCCAGATCATGATGAAAGGTTGGATAAGAGTCTTTAAAACTGCCTGTTGACTCAAGGTGAAGTTTTATTTGTTCATGCTGATTCTAGGCAGGTGGAATAATAAATATGTTTGTTCAGGACTGTAGCAGGCTAACATTTGTTAATTAGCAGTAACATGAAGTGGAAGCGGAATATCGGGTATTGGGTACCTGATAAAAAAGTCTGTACAAAACCTGATGCCAATTCGTCCAAAGGTTGTCAACATTTACCCAGAAATTCTCCACCTGCTGGGTTTTTTCTTTTATTTACATCCACAACGTCAGCAGCAACAATCTGTTTACAAGGGATTTGAAAGGTTTTTGTTGTATCTCTGCTGCCTACAACTGTCTACACTGTTCAGTCTGTCCTGCTGACACGTCTGAACTAATAAACTCTGATTAAAAGTCATAAAATGTTTCCAGCATAAGACATCATAGAATACTTATTTTGATACTTATTTACTTAGTGGTGAAACTGTGAAATTGATTCATGGCGTTTCTGAAGAAGATGTAAGCTCAGCAAACAGCCTCACTACATAAATACCAGTGAATCGAACTCCCTGATCATCTGGTGTCTTGTCTTTGACAGGCTGTCAGTCTTTACAGGTCTGTTCCCTACAGAGATATCAGCCTCATCTTTAACATCTGCATCATCTTCACCATGAAGACTCTGATTCTGGCTGCTCTTCTTTGTGCCCTGTTGGCTCTAGACACAGCTCAGGGTGAGTATTGTGGTATATCCTGCACCCTGTATGTATATGAAAATATAATTCATATTCATGTAGAACATACATATATGCTGGTATTCTATATGCAGTACTGTGCAGAGTTGTAAGCACAAAAAGTAAAGTATGCTTTCAAAAATAACACTATAATGAGCAATATTTTCTTTTTAGTGGTTTTTTTGTATCATTCTTGATTCTTTTTTTAAGTTTTTTAGTAATTTAATTGATTTTCTAATGGAAAGGCTAACAGCCCCATTATAGTTCTCTGGTCTAGGGGCCCCTTAGACCCTCTGGGCCCCTGCGCCTGTGCCAGATAGGCCCGTTCAGTAATCCATCCAGGTGGAGGCCAGGTGTAAAGTGAAACAAACTCAGGGGCGTGGGTCTAAGGACTCTCACCTAATTTACATAGCTACCTGGTAAGCCTATGGGTCTAAGGGTGGAGTGACACCAACCTGGGAGATAAACTGGAGGTTTCAGTCCAGTTTTTTTCTTAGTCTGAGGAAGACGCCTGGATGGGTGGTGAAAGGTGTTATGTGTTGGAGTTGGTGCTGGAGAGAAGAAGGGAAGAAGGAGAGGTAGGACCCAAATGCAGAACCAAAAAGACTTTTATTCCTCCTGGGATCACCAGGGCATAGGGAAAAACAAAAACACAAAGAAGAGCCGAATGAAACGGAAAAACTAAGAAGAACCAAATGTAACAGGAAACAGAGATAAGCCGAATGAAACGGTAGCATACATATAAATTTGGCAATAGGCAATATGCAACTGTACTGTACAATAATGCTTCCGCAAACACAAAGGAAGCAGGGAAGTACTTATAGAGAAAAAAACAAAAGTAACTGACAACAGGTGAAACTAATTCATTTCATTTGAGTTAAGCTGCCGGGGACCAGTGGAGGGGAAATAGGAAGTCGTTTCAGTGTAAGGGTCTCCGGCAGGAAGTCTCAAAGGGGAACCATGACAAAAGGTTTCAACTTAAAAACTGAAAGTCCAATTGGCACGACTCAACCTGTTCAACTCTGTAAGAGTTAGACCTCTGAAGTTTTCCTGACTACGTATTACATACTGCACATTTCCACCTGTTGAATCACGTCAAGGCAAACAAAGGGATTTATACTTCATACAGTCCTTCTATAAAACATGAAGTATGTCCTGAATTGTCAGGACATGGTCATTTCTGTATTTGAGTGAAGTGACTTGTGACCAAGTATGGCTCAGATTTGTGCTATGCATTAAACCGATCACAGTGTACGCACACCGTGAACACACACCTGGAGCCTGGAGCAGTGGGCAGCCAATGCTGTGGCGCCCAGCAAGCAGTTGGGGGTTCAGTTCTTTTGCTCCAGGGTCTCCCCCTCAGTCGTGGTACTGAAGGTGGAAAGCGCGCTAGCTATTCACTCCACCCCACCAGCAATTCCTGCCACTCAGACTTGAACCCGCAACTTTCAGGTTACAAGTCTGACTCTCTATCCATTAAGCCACGACTGCCCCCTTCATCACTTTCATCAAAGGTACTGCCCCCAACAACAACACGGAAGTGAAAAATTCATTGACAGCATCTTTCTGGGATACATGGAAGAGGTTTACCTTCAATGCAAACTCAAAATAAATAAACCACTGTCAGTGATTTGCTTCCACTGTGTATTTTCCTTTTAGCCAATCAGAACTCAGATCTGTTATCGGGTGTTTGTTGCTATGTGTCATGGTGGTCTTATATCATATTGGGCCAGCAGGGGGGCAAGGGCTCAGCTCATCCTGATCCACTGATACAGGTGCTTCATATTTCAAGTGTTTAAAGGCAACTACACCTTGGCACCACTGTTAGACCGGAAAATAACTAGCAGGTCACTAATGTCTGATACCTGACAGGCAAGGCAAGGCAAGTTTACTTATATAGCACAATTCATACACAGAGTAATTCAAAGTGCTTTACAGAAATAAAAGACAGGTTAAAAATACATAAGCAAGAATAAAAATGAGAGGCATGCCACCGCTTTGTCACTTTATTTGCCCCTCATGATATCGACTATCGGACCACGCTGACCCATATTTGTGGGTCCCCTACTTTCAGTTTGCCCCTACTAGGGTACTAAAAGTACCTCAACACAGACTATCTGCGGAGACAATCCTGAGTCCCGGACTCTTACATCTAGGATCGAGTAGACTACAGCCGGAGGTTCCAAACCCCTTATTTAAGTAGACAGACAGTCTATCTTTCTTTGGGTTGACTTAAAACCTGATCAGTAATACCAGTGAGACCAAACAGCCCCATCAGTTACACTGACAACACTTTAGGTAGATGAGTGGTTTATAGATAAACAGTCTGACCTGTTTTCAGTTTGGATTGGATTAGTTAGTGCTAGCACTGCAGTGCTATTTGACTTAGGTTAAGTAAATGTCACTTTGCTTAATTTGCAGCTTTATAAACAGGGCATGTATGATAAAGGTATGATAAAGGGTAACAGAAAAATACAAATTGTGGTGTGTGATACAAGTATTTCACTCACCAACAAAGATCCACCATCACTTACCCAAACAGCTCCCAGATCATGATGAAAGGTTGGATAAGAGTCTTTAAAACTGCCTGTTGACTCAAGGTGAAGTTTTATTTGTTCATGCTGATTCTAGGCAGGTGGAATAATAAATATGTTTGTTCAGGACTGTAGCAGCCTAACTTTTGTTAATTAGCAGTAACATGAAGTGGAAGCGGAATATCGGGTATTGGGTACCTGATAAAAAAGTCTGTACAAAACCTGATGCCAATTCGTCCAAAGGTTGTCAACATTTACCCAGAAATTCTCCACCTGCTGGGTTTTTTCTTTTATTTACATCCACAACGTCAGCAGCAACAATCTGTTTACAAGGGATTTGAAAGGTTTTTGTTGTATCTCTGCTGCCTACAACTGTCTACACTGTTCAGTCTGTCCTGCTGACACGTCTGAACTAATAAACTCTGATTAAAAGTCATAAAATGTTTCCAGCATAAGACATCATAGAATACTTATTTTGATACTTATTTACTTAGTGGTGAAACTGTGAAATTGATTCATGGCGTTTCTGAAGAAGATGTAAGCTCAGCAAACAGCCTCACTACATAAATACCAGTGAATCGAACTCCCTGATCATCTGGTGTCTTGTCTTTGACAGGCTGTCAGTCTTTACAGGTCTGTTCCCTACAGAGATATCAGCCTCATCTTTAACATCTGCATCATCTTCACCATGAAGACTCTGATTCTGGCTGCTCTTCTTTGTGCCCTGTTGGCTCTAGACACAGCTCAGGGTGAGTATTGTGGTATATCCTGCACCCTGTATGTATATGAAAATATAATTCATATTCATGTAGAACATACATATATGCTGGTATTCTATATGCAGTACTGTGCAGAGTTGTAAGCACAAAAAGTAAAGTATGCTTTCAAAAATAACACTATAATGAGCAATATTTTCTTTTTAGTGGTTTTTTTGTATCATTCTTGATTCTTTTTTAAGTTTTTTAGTAATTTAATTGATTTTCTAATGGAAAGGCTAACAGCCCCATTATAGTTCTCTGGTCTAGGGGCCCCTTAGACCCTCTGGGCCCCTGCGCCTGTGCCAGATAGGCCCGTTCAGTAATCCATCCAGGTGGAGGCCAGGTGTAAAGTGAAACAAACTCAGGGGCGTGGGTCTAAGGACTCTCACCTAATTTACATAGCTACCTGGTAAGCCTATGGGTCTAAGGGTGGAGTGACACCAACCTGGGAGATAAACTGGAGGTTTCAGTCCAGTTTTTTTCTTAGTCTGAGGAAGACGCCTGGATGGGTGGTGAAAGGTGTTATGTGTTGGAGTTGGTGCTGGAGAGAAGAAGGGAAGAAGGAGAGGTAGGACCCAAATGCAGAACCAAAAAGACTTTTATTCCTCCTGGGATCACCAGGGCATAGGGAAAAACAAAAACACAAAGAAGAGCCGAATGAAACGGAAAAACTAAGAAGAACCAAATGTAACAGGAAACAGAGATAAGCCGAATGAAACGGTAGCATACATATAAATTTGGCAATAGGCAATATGCAACTGTACTGTACAATAATGCTTCCGCAAACACAAAGGAAGCAGGGAAGTACTTATAGAGAAAAAAACAAAAGTAACTGACAACAGGTGAAACTAATTCATTTCATTTGAGTTAAGCTGCCGGGGACCAGTGGAGGGGAAATAGGAAGTCGTTTCAGTGTAAGGGTCTCCGGCAGGAAGTCTCAAAGGGGAACCATGACAAAAGGTTTCAACTTAAAAACTGAAAGTCCAATTGGCACGACTCAACCTGTTCAACTCTGTAAGAGTTAGACCTCTGAAGTTTTCCTGACTACGTATTACATACTGCACATTTCCACCTGTTGAATCACGTCAAGGCAAACAAAGGGATTTATACTTCATACAGTCCTTCTATAAAACATGAAGTATGTCCTGAATTGTCAGGACATGGTCATTTCTGTATTTGAGTGAAGTGACTTGTGACCAAGTATGGCTCAGATTTGTGCTATGCATTAAACCGATCACAGTGTACGCACACCGTGAACACACACCTGGAGCCTGGAGCAGTGGGCAGCCAATGCTGTGGCGCCCAGCAAGCAGTTGGGGGTTCAGTGCTTTTGCTCCAGGGTCTCCCCCTCAGTCGTGGTACTGAAGGTGGAAAGCGCGCTAGCTATTCACTCCACCCCACCAGCAATTCCTGCCACTCAGACTTGAACCCGCAACTTTCAGGTTACAAGTCTGACTCTCTATCCATTAAGCCACGACTGCCCCCTTCATCACTTTCATCAAAGGTACTGCCCCCAACAACAACACGGAAGTGAAAAATTCATTGACAGCATCTTTCTGGGATACATGGAAGAGGTTTACCTTCAATGCAAACTCAATATGTGTTTTTCTTTGCTTCTCTTCAGGCCAGTGTGGAGACAAACCAGCTTGTCCCTCTGGTTGGACTGACTACAAAGACCGTTGCTTCTTCTATGTTCCCAAACTCACGACCTGGCCTGATGCTCAGGTAATCAGAGTGATGTGGATTCAGTCCACAATGATTCTACACTGTTTATTTGGTCTGTGTTCACTTTAACACTGGCATCTATTCCTGCCTTGGTGTTTTCCTACTACTCAGCTCATTTTGCTTCTTTACTGACTCCAATTCCCCTGTTCCTCAAGATAAACTGGTCTCAGTAAACACTTCTATGTAGCACTGACTGGCTGCTGTGCCTTGTACTTACAGGTCAGAAGTGCTGGGATAATAGTGTCACTATCATCGTCCATCTGTCTGCGCCAAGAAAGTATATTGATACCTGGACTGGAACAGAGGCTTCAAGTACCCGTCAGAGACCACCTGAAACATTGAGAGATTTGTTACTGCTTATCTTTACACACTCACCTGCATTTGTATTATCAGACTCATTAATAAGATGAAGGTTTTATACCTTGTTTTATTTCTGTTCTATGGCTGTAATGCTACTGAAGGAAGGAAGAGACAAGTAACATAAACAGGAGCTGGACTGTCTCTGAGGTTTTGTGCCTTTAATAAGAGCAGACTGAATGTGTTATGGAAAGAATGCTTTGAGCTCCACTTTATTCTGCAGTCTGACTCTTCTTTCTTGGCTCATGTCAAAATAAAAGTATCAGCATTGAACCCAGTTGGTCTGTGTTTATGATTTTTATGGGTCCTGTTTTCCTAAATATCAAAGACCTCCAGCTATAAAACTATTTAAAATGTCACTGTTCTAGCAGTACCTATTGTAAGACGTTTTCACTAAGGAAACATCATCTAAACTTCACCCTGTTAATATTATTTCATCTAAAACACAACAACTATTGTCAAAACAAAACACACATTCTCATTTGAGAAGAGACCAATCTGGAGCACGATTAACTAGCTCCATTTATTGGTGAAAACAAATTACACTCATGCTTTGTGTCTCCGTCAGAGACAAAAAGAACATAATCATAACAAGAACAGGTAGGGAGCCAATGAGGCACAGGTGCAGAGACCACAGACAGGAAGAATTACACAATAAGAGTCTGACAGGTTGTGACAATAATAGGTCAGGGAGAGTTGTTATTGAACAACTGCTAAACTAGATACACGGGGCAGGGATTGCCATAGCAAATGTTTAAACATTATGCAACTAGAAAGCTTATGAACAGGACAAACATCAAGTAAGTATAAATAAATATATTAAAAATAATTTGGTGTTTCAAACCACAGAGTTGCTGAAATAAAACCACTACAATGCACTGAACACACACCAAATAACTTATATCCTTTATGTCATAAGTGTCATGGTGTTCTGTCTCATGCTGTGACAGGAACGTACCAATTCGTCAATAATTAAAATAAAAGGCAGGGAGCAAATGTTTTCTTTAAGATGAAACTTCACTCTGCTTGGAAAGCACAGGTGTCAGATGTGCTTTGGGCAATATGTGAAACTGACTAAGGCACTGTTCAACCAACACCATCACTAGATAAATACTTGATGGGAAACATAATGAATAATCGTTCCTTTAAACAAATTAAAGCTGCCCTGGGGCTGATTTTTGAATTATGCCGTTTCTGTTCATTTTACTAAGTGTATTTAGTGATGATCATTATTTAATATATTCTGTCTCACAGGTTATTTGGTTTGTAGCAGCATCAAATAAAACCATAATTCTTAAGCTAACAAACTGCACAGGAACCAAGTCTAAAGTCTGCACACAGTCACTCTAACATGCTGGTGCTCAGCTCGTGCCGACTGTGTAACATGTCTGATGTAATGGATTTTCATGTTAATGGATTTTTCTGTTATACGAGTAATGTGTAAAAATTCAGAGACAAATTAAATACTCTACAGATAGTCACATCAAATGTGACACAAATGTGCGACGAGGGGTTCTGAAAAATCACCCCACAAAAAATGCAAAATCTAAAGTTTATGGTAAAACCTTCTTCCGGTGTCTGCATGGAGTTTTTCCTCCCACAGTCTAAATATGCAAGTAAGTTAGGATGCTAGGGTGCTTCACTGACTTCACTTTTCTCTACATGTCACAACACTAAAACTAGGAGCACAGCTAATTTTATACATGGATGGCACAATACCGTGACTTCATTAACTGTGTCCAGACATGTTACAACAAAATGAGTTACAGTTATAAAAAACAGTAAGCAAACATTTTCTTTTCAAAGACATTAAAGCTTTCTTTAAGGCTTGTATTGGGGAGGTGTCAGATAACCCTTGGGCAATTTGTGAAACTAATTAAGGGCGCTGTTGGAACCACACCAATATGCCAGTAAGATGACAAATAATTTTCTCCCTGCCCTACAGCTGACTTTTTTTAATATTTGGAACAAATTCATGTTTGCATTTCTGTCTGTGGTGCGCATAAACCTGGTCCCAGTTTTTTTTTTTTTTTTGTACCTTTAACTGTATTTATTAAACGGCAGTATGTGTGCATACGGCAGTAGGTGTGCAACACCTCTACACATTCAGACTGATTCTGCAGGCTGGCACGACAGAGACGAGTTAAGAGAAGATCATTTCACCGCAGGTAAGTCTTCACCTTTCTTTCCCTTAAAGTACGAGGTCATTGGTACAGCTACTATTAATGTCTTTCTCTTCATAAAAGGTTGTCGTCTTCAACATCTGCATCACCTCCACCATGAAGATGCTGACTGTGTCTCTATTTGTGTGTGCAACGATGGCTCTGGCCAGAGCTGGAGGTGAGTATTTACATTCAGTTGTGAAGTGCTGTTTATGTAAGTACTGTAAATGTGTTATTGCTTTCACTGAAACCAGTTCTTTGACATTTTTAAAAGTTTATTAAAAAAATATAGTTTAAGTAAAAGTTAAAGTACTAGTTAAAATAAGATATGCGTGTGCTAGGAGCCTTGTCATCTTTTCTTAAAATACTGAAATATTCATTTATATAAAGGATCTGATTCATTCTTCCATTTAGTTATGCTACAAGTCCAAGAAGAGACAGAAGAGAGTAATTTAGAAGGTGAGTGTTCAGTGTATTCCTTCAGATTCACAATGTTTGTTCGAAAATGAAATAAGTAGTACGTCAAAGAGATGTCCTTAGCCAATAACTGTTTTTGTTCAGCTTTTACAGCTATACCCCCACTGACACAAACCATGCCAGGTTGGATATTTTAACCAAAATACATTACATGTTTGCCAAATACTCTACAAACAGAAAAGCTGTGCCTACATACAGATTAACTATAACTATGTGTTATATATTTATCTTTGAAAAAAGGATATTTTAATGGCTGGGTTCCAACTTGCCCTAATGGCTGGACTATGTACAGCACTCGCTGTGTCCGCTACGTTCCAGAAATGATGACTTGGGCAGAAGCTCAGGTAATGGGCAGGATGCTTTCAAAGTGAACACTTTACACCTGCTGAAACTACATTCAATTTTTGTAGAATGTCACTACTACAGTTGTTTTTCTGTTTATTTCCACTAAAGACAAACTGTGCACACATGAGTGGACACCTTGCATCTGTATATGATGCTGAGCAAGCCAATGAAATTCGTAAGGTGATGATGAATGCCGGTCAACAACATAAACAAGTATGGGTTGGAGGCTCTAATACACCAGAGGTACATCAACAATTATAAAGAGTTATGAGAGTTTTAAAAACAATTATGAGAGTTTTAAAAACTTTGTTCGATTGATTCTTATTAACATTCTGTCCTACATTGCTCGACAGGATCATACTTGGTACTGGAGTGATTATTTGAATGTGAATAAGTTTCATCATTGGTGTCATGGAGAAGATGTAAAACGCAAGCATCACTGTTTACACCTAACATTTGAAGGTAAATCAACTATAACAATGCTGTAGAGTATTAATATTACTACATAATGATGCAAAAGGTTAGAATCTTAAGTTTATTTACTAATTACTATGTTGTTGGTACTTACAGAAAATGATGCAGGATGCTTAGATGGCATGGTGTGTGGTGTCCATTTTCCATCTGTCTGTGCCATAATTATAATGTGAGTCCTGGATGGAAAAGGGGCGGAATTCACTTCTGAAAAACACCAGCAAAAGTGTCTGAAAACCATAAATGTCATGTAAAGCCTTTATTTCTTTTCTATGGCTGTAACGCTACTTAAGGAAGGAAGAGACAAGTAACATAAACAGGAGCTGGACTGTCTCTGAGGTTTTGTGCCTTTAATAAGAGCAGACTGAATGTGTTATGGAAAGAATGCTTTGAGCTCAACTTTATTCTGCAGTCTGACAGTCTTATCTAATGCAAAAATAAAAGTCTATCAGAATTGAAACCAGTTGGTCTGTGTAAATGATCACAATTTAACAAGTGTTTCAGCTATGACACCACTAAATAATACTGTACATCATCATTTATGAGCACTTATTCTAACATTATTGAATATCCTTTCATGCAAAAAAAAAGTATCAGCATTGAACCCAGCTGGTCTGTGTTTTATGGCTCCTATATTATGAAAATTCAGGTCAAAAAATAAAATAAATAGATAAAGCTGCACATCATTTTAATACAGTTTATTGTTAATTCCTTAATTTTTTCAACTTTTTCAGAATAGTTGTGGTTCTGGGTGGCAGGACTCAAATGATGTGCAGTATTTCAGGGGGGATCAGGCTCACAAATTAGCATGAACTGAATATATTATGGACAGAAATATGAAAAACATGTGACTGTTATTTAAGATACAAGAGGAGACAACTAAAGTGTCCAAACCTCATTCTGTCTCAGAACTACAGCTCATTACTGTGACACAAGCATTTTACTTACTGTCATACATTCCTCTGTGTATCCACCTGGGGGCGCTGTTCTCTACTATTCCTGAGGAGATCTGCTGTTTAATGTGATGACTGATCAGACACACACTTTTCTAAATACACTGATGGATGCACATGGATCAGTGTCAGGAGACCATCAGTCCTAATGTGTTCAAACTGTAACTAGTAGTTAGACTTTGAGCAGCATTTACCTTCACTTGTCAGATCAGTCTCCTTTCTGTTAATCTGAGACTTAAACCTGGAGATGACAGTTTCATGATACTTCACACTGCTCTGAGATTCTGTTGCTGTGTCCTCTAATGAAATTATTTCACAACAACTAGTAAACAGTTTTCACTGACCTATGATCCCTCACAAACACATTTTCCTGTTTGTCTTAGAGCCACATCAGCTGAGACACGTCTACATGTTTCTGCAGCTCTTATGTTCATCCATCCATCCATCTTCTCCCGCTTCTTCAGCTGGGTCGCGAAGGCAGCAGCCTAATTAGGGATACCCAGACTAAGACCCAGTCCACAGAAGGGCGGCCCCACATTGCTCTTTCGGGCTTTTCCCAGCTGGCCCCAAAGGGGAGATCCAGCCAGAAGGCACTCGGCAACAGGCCCCAACCCCATGCCGGGCAACGTCACGGTCCTTGATGTTCGTTTCATAACGGGTTTTATGTTCATATTCAGCTAAATACCAACAGTTCTGAAGGAACCTGGTCTGTGCTTTAACAACACACTCAGGAAAAGCTTGTTCATCAACATGTCTGGCTGCATCAGGAAAATGTTCACTATCAACATTTGTTTTCTGCCAAATTATCCAGTGTAGAAACACAACTGGTCAGCTGCTACTCCAGATGTCACAGGCTCACCACTGACCACTGGGGGGAAGAGTCCTTTACTAAACCTCATGGTGATCCATCCTGGTTCAGCTTGGCCCCAAGTGAGAGACCCACAGAGCTGTACCCCACTAGCCTGCCTAAACACTGAGAACTCAGCAACACTAACACAGACGCCTTCATTCAGCACATCAATACTGTCTGAAACTCTTAGGGATCCTGGATTCTCAGTCTTCATGTGTCCAGTTATTTCCTGATTTGCTTTCACTGTGTATTTTCCTTTCAGCCAATCAGAACTCAGATCTGTTATCAGGTGTTTGTTGCTATGTGTCATGGTGGTCTTATATCGTATCGGGCCAGCAGGGGGCCAAGGGCTCAGCTCATCCTGATCCACTGATACAGGTGCTTCATATTTCAAGTCTTCAAAGGCGGCTACACCTTGGCACCAGTTAGACAGGAAAATAACTAGCAGGTCACTAATGTCTGACACCTGACAGTCCATCTTTCTTTGGCTTGACTTGAAACCTGATCAGTGACACCAGTGAGACCAAACGGCCCCATCAGTTACACTGACATCACTTTAGGTAAATGACTGGTTTATAGACAGACAGTCTGACCTGTTTTCAGTTTGGATTGGATTAGTTAGTGCTGACTAACACTGCAGGCCTGTTTGACTTAGGTTGAGTAAATGTTCTGTAATTTGCAGCTTTATGGACAGGGCAGGTACCTGAAGCCACCAAGTGTTTCATTAATGTGAGTTTAAATGATAAAGGGTAACTGAAAACTACAAGTTGTGTGACAAAGTATTTCACTCACCAACAAAGATCCACCATCAGTTCCCCAAACAGCTCCCAGATCATGATGAAAGGTTGGATCAGAGTTTGGTTTTCCTTAAAACTGCCTGTTGACTCAAGGTGATGTTTCATTTGTTCAAACTGATTCCAAGAAGGTTTAATATTGAATATGTTTATTCAGCATTTAGCAGGCTAACACTTGTTAATAAGCAGTAAACATTAAGTGTAAGTGGAATATGAGTACCTGATACCTGATATGTCTATAAAGCCATGCCGCTAGTATGAGCAAAAACTACAGCTCCCATCAACATTTACCCAGAAATTCTCCACCAGCTGGGTTTTGTCTTTTATTTACATCCACAACATCAGCAGCAACAATCTGTTTACAAGGGATTTGAAAGGTTTTTGTTGTATCTCTGCTGCCTACAACTGTCTACACTGTTCAGTCTGTCCTGCTGACACATCTGAACTAATAAACACAGTAAAAGTCATAAATTGTTTCCCCTTAACACATAATAGAACATTTATTATTTTGATACTTATTTACTTATTGGTGCTTCACTGGGTGGCATCTGTGAAACTGTGAAATTGATTCAGGGCGTTGCTGAAGAACATGTAAGCTCAGCAAACAGCCTCACTACATAAATACCAGTGAATCGAACTCCCTGATCATCTGGTGTCTTGTCTTTGACAGGCTGTCAGTCTTTACAGGTCTGTTCCCTACAGAGATATCAGCCTCATCTTTAACATCTGCATCATCTTCACCATGAAGACTCTGATTCTGGCTGCTCTTCTTTGTGCCCTGTTGGCTCTGGACACAGCTCAGGGTGAGTATTGTGGTATATCCTGCACCCTGTGTGTAAATCAAAATAAAATTCATATTTATGCAAAACACATATATGCATGTATTGTATGTACAGCACTGTGTAAGTTTTAGGCACAAAAAGTAAAGTATGCTTTCAGAAATGATACTATAAATAGCAATTTTAGAATTATTTTATAGTGGTTTTCTCTCATTTCAGTTTCTGTGAATCAATTTTTCCTCATTTTGTGGAGCTTTTTTTTTTAAGTTTTTTACTATTTAACTAACTTTCTAATAGAAGCGCTAACAGCCACATTATGGTTCTCTGGTCTAGGGGCCCCTAAAACACTTTGGGCCCCTGAGATAATAAAAATAATAGTATTATTAATAACAATAATAATAATAATACATAAGCGCCTTTCACAACACTCAACATCAATTTACAAAAAAAAAGAAAATAAAAATTAAACAAGTACAAGTAAAGCAACAGTTAAAAGCAACATATAATACAAAATGCAGCAGTGAAATTACCGTCAATATGCCGTTTTGAACAAGTGAGTTTTGAGTCTAGATTTGAACAGAGGGTGAGAATTGATATTGCAGATGTCTGGAGGGAGTGGGCTCCAGAGTTGGGGAGCAGAGTGGCTGAAAGCTCAACTCCCCATGGTGCTTAGACGGACAGAGGGCATGGAAGAAGAGGACCTAAGGGAGCAGGAGGAGGTGGCGTGTGAGGATTTTACAACAGAGCAAATGGTCACTGACTTAAACCAATGTGGGGGTTGAATGTTTGCTTGACCCTTTCATGGTATGTGGTTCTGTCTGTTTATTGGTTTAGTGTTTTAGGGTAGAAGGTGGTAAATAACTGTCCATAATTTGTTTCTTTTGATGGTAAGAAGACTGAAGATAGTGCCTGAACAAACATGTGGAGTCTGTTCAAGATTAGTCCACTCCTTTCTTGTCAAAGTGTATATAAACCTGGTGTTGTAACACAGAGTGTGAGGACTTCTGCAAGGACGTCCTCTCCGGGCCCGTGATTAAACCTGAGATGATTCATCACACTTGTCGTTGTTTTCTGAGAATTCTCAAACTTAAAGAAATTTCTACCACAGGCAATGTGGAAGAGATCAGACAGACAGTAGGGGTTATGGATGGACTTAAATGTGAGAAGGAGGATTTTGAATTAAATTCTGAATTTTACTGGGAGCCAGTGGAGTTGCTTTAGGATGGGAGTGATGTGATGAAAAGAGGGGGTTTTGGTAATGATGCAGGCAGCTGAATTCTGAACCAGTTGAAGCCTATGGAGGGATTTGTGGGGGGAACCGAAGAGGAGAAAATTACAGTAGTCGATACGGGAGGTGACGAGGCTGTAGACTAGAACAGACGTGGTATGGGCGGAGAGGGAAGGGCGGAGACGATTAATGTTACGAAGGTGGAAGTATGCAGACTGGGTAGTATTATTAATGTGCGAGTGAAATGATAATGAGCTATCGAGGGTGACACCCAGACTCTTATTCCACTAACTTTCTGAGACAGACATGTTCGGGAAATCTATACATGAACTAAAGTTCCTAACACTTGTACAAGATTCAGTTCTCTGCTCAAGAAAATGAAACGTTACTTCTGGTTGATGCCTCATTGACCCCAACTATAAAATGCAGAGATTCTGTTATTGAAGTTTTAACACTCTGTAAGAGTTAGACCCCATAAATTTACTACAAATTATACTGCACACTTCTACCTGTTGAATCACATCAAGGCACCAAATGGATTTATACTTCATACAGTACTTCTATAAAACATGAAATATGTCCTGAATTGTCTTTATGGTCATTTCTCTATTTTATCACTTTCATCAAAGGTGCTGCCCCAAAACAACAAACATGGAAGTGAAAAATTCATGAACAGCGTCTTTCTGGGATACATGGAAGAGGTTTAACTTTAATGCAAACTCAATGATATGTGTTTGTCTTTGCTTCTCTTCAGGCCAGCCTGGAGACAAACCAGCTTGTCCCTCTGGTTGGACTGACTACAAAGACCGTTGCTTCTTCTATGTTCCCAAACTCACGACCTGGCCTGATGCTCAGGTAATCAGATTGATGTGGATTCAGTCCACAATGATTCTACACTGTTTAACACTGGCATCTATTTCTGCCTTGGTGTTTTCCTACTACTCAGCTCATTTTGCTTCTTTACTGACTCCACTGTCTGTTTATCTGCACTGTAGAAAAACTGCCAGTCCCTGGGTGCAAACCTTGCATCTGTGCGTGACAAAGACGAATATGCGGCTATTCAGAATGTGATACTCTCTGCCAGCAAAGACAGTAAAAAAGCATGGATTGGAGGCACTGATGCACAACAGGTAACAGATTCTGACACTTTACACTCATATACTATCGTCTGCCTCATAATGAAACGCCCATATTAATCAGTATACTACTCAAGTGTGTTATGGTAGTTGAAGGCAATGTAGATTTGAGTCCATCCATCGCCTACTGCTTACTCTTGGTATCCAGGGTCACATACATGCATGTGACACCATACAACACCACTGACTCTCCATGCTAACTGTGTAGTATCATAACATGTTTTATATGTAGCCTATCTTTGGAGATTTTGGACCCTCCCTACGGGGCCTGATCCCACTTTGGAACCACTGTGTTAAATTTGCACTGTGTGACCTGGCTGCACCTGCACCTGCAAAACTGGTGGTGAATTGTCAACTTGCAATGACATTTGTTCTCTAGATTAAAACATCCTGACACGGTACCATTGTCTCGCACCTGTATGTATCCTCATTGACCTGTCAGGACCGTCTTGTTTTGTAGTTAGGTAAAACTATTACTCAACCATGTTGGTAGTACTCCAGTAAATTTATGCCACTCTGTGTATCCAGAGAACATCTTTCTCAAAGACAGATTTAAAAAGTCACATTGAGGCTGTATGCCTCTGCCAGCCAGCCAACTTACGCTATGCATGCTGGGACACCATACATCACCACTGACTATGAGACTCCAAATTTGAAGAAATCTCCTCAAGGATTTGCTGACATGTCACAAGGGGATAAATGTCAGTGTGACCTTGACCACCAAAGTCTAATCATCATTCAGTCCAAGTGGACACTTGTGCCATTTTGAAGAAAATCCCTTAAGGCATTCCAGAGATCCTGCACTGACAAGAACAATACAAACAGAAGGACAGATTGACAAGATGAAAACTTCAGGCCTGTTGCCTCAGAGATCGTTGGCACACAGGTATAAAAATGGATGTATAATATACCTGAGTAACTCACCTGAGTAAAATCTGTGTGTGTGAATTGATTGGTGAGTTATTTTGTGTCCCCTCATCAATCATAACTAAACCAACATGTTGACAGCATCAATGGCAGCAAGTGTCCACCCCAAATATGAATAGTGAAGCACAGGCTGACCTGTTCTTTCTCCAGATTATGATGACAGTCGTCGGGGTAGCTAATACTCAAATATTCTGAAAGTGACGTGAATGAAAATGGTCATAAAAACAAAAACATTATTGTCCTGTTCTCTTTGTCAGGAGGGTACATGGATCTGGAATGATGGAACACCTTTCATATATACAAACTGGTATCCTAGACAGCCTGATAACAAGGATGGCAATCAGAACTGTATACAAATGAACTTCAAAGGTAAATCACCAAACTTTGGTAATAGTAAATCTGTCTATATACTGATGCGACCATGGGCTCAATAGACAATCTCAGGTCTTGGTCTGTAGCACTGACTGATGTTTTCGGTACTTACAGATTCGAAGCTCTGGGATGATGGAGACTGTATGCGTAATAACCCATCTGTTTGCTATAAGAACCCGTGATGATCCCAGGTCTGATCCAGAGGCATGAAATCCCTGTGAAAAGCACAAACACTGGTGGAGGTGTGTTTGTCTTTGCATACTCTCACATTTTGTGCCATCAGTCTCATAGAACCTGAATTCTACTGTATCTCATTTGACATCTTCTATCATATCCAGTATATATCATCTGTTTCTTTTCTATGGCTGTAACGCTACTGAAGGAAGGAAGAGACAAGTAACATAAACAGGAGCTGGACTGTCTCTGAGGTTTTGTGCCTTTAATAAGAGCAGACTGAATGTGTTATGGAAAGAATGCTTTGAGCTCCACTTTATTCTGCAGTCTGACTCTTCTTTCTTGGCTCATGTCAAAATAAAAGTCTATCAGCATTGAAACCAGTTGGTCTGTGTTAATGATCACAATTTAAGTGTTTCAGCTATGACACCACTAAATAATACTGTACATCATCATTTATGAGCACCTATTCTACCATTATTGAATATCCTTTCATGCATTTATAAAGTTTATCTTATTGGGGTCAGTGAATTGTGCAAGGACAATTTGACATTCAGATGCAATCAGTGGACAAGCCTTTCAAACTACTGAGTCACAGTCCCAAGATTTTAGAAAAACCAAAAAGAGGATCCAAAGGGGAAGAATTACAACATGGAAATGGAAAGTGACACCACATTGAAGAACATAAAGGTTGCCATGTTATCGAGCATTGTGGGCGGCTTCAGAGTGAAAGCATACACTTTTTCAATAAATGCTACTGTAATAAAGTCATCTGGCCTCCATGTAGTGTTATAGTCAACTTCATCAGCTCATCCACTGCAGGATATAAACCATCCAAATATCCAATAATCTTGAATGCTTGGATGAGCAGATTTTCACGTTAAAAAATTGTAGGGGCTTTGGACAAAGCAGAGCTTTACAACACCACAAGAAGCAAATAAAATAAGTGAAATGAAGCCCATGTTGCTTTGACAGCTGAAGAGGAACATACAGGCTGAGTCATTAACAGATAAATATCAGACACCTGAAATTAACAGAAATATGTAATTTTGACTTTCACAAGAAAAACTTATTGCAGGTCACCATCCTCACTAGATAAATATCAGACACCTAAACTGAACTGATGACATGAACTGATATGTAATTTTGACTTTCACAAGAAAAACTTATTGCAGGTCACCATCCTCACTAGATAAATATCAGACACCTGAACTGAACTGATGACATGAACTGATATGTAATTGTGACTTTCACAAGAAAAAAAAAATCTATTTAAATTGAAAAATGTACGCCGTTTAAATAAATGTGGATATGCAGTACATTTCTCAGTATATTTAATACAAGTCTGTGTCATCAGCAGAATGTCAGACACGGATTTATAATCTCCCAGCAGGACATGCTCAAATATGTCCCCAGGGAGGTGCCTAGGGAGGCACCTAGGGAGGCAAACTCACGATCGTAAGTGAGGGTAGGAACGTAGACTGACTGCTAAATCCACAACAGACCAGTACAGTGACCACATAACTGCTAAGGCCGCAAACGCAGTATGTTTAACAGCTTAGACATACTGTGTTTGGTCATATTTGTGACTGGTAGAGATCAGATCACATTCATGACAAATTTATGCAGAAAACCAAGAAACTAGAAGATGGTTTGTATGTATTTGTCTGTATGCAGAGAGATAAACTAAGTCAATAACTGCTGTGTCCAACTGTACAGATCTTCCAGAAGCAAAGGTCAAAAACAATCAAACAGGTTAGTGAGACTAAAACATGAAAAACTCACAGAATCAGAAGGGGATGGAACCAAATATTCCAGTTATATCATTTTAACAAGTGTCCAATATGATACACATTAAGGTGCAGTAATTACTGACAACTGCAGGGGCTTTGGACAAAGCAGAACTTTACAACATCACAAGCATCAAATAAAATGAGCAAAATGGAGCCCATGTTGCTTTGACAGCTGAAGAGGAACATACAGGCTGAGTCAACACTAGATACACATCAGAAACCTGAACTGAACTGATGACATGAACCGATATGTAATTTTGACTTTCACAAGAAAAACTTTGCATCCTTCTTTAATGGTCAAAGTGACAGGCCTGGGTCAACTAGAAAAAAAAGAATTCAGACTCTAAAGTCACTGGTCGCAGTGAGGACAGCTGTACAATAATATACAGTATCATTGTATGTTACTGTAATTCAAATTAAACTTTAAAGTCCATTTAAAAAATCTCTTTAAATTGAAAAATGTATGCCATTTAAATAAATGTGTGTATGCAGTACATGTGTCAGTATATTTAAAACAGGTCTGTGTCATCAGCACAATGTCAGACAAGGATTTACAGGTGGATGCCAGAGGAATCTGTAAAACCTGTTACAGAGATGATGTCTTTTTGTTGATGGAGGTACCATGTGACAAAGCACAATGTTTAGGCCAGGGGTCTCAAACTCAATTTACCTGAGTTTGGGTGAGGCTGGGCCGCATCAGGTTTTCCACAAGAAAAGCTTTGTTAAAAAAATTCCAATCTTCTTAAATCTCTTTATTTTTATTTTTTAACACAAAATAAGATAAACAAATAAACCAATTAAGAATTAATGAGAAAATAAATTAAATAAAATAAATAGAAAATAAATAAATCAATCAGTAATAAATATAATCTTTAAGTCTGTTATTGTTTTGTTGTATCTGTTGTCTAGGCAACTACATTGTAAAAGCTAACGTTAGCTAGCCAGCCTGAGCGAAAACCTAACCAAACACCTTGTAAATTTTTTTTTGTATTTTAATTAAACAGATGTACTATTCTATTTTAGTTTCGGTTTCAGTTTATAATATCTATTTTTTATATTTAACATTTTTAAGGTAATGAAGAATATGCACAATGCATAATGCACAGTGTATATGCAAAATAATGATCTGATCTGATGAAAATAAAGAAAATAATCCTGAATTTTAGATAATAAGATTAAAAGGACTACGTTTATTATACATTTAATTATGTGTTTACATTTTTTAAAACCAATGCAAGTAGCTAGTATTTTGCAGCAGTGGTGTCTTTGTATAATGTATTAACGACAATTTGAGAGAAATATGATGTTATTTAATATAAAACCATGCAGAAGGCGCTCTGTGGCGCGGCAGGAATATGAACAGCATCCTGAGTCGTAGCTGGGCGCGACGGACAAACGCCAAACGGCACCGCCGGTGTGTGTACACTAATAATTTTAAAGACGTGGTGCGACGCGACGCTGCATTTCTCGTTCGGTGTGACACCCCCTTAAAGTGCCATACATATCAAACTTGCGGGCCGCACTAACATTAAACTTTCATATTAAGGCGGGGGCCACAAACTATCGTCCTGCGGGCCGCAAATGGCCCGCGGGCCGCGAGTTTGAGACCTCTGGTTTAGGCCCTGCGTGTACAATGAATGTTATTGCATAACTTAACTGCCAGTGATGGATGGCAACCTTAGAAACAAGAAAATGGAAAATAAATCCTCAATAGTCAGCAAACTGTAACACAAAGGGGGGAAACTGGAATAAAGCAGTTAAAACAGCAACGCAAAATGTAGTTCAAATACAAACGTTTCCATTCAAGGAGAAGTTCACTATTTCTCCCATGTGCCCTATAAATACTGTGTATCTGCTTGTATTAAAGGAAAAACACCTGAAATGACATACATCTACATTTGGGGTTTAAGTAGCTGCCTGTGGGTTTACAGCTGCAAGAAAAGTAATGGCACTGTTTCCAAGTTTTATCCATCCATCCAGATCACATTTATGACAAATTTATGCAGAAAACCACAAAATTAGAAACTAAAAACAAAAAAATTACATTTTGACTCTTTAATGGTTAATTAATTAAATAGGCCTGTTGCACTAAGAAGTTCCCACATGAGTGTGAACAAATGTTTCCTTTGAATTTGTACTTCGATCGCCTGTGTTTTGACTATTCTTCCTAATAATGATATTACAGCTTTGTGTGTTGCTGTGTCATCAGTTCCTCATTTTGTGGGAGATAAGTAACTGTAGTTATGAGCTGCTCTTTGGCTTCTTCAGCACCTTCGTGTGAGGCTGACACTGAGAAGGAAGAAGATAATTCTGCTGCAGGTTTGCCACAAACCCTCTGATCATCTTCCTTCTTTCCTTTAATGAACTGTCAGTCACTGTGTGAGAAGGATTCCTAACATGTATGGTTCTCTTTGCTGAAGGTAAAAATCTGTATAATCTGATCTCCACCATGAAGATGCTCGGTGTCTTTGTGCTTTGTGTCTGTGCCATGATGGATCTGACTCCAGCTGCAGGTGAGAACTGCATTAAAAACACCAAGATGGTTTGTATGTATTGGTCTGTATGCAGAGAGAGAAACTAAGTCAATAACTGCTGTGTCCAACTATCCAGATCTTCCAGAAGCAAAGGATGAAAACGATCAAACAGGTCAGTGAGACTAAAATATGACAAACTCATAAAATCTGAAGGGGATGGAACCAGAAATTCCACTCATATTATTAACGTTGTTCATAATAAAACAAGTATCACTGACTGACAGTGTGTACAGCTGTTGTTTTGGTTTTACTTCACATTACACAGTGAATACTATATATCAATGTAATGAACTGATTATTAAATAGTCTGTATTTGTCCTCAGCAAGTAGCCCCCTGGTGAAGAGGACCGTGTTTCGGTCTCGCTACAGGAACCGTTACTTCTATTACATTCACACACCCCTGACTTGGGCTGAAGCTGAGGTAAAATCACTGAGTTTATTCTTTTTACACTGATTTGAACACTTAGTTAACTGGACTCCTCTTTTGGCCCTGCTTACTGCTATTGCTCCTCTCTGGGCCACTTCACACTGTTATTCTCCACTGCAGAGAAACTGCCAGTCCATGGGTGGAAACCTGGCATCAGTGCATGACACTCATGAGTATCATGGAATTCAGAGGGTGATAATGGCTGCCAGTCATGACTACAAAGAAACATGGATTGGAGGCTCTAATGGTCAAGAGGTATTTTATGAATCATTACTCATTTTATGAGTTGGGTATGTAATAACCATTCCTAATTCTTAATCTATTTGATTTTGTCATCTAGGACAGGTTTTGGCTCTGGAGTGATGGCACACTTTTCCACTATACAAACTGGTGTCCTGGAAAGCCAGTTTACAGTCAGGGCCAGCAGCACTGTGTGCTGATGAATCACTCAGGTAAATCCAAAAGCTCTGAGCCTTCCTCAGTTCCTCTGAGGCTAAAAAAAGAGTTGGAAATAAAGCCTGTCTCAATTAGAAAGTCCCATGTTCATTTGTTGTTTGCAATGTGCAATATTATATCATTTATAGCAGAATTAAACGTATTTTATCTCATGGAAATATGTGTGGTGATGATTTAAATACCAATTCCCCTGTTCCTCAAGATAAACTGGTCTCAGTAAACACTTCTATGTAGCACTGACTGGCTGCTGTGCCTTGTACTTACAGCTCAGAAGTGCTGGGGTAATCTGCAGTGTCACTATCGTCGTCCATCTGTCTGCGCCAAGAAAGTATATTGATACCTGGACTGGAACAGAGGCTTCAAGTACCCGTCAGAGACCACATGAAACATTGAGAGATTTGTTACTGCTTATCTTTACACACTCACCCGCATTTGTATTATCAGACTCATTTATAAGATGAAGGTATTATACCTTGTTTTATTTCTTTTCTATGGCTGTAACGCTACTTAAGGAAGGAAGAGACAAGTAACATAAACAGGAGCTGGACTGTCTCTGAGGTTTTGTGCCTTTAATAAGAGCAGACTGAATGTGTTATGGAAAGAATGCTTTGAGCTCAACTTTATTCTGCAGTCTGACTCTTCTTTCTTATCTAATGCAAAAATAAAAGTCTATCAGCATTGAAACCAGTTGGTCTGTGTTAATCACATTTTTCAGAATCTAATTTTAAGTGTTTTAGCTATGACACCACTAAATAATACTGTACATCTTCATTTATGAGCACCTATTATAACATTATTGAATATCCTTTCATGCATTTATAAAGTTTATCTTATTTGGGTTCAGTGAATTGGGCAAGGACAATTTGACATTCAGACAGAAGGAAGCTGGGACCAAAATGGCTGCAATCAGTGGACAAGCATTTCTAACTATTCAATTCAATTTTATTTGTACAGCACCAAATCATGACACAATTATCTCAAGGCTCTTTACAAAAAAAAAAGAAATATAAACCCAACAAATCCCTTATGAGCAGCACTTGGCAACAGTGGAGAGGAAAAACTCCCTTTAACGGAAAAACCTCCAACAGAACCGGGCTCAGTTTGAGTGGCCACCTGCCTTGACCGGTTGGGATGAGTGGATAGAGGAGAAAGAAAAGAACAGGAACACACTCTGGGAACCACAAGTAAACCTGCAATCTTAAGTGCACTACTGAGATAATATGGTACTATGAGGTCTTTAAGGTATGAAGGAGCTTGACCAAGGGATTTGTATGTGAGAAGTATTTTAAATTCTATTCTGGATTTTACAGGTTACCAATGAAGAGAAGCTAGTGTAGGAGAAATATGTTTTTCTTACTAGTTCCTGTCAGGACTCTGCTTGCAGCTTTCTGAATTAACTGGAGGCTTTTTATGGAGTTACTGGGACATCCAGATAGTAATGAGTTACAGTAATTAATTAATAAATAAATAAATAACATTTTTCACAGTAGTCCTGGAGGCCTGTTAGAAAAGCTATTTCTGAGGATTTTAGGCACAAAGACAATAACTTCTGTTTTCTCAGAGTTTAAAAGTAGAAAGTTACTGGTCATCCAGGCCTTTATGTCCTTCAGACATGCCTGAAGTCTGGTTAACTGGTTTGTGTTGTCAGTTTTTGTTTCATGGACAGACACAGATGAGTGTCATCTCCATAGCAGTGCTAATTAATAGAATGCTTCCTAATAATATTGCCTAAGGGAAATAAGGTGAAGATAATCGGTCCTAGCACCGAACTTCGTGGAACTCCATAACTAACTTTTGTGCACATGGAAGGTTCATCATGGACATGAACAAATTGGAACCTGTTCGATAAATAACACTGGACCTATTTTAACGCTGTTCCCTTGATTCCAATTATATGCTCCAGTCTCTGTAATAAGATCCTGCGGTCGATGGTGTCAACAGCAGCACTAAGGTCTAGGAGGACAAGTATAGAAACGAGTCCATTATATGAGGCTAAGACAAGATTGGTGATGACTATTAACACTTCTGTTTCTGTATTATGATGTGCTCTAAATCCTGATTGAAAATCTACAAATCGTTCATTTCTGTGTCAGTGGTCACATACCTGCTTACCCAAAAGCCTTTTCAAGGATTTCAGAAATAAATGGTAGGTTGGATATTGGTCTATAATTAGCCAAGATTCTGGGATCAACACTGGGCATTTTGAATAAGGGTTCGATTACTGCAGTCTTAAAAGCCTGTTACTAGAGATAAATTTACCAAGTCTAATAAAGATGAGCCAACTAATAGCAGGGTGTCTTTGAGCAGTCTATTTGGGATGTGGTCTAAGAGAGATGATCATTTACATGAAGCAACCGAATTCAGAGAGATCCTTGGGAAAGAAGCAGTCTAAACATAACTGAGGTCTAACAGGTGAGTCAAGAGCTACTGTAGTAGAAGATTCATTTGCAAGATGAAAATGGAAAGGACACCCCATTGAAGAAGGTGAACATAAAGGCTGCTAATTTAAACTTACAGCCATGTTGCCATGTTATCGAGCATTGTGGGCGGCTTTAGAGTGAAAGCTGATGCAGATACACTTTTTCAATAAATGTTACTGTAATAAAGTCATCTGGCCCCCATGTGGTGTTATAGTCATCAGCTCATCCACTGCAGGATATAAACCATCCAAACATCTAAAAATCTTGAATGCTTGGATGAGCAGATTTTCAAGTTAAAAAATTGTAGGGGCTTTGGACAAAGCAGAGCTTTACAACACCACAAGTATCAAATAAAATAAGTGAAATGAAGCCCATGTTGCTTTGACAGCTGAAGAGGAACATGCAGGCTGAGTCATTAACAGATAAATATCAGACACCTAAACTGAACTGATGACATGAACTGATATGTAATTTTGACTTTCACAAGAAAAACTTATTGCAGGTCACCATCCTCACTAGATAAATATCAGACACCTGAACTGAACTGATGACATGAACTGATATGTAATTGTGACTTTCACAAGAAAAAAAAAATCTATTTAAATTGAAAAATGTACGCCGTTTAAATAAATGTGGATATGCAGTACATTTCTCGGTATATTTAATACAAGTATGTATGTATTTGTCTGTATGCAGAGAGATAAACTAAGTCAATAACTGCTGTGTCCAACTGTACAGATCTTCCAGAAGCAAAGGTCAAAAACAATCAAACAGGTTAGTGAGACTAAAACATGAAAAACTCACAGAATCAGAAGGGGATGGAACCAAATATTCCAGTTATATCATTTTAACAAGTGTCAAATATGATACACATTAAGGTGCAGTAATTACTGACAACTGCAGTGGCTTTGGACAAAGCAGAGCTTTACAACACCACAAGCATCAAATAAAATGAGCAAAATGGAGCCCATGTTGCTTTGACAGCTGAAGAGGAACATACAGGCTGAGTCAACACTAGATACACATCAGAAACCTGAACTGAACTGATGACATGAACCGATATGTAATTTTGACTTTCACAAGAAAAACTTTGCATCCTTCTTTAATGGTCAAAGTGACAGGCCTGGGTCAACTAGAAAAAAAGGAATTCAGACTCTAAAGTCACTGGTCGCAGTGAGGACAGCTGTACAATAATATACAGTATCATTGTATGTTATTGTAATTCAAATTAAACTTTAAAGTCCATTTAAAAAATCTCTTTAAATTGAAAAATGTATGCCATTTAAATAAATGTGTGTATGCAGTACATTTGTCAGTATATTTAAAACAGGTCTGTGTCATCAGCACAATGTCAGACAAGGATTTACAGGTGGATGCCAGAGGAATCTCTAAAACCTGTTACAGAGATAATGTCTTTTTGTTGATGTAGGTACCATGTGACAAAGCACAATGTTTAGGCCCTGCGTGTACAATGAATGTAATTGCATAACTTAACTGCCAGTGATGGATGGCAACCTTAGAAACAAGAAAATGGAAAATAAATCCTCAATAGTCAGCAAACTGTAACACAAAGGTGGGAACTGGAATAAAGCAGTTAAAACAGCAATGCAAAATGTAGTTCAAATACAAACGTTTCCATTCAAGGAGAAGTTCACTATTTCTCCCATGTGCCCTATAAATACTGTGTATCTGCTTGTATTAAAGGAAAAACACCTGAAATGACATACATCTACATTTGGGGTTTAAGTAGCTGCCTGTGGGTTTACAGCTGCAAGAAAAGTAATGGCACTGTTTCCAAGTTTTATCCATCCATCCAGATCACATTTATGACAAATTTATGCAGAAAACCACAAAATTAGAAACTAAAAACAAAAAAATGACATTTTGACTCTTTAATGGTTAATTAATTAAATAGGCCTGTTGCACTAAGAAGTTCCCACATGAGTGTGAACAAATGTTTCCTTTGAATTTGTACTTCGATCGCCTGTGTTTTGACTATTCTTCCTAATAATGATATTACAGCTTTGTGTGTTGCTGTGTCATCAGTTCCTCATTTTGTGGGAGATAAGTAACTGTAGTTATGAGCTGCTCTTTGGCTTCTTCAGCACCTTCGTGTGAGGCTGACACTGAGAAGGAAGAAGATAATTCTGCTGCAGGTTCGCCACAAACCCTCTGATCATCTTCCTTCTTTCCTTTAATGAACTGTCAGTCACTGTGTGAGAAGGATTCCTAACATGTATGGTTCTCTTTGCTAAAGGTAAAAATCTGTATAATCTGATCTCCACCATGAAGATGCTCGGTGTCTTTGTGCTTTGTGTCTGTGCCATGATGGATCTGACTCCAGCTGCAGGTGAGAACTGCATTAAAAAGACCAAGATGGTTTGTATGTATTGGTCTGTATGCAGAGAGAGAAACTAAGTCAATAACTGCTGTGTCCAACTATCCAGATCTTCCAGAAGCAAAGGATGAAAACGATCAAACAGGTCAGTGAGACTAAAATATGACAAACTCATAAAATCTGAAGGGGATGGAACCAGAAATTCCACTCATATTATTAACGTTGTTCATAATAAAACAAGTATCACTGACTGACAGTGTGTACAGCTGTTGTTTTGGTTTTACTTCACATTACACAGTGAATACTATATATCAATGTAATGAACTGATTATTAAATAGTCTGTATTTGTCCTCAGCAAGTAGCCCCCTGGTGAAGAGGACCGTGTTTCGGTCTCGCTACAGGAACCGTTACTTCTATTACATTCAAACACCCCTGACTTGGGCTGAAGCTGAGGTAAAATCACTGAGTTTATTCTTTTTACACTGATTTGAACACTTAGTTAACTGGACTCCTCTTTTGGCCCTGCTTACTGCTATTGCTCCTCTCTGGGCCACTTCACACTGTTATTCTCCACTGCAGAGAAACTGCCAGTCCATGGGTGGAAACCTGGCATCAGTGCATGACACTCATGAGTATCATGGAATTCAGAGGGTGATAATGGCTGCCAGTCATGACTACAAAGAAACATGGATTGGAGGCTCTAATGGTCAAGAGGTATTTTATGAATCATTACTCATTTTATGAGTTGGGTATGTAATAACCATTCCTAATTCTTAATCTATTTGATTTTGTCATCTAGGAAAGGTTTTGGCTCTGGAGTGATGGCACACTTTTCCACTATACAAACTGGTGTCCTGGAAAGCCAGTTTACAGTCAGGGCGAGCAGCACTGTGTGCTGATGAATCACTCAGGTAAATCCAAAAGCTCTGAGCCTTATTCAGTGAGTGTTTTAAATGATGAAGGCTAAAAAAAGAGTTGGAAATAAAGCCTGTCTCAATTAGAAAATCCCATGTTCATTTGTTGTTTGCAATGTGCAATATTATATCATTTATAGCAGAATTAAACGTATTTTAACTCGCGGAAATATGTGTGGTGATGATTTAAATACCAATTCCCCTGTTCCTCAAGATAATCTGGTCTCAGTAAACACTTCTATGTAGCACTGACTGGCTGCTGTGCCTTGTACTTACAGCTCAGAAGTGCTGGGGTAATCTGCAGTGTCACTATCGTCGTCCATCTGTCTGCGCCAAGAAAGTATAGTGATACCTGGACTGGAACAGAGGCTTCAAGTACCCGTCAGAGACCACCTGAAACATTGAGAGATTTGTTACTGCTTATCTTTACACACTCACCTGCATTTGTATTATCAGACTCATTCATAAGATGAAGGTTTTATACCTTGTTTTATTTCTTTTCTATGGCTGTAACGCTACTTAAGGAAGGAAGAGACAAGTAACATAAACAGGAGCTGGACTGTCTCTGAGGTTTTGTGCCTTTAATAAGAGCAGACTGAATGTGTTATGGAAAGAATGCTTTGAGCTCAACTTTATTCTGCAGTCTGACTCTTCTTTCTTATCTAATGCAAAAATAAAAGTCTATCAGCATTGAAACCAGTTGGTCTGTGTTAATCACATTTTTCAGAATCTAATTTTAAGTGTTTTAGCTATGACACCACTAAATAATACTGTACATCTTCATTTATGAGCACCTATTATAACATTATTGAATATCCTTTCATGCATTTATAAAGTTTATCTTATTTGGGTTCAGTGAATTGGGCAAGGACAATTTGACATTCAGACAGAAGGAAGCTGGGACCAAAATGGCTGCAATCAGTGGACAAGCATTTCTAACTATTCAATTCAATTTTATTTGTACAGCACCAAATCATGACACAATTATCTCAAGGCTCTTTACAAAAAAAAAAGAAATATAAACCCAACAAATCCCTTATGAGCAGCACTTGGCAACAGTGGAGAGGAAAAACTCCCTTTAACGGAAAAACCTCCAACAGAACCGGGCTCAGTTTGAGTGGCCACCTGCCTTGACCGGTTGGGATGAGTGGATAGAGGAGAAAGAAAAGAACAGGAACACACTCTGGGAACCACAAGTAAACCTGCAATCTTAAGTGCACTACTGAGATAATATGGTACTATGAGGTCTTTAAGGTATGAAGGAGCTTGACCAAGGGATTTGTATGTGAGAAGTATTTTAAATTCTATTCTGGATTTTACAGGTTACCAATGAAGAGAAGCTAGTGTAGGAGAAATATGTTTTTCTTACTAGTTCCTGTCAGGACTCTGCTTGCAGCTTTCTGAATTAACTGGAGGCTTTTTATGGAGTTACTGGGACATCCAGATAGTAATGAGTTACAGTCCATCCATCCATCCATCTTCTATACCCGCTTTTCCTGTTCAGGGTCACGGGGATCCGCTGGAGCCTATCCCAGCTCTCTCTCGGGTGGAAGGCAGGGGTACACCCTAGACAGGTCACCAGTCTGTCGCAGGGCCACATATAGACACACAAAGACAGACAACCTCACACACTCACACTCACTCCTACGGGCAATTTTAGAGTCACCAATCAACCTGACATGCATGTTTTTGGACTGTGGGAGGAAACCGGAGTACCCGGAGTAAACCCACGCAAGCACAGGGAGAACATGCAAACTCCACACAGAAAGGCCGGGATGCGAACCCACGACCTTCTTGCTGTGAGGCAACAGTGCTAATGAGTTACAGTAATTAATTAATAAATAAATAAATAACATTTTTCACAGTAGTCCTGGAGGCCTGTTAGAAAAGCTATTTCTGAGGATTTTAGGCACAAAGACAATAACTTCTGTTTTCTCAGAGTTTAAAAGTAGAAAGTTACTGGTCATCCAGGCCTTTATGTCCTTCAGACATGCCTGAAGTCTGGTTAACTGGTTTGTGTTGTCAGTTTTTGTTTCATGGACAGACACAGATGAGTGTCATCTCCATAGCAGTGCTAATTAATAGAATGCTTCCTAATAATATTGCCTAAGGGAAATAAGGTGAAGATAATCGGTCCTAGCACCGAACTTCGTGGAACTCCATAACTAACTTTTGTGCACATGGAAGGTTCATCATGGACATGAACAAATTGGAACCTGTTCGATAAATAACACTGGACCTATTTTAACGCTGTTCCCTTGATTCCAATTACATGCTCCAGTCTCTGTAATAAGATCCTGCGGTCGATGGTGTCAACAGCAGCACTAAGGTCTAGGAGGACAAGTATAGAAACGAGTCCATTATATGAGGCTAAGACAAGATTGGTGATGACTATTAACACTTCTGTTTCTGTATTATGATGTGCTCTAAATCCTGATTGAAAATCTACAAATCGTTCATTTCTGTGTCAGTGGTCACATACCTGCTTACCAACAGCCTTTTCAAGGATTTTAGAAATAAATGGTAGGTTGAGTCATTAACAGATAAATATCAGACACCTAAACTGAACTGATGACATGAACTGATATGTAATTTTGACTTTCACAAGAAAAACTTATTGCAGGTCAAGATCCTCACTGGATAAATATCAGACACCTAAACTGAACTGATGACATGAACTGATATGTAATTTTGACTTTCACAAGAAAAACTTATTGCAGGTCACCATCCTCACTAGATAAATATCAGACACCTGAACTGAACTGATGACATGAACTGATATGTAATTTTGACTTTCACAAGAAAAAAAAAATCTACTTAAATTGAAAAATGTACGCCGTTTAAATAAATGTGGATATGCAGTACATTTCTCGGTATATTTAATACAAGTCTGTGTCATCAACAGAATGTCAGACGCGGATTTATAATCTCCCAGCAGGACATGCTCAAATATGTCCCCAGGGAGGTGCCTAGGGAGGCACCTAGGGAGGCAAACTCACGATCGTAAGTGAGGGTAGGAACGTAGACTGACTGCTAAATCCACAACAGACCAGTACAGTGACCGCATAACTGCTAAGGCCGCAGACGCAGTATGTTTAACAGCTTAGACATACTGTGTTTGGTCATATTTGTGACTGGTAGAGATCAGATCACATTCATGACAAATTTATGCAGAAAACCAAGAAACTAGAAGATGGTTTGTATGTATTTGTCTGTATGCAGAGAGATAAACTAAGTCAATAACTGCTGTGTCCAACTGTACAGATCTTCCAGAAGCAAAGGTCAAAAACAATCAAACAGGTTAGTGAGACTAAAACATGAAAAACTCACAGAATCAGAAGGGGATGG
Source organism: Mastacembelus armatus (assembly GCF_900324485.2). NCBI lineage: Eukaryota > Metazoa > Chordata > Actinopteri > Synbranchiformes > Mastacembelidae > Mastacembelus > Mastacembelus armatus. The sequence goes on along the minus strand of NC_046650.1, from coordinate 16,933,046 downwards.
AACCAAATATTCCAGTTATATCATTTTAACAAGTGTCAAATATGATACACATTAAGGTGCAGTAATTACTGACAACTGCAGGGGCTTTGGACAAAGCAGAACTTTACAACATCACAAGCATCAAATAAAATGAGCAAAATGGAGCCCATGTTGCTTTGACAGCTGAAGAGGAACATACAGGCTGAGTCAACACTAGATACACATCAGAAACCTGAACTGAACTGATGACATGAACCGATATGTAATTTTGACTTTCACAAGAAAAACTTTGCATCCTTCTTTAATGGTCAAAGTGACAGGCCTGGGTCAACTAGAAAAAAAAGAATTCAGACTCTAAAGTCACTGGTCGCAGTGAGGACAGCTGTACAATAATATACAGTATCATTGTATGTTACTGTAATTCAAATTAAACTTTAAAGTCCATTTAAAAAATCTCTTTAAATTGAAAAATGTATGCCATTTAAATAAATGTGTGTATGCAGTACATTTGTCAGTATATTTAAAACAGGTCTGTGTCATCAGCACAATGTCAGACAAGGATTTACAGGTGGATGCCAGAGGATTCTCTAAAACCTGTTACAGAGATGATGTCTTTTTGTTGATGGAGGTATCATGTGACAAAGCACAATGTTTAGGCCAGGGGCCTCAAACTCAATTTACCTGAGTCTGGGTGAGGCTGGGCTGCATCAGGTTTTCCACAAGGAAAGCTTTGTTAAAAAAATTCCAATCTTCTTAAATCTCTTTATTTTTATTTTTTAACACAAAATAAGATAAACAAATAAACCAATTAAGAATTAATGAGAAAATAAATTAAATAAAATAAATAGAAAATAAATAAATCAATCAGTAATAAATATAATCTTTAAGTCTGTTATTGTTTTGTTGTATCTGTTGTCTAGGCAACTACATTGTAAAAGCTAACGTTAGCTAGCCAGCCTGAGCGAAAACGTAACCAAACACCTTGTAAAGTTTTTTTTGTATTTTAATTAAACAGATGTACTATTCTATTTTAGATTCGGTTTCAGTTTATAATATCTATTTTTTATATTTAACATTTTTAAGGTAATGAAGAATATGCACAATGCATAATGCACAGTGTATATGCAAAATAATGATCTGATCTGATGAAAATAAAGAAAATAATCCTGAATTTTAGATAATAAGATTAAAAGGACTACGTTTATTATACATTTAATTATGTGTTCACATTTTTTAAAACCAATGCAAGTAGCTAGTATTTTGCAGCAGTGGTGTCTTTGTATAATGTATTAACGACGATTTGAGAGAAATAAGATGTTATTTAATATAAAACCATGCAGAAGGCGCTCTGTGGCGCGGCAGGAATTTGAACAGCGTCATGAGTCGTAGCTGGGCGTGACGGACAGACGCCAAATGGCACCGCCGGTGTGTGTACACTAATAATTTTAAAGCCGTGGTGCGACGCGATGCTGCATTTCTCGTTCGGTGTGCGACCCCCTTAAAGTGCCATACATATCAAACTTGCGGACCGCACTAACATTAAACTTTCATATTAAGGCGGGGGCCACAAACTATCGTCCTGCGGGCCGCAAATGGCCCGCGGGCCGCGAGTTTGAGACCCCTGGTTTAGGCCCTGCGTGTACAATGAATGTTATTGCATAACTTAACTGCCAGTGATGGATGGCAACCTTAGAAACAAGAAAATGGAAAATAAATCCTCAATAGTCAGCAAACTGTAACACAAAGGGGGGAACTGGAATAAAGCATTTAAAACAGCAACGCAAAATGTAGTTCAAATACAAACGTTTCCATTCAAGGAAAAGTTCACTATTTCTCCCATGTGCCCTATAAATACTGTGTATCTGCTTGTATTAAAGGAAAAACACCTGAAATGACATACATCTACATTTGGGGTTTAAGTAGCTGCCTGTGGGTTTACAGCTGCAAGAAAAGTAATGGCACTGTTTCCAAGTTTTATCCATCCATCCAGATCACATTTATGACAAATTTATGCAGAAAACCACAAAATTAGAAACTAAAAACAAAAAAATTACATTTTGACTCTTTAATGGTTAATTAATTAAATAGGCCTGTTGCACTAATGAGTTTTCACACATTATGAGTGTGAACAAATGTTTCCTTTGAATTTGTACTTCGATCGCCTGTGTTTTGACTACTCTTCCTAATAATGATATTACAGCTTTGTGTGTTGCTGTGTCATCAGTTCCTCATTTTGTGGGAGATAAGTAACTGTAGTTATGAGCTGCTCTTTGGCTTCTTCAGCACCTTCGTGTGAGGCTGACACTGAGAAGGAAGAAGATAATTCTGCTGCAGGTTTGCCACAAACCCTCTGATCATCTTCCTTCTTTCCTTTAATGAACTGTCAGTCACTGTGTGAGAAGGATTCCTAACATGTATGGTTCTCTTTGCTGAAGGTAAAAATCTGTATAATCTGATCTCCACCATGAAGATGCTCGGTGTCTTTGTGCTTTGTGTCTGTGCCATGATGGATCTGACTCCAGCTGCAGGTGAGAACTGCATTAAAAACACCAAGATGGTTTGTATGTATTGGTCTGTATGCAGAGAGAGAAACTAAGTCAATAACTGCTGTGTCCAACTATCCAGATCTTCCAGAAGCAAAGGATGAAAACGATCAAACAGGTCAGTGAGACTAAAATATGAAAAACTCATAAAATCTGAAGGGGATGGAACCAGAAATTCCACTCATATTATTAACGTTGTTCATAATAAAACAAGTATCACTGACTGACAGTGTGTACAGCTGTTGTTTTGGTTTTACTTCACATTACACAGTGAATACTATATATCAATGTAATGAACTGACTATTAAATAGTCTGTATTTGTCCTCAGCAAGTAGCGCCCTGGTGAAGAGGACCGTGTTTCGGTCTCGCTACAGGAACCGTTACTTCTATTACATTCACACACCCCTGACTTGGGCTGAAGCTGAGGTAAAATCACTGAGTTTATTCTTTTTACACTGATTTGAACACTTAGTTAACTGGACTCCTCTTTTGGCCCTGCTTACTGCTATTGCTCCTCTCTGGGCCACTTCACACTGTTATTCTCCACTGCAGAGAAACTGCCAGTCCATGGGTGGAAACCTGGCATCAGTGCATGACACTCATGAGTATCATGGAATTCAGAGGGTGATAATGGCTGCCAGTCATGACTACAAAGAAACATGGATTGGAGGCTCTAATGGTCAAGAGGTATTTTATGAATCATTACTCATTTTATGAGTTGGGTATGTAATAACCATTCCTAATTCTTAATCTATTTGATTTTGTCATCTAGGAAAGGTTTTGGCTCTGGAGTGATGGCACACTTTTCCACTATACAAACTGGTGTCCTGGAAAGCCAGTTTACGGTCAGGGCGAGCAGCACTGTGTGCTGATGAATCACTCAGGTAAATCCAAAACCTCTGAGCCTTATTCAGTGAGTGTTTTAAATGATGAAGGCTAAAAAAAGAGTTGGAAATAAAGCCTGTCTCAATTATAAAATATTTCATGTTCATTTGTTGTTTGCAATGTGCAATATTATATCATTTATAGCAGAATTAAACGTATTTTAACTCGTGGAAATATGTGTGGTGATGATTTAAATACCAATTCCCCTGTTCCTCGAGATAAACTGGTCTCAGTAAACACTTCTATGTAGCACTGACTGGCTGCTGTGCCTTGTACTTACAGCTCAGAAATGCTGGGGTAATCTGCAGTGTCACTATCGTCATCCATCTGTCTGCGCCAAGAAAGTATATTGATACCTGGACTGGAACAGAGGCTTCAAGTACCCGTCAAAGACCACCTGAAACACAGAGATTTGTTACTGCTTATCTTTACACACTCACCTGCATTTGTATTATCAGACTCATTTATAAGATGAAGGTTTTATACCTTGTTTTATTTCTTTTCTATGGCTGTAACGCTACTTAAGAAAGGAAGAGACAAGTAACATAAACAGGAGCTGGACTGTCTCTGAGGTTTTGTGCCTTTAATAAGAGCAGACTGAATCTGTTATGGAAAGAATGCTTTGAGCTCAACTTTATTCTGAACTGTCCTTTCTCCTTTAGAGCAAAAATAAAAATGTCAAGCATTAAATCAATGTGGTCTATGACTCTATGTTACAGCTCCTGTTCTGTCAAAATCCTCTACTATAATACTGAACATAATGACAAATGATTCCAAACCTGTTCAACTGTGAACTGTAACTATGGTGTTAAACAGTTTTCAGGTCAGCATAAATATCACACTGACATGTAAGGCCACAGCCTCCTAGAGTACAGCCATAAAACCACCACATGGCACTGAGGCCAACTTTATAATAAAAGCTGTATTGATGCTGATTTAGCTTCAGCGTGTATGTTGTTGTACCTGCTGTACAGCCTGCAGTACACGTACCTGTCCACACGACGTCACTGTGTTAACTTCATCAGGGGGAAATATCCAACTACAGAGGAAGAGAAACACACAGATGAAGATGTTGAGATCACTGATGTTGAGTAAACTTTTTCTGTTACACAAGCTCATTAAGAGGAAAACTTCCATCACATTTATAAGTTATAAATATTCTAGTTACAAAAATAAGGTAGCATCAATTGAGTGTTGTATGTTATGTATCAAATATGACACCGTAGGCATTTTAGGTAATATTAATACAAATCCTTAACAAATCCCTAAAAGTGAAAGTGAAGTGAAAGTGACTTATATGGCCGAGTATGGTGACCCATACTCAGAATTTGTGCTCTGCATTTAACCCCACACACAGCAGTGAACACACACTCACATTGTGCAAACTCACCCGTGGCAGTGGGCAGCCAATGCTGCAGCGCCCGGGGAGCAGTCGGGGGTCCGGTGCCTTGCTCAAGGGTCTCACCTCAGTCGTGGTATTGAGGGTAACCTTCAAGTTACAAGTCCAACTCCCTAGCCATTAGGCCACGACTGCCCCCACAAACATTATTGTAGGTATAAGGTTTTAATGAATTTCAGAATTCATTAAATGTCATCATTATGGTACATTTACAGAAAATTTGTGGGTCTACACACTGTAGGTCTACAACTTTGTCCGTTATAACTAGTAAGAACAGCAGTTTCCCTGCAGCAGTCAGCAGGTGGAAAAATGAAACATGACAAAGAAAAAATTCAATATTTTCATACTATAGAGCAGGAACTGACATATGCACATTTGCACTAAAACTGTTTTTCTGATCTTTGTTAAAAAAAAAATGTATTTTTTTTCATTTCACAAATTTTGATCTAATTTCTTGTCCTAATTGATTTTGTTTTGTTTTTCTTTTCATTTTTTAATGGGATTAATGTTTTTCTTTGCCTGTGTAAAACACTTTGAAAGTCTGGGTCTGAATTGTATTAACTTGTACGTGTACAAACCCGTCCTTGATATAAGATTTATTTAAAAAAACAGATGTTAAGGCTGCAGTTTTCTCATGTTCTGCAGTAAAGTGACATTAGCTAACATTAGCTAAACTTAGTCAATAACCTTCTGCTAATGTATTACAGACATATAGCCACAAAAACTAAATATTTACTGCTTGGTTTGGGTTGTGCAACTAGTTACCTGCTTACCTGAATTTCTCCCATGGGGGGATGAATAAACTATCTACCTGTGCTAATTAGACAAAACAGAGTTTTTCAAGCTAACTGACTAGAGCTAACTGCTTAGCTACAGGTTAGCTGGGTTAGCTAAATATGCTAGCTGAGCTAACCGCCTTTCAAAAACTAATATTACACTTAACTTTTACACCGTCGAAAAAACATTAAACACAATTAAAAGCTCCCACTAAGCAACACCACTACTAGGACTACTGGTTTTGGATGACCTGGACATGTTACGATGTTTTATCGCACCAAACGTCCGTCACTAATAACTGTTATTCCCGTTAGCAGCCGGTTAGCCGCTGATGCTAATCGTTGTTCGCGCTCAAATAGCCCGCGAACTGCAGATGCTACTCGCTAGCTAACGCTTCCAGCACATAGACACATCCCAAACTCGCATGTACCGTCAGGATGAAATTACAGCGTCACCGCCACATAAAACAGAAGTTTAGCCTGAGGTGACTGGTTCTTGTCGACAAACAAACCCCCTTTATGTAGCTCTCACCTGTGGAAAACACATTTACGAGCCAGTTTGGCCCCGTTGCTGTGACCGCTGCCAAGCCCGGGAGCTAAACCGAGCGTACCCTGCCTACCGCTTATATAGCAGGTCGGCACCGGCTATTTTCAGTATGTTTGCGGGCTAACGGTGAGCTAATCTGGGCCATAGATTCAGGGGATGCGCCTACATGATTCTGGAGGGATGTGACCTTTCTGTGATTTTACTGACCTGATATTAACAGTTGGGAAATAAATTTTACACATTTACTAACTTCATTTATAACTGTTTGGAAATAAAATCTTACTAATTTCACTTATAATATTGGGAAATAAATTCACATATTTACTTCTTTCATTTATTATATCATTAGTCTTATAGACGCTTATACATTGTTACAAAGAGTGTAAGACCAAATTGTGAGGATCAAGGGTTACAAACCTTGCCCCACTGTGTGAAGAAGCAATCACATGTGAAGGAGTCTAACACATACACTCACACTCGCACACACACATACGCTTACCCCACACATATACCCACATGTACACTACAACACACACGCACACACATACACAGGTGCTTACACATATACTCACCCACATAAGTAGTTTAGGAGAATGACTAACTGAAATACTATATTTACATGTGTGTTGTGCAATGCCATAGAAATGCAAGAGAATAAATGTAAACAACTTGATGCTGGGTTAACCATCTAACTTTGTAATTGCTAACATATGTGTTGTTCAGGGAAAGGTCACAGGGAGAGAAAGGTCACAGGAATAGTTTCTACAGTGTGTATGCATGATACTACAGATAAGATCAGCATGCAGAAAGAGAGGCCCCATATGATACACTGTTGCTGAGGGGAGGCAGGGTGAAGTTGCCAGGCTGAGAGAGGCCCTGTATGATACACTGTTACAGAGGGAGAGGCAAGGTGTAGTCAGGGATGAGAGAATCACAAACTTCAAGGATGAGTTACCGAATAAGGGGGGCTTATGAAAAAGGGATACAGAGGTACTAGGTACTGTGTCACAGAATGTTTTGTAGGATGAGGAGCAGCTCTGGACAAGAAGATAAGAAGAGGAGGATGGCAAAGTGCTGAGGGGTTGGGACCAACCCAGGGCACCAACAAGGGAAGGTGAAAGTCTAAACCAAAGCCCTCCCCACCTGTAGTCAACCAATAAGATGTGATTTTGGCAACCTTATAATGTCATGTTTGTCCTTTGTTCATCATCTTTCTTCCTGTGAAGTTGGTTACAGCTAACTGCTTGCAGACTGTGATTTTCTGATCAGGAAGTTGGTCCTTGTACAAGCTTTGGAATTTCAATTAAATACTTTTAAGATCAATTAACCTCTCCTCCACTAATTCAGATAAACGAACACGCTGACATAACCATGGAGGTAAAGTGACATAGTGGGACTGTTTAATGTCTGATTTTCTAAATAAATTAATAAAAATAATCAGGGCAGGTGAACTCAAGAGCAGTTTATTGCTGAAATCCCAAATAATAAACATCAAACAATCAGCTCTGACACAAAAACTTTATCCCTATAAATTCTGTCCTTCTCAGCCACATATTCTTGAAAATATCACGTGTTTCTGACATGGTTTTGTGTCTAACAGGCTAATCAGTGTTTTCTCTTTCATGATAAAACAGCTGGAGTAATATTTACTGACAGTTTTCTGTCTTTGTACCATCAGCTGAAGCCTCTGCAATTTATTTCCCAGCTTATTGCTTTTCTATGGCTGTAACGCTACTGAAGGAAGAGACAAAGCCATAAACAGGAGTTTGCTTGCTCCGTAGTTGCAATAGAGAGTAAATAAATAAGTCAAGCACTGAAAGCATCTTTAAGGATTTAAATTGACTGTGTCTCCTAATAATACCAGTAAAGTAAAATCATTTATATTATGTTGGACACTTTTTAAGTTGACATGCATTTTGCTGAGAGAAGACAAAGTTTTCACTGCCCTCAAGTTCCAAAAGTACATCATGAAAAGCCACAAACAGAATAAACTGACTTCTACTCAAATGGAAGTTTGTAATAAAAAGCTTCCTCAACTCTAGTTGCAGGACTGGAAAAAAGAAACTGCTCTAAATCTCTAAAGGATTACAGGTTACTGACGTTGAAGAAAACTGCTGGACACCCATCTGTCCACAAGGTGGTGCTGCAATTACCAACAGCTCTCCCTCTACACACACACACACACACACACGCATATATATACGGCAGTAACAGTTTCATTGCAGGACTTTTACTTGGAAAAGAAGATTTTTACTTACTTGTCTATCTATCTATCTATCTATCTATCTATCTATCTATCTATCTATCTACATCTGATAGATGTTTGAATGATTTAGCACAGCATTGTCAGTTTATGCATTTATTTTTTACGATTCATTTCAATTCAGTTCAATTCAATTTATTTGTATAGCGCCAAATCACAATAAAAATCATCTCAAGGCACTTTAGAAAAACAAAAAAAACAATAAATCCCTTATGAGCAGCACTTGGTGACAGTGGAGAGGAAAAACTCCCTTTAATGGAAGAAAAAACCTCCAGCAGAACCAGGCTCAGTTTGGGCGGCCATCTGCCTCGACCGGTTGGGGTGAGTGGATAGAATTCCTGATTCCTGACGTCGTATGAAATTTCATAATACAGGAGACATGAAACTCAGAGCAGGTGGTTTCTCCTGTTTATGTTACTTATGTCTCTTCCTTCCTTCAGTAGCGTTACAGCCATAGAAAAGAAACAGATGATATATACTGGATATGATAGAAGATGTCAAATGAGATACAGTAGAATTCAGGTTCTATGAGACTGATGGCACAAAATGTGAGAGTATGCAAAGACAAACACACCTACAACATGTTTCAAAGAGATAAAACACCAAAAACCTTAAAGCCATAATGTGAAGTCATGTACTAATGTGATTTTTATTCAGAGTTTATTAGTTCAGACGTGTCAGCAGAACAGACAGAACAGTGTAGACAGTTGTAGGCAGCAGAGATGCAGCAAAAACATTTTTGAAATGTAATTTTAAACTGTGTCCCTGTTGTGATGCAGATAAATCCACAAGTTTAATGGTAAGTTTCTATAGAAGTGTTGGTCTGTCAGTCCACATATATAGCCCAGACTGAAATATCTCAACAATCACTGGATCAATTGATTTTCTGAGGTTGGTGATTTTCATACAGTCCTAATGGTTTCAGTCCCAATACCTGACATTACAGATAGACTTCAAGTTTAGTGCTAATTAACAAATGTGCTCAATCGTCAATATTACACTAATCGTCAATATTATACCCGCTGAGCACCAGCACGTGTTGGGCCGTATATCGGTCCTCTAATGACAAATATTTTAAAAAGTCACATTGTGTGTTTTGATGAGAAGCAAAAGGCAAGTTGAAACCAAGCTAAAGTCATACGGAGTCTTGAAACTGGAAAATCCCAGAAAGTTTCGATAGTGTAGCACTGATTCATATCAACCACAGATAATGTTTGAAAATGTTAAACTTGTGGCTGTTGTTATATCTTGTGGCACCCACAGCTTAGTTTCATACAGTTCTTGGGCAAAAGAATTACGGTTTTATTCTTTTTTTACTGCTATGAATCAACTAACCTGAGAGACAGGATATACTGAATAATGATCATCCCTAAATACACTTAGTAAAATGAACAGAAACTGCATAGTTCAAAAGTCAGCCCCAGGGCAGCTTTAGTTTGTTGAAAGGAAAAGTTATTCATTATGTTTCCCCCAAGTATTTATCTGGTGATGGTGTTGGTCGAACAACGCCTTAGTCAGTTTCATATATGCATATATGACACCTGTGCGTTTCAAATTTTAACATCCTCTGAAAGAAAACATTTGCTCCCTGCCTTTTATTTGTGATTATGAGCCAAGAAAGAAGAGTCAGACTGCAGAATAAAGTTGAGCTCAAAGCATTCTTTCCATAACACATTCAGTCTGCTCTTATTAAAGGCACAAAACCTCAGAGACAGTCCAGCTCCTGTTTAAGTAGCCCCCAAACAGAGTTCGAGTTTACTGTCTGATGGATTGTCAAGTGTCCAAGTTGGCAAGACCTGTCAGGGATGTGGACTCTGAAGAGTTGTTGCATACAGAGTTGTTCTGTCAGACTAACAGACTAGGAGTGGTGTCTATACAATGAGGTTTTGAGTTTTACCACCTTTGTTTCTACTCAAAGTAGAAAACAGCAAAGTTCAGCTGCAGCTCAGGTAGGACACATTATAGCACAGAGAGTCAGCATCTTCATGGTGGTAAATACTGGAAAAAGGCCAATACACTTAGTAAAAGTGGGGAGGAGCTGAGGCTATGTACAGTTCTAACACAGGGACACAAATGAAAACATGAAAAAAGTCCAAATATTACAAAATCAGCTCCAGGACAGTTTTCTGTTTTATATGTTGATAAGGATCAGTCATTGTCTGGTCTTACTGGTATTTATCTTGTGATAGTACAAAGTTACAAAGTGCCTTAATCAGCTGGCACCTGTTCGATACAAGCAAAGTAAAAGTGTTATGTACTCTGACAGAAAATATTTGCTTGATGCCAGGGGCGGTTCTAGACCCTTTTCCGAGGGGCTTTAGCCCCTGCTGTCATTTCAGCCCCCCTAAAAAGATCAACTATCACACTATGAAATTTTATTGAAAGTAGTTTTTTTTCATTTTTAAAATAAAAATGAAAATAACAGAAATGCAGGACATGTCGATGAAACAAAAATCTGGGTTTTTTAAAAATTATTTATTTATTTACTTTCTTCTCTTTTCTATTCTGCGCATGCGTGATAGTACTTCCTTAGAAGTGCAATGGCTTGTGCTCTGTTTCAGCTGGTGGTGGGAGACGATGAAACATCTTGCGAGGTGTAAGTTGTTAGAGAAGGTAGGTAGTGTTATCAGCAACAATAGTGAGGGCTAAGCCCTAAAACTGCAAAGCCTGTGACTAAAACAGTGAAGACACGGACTGAGGTGGCAGAGTCAGAACTGTAGGCCTGCTGTGACTGTACAGACTGGAGGGTATTCAGGGCTGCAGTTCACAGTAAAACTCAATCAGTTTTGTTGTGCTGAGGAGGAGGCTTGTGGGAGTCACTGTACTGGAGTCTTGTGTGTCCAACATACTTGACCAATTAAGACTATACTGATTCTGATAGTTACACGTCAAATGTGGATGATGCTGGATTTGTATCTGACAGTAATTTGTTTATGTGGGGCGTCATTGTCAGAGTATACAACCATCTCTTTATCTTCTGGAATTAAATACTGTGGAACATAATTTTACAATAGCCACAGTTTTTATGATTGTGGATGTTCAGTATTTTTAATGTTCTTATAGCTGGAACATTCTGACATTTGGTCAAAGAAATCCCCTTAAAATGTGATAAACAACACAGACCAACTGTTTTCAATGCTGAGAGACTTTTATTTTGGCATGAGACCAGAAAGAAGAGTCAGACTGCTTTTCAGAGGGACTTCATTCCTCTGGATCAGACCTGGGCTCAGAACAGGTTCTTGACACAGACAGATGGGAGACCTGCGTTACATTGCAGATCATCCCAGAGCTTCTGACCTGTAGTTACCAAAAACAGTCAGTCAGTACAAGACTAGACACTATCTAATCACATCACTGTATCGACAGCCAGAGTGTTAATTGATTTACACTAATAGGAAATTTAACTTACCTGCAAAATTCATTTGTATGCAGTTCTGAGCACCACCTTGGTTGTTTGGCTCTCCAGGAGTCCAGTTTGTGTATTTGAAGTTGTCTCCATTAATCCAGAACCAGGAACCCTCCTGGGAAACAGAACAGAATGCAGTGATGTTTGAGACAAAATGCTCTAAAGAATAAATACACCCTAAGTCAATAGAGAACGCGTCTATCAGACCATGTGTGTTGGTGAAGAGTTTACCTGTTGTGCATCAGAGCCTCCAATCCAGGCTGCTCCAGTCCCTTTGCTATCAGAAATCACCTTCTGAATGACCCCATACTCCTCAGCACCACGCACAGATGCAAGGTTTGCACCCAGTGTCTGGCAGTTTTTCTACAGTGCAGATAAAGAGACAGTGGAGTCAGTAAAGAAGTTAAATAAGCTGAGTAGTAGGAAAACACCAAGGCAGGAATAGATGCCAGTGTTAAAGTGAACACAGACCAAATAAACAGTGTAGAATCATTGTGGACTGAATCCACATCACTCTGATTACCTGAGCATCAGCCCAGGCCATGGCTCTGGGAACATAGGTGAAGCACCGACCACAGTACTCAGTCCATCCAGAGGGACAAGCTGGTTTGACTGGACACTGGCCTGAAGACAAAGAAAGAAAAATAATAAATGTTGAGTGTCTGATACAGCTGAACCACTTTACTGTCTCTTGAAGAGACCTAAGAATTAACTTTGTTTACTTCCCCAGGGTTTTAGAGTTGTTTGTTCTTCAGCTAAATATTTTTTTCTATTATAGTTCTAACTATAGTAGCACGTAAGTCTAAAACCTTTACACAGCACTGTAGATTTAGAAAATACAGACATGCATGACATGTAAAGACAGGATGCAGAATATGCTGTAATACTCACCCTGAGCTGTGGTCAGAGCCAACAGGGCACAAAGAAGAGCAGCCAGAATCAGAGTCTTCATGGTGCAGATGAAGCAGATGTTTAACTTGACCTGTAAAGACAGACAGTCTGAAGACAGAGGATGATCAGCCAGTGCTGTACCTGCTATTTATGCAGTGACAGTGTTGACACAGCATACATCATCCTCTTCAGACATACCCTAAATTAACATTAATGTCACATTTTTACTGATGACACTGAGAGCCGCCCTGTGCAAACACACAGACTAAAGTATGATTTGCTAAAATAATCATCAGAAAAACTAAACGACAGTAATGTGACAAATACGGTTATTTCACTGTTTAACGCCACGTCAACCACTTTGAACAACCATATACGTTCTTCACAAGACGGAGCCCCAGTATTTCTACAATTCTATAATTTGACAACCACCATTAATATTTTCATAACAAACAAAGAGGACAATAAATATATTTTCCTTTTCTTATATATACATTGACATAAATTAAATGATTGGTAAACTCTATTTAACCCCCCTGACATTTATACTGTCCATGATCAGTATTCGGGTCTTCCAGAGACCAGTTCAGTATACTGCTCTACCTGGAGGAATTAGTTTTAGTATCCCATGTGGTGTGAGAATACCTTGGGATCTTGCAAGAGTAGCTGGAGTGTTAACTGTTGTTCTCAAATACAAGGTCATTTTGTATTGAGTGGGACATGTACCATGTGGCCCTGTGATGGACTGGTGACCTGTCCAGGGTGTACCCCTGCCTTTCACCCAAAGAGAGCTGGGATAGGCTCCAGCAGATCCCTGGGACCCTGGTTAGGAATAAGGGGGTATAGATGATGGATGGATGTACCATCTGAAACACAACTGGTTATCAGGATGACAAAGATCAGTGAGATGGAGAGTTGGACACATGTTGTTTCCAAGTCAAACCATGGTGTCAGTCCCAATACCTGACATTCCAAACAGACTTCAAGTTTAGTGCTAATTAACAAATGTGCTCAATCGTCAATATTACACTAATCGTCAATATTATACCCGCTGAGCACCAGCACGTGTTGGGCCGTATATCGGTCCTCTAATGACAAATATTTTAAAAAGTCACATTGTGTGTTTTGATGAGAAGCAAAAGGCAAGTTGAAACCAAGCTAAAGTCATACGGAGTCTTGAAACTGGAAAATCCCAGAAAGTTTCGATAGTGTAGCACTGATTCATATCAACCACAGATAATGTTTGAAAATGTTAAACTTGTGGCTGTTGTTATATCTTGTGGCACCCACAGCTTAGTTTCATACAGTTCTTGGGCAAAAGAATTACGGTTTTATTCTTTTTTTACTCTTATGAATCAACTAACCTGAGAGACAGGATATACTGAATAATGATCATCACTAAATACACTTAGTAAAATGAACAGAAACTGCATAGTTCAAAAGTCAGCCCCAGGGCAGCTTTAGTTTGTTGAAAGGAAAAGTTATTCATTATGTTTCCCTCAAGTATTTATCTGGTGATGGTGTTGGTCGAACAACGTCTTAGTCAGTTTCATATATGCATATATGACACCTGTGCGTTTCAAATTTTAACATCCTCTGAAAGAAAACATTTGCTCCTTGCCTTTTATTTTAATTATGAGCCAAGAAAGAAGAGTCAGACTGCAGAATAAAGTTGAGCTCAAAGCATTCTTTCCATAACACATTCAGTCTGCTCTTATTAAAGGCACAAAACCTCAGAGACAGTCCAGCTCCTGTTTAAGTAGCCCCCAAACAGAGTTCGAGTTTACTGTCTGATGGATTGTCAAGTGTCCAAGTTGGCAAGACCTGTCAGGGATGTGGACTCTGAAGAGTTGTTGCATACAGAGTTGTTCTGTCAGACTAACAGACTAGGAGTGGTGTCTATACTATGAGGTTTTGAGTTTTACCACCTTTGTTTCTTCTCAAAGTAGAAAACAGCAAAGTTCAGCTGCAGCTCAGGTAGGACACATTATAGCACAGAGAGTCAGCATCTTCATGGTGGTAAATACTGGAAAAAGGCCAATACACTTAGTAAAAGTGGGGAGGAGCTGAGGCTATGTACAGTTCTAACACAGGGACACAAATGAAAACATGAAAAAAGTCCAAATATTACAAAGTCAGCTCCAGGACAGTTTTACGTTTTAACATCAATACTAAACGGCTTCACCCAAAGCGTCAAGAAGAGTACAAACAGGGACAGATGGACAAGATGAAGCTTCAGGCCTGCGGTCTCAGAGATCATCAGCACACAGGCATAAAAATCAAGTACTTTAAGAAGAAACTGGAATTTAAGTTGAGCAATGTTTTCTAGATAATAGGAACCTATCATGTATGAGAGGCTCCAGTGGGATTTGACATCAGCTCATTTTGTCAACTAGTCAAAGTCCATTAATAACAATAGGGCTACAGATTCAATCACATAGAAATTTACAGTCACTGAGCTCCAGATACTCTGGTGTTATTCTGACTATGTTCCTGACAAATGAACTGAGGAGCTAAATGAACTCAGGAAGGTTTTACTGCTCAACTGAAAATATTTTCCAAGACTCTAAAGTCTCCATGTGGCTTCAGTCCAAACTGGATCCAAACAAACTTTAGGTCTTGTCTCAGTGAACACAATTTTTCCGCCTTAAGACACAATTAAATGTAATTTTTTGCAAATTGGTGTTTATACTGATTGTAGGGGCTCAAAGAGCAGGATCTGTGAAACCTTTAGTCTAATTCAGGGCGTTTCTGAAGAAGAAGATGTATGCTGAGCAAACAGCCTCACTACATAAATACCAGAGACTCCAACTCCCTGATCATCTGGTGTCTTGTCTTTGACAGGCTGTCAGTCTTTACAGGTCTGTTCCCTACAGAGATATCAGCCTCATCTTTAACATCTGCATCATCTTCACCATGAAGACTCTGATTCTGGCTGCTCTTCTTTGTGCCCTGTTGGCTCTGGACACAGCTCAGGGTGAGTATTACTACACTATATATTGTGTATATATATATGTTTATGGAATAGATATCCAGATGTTATAAATGTATATATTCTGTGGATCAAACCAAATGACTTCTGCGTTAAGTTTCCTAGAGCCCAACACAGATATGAAATGGATCAATATAATGTCTTTCCACCTGTTGTGTCTCTGGAAATGATGCTGACAGGATGTTCTACACAGAGCTGCACTGCCCAAATTCCAACCCAGTCTATTAGAGTTTGTGTTATTGGACTTTGACCACTTTGTTCATCAGAGTTAGATACAACATCCTGCACATTTCCTTCTCTCTGACTTACTTTAAGGCAAACTAAGGGCTTTGTACTTCTTCATACATTAAGACACATCAGAAATAAAACCTGATTATTTCCTTTATGGTCATTTCTGTTTTTTCTCACCTTCATCCAAAGATGCAGCTGTGGACCAAAGGAAACTGTTTAATAATTATGGACATAATGAGTTTTAATGTGTCAGAGGACGAGATGTGACAAAATATAAGTAAATAAACAGGGAAGAGGTTCAAATTCATAAGAAACTTAATGTTGTGCATTTAATTTGTCTTTAGGACAGTCTTGTCCCTCTAGCTGGACACTGAATAAAGGTCGCTGCTTCAAGTATGTTGGCAAAGCCATGTCCTGGGTTGATGCTGAGGTAATCACAGTGATGTGGATTCAGTCCACAATGATTCTACACTGTTTATTTGGTCTGTGTTCACTTTAACACTGGCATCTATTCCTGCCTTGGTGTTTTCCTACTACTCAGCTCATTTTGCTTCTTTACTGACTCCACTGTCTGTTTATCTGCACTGTAGAGAAACTGCCAGTTCATGGGTGGTCACCTTGCATCTGTGCGAGGTGACATTGAGTATGGAGTGATTCAGAAGGTGATTGGTGATGGTAAAGCAGCCTGGATTGGAGGGTTTGATGCACAAAAGGTAAACTATTCACCAATTCACACAGCCTGACAGAAAACTACTTTGCTGATATAGGCTTTGCCATAATGTTATATTGTCAGTGTTACAACGAATAGGTAACACTGGTTTTATTATTTCTTCATGAAACACAAAAACACATAACTACATTTAATTTTTTTCTGTTTTCCAGAAGGGTGTCTGGTTCTGGACTGATGGAACACCTTTCACATACACTAACTGGGCTTCTGGAGAACCAAACAACGTTTTGGGTCTTCAGCACTGCCTACAAATGAATTATGGAGGTAAATCAACAAAATTTCATAGTAAAAAATAAATCCTAATCTGACCATGGCCTCTTTACATTGTTTCAGATCTTGGTTTTTTGGCACTGACTCACATGTTGTTGGTACTTACAGCTCAGAAGCGCTGGGATGATCAGAACTGTATAACCTTTCTACCATCTGTCTGTGTCAAGAAGCTGTGATGATCCCAGGTCTGATCCAGAGGCATGAAATCCCTGTGAAAAGCACAAACACTGGTGGAGGTGTGTTTGTCTTTGCATACTCTCACATTTCGTGCCATCAGTCTCATAGAACCTGAATTCTACTGTATCTCATTTGACATCTTCTATCATATCCAGTATATATCATCTGTTTCTTTTCTATGGCTGTAACGCTACTGAAGGAAGGAAGAGACAAGTAACATAAACAGGAGCTGGACTGTCTCTGAGGTTTTGTGCCTTTAATAAGAGCAGACTGAATGTGTTATGGAAAGAATGCTTTGAGCTCCACTTTAATCTGCAGTCTGACTCTTCTTTCTTGGCTCATGCCAAAATAAAAGTCTATCAGCATTGAAACCAGTTGGTCTGTGTTTTATGGCTCCTGTATTATGAAATTTCAAATCGCACCAGGCATAGCAAATAAATAAATTAATAAATAAATGAAGCTTTCCAACATTATTTTTGAAGGACTTACTGGAAATTCCTGCCCCACAATATGAACTATAATTATAGACATTACTTATATAAGACTTATATTTTTATTAACTGTAGTGTTGCACATAAAATTTATCCATCCATCTATACCTGTTTATTCCTAAATAGGTCAACTTTTTCAGAATAGTTGTGGTTCTGGGTGGCAGGACTCAAATGATGTGCAGTATTTCAGGGGGGGTCAGGCTCACAAATTAGCATGAACTGAATATATTATGGACAGAAATATGAAAAACATGTGACTGTTATTTAAGATACAAGAGGAGACAACTAAAGTGTCCAAACCTCATTCTGTCTCAGAACTACAGCTCATTACTGTGACACAAGCATTTTACTTACTGTCATACATTCCTCTGTGCATCCACCTGGGGGCGCTGTTCTCTACTATTCCTGAGGAGATCTGCTGTTTAATGTGATGGCTGATCAGACACACACTTTTCTAAATACACTGATGGATGCACATGGATCAGTGTCAGGAGACCATCAGTCCTAATGTGTTCAAACTGTAACTAGTAGTTAGACTTTGAGCAGCATTTACCTTCACTTGTCAGATCAGTCTCCTTTCTGTTAATCTGAGACTTAAACCTGGAGATGACAGTTTCATGATACTTCACACTGCTCTGAGATTCTGTTGCTGTGTCCTCTAATGAAATTATTACACAACAACTAATAAACCGTTTTCACTGACCTATGATCCCTCACAAAAACATTTTCTTGAAACCTGATCCGTGATACCAGGTACAGAAGATCAGGGTTTGGGGGGGTTCAAATCCTGACAAGGGTGCCACCAGTGTGGGCCCTTAGGCAAGGTCCTTATCTCTACTAGCCTACCCCATTACAAAAATGAGCACAAAAGTCATACCGGCTCAGACGTTGCCCGGGTCAACAAGGTCTGCGTCAGGTGCTGGGGAACCAGGGCAGTCTGATATGAAGTGGGCTACTGGAACACGACACTCATGGACTAGGGAATAGAGAACTGTTGTAACACTACTACCTAAGTAATCCCAGGGAAAGGGGTTATATGAAGAGGATGTGAGACATGGAAACTTGGATACCCAGGAATGAAGAACTGATCAGCACCAGGAACTGATCCACACCTACTGTCTAAATATGATAATTCCACTCCATGAGTGCCTGTGTCACGATTCGGGGTTATTAATTACTTTAGGACCAATAATTGCACCCACTCTGGTACTCAAGGTTAAAAAATAAAGACTTCATTTAACCAAGAACTTGAAAACAGAAACAAGAAAGCTGAAAACCTGGGGACATGAGGATGTGAACAGAAAGGACAAGACCACATGAAGGGGACAGGACATGGGACACACACAAACACACTGGGGTCACACAGGCCTTCAAGGACTCGGGGACAAGACGGGTTCAAACACACCAGACTACAAGGGAACATGAAACATGAACGAGGGGAACGAAGCATGAAGGTCGGGGTCATAAACTCTCTCGGGGACTCACCAGACCAAAGTGAAACATGAACATGGAAGGGGAACGAAACATGAGGGTCTGGGTCACACACACTAGGGGGACTCACAGACCACAGGAAGACATGAACGTGAAACTGGGGAACAAGTCAGGAGCATGAACACAAACTCAAGGGATACAGGGCATGAAAAGTCTGGGTCACACACACTCAGGGAGACGCACCAGACTTACAGGAGGACAAGGCATGAGGGTCTGGGTCACACGCACAGTAGGGGACTCACCAGACCACAGGGGAACATGAACAAAGGGGATGAGGTAAACATGAGCACTAGGGAGACAAGGCATGAACAAAGGCGACTAAAACATGAACACAAAGGAGCTAGACAAGAACACAAGACATGGTGAAAAACCTGAAGACACATACAAAAGAGAGGCAGACAACTTAACTTAAACACGGCGATCCATTAACGGATAACAAGAAGGAGAAATCAGGGACATGTAAAAAAGGCAAAAACAAACTTGGAGTCTCTTGGCATGAAAAACAGTCTTCAAAAGATTTAGGCAGTGCTGGGCAGTGATGGGCAGGAAAGTAATCAGAAGACCTGGCAATCGGACAGTGGCTGAACAAAGGAACATAAAGGGGAGAAACAAAAACGAGACACAGGTGAAACAGATAACTAATTAGGTCAACGTAGAGAGAAACAAAATGAAACAAAACCAGTTCCGGTCATGATCCACCAAAATAAAACTCTCATAGGAAGTCTAAAGTGCGGCTCATGACAGCCTGGCAGATCAAATGAATCAGCTGCAAATTCAGTCACCCTGAATGGATGACTGAAGGAAGGACAGTCTTGATCCTGAACGACCCCCAAAAGGGAGCAGTCCCATCCAACTACCATCCAATGACCTGTCTCTGCACAACATGGAAGCTCCTGTCAGGCATCATAGCGGCTAATACCAGTAAGCACATGGCTGAATACCTGAGCAGGGCCCAGAAAGGAATGGGGAAGAACACCAGGGGAGCAGAACATCAACTACTGGTAGATAAAGCAGTCACTGGAGACTAGACTGACCAACCTGTGCACTGCCTGGATTGATTACAAGAAAGACATCGAAGACATCGACTCACTGATCCACACCACCAGGGTCTACAGCAATGACACTGGAATGTCATTTGGACTGGATAAGTGTGGTCGGATGATAACAGAGAGAGAAAGGGTTGTTAGGACTGAAGGAACTGAATTGCCAAAAGGCAGCAGAGCAGATGTTGAGGGAAGCTACAAGAACCTTGGAATCCCAAAGGCAAATGGGAATCAAGAAGAAGCTGCAAGTAAAGCAGCTACAGAGAGTAAAGCAAGTCCTAAGAAGTCAGCTAAATGGGAAGAACAAGGTCCAAGCCATCAGCACCTACGTCCTGCCGGGCATCGGATACCCCGCTGGTATAATAAGATGGCCAAATGAGGAGATAGAGGCTGCTGATGTCAAGACAAGGAAGCTCCTCACAATGCATCGAGAGTTTCACCCCAAATCCAGCATCTTGAGACTGTACACTAAGAGGACAGAAGGAGGCTGAGGACTGGTGAGCATTATAGCCACCATCTGAGAAGAACCACCAAAGATCCATAAGTACATCAGGAAGATGGCCCAGAGAGTTGGAGTATTTAGTGAATATCTCAGACAACAAAAGCCCGAAGCAGAGGTCTTACTGGAATAATACTCATTTGAGAGCCATCCAAACTGGAAAACACAAAAACCAGTTCTACTTGTCATTGTGTACCGTCCACCTGTTCCTTACTCAGAGTTTTTAACTGAATTCCCTGACTTCCTGTCTGATTTAGTGCTTAGTTCAGATAAAGTCATTATAGAGGGAGATTTTAACATTCATGTAGATGTTGAAAATAACAGCCTCAGCATTGCATTTAAATGTTAATAAACCCACCCACTGTTTCAATCACACCCTTGATCTTGTTCTGACCTATGGCATCGAAATTGAACATCTAATAGTTTTTCCCCCAAATCCTGTTTTGTCAGATCATTCTTTAATAACTTTTGAATTTAAAATGATGGATCATGCAGCGTTTGGAAGAAAATTCCACTGCAGCAGATGTTTATCCGACAACTCTGTTAATAAATTTAAGAAAATGATTCTATCTTTATTTCCATATATGCCAAGTATAAACATAGTGGAGGGCAGCTGCTTCAATCCCACTCCCTACCAAATTGATCATATTGTTGACAGCGCTGTAACCTCACTGCGTGAAACGCTTGATTCTGTGGCCCCTCTGAAAAAGAAGTTAGTGAATCAGAGAAGACTAGCCCCATGGTATAATTTACATATTCGTACCTTAAAGCAGGCATCACGAAGGCTGGAAAGGAAGTGGCATTCCACAAACTTAGATTAAATTTTTCTAGCCTGGAAAAAAAGGCTACTAACATATAAAAAAGCTCTCCGTAAAGCCAGAACTGCATACTATTCATCACTAATAGAGGAAAATAAGAACAATCCCAGGTTTCTTTTCAGCACTGTAGCCAGGCTGACAAAAAGTCACAGCTCTGTTGAGCCCAGTGTTCCCTTAGCTCTCAGCAGTGATGAATTTATGAGTTTCTTTACAAATAAAATCACAACTATTAGAGATAAAATTCAGCAGATGCTTCCTATACCTGCAATAAATGAATCTTCTACTACAGTAGCTCTTGAATCATCTGTAGGACCTCAGTTATGTTTAGACTGCTTCCCTTCCATAGATCTCTCTGAATCTACATCAGTAGTTGCTTCATCGAAATCATCAACGTGTCTCTTAGACCCCATCCCGACTAGACTGCTTAAAGACACCCTGCCATTAATGAACTCATCTTTATTAGACTTGGTAAATTTATCTCTAGTATCAGGCTACGTACCACAGGCATTTAAGCCTGCAGTAATCAAACCTTTGATCAAAAAGCCTAGTCTTGATCCAGGAGTCTTGGCTAATTATAGACCAATATCCAACCAGCCATTTATTTCTAAAATCCTAGAAACAGCTGTTGCTAAGCAGATATCAGACCACTTACACAGGAATGAACTATTTGAATATTTTCAATCAGGATTTAGAGCACATCATAGTACAGAAACAGCACTGTTGAAAGTTACCAACGATCTTCTCTTAGCCTCAGATAATGGACTTGTTTCGATACTTGTCCTCCTAGACCTTAGTGCAGCATTCGACACCATTGACCACAACATCTTATTACAGAGACTGGAGCATGTGATTGGCATCAGAGGAACAGCGTTAAAATGGCTCCAATCCTATTTATCGGACAGATTCCCATATGTTCATGTCCATGATGAACCTTCCACACGAACAAAAGTTAGTTATGGTGTTGGGGTCATGAGGTCAAAAGTACAATAGTTGTCATTGTGTAACATGATTTGAAGACAATACCATGTTTGTGTAAGATGTTTTAGCAGGTGTCTATCTTACCAAATAAACCACATAACCTTTTGACCTGTGTAAAAGATGAGCTGAAACTTCTAACTGCACCCACACATCATGTGCTTGCAACTATGGGAAAGGGAAACAGTAAACCCCAATTAACGGGGGATCCTAAATTTATGAATACCTATTCCCCCGGATCGGCTGATGGAAACCTGCGCATGCGATAAATTGGTAACTGGTAATTAAAAGCAGAAGCGGCTATAACAGGACCTAAGAAAACTGATAAATTTAAATTACAAATTATAGAAGCTGTTAAATGGCAGGAACAGGCAGAAAGGAGACGGCTTTGTGGAATGCAGGCAAAAAGAGAAAAAGATAAGGAGAAAGGTGATAAAAAAGTCCCTCATAGCAGTTCTCCAAGAGGATCCAACTGATTTTGTAGGGCGTCCACAAGCACTAATTCAACAGGAGGAACGCAGAGAACAGCAGAGACGTCTGCTTGCACAAGCCGCAGCAGCGGACAGGTCCCACTATCCCACTTGGGGGGGGGGGGGGGGGAGCTGACCCTGCTGACCCCGCCCCGCCCCCCCCCCCCCCCCCCCCCCCCCCCCCAGTGGGATAGTGGGACCTGTCCTACCTAGCCCCAGTCACACTAGAACGGGAAATCCGTACAGTCCCCTGGTTAATGAGGTTCAACAATTGGCAGCAGCTATGTCTGACACGAACCCATTTAAAAACCCCCAGGGTGATGGGTCATGGCTTGGGCCCCGTCCTGACCCGCCTCCCTGGCCACCGCTGGAAGATCCTATGAGCATCTTCCCAGCAATTGAAGTGCCCAACCCTCATTTTGGGGTGAGGGGGGATAACAGACCTCTCCTCCTGGTGAGGAGACCCTGGTCCTGTAAAGAACTAGAAGATGCAGTTAAGGGGCTGGGAGATCCACTCTCTAACGTCCGTCAATGGAGTAACAACCTACAGTAACTCAGACAGACATATAATTAAGATGGGCAGGAAATAGATTCAGTATGTAGAAAAGCTTTAGGACACAGGTATGGGGGAGTTAGAGGGGGATATACTGGACGGAACCCAGCCAGAGTCGTTTTGCCCTCAGACGACCCCGCGCTGGAAGCTCAGGTTACAGCATTAATAGAGAGGATTAGAGATGCTTTTGTCAAACCCCCTGATTGCCAAACCATTGCTCAGTGTAAACAGAAAGATGATGAGGATGTACAGGAATACAGAGGTAGGTTAGAGGAAGTGTTTAAAGCAAACAGTGGATTGGAACCTGAGGAGGCCCCTGGTTCAGCCTATCACCAGCAGTTAAAGCAGGCCGTGCTGAGTGGTTTCTGCCCTTCCATTACGCATCACATACGATAACTTAACATTAACACTCCCACAGATGGAGTCACTCAGATAATGAATTATGCCCAGCATGCACAAGACATGCAAAAAACATAAATCAGAACAGCAATCTAAGGCTGCTGTGTTTGCACTCCTGGATGTGATGAGCAGTGGCGGAGCCCGGGGGGGCCCCCAGCAGTACAGCAGAGCAGGATTCAGAGGAAGAGGCAGGGGCAGAGGAGGCCCAGATAGGCAAGATAGCAGGTACAGAGATGAAGGAGAAAAAGATGACACATGCTACAACTGTGGTCGACCAGGACATTTTGCACGAGAGTGTGATCGACCACGACAGAGACAGAATAGGAAGAGGCATAGACGGCCAGATGAGTACAACCGACCTGAACCCCATAACCTTAATGCATGACTAGACCCCTCAAACACTGAAGAATTGGATCTTAGTGAAATTGTGGAGACTTATTATAATGCAGAAGGGAATAAAGTGATGCCCATTAGGATGCTAAAAATTAATGGAGTAAAAATAAAATTTTTGTGTGATACAGGAGCAGACAGAACAGTATTGAGGGACAGAATTCCTGGAGTGACAAGAGGGGATAAACATATCTTTGTGAAATCAGCAAATTGACAGGTCACTCCTTGCAGTTTCTCTCGAAGTTTTGTGGTTGAGGATGAAGCATCTGGTTTCCGGGAGAAGGCAATGGCAGTTTTGTGCCCAAGCTGTCCAGTTAATCTACTGGGCAGAGATCTGCTGAGCAAACTAAAAATATCCATGGTGCCCACTACCAATGGAATGGCAGCAATAGGTCCAGGGGAAGAAATCCCCTCCTATGTAGTGCTAAAACAAGGGGCACCTCACTACTGGTGGTCTCTAGACCTGCCCACGCCTGACCCTGGACGGACAGGAGAGGAGCTCCTGTGTCTATTGCCTGATCCTCAACCACCTCACATGGAAAGCCTCACTCCTAAGCAGATGCATGTCACTCTTCACTATAAACACACTCCAGGCCCTGACTTAGACTATGCACAGAAATTTGAAAAACTAGGGCCACAAAGAATAACTCTTAAAACTCTTTACACTGACAGAAAAGGAAAAGCAGTCTGTTCTGTAGGCCTCACCCAGGAAGCTAAACGTTTTGTAAAAGGGTGGACACCTAATCCTCATCTGTCAGTGTCTAAGACTAATGACATGTACTGGGAGGAGCTGAAACAGTTTTTAAATGAAGCAGAAAACATTTATGATTGGCACGAGGATGAGGGGGGCTGGTTCAGTAACAGTGTGGGAAACTGCTTTTACAAAAACCTAAATTGGGTTGTAACTGCCACTCCCCGTGCCCACATGGGGGAAAATGACCGAGAATGAGTGTTGCTACTGGAGGACCTAGATCCGTGCTTGACTGAAGTGCCCAGCAGTTTCTGGTCCCGAGGCAAGACTGATGTAGGCTAAATGACCACTGCCTCAGAAGTTATGATAATACCCAAATCAAACTACAGGCCCAGAATAAAACAATACCCATTGAAGCCTGATGCTTTGGCGGGAATTAGGCCCGTAGTTCAGGAAATGTTAGATGTAGGAATTCTAGTAAGGGCCCCACAGGCCCAGTGCAACACTCCCATATTTCCAGTCAAGAAAGCCGATGGCAAAAGCTGGAGAATGATTCAAGACCTGAGAGAGGTCAATAAGGCAGTTGATAGCAGAGCACCCTGTGTCCCAGACCCCCATAACCTGATGAATCAGTTGAAACCCGAAATGAAGTGGTTCACAGTAGTAGACCTTAGCAATGCTTTCTTTTCTATACCAGTACATCCAGACTCACAGGGATGGTTTGGTTTCACCTTTGAGGGTTACCCCAAGGCTATGTAGACAGCCCCACCATATTTGCTTCTGAATTAGAAAATTGCTTGTCTACATTCCACATGCCTACACACAGCCAAGTTTTGACTTATGTTGATGACATCTTAATCGCATCAGACACCCAGCAACACAACAAAGACACTGCAATAGCGCTGTTCAAACACTTAGAAAGAACAGGCAACAAAGCATCCCCAGAAAAACTGCAGTGGTCTACCTCTGAAGTTGTATTCCTGGATCATAAACTAACACCAGAAGGCAGAGCCCTGACTGAATCCAGGAAAACAGCTGTTCAGCAAGCCTGTCAGCCTATCACTAAGCAACAGATGATGCAATTCTTAGGGCTGTGTAACTATTGTCGACAGTGGATTCCAAACTATGCTCAGGTGACACAACCCCTGTTAGATTTAGTTTATGAGACCCAATGGCCATGAAGCAGGAAATAAATTGGACTCCTGAAGGCGAGCAGGCTTTCAGTGAGTTAAAAGGAAAACTAGTGACCACACCAGTTTTAGGCCTACCAGATTATAGTAAACCTTTTGTCCAGACAGTAGACTGCAAAGGGAAGTTTATGACCTCAGTGTTGACTCAGCTATCAGGAAGCAAACAGAAACCAGTAGCCTATTACTCTAAGAAGTTAGATCCTGTGGCTTGTGCCCTGCCTGCCTGTGTCAGAGCTGTGTGCTCAGCTGCAATGGCAGTACAGGCCTCAGCAGAAGTGGTACTTTTTCACCCACTTACACTGCTAGTCCCACACTCAGTTGACTTGCTCCTGACAGAGACCAAGATGTCATTTTTGTCACCAGCCAGACATCTGTCTGTCATGGCTCTCTTAATGTCTCAGCCACATTTGACCATAAAAAGATGTTCTACACTTAATCCCTCTACTTTGCTGCCCACAGCTGAGGAAGGCACACCACATTGTTGCATTACAAACACTGAAGAGACGTGCAAACCTCGTAGTGATTTGAAAGATGTTGCCTTAGCTGAGGGGGAAGTGTGGTTTGTAGATGGCTCCTGCTTTAAAAATGAGAAAGGAGAAAATATGTGTGAGTTCGCTGTAGTGTCACAACAGGACGTTTGTGCAGCAGGTCAACTCCCTTCACATTTCTCAGCACAGGCTGCAGAGATAATTGCTCAAACTCAAGCATGCAGACTAGCAGAGGGAAAAAGTGTTACAGTGTACACAGATAGCCAATATGCTTTTTTCAACACTTCATTTCTCTGCACAATGGGCTCGCAGAGGAATGAAGACAGCTGGAGGACAATCAGTTAAACATGCCTCCCTCCTAGTTATTGCAAGCTGTTATGTTACCAAAGCAGATTGCTGTCTGCAAATGCATTACACACACTAAAGGCATAGATCCGCTTCCTCTCCTCCCACCTCATGTATATTTCACCATTGAATGTCACTAACCTTGTGCTCTCTCTCTCTCTCCCCTAGTTTGTGCTCTCTCCCTCTTTCTCTGTTCTCTCTCTCTGTACCTTCTGCAGGTGTCCCTGGTCCTGGAGCTGTATACTGCTGATGTGCAGTTACTATCCCCACCAACCTGCAGTGTCTATTTCTTGTTTATTGTTGTTGTTCTTTTCTCTCTGCTCTATCCACTTACCCCAACTGGTCGAGGCAGATGGCCGCCCAAACTGAGCCCGGTTCTGCTGGACGTTTTTTCTTCCGTTAAAGGGAGTTTTCCTCCCCACTGTCGACACGTACTTGCTCATAAGGGAATTGTTAGATTTTTAGTTTTAGTTTTTCTAAAGTGCCTTGAGATGATTTGTATTGTGATTTGGCGCTATACAAATAAAATTGAATTGAATTGAATTGAATTGAAATTCCTGATTTTATCATAAGGATATTTGATTTTTTATTCAAAACTGTTTATTTTCTGTTAATCTGAGACCTAAATTTGTAGATGACAATTTCATGCTACTTCACACTGCTCTGAGATTCTGTTGCTTTGTCCTCTAATGACATTTTTACACAACGTAAAGGTTAACTAATAAAACAGTTTTCACTGAGATATGGCACCACTGTCAGAATGGAAAATAACTAGCAGGTCACTAATGTCTGACACCTGACAGTGACAATATGTTTGTTCAGCATTGTAGCAGGCTAACATGCTGCTAGTGTGAGCAAAAACTACAGCTCCCATCAACATTTACCCAGAAATTCTCCACCAGCTGGGTTTTGTCTTTTATTTACATCCACAACATCAGCAGCAACAATCTGTTTACAAGGGATTTGAAAGGTTTTTGTTGTATCTCTGCTGCCTACAACTGTCTACACTGTTCAGTCTGTCCTGCTGACACGTCTGAACTAATAAACACAGTAAAAGTCACATTAGGACGTTCTTTGATGTTATGGCCTTAAGGTTTGTGATGTTCTGTCTCTCATTGGACTGTTTTGGATTTTAGCTCAGAAAACATAATGTTTATCCCCTGAGACATAAAATAATTACCATTTTTTAAATGGTGTTTGCACAGAAGGATCTGTGAAACCTTTAGTCTAATTCAGGGCGTTTCTGAAGAAGATGATGATTTATTCTGAGCAAACAGCTTCACTACATAAATACCAGAGACTCCAACTCCCTGATCATCTGGTGTCTTGTCTTTGACAGGCTGTCAGTCTTTACAGGTCTGTTCCCTACAGAGATATCAGCCTCATCTTTAACATCTGCATCATCTTCACCATGAAGACTCTGATTCTGGCTGCTCTTCTTTGTGTCCTGTTGGCTCTGGACACAGCTCAGGGTGAGTATTACTACACTATATATTGTGTGTATATATGTTTATGGAATAGATATCCAGATGTTATAAATGTATATATTCTGTGGATCAAACCAATTGACTTCTGCGTTAAGTTTCCTAGAGCCCAACACAGATATGAAATGGATCAATATAATGTCTTTCCACCTGTTGTGTCTCTGGAAATGATGCTGACAGGATGTTCTACACAGAGCTGCACTGCCCAAATTCCAACCCAGTCTATTAGAGTTTGTGTTATTGGACTTTGACCACTTTGTTCATCAGAGTTAGATACAACATCCTGCACATTTCCTTCTCTCTGACTTACTTTAAGGCAAACTAAGGGCTTTGTACTTCTTCATACATTAAGACACATCAGAAATAAAACCTGATTATTTCCTTTATGGTCATTTCTGTATTTTCTCACCTTCATCCAAAGATGCAGCTGTGGACCAAAGGAAACTGTTTAATAATTATGGACATAATGAGTTTTAATGTGTCAGAGGAAGAGATGTGACAATAAATAAATAAGTAAACGCTGATGGTTCAAATTCATGAAAAACTAAAGATTATGCATTTTATTTGTCCTTAGGACAGTCTTGTCCCTCTGGTTGGACTCTGAACAACGGCCATTGTTACATCTATGTTCCCAAAGCCTTGACCTGGCCTGCTGCTCAGGTAATCAGAGTGATGTGGATTCAGTCCACGATGATTCTACACTGTTTATTTGGTCTGTGTTCACTTTAACACTGGCATCTATTCCTGCCTTGGTGTTTTCCTACTACTCAGCTCATTTTGCTTCTTTACTGACTCCACTGTCTGTTTATCTGCACTGTAGAGAAACTGCTTCCATCAGGGTGGATGGCTTGCATCTGTGCGTGATGCTGAGGAGTATGAAGTGATTCAGAAAGTGATCACTGACGCTAAAGGGACTGTAACCGCATGGGTTGCAGGCCATGATTTGACACAGGTAAATTCACACAGTCTGACAGATAAATACTCAGCTGATATTGGCTTTATCTCAATGTTATATTGTCACCATCACAATGAGAAGCCTACATTACCCACAATGCAACTGGACTGCTGACAACAATGGACATGTGTTATGGTAGAAGCTGCTAATGTTGATTCTCCTTCCTCATTGTCAAACTTCAGTCCAAACCAACACTGACTCAGATCAGACACTCAGTCATTTTATCAGATGTCATGAAGTTCTTCTTTAAAGAACAACTATTGAATTCTCTTTCTGCACTGTTCACATAATCACTGACTCTTGGTGACTGATGTTGACACATAACAACTAATTCATGGCTTTGTAGCTCAAACCAGCCTGAATGTGTCTCTCCTGACTTATTCTGTGTCCCCTCCATCAACCCTAAACACAGTCAGTGTCCTGTGGTTGGATTTGTCTTCATCAGACACTGAAACACGTCACTACATTTGATTCTCTTCTGGTTTATAGGAGGGCAAGTGGAGATAGACTGATGGAACACCTTTCACATACACAAACTGGGCTCCTGGACAACCTGACAACTGGCAGGGCGATGAGGACTGTCTACAAATTTTTACTGAAGGTAAATCACCTAAATGTCACTATAATAAAACAAACCACGTGAACATCTCAGGTCTTGGTCTGTAGTACTGACTGACTCGCATGTTGTTGGTACTTACAGGTAGAAGGTTCTGGAACGATCTGAACTGTCAGACTCCTCTTCCATCTGTCTGTGCCAAGAAGCTGTGATGATCCCAGGTCTGATCCAGAGGCATGAAATCCCTGTGAAAAGCACAAACACTGGTGGAGGTGTGTTTGTCTTTGCATACTCTCACATTTTGTGCCATCAGTCTCATAGAACCTGAATTCTACTGTATCTCATTTGACATCTTCTATCATATCCAGTATATATCATCTGTTTCTTTTCTATGGCTGTAACGCTACTGAAGGAAGGAAGAGACAAGTAACATAAACAGGAGCTGGACTGTCTCTGAGGTTTTGTGCCTTTAATAAGAGCAGACTGAATGTGTTATGGAAAGAATGCTTTGAGCTCCACTTTATTCTGCAGTCTGACTCTTCTTTCTTGGCTCATGCCAAAATAAAAGTCTATCAGCATTGAAACCAGTTGGTCTGTGTTTTATGGCTCCTGTATTATGAAATTTCAAATCACACCAGGCATAGAAAATAAATAAATAAATAAATGATACTGTACAACATTATTTTTGAGGCTACTTATTGGAATTTTGTGCCCCACAATATGGACTGTAATTATCAAAGTTACAAGATTTATGTTTTATATAACGATGCATCAGACATGGTTTAGTTTTGATAAGTGCTGCCATCATTTGACCCATAGTCTGTTGTAGTTGTAGTATTGGTTCGGCTCACTAGGACCCTCAGCCGAGGTTCTTCTGGCTGTTGGTCTGACAAAATGACTCACAGAACCGTGGGGTCATTTCTGGGAACTCTTTAAGGTCGACCAGCTTGAAAACCTGATCATCCATCAGTAAACCTGGACTTGGACTAGACTTGGATCCAACACATAGATACAGAATATCTACCTCTGTATCACCCCAAGACCAAACAGTAGTAGAAGTTACACAGAGGAAAATATATACTTTTAGGTAAATGAGACGACCTTATATTTACATGAAAGTCTAGTCCGACTTCTTTTGAGTTTGGACTTCATCATAGTGTTGACTAGTGCTCCAAGGTTCTTTGACTTCATTCAAATAAATGTTTTTCTAGATACACAGAACAGTTCTAGTACAGGACCTCCAGTGGCCTTTGCCATGAGCTGATGGCCTAATAACAATAGTCCTTCAGACAGTTCAAGTCTCATCCAGTACAACTTTATAATCTCAGAATATTCATCAGACCTCCAGATCTGCCTGTTTAACCCCAAGACATTCTTAGGACACATGGGCACATACTGTACAGAACTGATCCACCTGGATCTGGGTTTACCCGTGCCCCCCCCTTTGTTGGAGTTATTTTGTAACATAAAAGTTTTAGGGTCACTTAAGGTGAGAACTTATAAAACGTGTCATCCTTACAAGACTGAGCCTCTGGCAGGATCCATGACAGGACATTGAATATGAAGTTAAATCTCTCTGAAGTCTGACTGACCCCACAACTTTACTGTGTATCAGAACATACTGTACATTTGCTTCTGTGGCCACACCGCCCTGGATGCCTCAGGTCTGGGATACTGTTAACCTCGGCCACTGGGGTTGCACAAGCCAGTGTGGTCTTAGTGTTGGTCCCAAGCCAGAATAAATAAAGAGGGTGGCATCAGGAAGGGCATCTGGCTTAAAACCTGTGCCGAATCAATCATGCAGATCAACTGACCAACTGCATAGATCCCCAATCCCCATCATCTATACCCCCTTATTCCTAAACAGGGTCCCAGGGATCTGCTGCAGCCTATCCCAGTTCTCTTTGGGTGAAAGGCAGGGGTCCACCCTGGACAGGTCCCCAGTCCATCACAGGGCCACATAGAGACAAACAACCTCCCACACTCACACTTACTTCTAATGTCTAGAGTTATAGTGTATGAATTTAATATAATGTTGGAAACTTTTACCTATTTATTTATTTGTTAGTTATGGCTGGTGTGTCCTGAGATTTCATAATACATAAACACAGACCAACAGGTTTCAATGCTGATAGACTTTTATTTTTGCATTAGATAAGAAAGAAGAGTCAGACTGCAGAATAAAGTGGAGCTCAAAGCATTCTTTCCATAACACATTCAGTCTGCTCTTATTAAAGGCACAAAACCTCAGAGACAGTCCAGCTCCTGTTTATGTTACTTGTCTCTTCCTTCCTTCAGTAGCGTTACAGCCATAGAAAAGAAACAGATGATATATACTGGATATGATAGAAGATGTCAAATGAGATACAGTAGAATTCAGGTTCTATGAGACTGATGGCACAAAATGTGAGAGTATGCAAAGACAAACACACCTCCACCAGTGTTTGTGCTTTTCACAGGGATTTCATGCCTCTGGATCAGACCTGGGATCATTTAATAGTTTCTGACACAGACAGATGGCAGAAGCTGGTCACAGTTCACATCGCTCCACTGCTTTCCTGTAAATATCAACAACATGTGCATCAGTCAGTGCTACAGACCAAGACCTGAGTCCTGAGACTGTCTAATGAGGCCATGGTCTAATCAATATGTAGATAGTTTGTTTTACTATAGTGACATTTTGGTGATTTACCTTCAGTAGAAATCTGTAGACAGTTCTCATTGCCCTGATAGTTGTCAGGTTGTCCAGGAGCCCAGTTTGCGTATGTGAAAGTTGATCCATCAACCCAGGACCAACAACCCTCCTATAAACCAGAAGAGAATCAAATGTAGTGACGTGTTTCAGTGTCTGATGAAGACAAATCCAACCACAGGACACTGACTGTGTTTAGGGTTGATGGAGGGGACACAGAATAAGTCAGGAGAGACACATTCAGGCTGGTTTGAGCTACAAAGCCATGAATTAGTTGTTATGTGTCAACATCAGTCACCAAGAGTCAGTGATTATGTGAACAGTGCAGAAAGAGAATTCAATAGTTGTTCTTTAAAGAAGAACTTCATGACATCTGATAAAATGACTGAGTGTCTGATCTGAGTCAGTGTTGGTTTGGACTGAAGTTTGACAATGAGGAAGGAGAATCAACATTAGCAGCTTCTACCATAACACATGTCCATTGTTGTCAGCAGTCCAGTTGCATTGTGGGTAATGTAGGCTGTTCATTGTGATGGTGACAATATGACATTAGGACAAAGCCAATATCAGCTGAGTATTTATCTGTCAGACTGTCCTTATGAACAGTTTACCTTTTGTGCATCAGTGCTTCCAATCCATGCTGCTTTACCCTGACGGATCATTTCCTGAATCTTTCCATTCTCCTTAGCATCACGCACATATGCAAGGTTTGCCTTGTAGCTGCGGCAGTTTTTCTACAGTGCAGATAAACAGACAGTGGAGTCAGTAAAGAAGCAAAATGAGCTGAGTAGTAGGAAAACACCAAGGCAGGAATAGATGCCAGTGTTAAAGTGAACACAGACCAAATAAACAGTGTAGAATCATTGTGGACTGAATCCACATCACTCTGATTACCTGAGCATCAGCCCAGGTCATGGCTTTGGGAACATACTTGAAGCAACGAAAGTTAATGGGGTCCCAATCGTCCAGACAATCAAAGTAATTGAATCCTAAAGACAAACAAAATGCATAATGTTGAGTTTACACCTCCCTGTTTCTAACAAAGATACTAACAATTATTTTTGTTTCCCTTCATTGTGTTGGGCTAGTAAAATTAACCACTTTCTCCTTGAATATACATATATATATGTTATATAGGGTATCACTGCATCTCTTCCTGTGACACATTAAAACTCATTATGTCCATAATTATTAAACAGTTTCCTTTGGTCCACAGCTGCATCTTTGGATGAAGGTGAGAAAATACAGAAATGACCATAAAAGAAATAATCAGGTTTTATTTCTGATGTGTCTTAATGTATGAAGAAGTACAAAGCGCTTAGTTTGCCTTAAAGTAAGTCAGAGAGAAGGAAATGTGCAGGATGTTGTATCTAACTCTGATGAACAAAGTGGTCAAAGTCCAGTAACACAAACTCTAATAGACTGGGTTGGAATTTGGGCAGTGCAGCTCTGTGTAGAACATCCTGTCAGCATCATTTCCAGAGACACAACAGGTGGAAAGACATTATATTGATCCATTTCATATCTGTGTTGGGCTCTAGGAAACTTAACGCAGAAGTCATTTGGTTTGATCCACAGAATATATACATTTATAACATCTGGATATCTATTCCATAAACATATATACACACAATATATAGTGTAGTAATACTCACCCTCAGCTGAGGTCTGAGCCAACAGGGCACAAAGAAGAGCAGCCAGAATCAGAGTCTTCATGGTGAAGATGATGCAGATGTTAAAGATGAGGCTGATATCTCTGTAGGGAACAGACCTGTAAAGACTGACAGCCTGTCAAAGACAAGACACCAGATGATCAGGGAGTTGGAGTCACTGATATTTATATAGTGAAGCTGTTTGCTCAGAATAAATGTTTTTCAGCAACGCCCTGAATAAATTAAAAAAATTCACAGATAGCGGCTGTTTGAGCCACCCAGTGCAAACGGCAGAGAGAACACCACAAACCTTAAGGCCATAACGTCAAAGAACGTCCTAATGTGACTTTTACTGTGTTTATTAGTTCAGACGTGTCAGCAGGACAGACTGAACAGTGTAGACAGTTGTCGGCAGCAGAGATACAACAAAAACCTTTCAAATCCCTTGTAAACAGATTGTTGCTGCTGATGTTGTGGATGTAAATAAAAGACAAAACCCAGCTGGTGGAGAATTTCTGGGTAAATGTTGATGGGAGCTGTAGTTTTTGCTCACACTAGCAGCATGTTAGCCTGCTACAATGCTGAACAAACATATTTATTATTCCACCTGCTCAGAATCAGCATGAACAAATGAAACATCACCTTGAGTCAACAGGCAGTTTTAAGGAAAACCAAACTCTGATCCAACCTTTCATCATGATCTGGGAGCTGTTTGGGGAACTGATGGTGGATCTTCGTTGGTGAGTGAAATACTTTGTCACACAGTTTGTACTTTTCTGTTTCCCTTTATCATTTACAGTCACATTAATGAAACACTTGGTGGCTTCAGGTACCTGCCCCGTCCATAGCTAAGTACTGTAGACATCCATGGTAAGTTATTGGACTCTCCAGGACAGCACTTCCAGATACCACAAGACCTACTGGAGGTTTAAGGGTTGTTCTGAGATTAGAAGGTTATATTGCATCTTCCTTGAATTTAACCAAACATTATCCCAGAGGAGGAAAAGCTGCAAATTAAGGAAAGTTTACTTAAGTCAAACAGGCCTGCAGTGTTAGTCAGCACTAACTAATCCAATCCAAACTGAAAACAGGTCAGACTGTCTGTCTATAAACCAGTCATTTACCTAAAGTGATGTCAGTGTAACTGATGGGGCTGTTTGGTCTCACTGGTGTCACTGATCAGGTTTCAAGTCAAGCCAAAGATAAGATGACAGCAGATCTCCTCAGGAATAGTAGAGAACAGCGCCCCCAGGTGGATGCACAGAGGAATGTATGACAGTAAGTAAAATGCTTGTGTCACAGTAATGAGCTGTAGTTCTGAGACAGAATGAGGTTTGGACACTTTAGTTGTCTCCTCTTGTATCTTAAATAACAGTCACATGTTTTTCATATTTCTGTCCATAATATATTCAGTTCATGCTAATTTGTGAGCCTGATCCCCCCTGAAATACTGCACATCATTTGAGTCCTGCCACCCAGAACCACAACCACAACCACACAAAGAAGAGTCAGGCTGCAGAATTTTACCCAAGCTGTTTTATTGTTAAAGAGAAAACACTGATTAGCCTGTTGGACACTAAACTACGGTGGCTGACAAGGGCAAATGCAACCAAAACACATGCAAGAGAGAAAACACAACTGAAGTGCGCCAGGCCGATGTTTTACAGTATTATAAAAGTACAGTATTGTAAAAGATGACAAGTGTTTAAAAAGTAATAAATGGAAAACGAACCTTCAGATGTACCAACCTGCAAAAACAACCCCCCCATGTCTCCCAACATTGTATGACACTTTTGTTCAAGTAAACCAATGTAGTAGAACATTTTTAGCACATTTTAGAGCATATGAGAACAATCATCAGAGGATGCTCTTTATGTTGCAATTCAAAACTATAAGCTGCGTCTCATTGAGCAGCCTCTGAAATGAGACACGACTTATATCACTACATGTGTCTCGCTCTGGCCTCTGTAAAAGGTCTTTGTTCATAACATCCCTCGGTTCGGGGTCCCCTTATCAGTCTGTCATTGTGTTTTCTCTCTTGCGTGCGTTTTCTCTCTCGTGTTTTCTCTCTCGTGTTTTCTCGTGTCTTTTCTCTCCTGCGTGTTTTCTCTCTCGTGTTTTCTCTCTCGTGTTTTCTCGTGTCTTTTCTCTCCTGCGTGTTTTCTCTCTCGTGTTTTCTCTCTCGTGTTTTCTCTCTCGTGTTTTCTCGAGTCTGTTCTCTCCTGCTTGTTTTCTCTCTCGTTTTCTCTCTTGTGTCTTTTCTCTCCTGTGTTTTCTCTCCTGCGTGTTTTCTCTCTCGCGTGTTTTCTCTCTCGTGTTTTCTCTCTCTCATGTTTTCTCTCTTGCGTGTTTTCTCTCTCGCGTGTTTTCTCTCTCGCATATTTTCTCTCCTGCGTGTTTTCTCTCTTGCGTGTTTTCTCTCTCGCGTATTTTCTCTCTCGCGTATTTTCTCTCCTGCGTGTTTTCTCTCTTGCGTGTTTTCTCTCTTGCTTGTTTTCTCTCTTGCGTGTGTTTTCTCTCTTGCGTGTTTTCTCTCTCCCGTGTTTTCTCTCTTGCGTGTTTTCTCTCTTGCATGTTTTTTCTCTTGCTTGTTTTCTCTCTTGCGTGTTTTCTCTCTCCCGTGTTTTCTCTCTTGCGTGTGTTTTTTCTCTCTTGTGTTTTCTCGCTTGCATGTTTTCTCTCTTGCATGTGCTTTCTCTCTTGCGTGTTTTCTCTCTCGCGTGTTTTCTCTCTTGCGTGTTTTCTCTCTTGCGTGTTTTATCTCTTTTGCGTGTTTTCTCTCTTGCTTGTTTTCTCTCTCGCGTATTTTCTCTCTCGCGTATTTTCTCTCCTGCGTGTTTTCTCTCTTGCGTGTTTTCTCTCTTGCTTGTTTTCTCTCTTGCGTGTGTTTTCTCTCTTGCGTGTTTTCTCTCTCCCGTGTTTTCTCTCTCCCGTGTTTTCTCTCTTGCGTGTGTTTTCTCTCTTGCGTGTGTTTTTTCTCTCTTGTGTTTTCTCGCTTGCATGTTTTCTCTCTTGCATGTGCTTTCTCTCTTGCGTGTTTTCTCTCTCGCGTGTTTTCTCTCTTGCGTGTTTTCTCTCTTGCGTGTTTTCTCTCTTGCGTGTGCTTTCTCTCTTGCGTGTTTTCTCTCTCGCGTGTTTTCTCTCTTGCGTGTTTTCTCTCTTGCGTGTTTTATCTCTTTTGCGTGTTTTCTCTCTTGCGTGTTTTCTCTCTTGCGTGTTTTGTCTTTCGTGTGTTTTCTCTCTCTTGCGTGTTTTCTCTCTCTTGCGTGTTTTCTCTCTCGCGTGTTTTCTCTCTTGCGTGTTTTCTCTCTTGCGTGTTTTCTCTCTTGCGTGTTTTATCGCTTTTGCGTGTTTTCTCTCTTGCGTGTGTTTTATCGCTTTTGCGTGTTTTCTCTCTCACGTGTTTTATCGCTTTTGCGTGTTTTCTCTCTTGCGTGTTTTATCGCTTTTGCGTGTTTTCTCTCTCACGTGTTTTCTCTCTCCCGTGTTTTCTCTCTTGCGTGTGTTTTCTCTCGCGTGTTTTCTCTCTTGCGTGTTTTCCCTCTTGCGTGTGTTTTTTCTCTCTTGACAGAACAGACTTGTTAATAACCAAGAGTAACTATCACTTTACTGAAAGAAGCAGACATAATCAATCTTCCTTCTCTGTGTCTGGTTTTACCTTCCAGCACTGGTCTTAGAGGATGTATAAAGGACCAGCTCTTTTATACAGTTTCCCTCTAACGCAAGAACAGAGGCCAGCAACAATGATAACACACACAGAAATGCAAATTTGATGTAAGTTGTAAGAACACAAACTTGAATATGTAAATTATTGATGTTAGGGATTAATAAACAATGAAGCACCAAGTAATTCTTTTGTTTTGCTGGTATGTAACTGGGGATCGTGTTGCTCAGAAAAACACAGTGATTTGGTTTAATATCTTACCCAGTGCTCATCTGCCACCAGCCCAGCACAAGCTCAGTTAAATCCAGTACTTTGATGTTTTTAAGGACAAATGTTGTTTTGTATCACTGGTCATGTGTATTTAGCCATAGTGTTTGCAGAGTGTAGCAATCATTGACCAGATGTGTATTTCCAAACAGTGACGAAGTTCTTTAGTTCTTAAGAACATCCCAATGACGCAGAAAGAACTGATTCACTTGATAAAATGCAGGTCTCTGTTAGAATTGTCTTTCTTATATTGTTGTTTTAACATTAGTTATATTTTAGATGAATATATTATATTATTTACTGTTACGTTTCTCATAATCTCACTTTATTGCAGAAAATGAGGAAACTGCAGCGTTAACATCTGTTTTTTTAATAAATCTTACATTACAATTACAAGTTAGTACAATTCAAAAACAGACTGTCAGTGTTTTACAGAGGAAAAGAAAAACATTAATCCCATTAAAAAATGAAAAAGAAAATCAGGACAAAAAATTAGCTCAAAATTTGTGAAATTAAATAAATCATATAAAATGAAAAAAAAACAGAATATAATAAAGATCAGAAATACAGTTTTAGTGCCAATGTTCCTGCTCTGTAGTATAAAAATATAGATTTTTGTTTTTCTGTTTGTCATGTTTCACTTCTCCACCTGCTGACTGTTGTCACTAGTTATAACAGACAAGGGTGTAGACCTATAGTGTTTATAAAGACCCACAATTCTGCTGTAAATGTACCATAAAGATGACATTTAATAAATGTTGATGTTCATTGAAACTTTTTGGAACGCAGAACAACAGAAACTTTGGTTTTTGTTAACTAGTTTGTTTGTCATCTGTGTGTTTCTCTTCCTCTGTAGTTGGATATTTCCCCCTGATGAAGTTAACACAGTGACGTCGTGTGGACAGGTGCGTGTACTGCAGGCTGTACAGCAGGTACAACAACATACATGCTGAAGCTAAATCAGCATCAATACAGCTTTTATTATAAAGTTGGCCTCAGTGCCATGTGGTGGTTTTATGGCTGTACTCTAGGAGGCTGTGGCCTTACATGTCAGTGTGATATTTATGCTGACCTGAAAACTGTTTAACACCATAGTTACAGTTCACAGTTGAACAGGTTTGGAATCATTTGTCATTATGTTCAGTATTATAGTAGAGGATTTTGACAGAACAGGAGCTATAACATAGAGTCATAGACCACATTGATTTAATGCTTGACATTTTTATTTTTGCTCTAAAGGAGAAAGGACAGTTCAGAATAAAGTGGAGCTCAAAGCATTCTTTCCATAACACATTCAGTCTGCTCTTATTAAAGGCACAAAACCTCAGAGACAGTCCAGCTCCTGTTTATGTTACTTGTCTCTTCCTTCCTTCAGTAGCGTTACAGCCATAGAAAAGAAACAGATGATATATACTGGATATGATAGAAGATGTCAAATGAGATACAGTAGAATTCAGGTTCTATGAGACTGATGGCACAAAATGTGAGAGTATGCAAAGACAAACACACCTCCACCAGTGTTTGTGCTTTTCACAGGGATTTCATGCCTCTGGATCAGACCTGGGATCATCACAGCTTCCTGACACAGACAGATGGAAGTGGAGTCTGACAGTCCAGATCATTCCAGAACCATCTACCTGTAAGTACCAACAACATGTGAGTCAGTCAGTGCTACAGACCAAGACCTGAGACCTGAGACGTTCACGTTTATACGGTTTGTTTTATTATAGTGACTTTTTGGTCATTTACCTTCAGTAGAAATTTGTAGACAGTTCTCATCGTCCTTCCAGTTGTCAGGTTGTCCAGGAGCCCAGTTTGTGTACGTGAAAGGTGTTCCATCAGTCCATTTCCACTTGCCCTCCTATAAAACAGAAGAGAATCAAATGTAGTGACGTGTTTCAGTGTCTGATGAAGACAAATCCAACCACAGGACACTGACTGTGTTTAGGGTTGATGGAGGGGACACAGAATAAGTCAGGAGAGACACATTCAGGCTGGTTTGAGCTACAAAGCCATGAATTAGTTGTTATGTGTCAACATCAGTCACCAAGAGTCAGTGATTATGTGAACAGTGCAGAAAGAGAATTCAATAGTTGTTCTTTAAAGAAGAACTTCATGACATCTGATAAAATGACTGAGTGTCTGATCTGAGTCAGTGTTGGTTTGGACTGAAGTTTGACAATGAGGAAGGAGAATCAACATTAGCAGCTTCTACCATAACACATGTCCAGTTGTCAGCAGTCCAGTTGCATTGTGGGTAATGTAGGCTGCTCATTGTGATGGTGACAATATGACATTAGGACAAAGCCAATATCAGCTGAGTATTTAGCTGACAGACTGTGTGAATTTACCTGTGTAATATCATGGCCTCCAATCCATATGAGTCCAGTCCCTTTAGCATCAGAGATCACTTTCTGAATCACTGCATACTCCTCAGCATCATGCACAGATGCAAGGTTTCCACCCAGGGACCGGCAGTTTACCTACAGTGCAGATAAACAGACAGTGGAGTCAGTAAAGAAGCAAAATGAGCTGAGTAGTAGGAAAACACCAAGGCAGGAATAGATGCCAGTGTTAAAGTGAACACAGACCAAATAAACAGTGTAGAATCATTGTGGACTGAATCCACATCAGTCTGATTATGACCCTGGGTCATTAATAATGTTGTTGCTGTGATTTATCATTGTGATTGTTGTCAGATGTCTCTCCTCTCCTGGTTCTTGGTGTGTGTGTGTGTGTGTGTGTGTGTGTGAGAGAGAGAGAGAGAGAGAGAATGAGTGGGTGTGGAGTTATAGGTGGATCCATGGGGATTGGCCCATTTGAATTCAATTGCCGTTTCAGGATTGGTCCAGTCCTTCCCTGAAGTCTATAGAAGCACCAACTGACAGCAGCCTGGACTCCACTCCACTTCTGCCACTCCCAAGGGAACCAGCACACTGTGTATTGTGAATTCTGTGTATTGTGAATCTTAACATTAGAGAAATGAAGTTGTGAATACGGTAAATATTACACTGTACATACTGAGCACAACGGAGCCTTTGATAGGACTGAACCCCCCTTTTATTTTGTATTTGATTGTTCTCCTGTCTTTGGATTTAGGAGTTCAGGTTAGAGAACCTGTCTTTTCGTTAGTTTTGTTTGGTCGGGTAAGGTTAGGGTTTGTATTAGACTTTTGGTTTGTTGTTTTGGGCAGTTGTTTGACTCTAAGGCAATAAAGTGCTACCTCTACCTTAAAATCATTTGTGCTACTGGTTTCT
The DNA here is from genome assembly GCF_900324485.2 of Mastacembelus armatus. Classification (NCBI taxonomy): domain Eukaryota; kingdom Metazoa; phylum Chordata; class Actinopteri; order Synbranchiformes; family Mastacembelidae; genus Mastacembelus; species Mastacembelus armatus. The sequence continues at coordinate 16,891,586 of NC_046650.1, read as the reverse complement.
TCTTGAGAGTGGGGAAGTGTGGAGAAAGCACCTATGTTATGTCCAGGTTTCCCCGAGGCCGGGCCATAACACTCTGATTACCTCAGAAAGACGATAGGTCTTGGCTGTGGGAACATAAGTGAAGCAGCGGCCTTTATTCAGTGTCCAACCAGAAGAACAAGACTGTCCTAAAGACAAATAAAATGCATAATGTTTAGTTTCTTGTGAATTTGAACTATCAGTGTTTATTTATTTATTTATTTATTGTCACATCTCTTCCTCTGACACATTAAAACTCTGTAATTATTAAACAGTTTCCTTTGGTCCACAGCTGCATCTTTGGATGAAGGTGAGAAAATACAGAAATGACCATAAAGGAAATAATCAGGTTTTATTTCTGATGTGTCTTAATGTATGAAGAAGTACAAAGCCCTTAGTTTGCCTTAAAGTAAGTCAGAGAGAAGGAAATGTGCAGGATGTTGTATCTAACTCTGATGAACAAAGTGGTCAAAGTCCAATAACACAAACTCTAATTGACTGGGTTGGAATTTGGGCAGTGCAGCTCTGTGTAGAACATCCTGTCAGCATCATTTCCAGAGACACAACAGGTGGAAAGACATTATATTGATCCATTTCATATCTGTGTTGGGCTCTAGGAAACTTAACGCAGAAGTCATTTGGTTTGATCCACAGAATATATACATTTATAATATCTGGATATCTATTCCATAAACATATATACACACAATATATAGTGTAGTAATACTCACCCTGAGCTGTGTCCAGAGCCAACAGGGCACAAAGAAGAGCAGCCAGAATCAGAGTCTTCATGGTGAAGATGATGCAGATGTTAAAGATGAGGCTGATATCTCTGTAGGGAACAGACCTGTAAAGACTGACAGCCTGTCAAAGACAAGACACCAGATGATCAGGGAGTTGGAGTCTCTGGTATTTATGTAGTGAAGCTGTTTGCTGAGCATAAATGTTCTTCAGCAACGCCCTGAATTAGACTAAAGGTTTCACAGATCCTGCTGTGCAAACACCATTTAAAAATGTTAATTTAATTATGTCTCAGGGGATAAACATTATGTTTCCTGAGCTAAAATCCAAAACAGTCCAATGAGAGACAGAACATCACAAACCTTAAGGCCATAACATCAAAGAATGTCCTAATGTGGCTTTTACTGTGTTTATTAGTTCAGACGTGTCAGCAGGACAGACTGAACAGTGTAGACAGTTGTAGGCAGCAGGTCAGACTAGATTTTAAATCTATAAATATAAGACAGCACCGTTGTTATTAATGGACTTTGACTAGTTGATGTCAAATCCCACTGGAGCCTCTCATACCAGATAAGTTCCTATTACCTAGAAAACACTGCTCCACTTTAATTCCAGTTTCTTATTAAAGTACTTGACCTAAGTCAGACAGCCTGGCAGCACTAGTCAGCACTTGATAGTCCAAACTGCGAACTCCAAACAGGTCAGACTAGATTTTAAATCTCAATATAAGATCATCTCATTTCCTTAGAAGTACAGTGTGTTGACAGTAACTGTGGCCTGTGTTTGGTCGTGTACATGAGTATTGAGGAAATATGGTCTTGTTGTGCCTTAAATTCACAGACGTAACTTAAATGTATTCAGCCAGGCAGGTTAAGCAGAGACCGTCCCTTGATGCTGGCCCTGGACCATATATGGATTTTGTGCCTTAAGTTGTGATTGGCTCAAAGGATCATTCAGAGGAGACAGAACGCTGGACAGACTGAGACACCTGGATGTTTTGTGTCCACGCAAACTCTAGAGCTGGTACGTTCCCAGTTTTTAGCCAGGCCAGTGGACGATATGGATGGCAGTGTGGAAATGTCCCAGACAACCTGGATGGCTTTCCACGAAGACAGACTCAGTGTCTCTGGTCCAACAACGCCCTGGATCAGTTTCACATGTCGCCCAAAGCTGATCTGTCACCTGCTCATTACCAACAGTCAGAGCAAACTTTAATGTTGCCTGACAGGAAATAAATAAAAAGTTCAATAACATGTTAAAACAGCAGGAACCGTTTCTCCAGTCAGGACATGTGTTGGCAGAGACTAGAGGCTAAAGGCTTTTTGACCTATTTCCCTACACAAATATCAAATGTCATCGTGATCACAAGATCAACATATTTCAGGAGAACAATATCTGGATTCAACCCTCATGGCCTCATCTGTGCAAACCAGAATCTACAATATTATTAAAGATAAAAAAGTCAGCTGGGATTGGCTCCAGCAGATCCCTGTGACCCTGGTTAGGAATAAGTGGGTATTGATGATGGATGGATTTAGATTAGTGCTGCCCCCATCTGGACGTCCTAGGTCAACTTTTTCAGAATAGTTGTGGTTCTGGGTGGCAGGACTCAAATGATGTGCAGTATTTCAGGGGGGATCAGGCTCACAAATTAGCATGAACTGAATATATTATGGACAGAAATATGAAAAACATGTGACTGTTATTTAAGATACAAGAGGAGACAGTGGGAGGAAGGACAGTCTTGATCCTGAAGGACCCCCAAAAGGGAGTAGTCCCATCCAACTACCATCCAATAACCTGTCTCTGCACAACATGGAAACTCCTGTCAGGCATCATAGCACTAACATGGCTGAATACTTGAGCAGGGCTCAGAAAGGAATGGGGAAGAACAACAGGGGGGCAGAACACTGTAAGACCAGACTGACCAACCTGTGCACTGCCTGGATTGATTACAAGAAAGCCTACGATTCAATGCCCCACACATGGATCCTGGATTGCCTGGAGCTATACAACATCAATAGGACTCTAAGAACCTTCATAAGGAACTCAATGGGACTGTGGAAAACAACCCTAGTGGCCAACCTCAAGCTGATTGCACAAGTCTCCATCAAGTGTGGCATCTACCAAGGAGATGCTCTTTCCCTGCTTCTGTTCTGCATAGGCCTGAACCCCCTCGGCCAGGTGATCACTAACACTGGCTTTGGACACTGATTATGAAATGGAGTAAGCATCAGTCACCTCCTGGATGACGTGGATGACATCAAGCTATACACCAGGAGTGAGCGAGACATCGACTCACTGATCCACACCACCAGGTTCTACAGCAATGACACTGGAATGTCATTTGGACTGGATAAGTGCGGTCGGATGATAACAGAGAGAGAAAGAGTTGTCAGGACTGAAGGAACTGAATTGCCAAAAGGCAGCAGAGCAGATGTTGAGGGAAGCTACAAGAACCTTGGAATCCCACAGGCAAATGGGAATCAAAAAGAAGCCGCAAGTAAAGCAGCCACAGAGAGTAAATCAAGTCCTAAGAAGTCAGCTAAATGGGAAGAACAAGGTCCAAGCCATCAACACATACGCCCTGCCGGGCATCGGATACCCCGCTGGTATAATAAGCTGGCCAAAAGAGGAGATAGAGGCTGCTGATGTCAAGACAAGGAAGCTCCTCACAATGCATGGAGAGTTTCACCCCAAATCCAGCATCCTGAGACTGTACACTAAGAGGACGGAAGGAGGTCGAGGACTGGTGAGCATTACAGCCACCATCTGAGAAAAACCACCAAAGATCCATAAGTACATCAGGAAGATGGCCCAGAGCGATGGAGTATTTAGTGAATATCTCAGACAACAAAAGCCTGAAGCAGAGGTCTTACTGGAAATTCCTGATTTTATCATAAGGATATTTGATTTTTATTAAAAACTGTTTATTTTCTTTTAATCTGAGACCTAAATTTGTAGATGACAGTTTCCTGCTACTTCACACTGCTCTGAGATTCTGTTGCTTTGTCCTCTAATGACATTTTTACACAACGTAAAGGTTAACTAATAAAACAGTTTTCACTGAGATATGGCACCACTGTCAGACTGGAAAATAACTAGCAGGTCACTAATGTCTGACACCTGACAGTCCATCTTTCTTTGGCTTGACTTGAAACCTGATCAGTGACACCAGTGAGACCAAACAGCCCCATCAGTTACACTGACATCACTTTAGGTAAATGGCTGGTTTATAGACAGACAGTCTGACCTGGTTTCAGTTTGGACTGGATTAGTTAGTGCTGACTATCACTGCAGGCCTGTTTGACTTAAGTTAAGTTAAATTTGCAGCTTTTCCTCCTCCAACAAAGATCCACCATCAGTTCCCCAAACAGCTCCCAGATCATGATGAAAGGTTGGATCAGAGTTTGGTTTTCCTTAAAACTGCCTGTTGACTCAAGGTGATGTTTCATTTGTTCATGCTGATTCTGAGCAGGTGGAATAATAAATATGTTTGTTCAGCATTGTAGCAGGCTAACATGCTGCTAGTATGAGCAAAAACTACAGCTCCCATCAACATTTACCCAGAAATTCTCCACCAGCTGGGTTTTGTCTTTTATTTACATCCACAACATCAGCAGCAACAATCTGTTTACAAGGGATTTGAAAGGTTTTTGTTGTATCTCTGCTGCCTACAACTGTCTACACTGTTCAGTCTGTCCTGCTGACACGTCTGAACTAATAAACACAGTAAAAGTCACATTAGGACGTTCTTTGATGTTATGGCCTTAAGGTTTGTGGTTTTCTCTCTGCCGTTTGCACTGGGTGGCTCAAACAGCCGTTATCTGTGAATTTTTTAAATTAATTCAGGGCGTTGCTGAAGAACATTTATAATCAGCAAACAGCTTCACTATATAAATATCAGAGACTCCAACTCCCTGATCATCTGGTGTCTTGTCTTTGACAGGCTGTCAGTCTTTACAGGTCTGTTCCCTACAGAGATATCAGCCTCATCTTTAACATCTGCATCATCTTCACCATGAAGACTCTGATTCTGGCTGCTCTTCTTTGTGCCCTGTTGGCTCTGGACACAGCTCAGCGTGAGTATTACTACACTATATATTGTGTGTATATATGTTTATGGAATAGATATCCAGATGTTATAAATGTATATATTCTGTGGATCAAACCAAATGACTTCTGCGTTAAGTTTCCTAGAGCCCAACACAGATATGAAATGGATCAATATAATGTCTTTCCACCTGTTGTGTCTCTGGAAATGATGCTGACAGGATGTTCTACACAGAGCTGCACTGCCCAAATTCCAACCCAGTCTATTAGAGTTTGTGTTATTGGACTTTGACCACTTTGTTCATCAGAGTTAGATACAACATCCTGCACATTTCCTTCTCTCTGACTTACTTTAAGGCAAACTAAGGGCTTTGTACTTCTTCATACATTAAGACACATCAGAAATAAAACCTGATTATTTCCTTTATGGTCATTTCTGTATTTTCTCACCTTCATCCAAAGATGCAGCTGTGGACCAAAGGAAACTGTTTAATAATTACAGAGTTTTTATGTGTCAGAGGAAGAGATGTGACAATAAATAAATAAACGCTGATGGTTCAAATTCAAGAAATTCAAGAAATTAAACATTGTGCATTTTATTTGTCTTCAGGACAGTCTTGTTTCTCTGGTTGGACATGGAATAACGGCCGTTGTTTCATATATGTTCCCAAAGCCATGACCTGGCTTGATGCTCAGGTAATCAGAGTGATGTGGATTCAGTCCACAATGATTCTACACTGTTTATTTGGTCTGTGTTCACTTTAAAACTGGCATCTATTCCTGCCTTGGTGTTTTCCTACTACTCAGCTTATTTTGCTTCTCTACTGACTCCACTGTCTGTTTATCTGCACTGTAGAGAAATTGCAACCTTCAGGGCGGATATCCTACATCTGTGCGTGATGCTGAGGAGTATGCAGTGATTCAGAAAGTGATCACTGATGCTAAAGGGACTGGACTCATATGGGTTGGAGGCTATGATAAGATACGGGTAAATTCACAGAGTCTGACAGATAAATACTCAGCTGATATTGGCTTTGTCCTAATGTCATATTGTCACCATCACAATGAACAGCCTACGTTACCCACAATGCAACTGGACTGCTGACAACAAATTCTGTGTCCCCTCCATCAACCCTAAACACAGTCAGTGTCCTGTGGTTGGATTTGTCTTCATCAGACACTGAAACACGTCACTACATTTGATTCTCTTATGGTTTATAGGAGGGCAAGTGGATCTGGACTGATGGAACACCTTTCACATACACAAACTGGGCTGCTTGACAACCTGACAAGTATCAGGACAGTGAGAACTGTCTACAGATTTCTACTGAAGGTAAATCACCAAAAAGTCACTATAGTTAAACAAACTATCTACATATTGATTAGACCATGGCCTCATTAGACAGTCTCAGGTCTCAGGTCTTGGTCTGTAGTACTGACTGACTCACATGTTGTTGGTACTTTCAGGTAGAAGGTTCTGGAATGATCTGGACTGTGAGACTCCTCTCCCATCTGTCTGTGTCAGAAACTATTAATCCAGAGATCCCAGGTCTGATCCAGAGGCATGAAATCCCTGTGAAAAGCACAAACACTGGTGGAGGTGTGTTTGTCTTTGCATACTCTCACATTTTGTGCCATCAGTCTCATAGAACCTGAATTCTACTGTATCTCATTTGACATCTTCTATCATATCCAGTATATATCATCTGTTTCTTTTCTATGGCTGTAACGCTACTGAAGGAAGGAAGAGACAAGTAACATAAACAGGAGCTGGACTGTCTCTGAGGTTTTGTGCCTTTAATAAGAGCAGACTGAATGTGTTATGGAAAGAATGCTTTGAGCTCCACTTTATTCTCCAGTCTGACTCTTCTTTCTTGGCTCATGCCAAAATAAAAGTCTATCAGCATTGAAACCAGTTGGTCTGTGTTTTCTGGCTCCTGTATTATGAAATTTCAAATCACACCAGGCATAGCAAATAAATGAATAAATGATACTGTACAACATTATTTTTGAGGCTACTTATTGGAATTTTGTGCCCCACAATATGGACTGTAATTATCAAAGTTACAAGATTTATGTTTTGTATAACAATGCATCAGACATGGTTTAGTTTTGATAAGTGCTGCCATCATTTGGACCACAGTCTGTTGTAGTTGTAGTGTTGGTTCGGCTCACTAGGACCCTCAGCCGAGGTTCTTCTGGCTGTTGGTCTGACAAAATGACTCACAGAACCGTGGGGTCATTTCTGGGAACTCTTTAAGGTCGACCAGCTTGAAAACCTGATCATCCATCAGTAAACCTGGACTTGGACTAGACTTGGATCCAACACATACAGTGGGTACGGAAAGTATTCAGACCCCTTTAAATTTTTCACTCTTTGTGTCATTGCAGCCATTTGCCAAAATCAAAAAAGTTCATTTTATTTCTCATTAATGTACACTCAGCACCCCATCTTGACAGAAAAAAACAGAAATGTAGAAATTTTTGCAAATTTATTAAAAAAGAAAAACTGAAATATCACATGGTCATAAGTATTCAGACCCTTTGCAGTGACACTCATATTTTACTCACATGCTGTCCATTTCTTCTGATCCTCCTTGAGATGGTTCTGCTCCTTCATTGGAGTCCAGCTGTGTTTAATTAAACTGATTGGACTTGATTAGGAAAGGCATACACCTGTCTATATAAGACCTTACAGCTCACAGTGCATGTCAGAGCAAATGAGAATCATGAGGTTGAAGGAACTGCCCAAGGAGCTCAGAGACAGAATTGTGGCAAGGCACAGATCTGGCCAAGGTTACAAAAGAATTTCTGCAGCACTCAAGGTTCCTAAGAGCACAGTGGCCTCCAGAATCCTCAACTGGAAAAAGTTTGGGATGACCAGAACTCTTCCTAGACCTGGCCGTCCAGCCAAACTGAGCAATCGTGGGAGAAGAGCCTTGGTGAGAGAGGTAAAGAAGAACCCAAAGATCACTGTGGCTGAGCTCCAGAGATGCAGTAGGGAGATGGGAGAAAGTTCCACAAAGTCAACTATCACTGCAGCCCTCCACCAGTCGGGGCTTTATGGCAGAGTGGCCCGACGGAAGCCTCTCCTCAGTGCAAGACACATGAAAGCCTGCATAGAGTTTGCCAAAAGACACATGAAGGACTCCCAGACTATGAGAAATAAGATTTTCTGGTCTGATGAGACCAAGATTGAACTTTTTGGCATTAATTCTAAGTGGTATGTGTGGAGAAAATCAGGCACTGCTCATCACCTGCCCAATACAATCCCTACAGTGAAACATGGTGGTGGGCGCATCATGTTGTGGGGGTGTTTTTCAGCTGCAGGGACAGGACGACTGGTTGCAATTGAAGGAAAGATGAATGTGGCCAAGTACAGAGATATCCTGGAAGAAAACCTCTTCCAGAGTGCTCAGGACCTCAGACTGGGCCGAAGGTTCACCTTTCAACAGGACAATGACCCTAAGCACACAGCTAAAATAACAAAGGAGGGGCTTCAGAACAACTCTGTGACCGTTCTTGACTGGCCCAGCCAGAGCCCTGACCTAAACCCAATTGAGCATCTCTGGAGAGACCTGAAAATGGCTGTCCACCAACGTTCACCATCCAACCTGACAGAACTGGAGAGGATCTGCAGGAAGAATGGCAGAGGATCCCCAAATCCAGGTGTGAAAAACTTGTTGCATCATTCCCAAGAAGACTCATGGCTGTACTAGCTCAAAAGGGTGCTTCTACTCAATACTGAGCACAGGGTCTGAATACTTATGACCATGTGATATTTCAGTTTTTCTTTTTTAATAAATTTGCAAAAATTTCTACATTTGTTTTTTTCTGTCAAGATGGGGTGCTGAGTGTACATTAATGAGAAATAAAATGAACTTTTTTGATTTTGGCAAATGGCTGCAATGACACAAAGAGTGAAAAATTTAAAGGGGTCTGAATACTTTCCGTACCCACTGTATGTTCCCCTGTCTCCCTATCCTTTATGCTCTTGTGCTAAATTAATTTACAGAAGCTGTTTTTAAGTTACAAACTTCAACCACAAATTATCAGCTGTATCACAGACTCACACAACAGCTTGTTTTAGTGCTGATAAATCTTTTGTTTTTGAATGGCAAAATGTAAAAACCAAGGGACGAAATGCTCAACTCGGTATTTACACAAACGTTAACACCACAGTTCCTCTGAGGCTCCAAGGCATCTTCTGCTATATCACTGAGAACTTTTGAGTCTGTATCTTCTGAAGTTCTCGTGCATTTGATACAAATTTAAGTTTTGTTCTTGGAAAGTAGTAGCCGCAACCTTAACCCGGGCTGGGTTCATGTGACAAATAGAACAAGTCCCTCCGCCACAGCTCGGTAGGGCAGAGCAAATTACGAAAGTGGAAACATTCAGGGTCAGTTCAGAGAGTACGAGAAATGATGGTAACCTTTTCTTTTTACAGAAATAAAGATACTGCAGTATTATTTTGACACCGACTTATAAAACTATACTACACCTTTAAGGTAACATCATTGGATACAAGAAAATATCTTCCAAAACCATTATTAAATCTAGTTGTGGCCACCATGTGTGTCAGGGTTGGTGCTGGGGGGTTAGAAGTCGGACCAAGAATTACGCTCACTCTGGTACATCAAGTTCGAAAACAAAACTTTATTCAAAACAGACAGGACTCAAAGGAAGCCAAATCATGAACACAGGAAACTAAAAGGGACTTGGGTACATAGGCCAAGGGTCAAGACAACACATAAATTCAGGGAACACGTCAGACTACAGGGGGGAACAAACACCGAACACACCAACACAAGTACAAAGGTCTGGGGTCACACACACCTCGGGGACACACCAGACTCCAGGGAAACAAGCATGCAGACTAAAGGGACAGAGCAGGAGACACACGACAAGACTAAGACATGAACGAGGCAAACATGAACACTAGGGAGACAAGGCATGAACAAAGGGGACTAAACATGAACATCAGGGAGCTAAACCAGAAGACGAGACATGGTGAAAAACACATACAAACAGAGGCAGATAACTTAACTTAAACCCAGGAGAACAAAAGGCAGTGACGGCAGATCTGGCAGTAATGGCAGAACAAACGCATATTGAGCAGAGCAAACTCATGTAAGGCAGACAAATGACCTGGCAACGAACTGAGACTGAACAGAGGTACATAATGGAAGAACACAAACGAGGCACAGGTGAAAACAATCAACTAATTGGGTCAAAGTAAAGAGGAACAAGACAGAACCAACCTAAAGAAACCTACAAAATAAAAGCATAAAACAGAACTCAAAACTCAGATCCTGACAGTGTGTTTGCATAAAGTCACAGTTTCTTTTTCTCTCAACAGAAAATGTTGATTCTCTCAGAATCAACATGTTCATGGTTGAGATGACGCAGATGATACTGATCTTTAACAAACAACAGACTTGTTAATAACCCAGAGTAACTATCACTTTATTGAAAGAAGCAGACATAATCAATCTTCCTTCTCTGTGTCTGGTTTTACCTTCCAGCACTGGTCTTAGAGGATGTATAAAGGACCAGCTCTTTTATACAGTTTCCCTCTAACGCAAGAACAGAGGCCAGCAGCAATGATAACACACACAGAAATGCAAATTTGATGTAAGTTGTAAGAACACAAACTTGAATATGTAAATTATTGATGTTAGGGATTAATAAACAATGAAGCACCAAGTAATTCTTTTGTTTTGCTGGTATTTAACTGGGGATCGTGTTGCTCAGAACAACACAGTGATTTGGTTTAATATCTTACCCAGTGCTCATCTGCCACCAGCCCAGCACAAGCTCAGTTAAATCCAATACTTTGATATTTTTAAGGACAAATGTTGTTTTGTATCACTGGTCATGTGTATTTAGCCATAGTGTTTGCAGAGTGTAGCCATCATTGACCAGATGTGTATTTCCAAACAGTGACGAAGTTCTTTAGTTCTTAAGAACATCCCAATGACGCAGAAAGAACTGATTCACTTGATAAAATGCAGGTCTCTGTTAGAATTGTCTTTCTTATATTGTTGTTTTAACATTAGTTATATTTTAGATGAATATCCATCCATCCATCCATCCATCTTCTATACCCGCTTTTCCTGTTCAGGGTCACGGGGATCTGCTGGAGCCTATCCCAGCTCTCTCTCGGGTGGAAGGCAGGGGTACACCCTGGACAGGTCACCAGTCTGTCGCAGGGCCACATATAGACACACAAAGACAGACAACCTCACACACTCACACTCACTCCTACGGGCTTAGATGAATATATTATATTATTTACTGTTACGTTTCTCATAATCTCACTTTATTGCAGAAAATGAGGAAACTGCAGCGTTAACATCTGTTTTTTAAATAAATCTGACATTACAATTACAAGTTAGTACAATTCAAAAACAGACAGTCAGTGTTTTACAGAGGAAAAGAAAAACATGAATCCCATTAAAAAATGAAAAAGAAAATCAGGACAAAAAATTAGCTCAAAATTTGTGAAATTAAATAAATCATATAAAATGAAAAAAAAAAGAATTTAATAAAGATCAGAAATACAGTTTTAGTGCCAATGTTCCTGCTCTGTAGTATAAAAATATAGATTTTTGTTTTTCTGTTTGTCATGTTTCACTTCTCCACCTGCTGACTGTTGTCACTAGTTATAACAGACAAGGGTGTAGACCTATAGTGTTTATAAAGACCCACAATTCTGCTGTAAATGTACCATAAAGATGACATTTAATAAATGTTGATGTTCATTGAAACTTTTTGGAACGCAGAACAACAGAAACTTTGGTTTTTGTTAACTAGTTTGTTTGTCATCTGTGTGTTTCTCTTCCTCTGTAGTTGGATATTTCCCCCTGATGAAGTTAACACAGTGACGTCGTGTGGACAGGTGCGTGTACTGCAGGCTGTACAGCAGGTACAACAACATACATGCTGAAGCTAAATCAGCATCAATACAGCTTTTATTATAAAGTTGGCCTCAGTGCCATGTGGTGGTTTTATGGCTGTACTCTAGGAGGCTGTGGCCTTACATGTCAGTGTGATATTTCTGCTGACCTGAAAACTGTTTAACACCATAGTTACAGTTCACAGGTGAAAAGGTTTGGAATCATTTGTCATTATGTTCAGTATTATAGTAGAGGATTTTGACAGAACAGGAGCTATAACATAGAGTCATAGACCACATTGATTTAATGCTTGACATTTTTATTTTTGCTCTAAAGGAGAAAGGACAGTTCAGAATAAAGTGGAGCTCAAAGCATTCTTTCCATAACACATTCAGTCTGCTCTTATTAAAGGCACAAAACCTCAGAGACAGTCCAGCTCCTGTTTATGTTACTTGTCTCTTCCTTCCTTCAGTAGCGTTACAGCCATAGAAAAGAAACAGATGATATATACTGGATATGATAGAAGATGTCAAATGAGATACAGTAGAATTCAGGTTCTATGAGACTGATGGCACAAAATGTGAGAGTATGCAAAGACAAACACACCTCCACCAGTGTTTGTGCTTTTCACAGGGATTTCATGCCTCTGGATCAGACCTGGGATCACCACAGCTTCTTGACACAGACAGATGGAAGAGGAGTCTGACAGTCCAGATCGTTCCAGAACCTTCTACCTGTAAGTACCAACAACATGTCAGTCAGTGCTACAGACCAAGACCTGAGACCTGAGATGTTCACGTTAATATAGTTTGTTTTATTATAGTGACTTTTTGGTGATTTACCTTCAGTAGAAATCTGTAGACAGTCCTCATTACGCTGATAGTCGTCAGGTTGTCCAGGAGCCCAGTTTGTGTACGTGAAAGGTGTTTTATCAGTCCATTTCCACTTGCCCTCCTATAAACCAGAAGAGAATCAAATGTAGTGACGTGTTTCAGTGTCTGATGAAGACAAATCCAACCACAGGACACTGACTGTGTTTAGGGTTGATGGAGGGGACACAGAATAAGTCAGGAGAGACACATTCAGGCTGGTTTGAGCTACAAAGCCATGAATTAGTTGTTATGTGTCAACATCAGTCACCAAGAGTCAGTGATTATGTGAACAGTGCAGAAAGAGAATTCAATAGTTGTTCTTTAAAGAAGAACTTCATGACATCTGATAAAATGACTGAGTGTCTGATCTGAGTCAGTGTTGGTTTGGACTGAAGTTTGACAATGAGGAAGGAGAATCAACATTAGCAGCTTCTACCATAACACATGTCCAGTTGTCAGCAGTCCAGTTGCATTGTGGGTAATGTAGGCTGTTCATTGTGATGGTGACAATATGACATTAGGACAAAGCCAATATCAGCTGAGTATTTATCTGTCAGACTGTGTGAATTCACCTGTATCAAATCATGGCCTCCAATCCATATGAGTCCAGTCCCTTTAGCGTCAGCGATCACTTTCTGAATCACTTCATACTCCTCAGCATCACGCACTGATGCAAGGTTTCCACCCAGGGACTGGCAGTTTAACTACAAAGCAGATAAACAGACAGTGGAGTCAGTAAAGAAGCAAAATAAGCTGAGTAGTAGGAAAACACCAAGGCAGGAATAGATGCCAGTGTTAAAGTGAACACAGACCAAATAAACAGTGTAGAATCATTGTGGACTGAATCCACATCACTCTGATTACCTGAGCAGCAGGCCAGGTCAAGGCTTTGGGAACATGCATGAAGCAACGGCCGTTATTCCGTGTCCAACCAGAGAAACAAGACTGTCCTAAAGACAAATAAAATGCGTAATGTTTAGTTTTTTGTGAATTTGAACCATCAGCGTTTATTTATTTATTTATTGTCACATCTCTTCCTCTGACACATTAAAACTCTGTAATTATTAAACAGTTTCCTTTGGTCCACAGCTGCATCTTTGGATGAAGGTGAGAAAATACAGAAATGACCATAAAAGAAATAATCAGGTTTTATTTCTGATGTGTCTTAATGTATGAAGAAGTACAAAGCCCTTAGTTTGCCTTAAAGTAAGTCAGAGAGAAGGAAATGTGCAGGATGTTGTATCTAACTCTGATGAACAAAGTGGTCAAAGTCCAATAACACAAACTCTAATAGACTGGGTTGGAATTTGGGCAGTGCAGCTCTGTGTAGAACATCCTGTCAGCATCATTTCCAGAGACACAACAGGTGGAAAGACATTATATTGATCCATTTCATATCTGTGTTGGGCTCTAGGAAACTTAACGCAGAAGTCATTTGGTTTGATCCACAGAATATATACATTTATAACATCTGGATATCTATTCCATAAACATATATACACACAATATATAGTGTAGTAATACTCACCCTGAGCTGTGTCCAGAGCCAACAGGGCACAAAGAAGAGCAGCCAGAATCAGAGTCTTCATGGTGAAGATGATGCAGATGTTAAAGATGAGGCTGATATCTCTGTAGGGAACAGACCTGTAAAGACTGACAGCCTGTCAAAGACAAGACACCAGATGATCAGGGAGTTGGAGTCTCTGGTATTTATGTAGTGAAGCTGTTTGCTGAGCATAAATGTTCTTCAGAAACGCCCTGAATTAGACTAAATGTTTCACAGATCCTGCTGTGCAAATACCATTTAAAAATGTTAATTTTATTATGTCTCAGGGGATAAACATTATGTTTCCTGAGCTAAAATCCAAAACAGTCCAATGAGAGACAGAACATCACAAACCTTAAGGCCATAACGTCAAAGAACGTCCTAATGTGACTTTTACTGTGTTTATTAGTTCAGACGTGTCAGCAGGACAGACTGAACAGTGTAGACAGTTGTAGGCAGCAGGTCAGACTAGATTTTAAATCTATAAATATAAGACAGCACCGTTGTTATTAATGGACTTTGACTAGTTGATGTCAAATCCCACTGGAGCCTCTCATACCAGATAAGTTCCTATTACCTAGAAAACACTGCTCCACTTTAATTCCAGTTTCTTATTAAAGTACTTGACCTAAGTCAGACAGCCTGGCAGCACTAGTCAGCACTTGATAGTCCAAACTGCGAACTCCAAACAGGTCAGACTAGATTTTAAATCTCAATATAAGATCATCTCATTTCCTTAGAAGTACAGTGTGTTGACAGTAACTGTGGCCTGTGTTTGGTCGTGTACATGAGTATTGAGGAAATATGGTCTTGCTGTGCCTTAAATTCACAGACGTAACTTAAATGTATTCAGCCAGGCAGGTTAAGCAGAGACCGTCCCTTGATGCTGGACCTGGACCATATATGGATTTTGTGCCTTAAGTTGTGATTGGCTCAAAGGATCATTCAGAGGAGACAGAAGGCTGGACAGACTGAGACACCTGGATGTTTTGTGTCCATGCAAACTCTAGAGCTGGTACGTTCCCAGTTTTTAGCCAGGCCAGTGGATGATATGGATGGCAGTGTGGAAATGTCCCAGACAACCTGGATGGCTTTCCACGAAGACAGACTCAGTGTCTCTGGTCCAACAACGCCCTGGATCGGTTTCACATGTTGCCCAAAGCTGATCTGTCACCTGCTCATTACAAACAGTCAGAGCAAACTTTAATGTTGCCTGACAGGAAATAAATAAAAAGTTCAATAACATGTTAAAACAGCAGGAACCGTTTCTCCAGTCAGGACATGTGTTGGCAGAGACTAGAGGCTAAAGGCTTTTTGACCTATTTCCCTACACAAATATCAAACGTCATCGTGATCACAAGATCAACATATTTCAGGAGAACAATATCTGGATTCAACCCTCATGGCCTCATCTGTGCAAACCACAATCTACAATATTATTAAAGATAAAAAAGTCAGCTGGGATTGGCTCCAGCAGATCCCTGTGACCCTGGTTGGGAATAAGTGGGTATTGATGATGGATAGATTTAGATTAGTGCTGCCCCCATCTGGACGTCCTAGGTCAACTTTTTCAGAACAGTTGTGGTTCTGGGTGGCAGGACTCAAATGATGTGCAGTATTTCAGGGGGGATCAGGCTCACAAATTAGCATGAACTGAATATATTATGGACAGAAATATGAAAAACATGTGACTGTTATTTAAGATACAAGAGGAGACAACTAAAGTGTCCAAACCTCATTCTGTCTCAGAACTACAGCTCATTACTGTGACACAAGCATTTTACTTACTGTCATACATTCCTCTGTGCATCCACCTGGGGGCGCT
The DNA here is from genome assembly GCF_900324485.2 of Mastacembelus armatus. NCBI lineage: Eukaryota > Metazoa > Chordata > Actinopteri > Synbranchiformes > Mastacembelidae > Mastacembelus > Mastacembelus armatus. The sequence goes on along the minus strand of NC_046650.1, from coordinate 16,875,632 downwards.
GTTCTCTACTATTCCTGAGGAGATCTGCTGTTTAATGTGATGGCTGATCAGACACACACTTTTCTAAATACACTGATGGATGCACATGGATCAGTGTCAGGAGACCATCAGTCCTAATGTGTTCAAACTGTAACTAGTAGTTAGACTTTGAGCAGCATTTACCTTCACTTGTCAGATCAGTCTCCTTTCTGTTAATCTGAGACTTAAACCTGGAGATGACAGTTTCATGATACTTCACACTGCTCTGAGATTCTGTTGCTGTGTCCTCTAATGAAATTATTACACAACAACTAATAAACTGTTTTCAGTGACCTGTGATCCCTCACAAAAACATTTTCTTGTAACTTGATCAGTGATTCCAGGTACAGAAGATCAGGGTTTGGGGGGGTTCAAGTCCTGACCAGGGTGCCTGTAGTGTGGGCCCTCAGGCAAGGTCCTTAACGCTACTGGCCTACCTGATTACAAAAATGAGCGATAGAAACACAGGAGTTGTTCAATTCCAACCAATATCTATGTCACAGCTACAGGGTGTGGTTTGCTTTCTTAATCCCTCAGGCTTCCCTTACGATCCAGCTCCCCCCTGGTTTTTTAAAGAAGTTTTTCCCTGTGTAGGCAAATTGGTCCTTAACATTATTAACAGTAGTCTATTGTCTGGTGTTGTTTCTTCTAATTTCAAACATGCAGTAGTGCAACCGCTTATAAAGAAGCCTAGTCTTGATCCATCTGTGCTGGCTAACTATAGATCTTATACAAAAATGAGCACAGGAGTCATCAGACGTTGCACGGGTCAACAAGGTCTGTGTCAGGTGCTGGGAAACCAGGGCAGCCTGATATGAAGTGGGCTACTGGAACACAACACTCATGGACCAGGGCAGAGAATAGAGAACTGCTGGAACACTACTACCTAAGTAATCCCAGGGAAAGGGGTTATATGAAGAGGATGTGGGACATATGGAAATTTGGAAACCCAGGCATGAAGAACTGATCAGCACCAGGAACTGACATGATCCACACCTACTGTCTATAGAAGCTAACTCCACTCCATGAGCGCCTGGCAGATCAAATGAACCAGCTGCAAATAGATGGGACTCACCCTGAATGGATAACTGAAGGAAGGACAGTCTTGACCCCAAAAGGGAGCAGTCCCATCCAACTACCATCCAATAACCTTTCTGCACAACATGGAAGCTCCTGTCAGGCATCATAGCGCCTAATACGAGTAAGCACATGGCTGAATACTTGAGCAGGGCCCAGAAAGGAATGGGGAAGAACACCAGGGGAGCAGAACACTGTAAGACCAGACTGACCAACCTGTGCACTGCCTGGATTGATTACAAGAAAGCCTACGATTCAATGCCCCACACATGGATCCTGGAATGCCTGGAGCTATACAACATCAATAGGACTCTAAGAACCTTCATAAGGAACTCAATGGGACTGTGGAAAACAACCCTAGTGGCCAACCTCAAGCTGATTGCACAAGTCTCCATCAAGTGTGGCATCTACCAAGGAGATGCTCTTTCCCTGCTTCCGTTCTGCATAGGCCTGAACCCCCTCGGCCAGGTGATCACTAACACTGGCTTTGGACACTGATTATGAAATGGAGTAAGCATCAGTCACCTCCTGGATGACGTGGATGACATCAAGCTATACACCAGGAGTGAGCGAGACATCGACTCACTGATCCACACCACCAGGGTCTACAGCAATGACACTGGAATGTCATTTGGACTGGACTAGTGTGGTCGGATCATAACAGAGAGAGAAAGGGTTGTCAGGACTGAAGGAACTGAATTGCCAAAAGGCAGCAGAGCAGATGTTGAGGGAAGCTACAAGAACCTTGGAATCCCAAAGGCAAATGGGAATCAAGAAGAAGCCGCAAGTAAAGCAGCCACAGAGAGTAAAGCAAGTCCTAAGAAGTCAGCTAAATGGGAAGAACAAGGTCCAAGCCATCAACACCTACGCCCTGCCGGGCATCAGATACCCCGCTGGTATAATAAGCTGGCCAAAAGAGGAGATAGAGGCTGCTGATGTCAAGACAAGGAAGCTCCTCACAATGCATGGAGAGTTTCACCCCAAATCCAGCATCCTGAGACTGTACACTAAGAGGACGGAAGGAGGTCGAGGACTGGTGAGCATTACAGCCACCATCTGAGAAAAACCACCAAAGATCCATAAGTACATCAGGAAGATGGCCCAGAGCGATGGAGTATTTAGTGAATATCTCAGACAGCAGAAGCCCGAAGCAGAGGTCTTACTGGAAATTCCTGATTTTATCATAAGGATATTTGATTTTTTATTCAAACCTGTTTATTTTCTGTTAATCTGAGACCTAAATTTGTAGATGACAGTTTCCTGCTACTTCACACTGCTCTGAGATTCTGTTGTTTTGTCCTCTAATGACATTTTTACACAACGTAAAGGTTAACTAATAAAACAGTTTTCACTGAGATATGGCACCACTGTCAGACTGGAAAATAACTAGCAGCTCACTAATGTCTGACACCTGACAGTCCATCTTTCTTTGGCTTGACTTGAAACCTGATCAGTGACACCAGTGAGACCAAACAGCCCCATCAGTTACACTGACATCACTTTAGGTAAATGACTGGTTTATAGACAGACAGTCTGACCTGGTTTCAGTTTGGATTGGATTAGTTAGTGCTGACTAACACTGCAGGCCTGTTTGACTTAAGTTAATGTCACTGTCCTGAATTTGCAGCTTTTCCTCCTCCAACGAAGATCCACCATCAGTTCCCCAAACAGCTCCCAGATCATGATGAAAGGTTGGATCAGAGTTTGGTTTTCCTTAAAACTGCCTGTTGACTCAAGGTGATGTTTCATTTGTTCATGCTGATTCTGAGCAGGTGGAATAATAAATATGTTTGTTCAGCATTGTAGCAGGCTAACATGCTGCTAGTGTGAGCAAAAACTACAGCTCCCATCAACATTTACCCAGAAATTCTCCACCAGCTGGGTTTTGTCTTTTATTTACATCCACAACATCAGCAGCAACAATCTGTTTACAAGGGATTTGAAAGGTTTTTGTTGTATCTCTGCTGCCTACAACTGTCTACACTGTTCAGTCTGTCCTGCTGACACGTCTGAACTAATAAACTCTGAGTAAAAGTCACATTAGGACGTTCTTTGATGTTATGGCCTTAAGGTTTGTGGTGTCTCTCTGCCGTTTGCACTGGGTGGCTCAAACAGCCGTTATCTGTGAATTTTTTTAATTAATTCAGGGCGTTGCTGAAGAACATTTATGCTCAGCAAACAGCTTCACAAAATAAATACCAGTGAATCCAACTCCCTGATCATCTGGTGTCTTGTCTTTGACAGGCTGTCAGTCTTTACAGGTCTGTTCCCTACAGAGATATCAGCCTCATCTTTAACATCTGCATCATCTTCACCATGAAGACTCTGATTCTGGCTGCTCTTCTTTGTGCCCTGTTGGCTCTGGACACAGCTCAGGGTGAGTATTACTACACTATATATTGTGTGTATATATGTTTATGGAATAGATATCCAGATGTTATAAATGTATATATTCTGTGGATCAAACCAAATGACTTCTGCGTTAAGTTTCCTAGAGCCCAACACAGATATGAAATGGATCAATATAATGTCTTTCCACCTGTTGTGTCTCTGGAAATGATGCTGACAGGATGTTCTACACAGAGCTGCACTGCCCAAATTCCAACCCAGTCTATTAGAGTTTGTGTTATTGGACTTTGACCACTTTGTTCATCAGAGTTAGATACAACATCCTGCACATTTCCTTCTCTCTGACTTACTTTAAGGCAAACTAAGGGCTTTGTACTTCTTCATACATTAAGACACATCAGAAATAAAACCTGATTATTTCCTTTATGGTCATTTCCCTGTTTTTTTACTTGCATCTTTCTCTTCGACCATATTTTCAAAGGGAAAATAGTCAATTTTTAGTAGCTTAAAACAATTAAGGGAAATAAAGGGAGGTCCAAAATTATGAGAAACTTAACATTGTACATTTTGCTTATCTTAAGGATTCAGGTTATTTTGTAACTGGGGTTGGACATTCTATAATGGCCATTGCTTCACCTATGTTCCCAAAGCCATGACCTGGGTTGACGCTCAGGTAATCAGAGTGATGTGGATTCAGTCCACAATGATTCTACACTGTTTATTTGGTCTGTGTTCACTTTAACACTGGCATCTATTCCTGCCTTGGTGTTTTCCTACTACTCAGCTCATTTTGCTTCTTTACTGACTCCACTGTCTGTTTATCTGCACTGTAGAAAAACTGCTACCTTCAAGGTGGAAACCTTGTATCAGTGCGTGATGCTAAGGAGTATGGAGTGATTCTGAAAATGATCCGTCAGGGTACAGCAGCATGGCTTGGAAGCACTGATGCACGAAAGGTAAACTGTTCATAAGGACAGTCTGACAGATAAATACTCAGCTGATATTGGCTTTGTCCTAATGTCATATTGTCACCATCACAATGAGCAGCCTACATTACCCACAATGCAACTGGCCTGCTGACAACAATGGACATGTGTTATGGTAGAAGCTGCTAATGTTGATTCTCCTTCCTCATTGTCAAACTTCAGTCCAAACCAACACTGACTCAGATCAGACACTCAGTCATTTTATCAGATGTCATGAAGTTCTTCTTTAAAGAACAACTATTGAATTCTCTTTCTGCACTGTTCACATAATCACTGACTCTTGGTGACTGATGTTGACACATAACAACTAATTCATGGCTTTGTAGCTCAAACCAGCCTGAATGTGTCTCTCCTGACTTATTCTGTGTCCCCTCCATCAACCCTAAACACAGTCAGTGTCCTGTGGTTGGATTTGTCTTCATCAGACACTGAAACACGTCACTACATTTGATTCTCTTCTGGTTTATAGGAGGGCAAGTGGAGATGGACTGATAAAACACCTTTCACATACACAAACTGGGCTCCTGGACAACCTGACGACTATCAGGGCAATGAGAACTGTCTGCACATAACTGCTGAATGTAAATCACCGAAATGTCACTATAGTTAAACAAACTATCTACATATTGATTAGACCATGGCCTCATTAGACAGTCTCAGGTCTCAGGTCTTGGTCTGTAGCACTGACTGACTCACATGTTGTTGATATTTACAGAGAAGCTGTGGAACGATGCGAACTGTGACGAGCTTCTTCCATCTGTCTGTGTCAGATGATCCCAGGTCTGATCCAGAGGCATGAAATCCCTGTGAAAAGCACAAACACTGGTGGAGGTGTGTTTGTCTTTGCATACTCTCACATTTTGTGCCATCAGTCTCATAGAACCTGAATTCTACTGTATCTCATTTGACATCTTCTATCATATCCAGTATATATCATCTGTTTCTTTTCTATGGCTGTAACGCTACTGAAGGAAGGAAGAGACAAGTAACATAAACAGGAGCTGGACTGTCTCTGAGGTTTTGTGCCTTTAATAAGAGCAGACTGAATGTGTTATGGAAAGAATGCTTTGAGCTCAACTTTATTCTGCAGTCTGACTCTTCTTTCTTGGCTCATGCCAAAATAAAAGTCTATCAGCATTGAAACCAGTTGGTCTGTGTTAATAAACTAATTTCTACAGTTCTTTTTTTTTTTTTAACCAAATACCAAACCCCCTCCAGCTATAATCCTATTTAAAATGTATGTCACTGTTTTGGCACAACAACTATTTGCAAAGCAAAACACATTCTCATTTGAGAAGAGACCAATCTGGTGCACACGATAAATTTACATTCGATTTAATTGTGATAACAAATTATTGATGTTGTCAGTGACGACATCATTTCCCATCATGCATTCAGTGTCCGTAGTCCATGCGGCCGCCTGGCTCAAGAACTGAGAATAATGTTTATTTTAAAGGTTATAAGGTATCATGTCCGCCTTGAGCTTGGTTCATGCTTGAATGTTTATTTATGAATTTATATTTATTTAAAACTGTTTAATGGATGAGAGGACCATCTTCTCTTCCTTCTCTGGCCCAGCAACATTAATGAACAAAATAATAATAATAAACATTAATAAACCTCCAGTTTTCTTGATACACTGCCCCCTACAGTTTGGGAGAATATCAGCTCATGCACAGACTTTAAAAGCCACAAACGTTCTCTCGTCTCGTACTTGTGGAAAACATCCAGCCTTTTTCTATTTCCTGGTCTGTTAAATTGTTGCAGCATTAATGCCTGTTTGTTTTGAAGTGATATGAAATAACTACCCAATCCATTTTTGGTAAAATGTCTTAAATGAATAAGCATACTTATATATACGCATCCCTATTTCCCAAGTTATGTCTAACAAAGTTAACATTAACTTTGTTTTTTTAAATCTAAAAAAAATAAAATAAAACATCAAACTAGTGAAACATCAGTTTAAAATCGTGTGTGTAAAAAGTCTGAAGCTGAGAAAACAATGTCATGTATGTGACTTTAGCTGTCGCAGAAAAAGGGTCTGATAATATTTCTACTGATTTTTTCTACATCATTGCTGACACTTGCCCAATATCATGGATGAGAAAAACACACATATTAACACAAAATGAACAAATGACACTCACTAGTAGGTCTCACCAGAACCAGCATGGTACAAATAAATGCAGCTAGAGTCAGAATCTTCATGCTGAGGTTGATGCAGATGTTTCAGATGATGCACCTGCAACACAAAGAGGGTTTGTCAGGGAACAGATGAGCCACAGCTTCATTAACCAGAGGACAGAAACTGATCAGAGACTGGGCAGCAAACTGACTGTAGAGCGAGCTCCTCTTCTTCTCAGTGTCAGCCTGTAGCTTCAGTTGTCCTGTGTGAGGGCACCGAGCACTGGGGCCGCTCTTTTATATCGTCACTCATGTTTTCATTAGGACAATTCCAGGGAAGACACATACACAGTCCAAACACCGTGTTAAAGTTTCTGTTTGCATTATGGTTGAAATCAGGGGTGAACTTTAACAATGGTCAACTTTTAAATGGCAAGTAGTTTATTTAAAGGTCAAATTGACATAACAGATGTGTCAACACACTGTTCAACAGCTCCACCTGGGAGAGTTACCTACTGTCTGCTGTTTGTCTGAAACCACTGCCTCTCCAATGTGTGTTATTTTGTGAGTGATGTGAAATTTGCCATAAAACAGAGCAGCTTGTTTCAATGCTGATAGACTTTTATTTTTGCAGAAGACGATAGAGAGTATTTCCCACAACAGAAAGACACAATAAGATGTAATAATAAGATACATAATCACTCAAACACACATCTAGCAGTGTGTGTGTGTCCTTTGTATGTTGTTCAGCCTGGGAATCATCAGATGGTTCTGGCACAAACAAATGGGAGGCGAACGTTACAGTTTTGGTCGTCCCAGCAGTTGTCATCTGTAAGTACCAAAGACACAGGAGTTCAGTGACTATAAAACTATGTCTGTGAATGGATTATGTGTAGTACATCATACTGACCTCAATAAAAACAGTATGTCATGATTTACTTCCATAATTCATCTGTAAACAGTGCTGCCGGCCCCTGTAGTTATTGAAGCCCCCACAGTGCCGATAGTTGAAGGGGGAACCATCGCTCCACAGCCAAATACCCTCCTAAAAACACACAACAAAATATCAACATGACAAAAAACCAACACTACTCATTAAATGTGTCACAGAGGATCAAACCTCCTGTGCATCAGAGCCTCCGAGCCATGCTTCTCTATATGCATGAGTGGCTGTCACTATCATCTTTTGAATCTCATGATACTCCTCAGCTCTGTGGACTGATGCAAGGTTTGCATCAGTCATAGCAGTCGGGATGTAACAGAAACAGCGTCTGTTGAATCCAGTCCAACCACTGGGACAGTAGGTTTGTCTCTTGACCACGTGACTCCCTCCTGAAGACAAAGTTCTAGAGGACAAATGTGTCTGGGAACTGCTTTATTTGATAACAACTGACTAAACACAAGCAGCTTTTTCCACCTCTAAAAACAGGGTCTCTGCAGGTTTCTAAGAGCTAGATTTAAGACTTTTTAATACCACGCCGAATGAAATTTAAGACCAATTTTGTAGAAATAAAATAAAACATCCCACAATACAACCAATTCCCATAACACACTGTTTATTGATATAAACTGTTTACACATCGTTTGATTCATTAAAACAAAAATAAAATGCCAGGTGTTTTCCGACAGGTTTCCGCAGCCGCTTTGTCTTATTCACACCGCATGTGGGTCTCCAAAGCTTTCATACCCATTATTCCGAGTTTTACACTTTTTTGCACCGGACCTCGAACACGTTGCCACTAACTGGACTTAACCACGGCGCAAAATTAGGGTTTTGTAACCAACTGTCATTAAATTTACATTTACCCATGGCAAAAGACTAATGATGAAACTTTCCCGCAGTTCACGCAGCTGCCGGAAAACATGTGTTAAATAAACTCCCCTCAAACGCGTATTTTAGTTGGTTCCGCCTATTTCGTTCTGCGTAACAAATACGCGAAAGGCTTTCAAATAAAATCTTCCTTATGGGTTCGGTTAGATTTCATTTTAAGACATTTTAATGCTAATTAAGGCCTTAGTTTTATAATATGGAATTTAAGACTTTTTAAGACTTTTTAAGGATCCGCGGACACCCTGAAAAATGTCCTCAGTCCTTGAACAAAAGGTGAACGCTCACCAGCAGCTTCACTCAGACCCATCAGTCCACAGAGGCCACACAGCAGAGTCACAGTCCGCATCTTCATGGTGCAGATTTTGGCAATTTCCTTCAATGAAAACAGAACAACATGTTGTATTATCTCTGCAGAGGAGACATGAGTCTCCAACCAGCTGAACCTAAGGAGAGTCTGTTACAAACCTGCTGGATGATCTTCTTCTCTTCTTCCTTCTCAGTGTCTGGATTAATCACCAGCTCTTTTATATACTGAGTTATGACTGTTCATCACATGCTACTCCGCCCTAGTATTTGTTAATTATTAAAAAAACGGTCATTTAATTATCATGCAACAGTATAGAGGCTTATCAGTGTTCTCCATACAACATCTGGTTCTACAGTGTTGTTTACTTTGAAGGCAAATCCTTCTGGAGCATGACAGGTGTCACCCATGACTCCCTTTACAGGACAGATGGATGTAGGTGTTAACCAGAAGATCAAATTGATAATAGTAGTAGATTTCAATATTACAGAATTTTTGTTTTGCTAAAATTATAAGCAGAACTTTATTACTGACCTTGTGTGAAGTGCTCCAGCCATGGGAGGATCCCTGAACAGGCCTATTGGGCACAGACCCAGGAGACAGGGAGGTCAAGGGCCCCATGGGGAGATGCAGAAAACAGAAAACAATTTCATGGATTCAGAACAACTACAATACAAAGAGACACAAATTAACTCGAAATCACAAACTGCTAAAAAAGAAAACTACATCAACAGACCCTAAATGTTTGTTGTTTCTTTAAATAAACAGGGTAGGGGTGTTTGTGTCCATTACCTCATTTTATTATAGTTTTTTTAAATGAATTATTTTAATGTTGGCCCAGACACAGTGACATTTTTAACATGTCCTCTGACTTTGGATCAGTTGTGATCAGAGATGTGAGTGTGAATGAGCCATAAAGACACATCCATGTTAAATATTTTTCCAACCTTTATTTACAGAGTAGATTTTATTGTAGAGAGCTGCTGGGCCCTTAGCAGATAAGAGGTTAAAAGGCCATTCCTTCAAAGTCACAACAAAAACTAAATCCTGTCCTATCTTAAATCACCAGGGGTATGTACACCTATGAACCTGTGACTGGAAAATAAGTCTGTATAAGAAGTCAGCAGAATTAAACCAACATTAATGTGAAGAAAGTCAACAGGGTGTATCTATGGCCCAGATTAGCTCACCGTTAGCCCGCAAACACACTCGAAATAGCCGGCACCGACCTGCTATATAAGCGGGCGGGGGGGGGGAGTACACTCGGTTTAGCTCCCGGGCATGGCAGCGGTCACAGCAGCGGGGCCAAACTGGCTCGTAAATGTGTTTTCCACAGGTGAGAGCTACATAAAGGGGGTTTGTTTGTCGACAAGAACCAGTCACCTCAGGCTAAACATCTGTTTTATGTGGCGGTGACGCTGTAATTTCAGCCTGACGGTACATGCGAGTGTGGGATGTGTCTATGTGCTGGAAGCGTTAGCTAGCGATTAGCATCTGCAGTTCGCGGGCTATTGGAGCGCTAACATCGATTAGCATCAGCGGCTAACCGGCTGCTAACGGGAGTAACGGTTATTAGCGACGGACGTTTGGTGCGATAAAACCTCGTAAAATGTCCAGGTCATCCAAAACCAGTACTCCCAGTAGTGGTGTTGCTTAGTGGGAGCTTTAAATCGTGTTTAATATTTTTTTTCGACGGTGTAAAAGTTAAGTGTAATATTAGTTTTTGAAAGGCGGTTAGCTCAGCTAGCATATTTAGCTAACCCAGCCAACCTGTAGCTAGCTAAACAGTTAGCTCTGGTCAGTTAGCTTGAAAAACTCATTGTTTTTTCTAATTAGCACAGGTAGATAGTTTATTCATCCCCCATGGGGGAAATTCAGGTAAGCAGATAACTGTTATTTACAGTTAACATAGATTTTTGCTTTTCTGTTTGTCATGTTTCATTTTTCCTCTTGCTGACTGCTGCAGGGAAACTGCTGTTGTCACTAGTTATAACAGACAAGGCTGTAGATCTACAGTGTCTATTCTTCTTCTCCTCCTTTGGGCTGCTCCCTTCAGGGGTCTCCACAGCCAATCATCTGCCTCCATTTAACCCTATCCTCTGTATCCTCCTCACCCACCCCAACTATCCTCATGTCCTCCTTCACTACATCCAAGAACCTCCTCTTTGGTCTTCCTCTAGGCCTCCTTCCTGGCAGCTCTAACCTCAGCATCCTTTTACCAATGTATTCACTGTCCCTCCTCTGAACATGTCCAAACCATCTCAATCTGGCTTCTCTGGCTTTTTCTCCAAACCATCTAACATGAGCTGTCCCTCTGATGTCCTCATTCCTGATCCTATCCATCCTTAACTTTAAGCTGCATCTCCCTGTCCTCCTGTCTGTTCTCTTCTGTCCTCTGTGTCCCATTTCTTCTTAGCTAACCTTTTCCTCTTAACACACTCTTGATCTGGACTGTAGCTGTCAAGTCATCTGGAAGAACCTCCTGACCCCCCAGAGCCTGTTTCAGCTCCTCCCTGAAAGCCACACAACACTCTTCCTTTTTCAACTTCCACCACTTGATCCTCTGCTCTGCCCTTGTCCTCTTCATCTTCTCCACCACCAGAGTCAGTATCCTACACACCACCATCCTATGCTGTCTGGCTACACTCTCCCCAGCCACTACTTTGCAGTCACTGATCTCTTTCAGGTTGGAACGTCTGCACAAGATGTAATCAACTTGTGTGCTGCTGCCTCCTTTTATATGTCACCCTATGCTCTGCAATTTTGCTGTAAATGTACCATAAAAATGAGATTTAATGAATTTTGACTTTTATTGAAACTTGACAGAAAGCACAAAAATGATTTTTTAATGACATCTTCGTGTGTTTCTCTTCCTCTGTAGTTGGATATTTCCCCCTGATGAAGTTAACACAGTGACGTCGTGTGGACAGGTGCGTGTACTGCAGGCTGTACAGCAGGTACAACAACATACATGCTGAAGCTAAATCAGCATCAATACAGCTTTTATTATAAAGTTGGCCACAGTGCCATGCCAAATTTGCAACTGGCCAATAGTCAAATAACAATGCATGTTTAGAGGACCTTAAACTCTGTGATCCTGTGGCTTTACTGTAATTTGTGTGAGCAGTGGGGGTGGGAAGGAAAGGAGGAAAATTCCCATCACTACAGTAATTTATTCCTCTGAAACAGCTAAATCAGCACAGGTAGAGGATCACCCCTGCTGCCCCGTGCTCCAACTGTCCCCACATCCTGCTCCTTATCATGCCACAGCATAGAGGAAACATGTTTGGACAGAGTGTTGTTTACTTTGTAGGCAAATCCTTCTGCAGCATGACAGTTGTCACCTATCAGTCCCTTTATAGGACAGATGGACACAGTTACCTAATATAATCTGATTATTAATCAGAAGATGAAGTTAAATGAGTATACCAAATCCCACAAATAATTTTTTTATTTTTTTGGGCTGCAGCCCATGTATCTGCTGAACGGTTTTTGGAACAATAATTTGGTTTGTCTGGTCTTGAGTTAAAATAATGGTATAAGTGTTTTCATTTATGTCTGTGCGGTGTGTGCGCATGTGCAGCCATGCCACAAAGAGGTGTCAACCTCGCCCCACGGGCCCTCGTAGACGCTGGAAAGAACCTGCGTGGATCGATGCCGTTTCTTCGCATATAAAAATAAGTAAACCTAGGATTAAGAGTTCAATAATCCTTGTATTAACTCAAGAAAAGGTCAGGGTCCGGTAAATCGGGAAAAATTGATAAAAAATAAAAAATGGATTTACAGATGAAATGCAGAGAAACAAAAGGAAAATTTAAAATGAAAAATCTCCGACCACACCCTTTGCAGAAAGTGATATGTATCAGCCAATGATCTTGACAAAGAGCCCTGAATCTCCTTTTCTGAAAGAGCCCCTCCTAAACAACATAGGGAGGTTTCTCCCGTGTTGGAAGACTTGTCAATCTCCCCCAATTATTTACCATATATGGTATAATTTCCCTTTTGTCGCTGGCTCTGCTTTTATGTCACGTTTACTCAACATCAGTTTTGTCCTGCCAGCACATGTTTTCTTACTTAGCCTGAGTTCAGTTCAGTTCAGTTCACTGTTATGTAACAATTCTGGATCTGGTCTGGAGCTTCACAGGAGCTCCAAAACAAAACACATAATGAAAAAGAATCATAAAGATATCATGGATAATAAAATATTTTAGACTTCTAATTTTCCAGAAGGGATGATCAGTAAAGCCCAGGAACACACTTCAGAGGGGCAATTAAGAGAAATCACATATACTTACTATCTGTTGGACTCATGTAGTGGTGGGTAAGAGACTTTAAAAACAATGATCATTTGAACACATTATACCACAGTTCTTCAGGTTTGCTGTCAGCTCATATTAGCTGTTGGAAATGCAAAATAAATCGTTTGTGTCATGTAGAGAGAGAGCTGACAAAGATAACTGCAGCACCACCTTGTGGACAGATGAGTCTCCTGCAGTTTTTATTGCTCTATGACAGGAACTTTAGAGAGATGTCCTGCAACTACAGGAAGTCAGTGAAAAGTTTGTCTTCTCTAAGCAAGATATGTATCAACTTAAAAAGTGTGCAACATAATATAAATGATTTTACTTTACTGGCATTATTATGAGACGCAGAGAATTTAAATCCTTAAAGAAAACAAAGGTAACACTCACAGACCAGGTTGTTTCAATGCTGATGACTTATTTTTTGCATGAAACATAAAAGAAGAGTTACATTTGCAGAAAAAGTGGCCACTGAGAAACTAAATGTTTATTTTGAAAGCAGCCTGGACCATTTCATGAAAGAAAACACTGTAGAATTGTCAGATTGTGCTAACTGTGTCAAATTTGAAGTTGTTGTCTGGTATTTTGCTCACAACCTCATAGAGTCATGTATTTAGAAAAACAAGTAATGACAGCATTTGCAGTTCCTGTGTTTTCTGCAAGGGTTGGTCATAAATGTGATCTGATCTTTACCAAAGTTACAAATATCAACAAACACAGTTTTTCTAAGCTGTTAGAACAGTGCACTTGAAAAACACCAGTGACTTTAAACTCTGAATTCTGAGAAGGAAAAAAAGTTTTTGTTTTTTATAAGCTTCTGCTGTTGATCGTTGACATGTAATAAGTTTTTCTTGCGGAAGTCAATCTGTTAAATGACATATTTCAGTTCAGTTTGGTTTTCTGATGTGTATCTAGTGATGACTCAGCCTGTATGTTCCTCTTCAGCTGTCAAAGCAACATGGGCTTCATTTCTCTTTATTTTATTTTTAAATAGGATTATACCTTGAGGCGTTTGGTATTTGGTTAAAAAAAAAAAAGAAAAAGAACTGTAAAAATGAGTTTATTAACACAGACCAAATGGTTTCAATACTGATAGACTTTTATTTTGGCATGAGCCAAGAAAGAAGAGTCAGACTGCAGAATAAAGTTGAGCTCAAAGCATTCTTTCCATAACACAGTCTGCTCTTATTAAAGGCACAAAACCTCAGAGACAGTCCAGCTCCTGTTTATGTTACTTGTCTCTTCCTTCCTTAAGTAGCGTTACAGCCATAGAAAAGAAATAAAACAAGGTATAAAACCTTCATCTTATGAATGAGTCTGATAATACAAATGCAGGTGAGTGTGTAAAGATAAGCAGTAACAAATCTCTCAATGTTTCAGGTGGTCTCTGACGGGTACTTGAAGCCTCTGTTCCAGTCCAGGTATCACTATACTTTCTTGGCGCAGACAGATGGACGATGACCGTAACATTCTAGATCATCCCAGCACTTCTGAGCTGTAAGTACAAGGCACAGCAGCCAGTCAGTGCTACATAGAAGTGTTTACTGAGACCAGTTTATCTCGAGGAACAGGGGAATTGGTATTTAAATCATCACCACACATATTTCCACGAGTTAAAATATGTTTAATTCTGCTATAAATGATATAATATTGCACATTGCAAACAACAAATGAACATGGGACTTTCTAATTGAGACAGGCTTTATTTCCAACTCTTTTTTTAGCCTTCATCATTTAAAACACTCACTGAATAAGGCTCAGAGGTTTTGGATTTACCTGAATAATTCATCTGCAAACAGTGCTGCTGGCGCCGAAAATTACTCGGCTCTCCGGGACACCAGTTTGAATAGTGGAAAACTGTGCCATCACTCCAGAGCCAAACATTGTTCTAGATGAGAAAATTAAATAGATTAAGAATTAGGAATGGTTATTACATACCCAACAAATGAGTAATGATTCATAAAATACCTGTTGTGCATTAGAGCCTCCAATCCATGTTTGTTTGTAGTCATGACTGGCAGTCATTATCACCTTCTGAATTTCATGATACTCCCAAATGTTATGCACTGATGCCAGGTTTCCACCCATGGACTGGCAGTTTCTCTGCAGTGGAGAATAACAGTGTGAAGTGGCCCAGAGAGGAGCAATAGCAGTAAGCAGGGCCAAAAGAGGAGTCCAGTTAACTAAGTGTTCAAATCAGTGTAAAAAGAATAAACTCAGTGATTTTACCTCAGCTTCAGCCCAAGTCAGGGGTCTTGGAATGTAATGGAATAAACGGTTCCTGTAGCGAGACCAAAACATGAACCTCTTGACCAGGTGGCTCCTTGCTGAGGACAAATACAGACTATTTAATAATCAGTTCATTACATTGATATATAGTATTCACTGTGTAATGTGAAGTAAAACCAAAACAACAGCTGTACACACTGTCAGTCAGTGATACTTGTTTTATTATGAACAACGTTAATAATATGAGTGGAATTTCTGGTTCCATCCCCTTCAGATTTTATGATTTGTCATATTTTAGTCTCACTGACCTGTTTGATCGTTTTCATCCTTTGCTTCTGGAAGATCTGGATAGTTGGACACAGCAGTTATTGACTTAGTTTCTCTCTCTGCATACAGACCAATACATACAAACCATCTTGGTGTTTTTAATGCAGTTCTCACCTGCAGCTGGAGTCAGATCCATCATGGCACAGACACAAAGCACAAAGACACCGAGCATCTTCATGGTGGAGATCAGATTATACAGATTTTTACCTTCAGCAAAGAGAACCATACATGTTAGGAATCCTTCTCACACAGTGACTGACAGTTCATTAAAGGAAAGAAGGAAGATGATCAGAGGGTTTGTGGCAAACCTGCAGCAGAATTATCTTCTTCCTTCTCAGTGTCAGCCTCACACGAAGGTGCTGAAGAAGCCAAAGAGCAGCTCATAAATACAGTTACTTATCTCCCACAAAATGAGGAACTGATGACACAGCAACACACAAAGCTGCAATATCATTATTAGGAAGAATAGTCAAAACACAGGCGATCGAAGTACAAATTCAAAGGAAATGTTTGTTCATACTCATGTGAAAACTCATTAGTGCAACAGGCCTGATTTATTAACTCTGTTGAAATTATATTGCTAGAAAAACAATAATAGTGAACCTAAGCCTCTTGTTTTTATCATTAAAGAAACATGCAAAGAAGTTTTTCTTGTGCAAGTCAAAATGCCATATTTCAGTTTGGTTTTCTGATGTGTATCTAGTGATGACTCAGCCTGTATGTTCCTCCTCAGCTGTCAAAGCAACATGGGCTTCATTTCTCTTTATTTTATTTGATGCTTGTGATGTTGTTGTAAAGCTCTGCTTTTTTCAGGAATTACTGCACAGTAATGTGCATCATATTTGACACTTGTGAAGTTTGAAAAGCAATTACCATGAAAATCACAATTTTTGTGGTAATCCAGTCCAACCACTGGGACAGTAGGTTTGTCTCTTGACCACGTGACTCCCTCCTGAAGACAAAGTTCTAGAGGACAAATGTGTCTGGGAACTGCTTTATTTGATAACAACTGTATCATAGCACAGTGTAAAACTCTTCTGTCCTGCTGTCAAATGTTTTGTTCTTGACTTTCTGCTGCAGCTGCAGTTCAGCTTTCTGCCAGCAGGCTGTGGCCTAACTGGTTTGAACAGTGCTGGAAGAAATACCCAGTGCCTACAAATACTTTACTGCAGTAACAGTAGAAACACCACAGTCTGAAAATCCTCTGTTCCAAATAAAAGTCCTGTATTCAGAGTGAAAGTCCAAAAGGTAAATGGAAGCCTACTGGTTATTTTCCATCACTGGTTTTGAACAGTGGAAATTTTTGTCTGTAAATGGTTGCAGGCATGTGACCCGGAAACTTCCACTCAGCTCTAAGCCTTTTTACAATATACCTGTGTGACATTCAATTATCATCTCAGCAGGTCCGAACTTCAAACCCTGTAAAAAAAAAAAAAAAAAAAAAATCAAAAACTTGGTGCAGATGTCCTGATGTTTAGTTATAACTTGCCCCATAAATTACCAGGAGGAATTTAAAATGAAAGGAAAGTAGGTAGTTAAATGACCCCAGTGTGTATTTGTTTTGCGTAATTAATAAAAAGTTAAATATTATGCTGTATGTATGTAATGCTGTAGTTATAGTGACAGTAATCACTATATATACAGCATTACATACATAGGAGGAGTCAAAGCTCTGAGTTTTCCCACTGACATTGAACACCCCACTGCATGAATGAAGCTTGATATCAGTTACTGCAGCCACTCACCTGATCAGATGTCGAAGCACTGCTGGTGCAGGAACTTTTCATGTTTTCTTTTTTCCCAGTGGAGAAAATATGTTTTATCGTCTTTTCCTCGTTTCCGCTCTGCTGTCTTGTTATACAGGTATGTATCAATTTGTTGTCCTTTTAATAAACGGGTTTGTTATTGTTAATATAATAGTTAGAATAAGCTTTTCTGGTTGAATGTAAGACCTGTCGGCAACGTTGTGAATAGCGTATGTTTGTATTTGTCTTTAAGGCTTTGGCAGGTCAGACTATGTTTATTTTAAAGGACGCAATGGAAAGGGTGAAACGCACAAACAAACACATGTTCAGCTGAATTTGCGTCAGACTTTGGTAGTTTTACTTCTTATCAGGCCAAAGTATATTTGGCTGCATGTTGGCTGCACATTTTCAGGAATGCATTAGGCCTGTTTTGGTTTTGTTCATATCTGAGGTTAGGGATTTAATTCCAACAACACAACCCCGTGTTTCCTGTCATTTTAATGAACTGCCTTTAGCTGTTTGGTCCTTTACCTCACAATTTCTGACAAAATGTCTAAAGGAGGAAAAAGATCCAGGTTAAGACATGTAGATAAACCTTCGTTCTTGTAACTTCTTATATAGTTTATTGCTTTCTAAAAATCCTTCTGGTTAGAGGGGAAATTTGGGGATCATATCTTGGTTTTCATGAGTTGAAGTGTAACTATTGGTTTATTTAGAATATAAGATGTGTTTGTTGACGCTTACCGCTCTGTGGTCACTTGATTGACGTTATAATAAAGGCTCTGAGAGCTGGGATGTTCATGAATCCTGTTTGAACGCATCAGTACAGCTTTAAAAAGGAAAAGTTCAGTGTTATTTTTATGATCACAGACAAACAGATCTGATTCTAAACATAAGACCGGTCCCTTGACAATCCTTGCAAATCCTGCTGTTCGAGTTTTATGTGTGAACAGTAGAGATCGCAGGACTGCACAGTACCAATTAGTTCTAGTAAAGTCACTACTAATCCTATGACATAGAGACAGACAGAGGCAAAGTTATTAAGGTTTCTGAGAGTTCAAGTCAACATCCAAACCACAAAAATACCCAGGGAGCTAGATTTTGTTTTTACTACCCAATTGCCATCAAAGCAGACTCACATTAACCTCAGCTCATTTTGAGTGGAGACAAATACACTAGTTTTCTGTGTCAGTGCCTGCAAATTGTAAACATTGACATAATTACATCTTTTTCTGTCAATCCAGTGTAATTTTTCAGGGCTGAATTTCAGTCTATATTATATTTGGCTACTACTACAATCACAAAGTGGCAAAGGAATGAAAGTTTGCTCACTATAGCAACAACTTTGAAGCATGGATGTCAGATGAGGAAAATGCTGAACCCAGCCATGCAAAAAAGTCCACACCTACTAAACAGTTTAACTTCCTATATAGTACTGTGCAAAGGCTTTAGGTGCTAGAAATACGCAGTAGACACTTTTACTATGAATTACATGAATAGTTTTTCACTTATCAGTTAACTGTGTGCAGTAAAGTGAACCAAACCTAAATCTAATCAGTATCTGCAGCACTCCCCTTTGCCCTTGAACCAGCAGCAGTTTTCTTTGATATGGCCTGCAGTAGCTTTGTCTGGGTCTTTGCAGCACCTTGGAGAAGCTGCTGCAGTTCTTCTGCAGATTCGGGCTGTCCCATTGTTTCTGTCTCTTCATATGATCCCAGACTGACATGATCCCCACAGATCAGGGCTCTGTGGGGGTCAGACCATCTGCTGCAGGACTCTGGTTCTTCTTGCCTCTGAAAATAGTTGAACTATAGTGAGTCCTTTATGGACTCAAGGATCATAGTGATCCTTGGATCAGTCAGACACCTGATGGTGTTGTGTGGAGAGAATCTAAAACATTTGAAGTGCCTTAAACCTCTGCACAGTACTGTACATAGCCAATAATCTCGTTTTCACCCGTGTCAGTGTAATACAGCTCACTATAAGGTCATACATGATCAAGGCGCAAGGTGGAAGGGCTGAAGCGAAACTGCATTCCTGTGAGAAGATACTGAATAAAGAATGTACAGTGGAAATTTCCATTGTCCTGATTCATAGCACAACAATTTCTGGGCTGGTGGCCAAATGACGCACAGGTGTTTGTTCTGGTTCCAGTGGGTCGAGGTTCTTCTGCTTCATGATGGGATGGTAAAACGGGTGGTTTTACAGTGTCAGCAGGATTTCGGAGCTCTTGTTTTTAACTGGTGTCAGTTGAGAGTTTCAGGCCAGCCCATACATGCAGCTCCCACAGATAGCATGTTTAAAAAAAAAAAAAAAAATTCAAGGTTGCGTAAACAGAAGTAGAAATGTATCTGTAGCATGTGGTTCAAGCCCAGCAAGTTTGTAAAACGTGTGTGGGCGTGTGTGGTGTTAATCACACTTTGACAACTGAAACCTGCTTACACACTCTCACTGAGGGGACTCTGCTTCCTCCTGGGCCCAGATGCTGGTGCCCACAATGTAAATCACTGAATTTAAGGGGATGTCTCGGTGTAATGTTAGTGAAAGGTTAGGAGTAGGTTAGGGTGAGGGTTGCGGTTAGCAAGGTAGTGGTTATGGTTAGTTAGGGCGAGTCTTCAGTAAATTAATGTGTGGGTTGGGGTGTGGGTGCATGTTTTGTGTTTACATGTATTTGTATTTATGCTACTGCGGTAACCAGAAACACAACAATATGAAGCTACACCAACCTCACAGTGTCAGCAAGGTTTAACAAAACCTCTACGTCCAACCAAGAGACAGTTCCAACACTCAAACCCCCACAAAACCACAACCACAGGCTGACTTTAGCACAAACGCAGCAGGTTGTTTGTTGTGCTGAGAGTATAATCCTATTTAGTTCACAGGCAAGAAAGTGGTGTCTTCTCATCAAACTCTGGGCAAGCAAAAAAAAACAAACTATTTCTATTTAAAGCCTATTTTAGCTGAAATCACAAGCTCATTGCTGTTGGAATAGCACAGGTGTGGCAGTAGTAATCTTATACATGTGTGGTCTTTCCGTCATTATCACTGGGAGGTGGCAGTTCATTACACATCCTTAATTAAAAGTCCATTTAAAACAAGAGTATCAGTAAATTATCCAATGTTATGTCAATGAGTTTTTTTTTTATTGTGGAGTGTTGAACTTGCAGTTCCTTTTGGGCACTGTAGATGTGGTGCTGTGTTGAGCAGAAACATTGTATGACACTGTCTGCTATGGAGAATCAATGAGGCTTCATGTTTTGGTGTCCCCCATCAGGTGACTCCTCAGAGCGTGATCCACCAGAGACGGTCCTGGCCTTTGCAGGTGGGGATGTGATTCTGCCCTGTACTTTCCACACCAATGCCAGAGGTGACTTACCCACAGTGGAGTGGTCCAAGATAGATCTGGAGCAGAAGGTCGTCTTTCTGTATCGGGATGGCTGTGAGACTCATGAGATGAAGGACCCGGCCTTCAAGTACAGGACGAGCCTCACAACAAACACATTGCAGGAAGGAGACGTCTCCTTAAGGATCTCCGATGTGAAGCTGTCCGATGCAGGGAGGTACCGGTGCATGCGGCTCTGGAAGAACACCCACAAGGAATTCACGTTTGTGGAGCTAATTGTGGGTATGTCCAGCCATGTGCATTCAAAGTCACATAAAACCTCCCAGGTTGAGTCTAAAACTGCTTCAAACACTCAACAAATGATTTGAAGATGTCACGCTGTGAAGGGTTTTTAAGATTAAACAATCTGTCAATTCAAAAATAATTTAATAATGAAACAGTAGCGGCTGTGCATTAATTATGTTTGGGTCACAGGTATGAAATGAACTGGGTGTGAAGGGATCTGATTACCTAGTAACACTTGCGTATGTTGACATAAATTGCACTGTCATTAACTTGGAATGGTAAAAATAGAGCCAAGAGCCACATGTGACATCACAGTGCTATACACATTTTAATTATTAGGTTTACACCTTGTTCAGGCGTGGTGCTGCAGCTTTGTTGTTCCCATGAAGTCTCTCTGGCCTATTGCCCTGTTGACCACATTAATGATAAACTGGTAGAACTGAAGTGCTCTGTTGAACATTCAAAGGTCACTCTGGATAATTCTTGTTTTACAGAAGCACCTTCTGAGCCCACACTGTCGGTGGTGTCCGCTGAGGGTGGAATAGTGACTGTGCAATGTGAGGTGAACTGCTTGCGGAAGAAGTGCCAGATCATATTTACGGATGATCAGGGAAACCGCATCCCTGCTGAAGACACAAATTGGGAAAACTGCACCCTAAGACAAAGAGTGACTCTCCAAAACGCCAGCAAAAGGTTCGCATTCAGATCATTACTTAAATCAAGACTACAGGAAGTGTAGTCCTGATGAGCATGAATCATAGATGTGGACTGGATTACACATCCAAAATGAATATAAATTAAAAGTTTATAATATCAGCAGAACTCAATTTAAAAAAATAAATGTTCGATTTCTAAATAAACCTAAAGTTTTATTAATGGCCTTTTCATCGCAGAGTCACTTGCAGAGTTCAACAGCCAGAATTCAAAGAGACCAGAGACAAAGAGATTTTCATACCAGGTACACTGGAGCTTTAAATCTGAAAGCACATAAGTCACGTTGTCACTGTGATTTAGATATTTTGTAGTTATGAAATATCACATAATGCCTTTCTTTGTCTAAACTGTGTATTGTTATTTCAGCTGACTACTTGAAGCTCCGCTGTCTCGTCATTGGAATCGCCGTGGGCTCAGCGGTCAGTTTAGTTTTCGTGTGTGGACTTCTTGGATTTTTATTAAAGAAACATGGTAAGTCAACCACTGACACAGTATTATATTAGTGATGGAAACTCACAGCTCATTCTAAAACTGGCATGACTGGTTTTACCGCCACACTGAGCAGATGAGTGCAGTAACTTTAAGGACCGCAGACCACAAAGAGCCGGACTGGGTTTCTAAACATGACACCTTTAATTCCTGATCGCCTCAAACCAGAAGAATTAACTGTTTAACTGTTCACCCAGGCCTCAACACAGAGTCACTGTAATGTATAAAATAATGATTTGAGATATGCTGAGACTTTAGACTCACTTGCGACATCAGCATCAACTCACTCAGGCCTCAGAAAGCTGCTTCAGTGAAATAAACAGCTGCAAATGATCAGTGTTGAAATGTGTCTTTTAAAGGATAATTCTGCACAAATTTACTGGATTGACTACTCTATGCTGATTCTATAAGAACTTGAACACTGAAAAGTGTGTGTTCCTAAAGGCACATCTTCTTCTTTATTCCTACAGTTGACAGACGGAAGCCAAAGTTCAGGCTGGTGTCTAGGGAAAGTGCAGCGTGTGTTCCCTGTGAAGAGGTGCTGCTCAATAAGTCACACCCTAACATGACAAACGGCACCATTGAGGAGCTGCAAATACAGGTGCACATCCTCAAGTCAAACCTTCATAAGAGAGAAAGGACCATCCAGAAACTACAGAACGACTTAAGATCTCAGCTAAATCCTGTCCAGCACAACCAGCCAGCAACTGTCTGTGATCCTTCCCAGCACTCACTCTCTGTCCCAGAACCCGTCATTCCACTGTCAGTCAAGAAACAAGAGACCAGCATCCACGTCATTGCCCACTGCTCAAATCTAGCCAGCTCAACCAACAACAATGCTCCAAAACCTGCCAAATCAGCCCAGAACAATGATCTAAAACCTGGACTACCAAGGCAAAGCAGCGCTCCAGTACCAGGCCATCGCATCCAAATAACCTGTCGCACAAACAGCATCCCAAATATTTTTCCTGCGTTGTCCTCCAGCTCCAACGCTTCAAAGAAGAAACTAGGCAGTGTTGGTCGTTCTAAGAGTGTGTGTTATGCTGATCCTGAGCCAGTAGTTGGCAAGATTCAGCGCAGATCCTTCTCGGGATTATCATCATCAAACTCTAACCACTACACCGTCCTGGTAGACGTATGTGAAGAGCTACCCCAGTCATGAGAAAAGAGAGTCTCACATCTGGATTTTCCCAAATGCTGGCAAATAAAAACTTCTCAATTGGTGTGAATGGGCAGACATGATTGGTTTTAGGTGAACTGATGCTTTTTTATATACAGGGACAAGGGTAAAACATGGTTGTTCTAACAAGAACTCACATTATTATTAATAATAATTATTATTATTAATGCTGTCAATCGATTAAAAAATTAGCAAATTTGAAAAATAGTAATTTAAAATACTAGTATTTACCTGTAAATGTGTTTAATGTGCACATTAAGTAGCATTAAGTAGCCTGATGCTAGCACACAATGATAGATGCTGCGGTGATGGCAAGAAGTCAGGGTCAAACCTTATTAAACGATTAATTTGCATTAAAAAACATCAACACGTTAACATATTTAGATTAATCGCATGTGTTAATGCATAAACCTTGACAGCCCCAATTATTATTATTATTATTATTATTATTATTATTATTATTATTAATAAACTGGTGCAGAGCAGAGAGCTGCAACGTTATTTAATCAACTTTTCAGATAATGACCTGAAAACGGCCTCAAACGTTTAGGTGCTGGGATAAGGTAACTAACAGCCATGGGAGTGATAGTGACCTTTTTAGTTGCATGTCGTGTATTAAAGAAAGAAAACAAACACATGCGAGGGAAAATATTTTGTTTTCCGTTGCTGTGATGAGAGCATGAGCTGCTCTGTCTTATATCAAACCTGACTAACCTGTGAATGAAGGTTTTTGGTTTGTTTTGTTTTTTTTTACAGTTGCTTTAAGCAGAATAGATTTATATGAAAATGCTCAGGACTCATGGAGTTACCTACAGCTATACCTTCTGTCCTCCTTTTGCACTTTTACACAGCTGCTGTATTATGTATTACATATTGTAAAGTGTTACTGTAAGCTGTGATGGCTGGGGTTGTGTAAATAAGTTCAAAACTGTTTAAACTGTTTGATTTCTATGCTGTTTTTTTATATCCACTACAGTCTGTGATGAAATTAAACTCTTTGATTAATTTCTATGGCCACTTCATTCTTACACTTGTCAGGAAACGGATAAAGGGCAAAACATTGCACTTTTAATTTCCCTGTGAATTTGTTGAATCTGCTGGAGCTGCAGACGCTGAAGAGACAGCTGGATACACAAAAACACCCATGGAAAATCATGCACCTGCTAAATGTTTTGCCTTTTAAAGCAGCACCACTTCACATTTGGGGTCTCTCATGATAAAATCACAAAAACCATCACCTGGGCAATATTTTGTCTCTTTCAGGCCATTGTTGACCTGTGACTTTACTGCTTCACAGCTCTCCTCAAGCTGCAGCACTTTGACACAACTCATTAGTTCACTGGTGTTTAAATAGTTAGATATTTATTGTTTTATTTTTACTGCTTTCAGTTTCACCGTAATATGATGACAGTTGCATTTACAGTTTGAGTGACTGGCCAAAACAATCACCTGAGGGAGGTTTTATGGTTTGACTTTGAAGATTATATTTTGAATATCATACCAGCAACTACCATGATGCTCACGGAGAGACAGAGTGAGGGCGGAGTTTTTCAGAGGAAATGCAGTGATCAGGTTTGTCTGTGTGACAGTAGGCGGTGGGACAGGATGCAGTTAACACCGTTGTGCCTGATGCTGTGTGAGTACCAACTGACTTTGCAATTTGTGAAATGAGGTTTAAGCTGCTCAGACCCTCGGCCTGTGGCTTTAGGTCTTTCTTTTGGATTCATTCTGATATCTAAGTTTTTCCATTCTTTTCTCTGACTGTGTCCTCTCTTCATCATCCTGTTGGCCCCTTCTCTACTTTTTATATGTTTCTTCTTTCATTGTTCTGTTTTTTTTTTCTTTATTTTCATGCTTTCACAATTTCTTTTGCTTCTTTATCTTCTTTCTTTCCTAAATTTTTCCTTCCTTCCTTCCTACTTAACATTTTTCTTTCCTCCTCCCCTCCCTGCAGCCTGTCTTCGGGTCAGCCCCGACACGTCTCAGTTCTTCAGGTACGACACCATCTCCCTGCGCTGTGAAAATCGGCTGAACTCCACCGACTGGATGGTGAAGAGGAAAACATTGGCGGGTGGGGTCAGATCCTGCTCCTCCGGCTGGGGCTCTTCTTCCTCGGACTCAACCTGCACCATCTGGACCATCTACCCGACAGACAGTGGGGTGTACTGGTGTGAATCTGTAGATGGGAAACAGAGCAACAGTGTCAACATCACCATCACTGGTACGAAACACGTGATGATATTTAAATACTTAAACAAATAGTTGGGGATTTTTCAAGTTGGTGTCAGAACAATACTGACGTATCTTTATGTACGTGAAAAAAGGTCTTAGTCTTAGTCACTGACCCTGATTGTTTCCACTGGGAGAACAAATGAGGGACAAGCTCCACAACTTCAGTTCTGTGCAAAAGTTCATGCCAAAGGTCAGTGTAGAGAATAAGAAGTGTAAGACCTAAGAGCTATGCTCACATAGATAAAATACCTCAACATTTTTTGTGACACACTAACTTGAAAAATCCCAAACTGTTCCTTTAAAGCTGCATTTAATAAGGCAAATAATCAAGTTTTGGAACCGCAGAATACGGTTATAATCATCATCAACAAAGTCGGTGTGTTTCTTTTCCAAAGACCGGTCTGTGATCCTGGAAAGTCCTGCGCTCCCTGTGTCGGAGGGATCTGCGGTGATGCTGCGCTGCAGAGCTGAGACGAACTCCAACCATGTGTTTAATTTCTATAAAGATGAGTATCTCATCGGCAGCAGCTCCACAGGAGAGATCACCATTCACAGTATTTCCAAAGCTGATGAGGGACTCTACAAGTGCAACATCTCTGGTGGAGCAGGATCTGAAAGCAGCTGGCTGGCTGTTAACGGTGAGATAAACACTCTTCGTTTTTCAAATTTACAGTCCAATCCATAACAAACAAGGCCTGAATGAAGGAAGTGAAGATTTGTCTTCACAACAATTATTTTAAAAGAAGAATATTTATAATAAATATATAGTATATATTCATCAAGAATAGACTTGATAGTTTATGGTGAGAAACATAAAAAGCATATATAACTGTATTTAAAATAAAAGCAGAATACCTTTGAGTTGTTCTTTACTTTATTGCACATTTATTTTAGCTTATACTGAGGTTACATGACTTATGTAACAACCTATTGTATATTTGGTTGTTTAACCTGAGTTATCCACACATGGTTTGATACTATATAAATAACTTCATAACATTTAGTGAAATCCAGTCGACTTCCTTATTTTGACCTATTTTGGCAAATACATTTTTATTCCAAAGAGTTGAAGTATAAACAATGAAACTATAATAAACTAATAATTTTTATTCATTGAATCTTTTTTGTTGCCGCCTTTTTATTTTTACAGCTTCGCTTCCCCCTTCATCCTCATCCCTACCCACATCCTCATGCTCAGTTTCTGTCTTCAGACTGATCCGTCACCTGATGGTGGGAATTCCTTACCTGCTTTCCACCATCTTACTGTACATCATATACAGAGACAGGAAGAGAGGTAGGAACAGTCCAAAGAGGCAATCTTGCTTCTACCAGCTGATATTAGAGAATCATATGAGGCTTTCAGTTAGCTAAGCTCCTTTCTGTTTGGTCTCTAAGAGGCTTGTTTACATTCTCCATCATCTTTTCACACCTGGGTAATTCTAACTGCTTTTTGAAGAAATAACGTTAGTTAAATACATTCAGGTGTCGTCTGCATAACTGATGATTTCAGGGACTATGTGACACACAGCGTGGTAAACAGAATTACTCTTGTATATAAATATTTACACCCGATTGGCTCAATTTGTGTCAAACCAATTCATCACATACTCATCTCTAAGTAAGTTAAAGTGAGTCAGTGAGTCACTCTTTCTGAAGTAAAGTGAAAGTGACTTTTATGGCCAAGGATGTTGACCCATACTTGTGCTCTGCATTTAACCCACCCAAAGTGAACACACACCCGGAGCAGTGGGTGGTATCTAGTGATGGTGGTGTTCACATATTTTCCTCAGTGCCAAAAGCAAGTTAGCATTATTTATCCAAACTTCAGTTATTAAAGTTGGGACAGGAAGTGCCTGCAGCTGTTGCAACATGAGTTTTGGTGGTACAGATTCACCAGAATGAAATAATGAAAAAAGAAAGAAGACTCCAGCTCACTTCCTCCATGCAAACATTATATTTCTCAAAACATGCTAAATCATTTTCATTTGAAATTAACCACTTTTTCTCTCTCTTCCTGCTGTAGCTCCGGCGGTTGCAGAAAGAAGAGACAGCAATTGTGTCATCATGGAAATAGTTGTATAACCTGACAAGCCAATAATAAGTAGCCAAGAAATCCCGCATTTTTGTACTTTCACACCAGCACTGAATTAACTGCAGTATTTCGTATTTGATCGCAGCAGGTTTAATCATTATAACCATTTTAATCTATTTCTAGCTGCATTAATATCCATCCATCATCTAGACCCCCTTAGTCCTTAACCAGGGTCTCAGGGACCTGCTGGAGCCTATCCCAGCTCTCTTTGGGTGAAAGGCAGGGGTCCACCCTGGACAGGTCCCCAAGTCCATCACAGGGCCACATAGAGACAAACAACCTCACACACTCACACTCACTCCTATGGGCAATTTAGAGTCACCAATCAACCTGACATACATGTTTTTGGACTGTGGGAGGAAACCAGAGTACCTGGAGAAAACCCACGCAAGCACAGGGAGAACATGCAGACTCCACACAGAAAGGACCCTGATGGGTTTCAAACCAGGAACCTTCTTGCTGCGAGGCAACAGAGCTAACCACTCATCCTGCTCTCTCTATAGATACATTAATATAATCTAGAAAATAATAAATTGTGATTAGATTAGTTCTTATTCTTCTATGCTAATGTTAGTTCACAAACGAGGTCATATAGCAATAACAATAATCCTCCTGTTTGACAAAAATTCAAATTATTATTTCCACTGTCAACACTGGACTTTTTCTGTCTTCCTTAAAGAAGCTTTGTTCTTTGTTGCATTACTGTTGCTTGGTGCTCAGGTCTGAAAAGTTAAACTGTGTTTCTTTTCTGTTCTAAATATGTATATAAAGCTTGAGCTTCAATAATAAATCAAAAGGCTCGGAGGAGTGTGTCATCATGTTCAGAGCATCCCTAGAGGACACAGTTCACTGGTGATTCAGTGAATTTATTAAAACTGAAACTGGGGGGTAGGAAAAACAAGAGAAGTGGGAATTAAACCCTTGACTGTCCCCTATTAATGATAGTATGTGCCCACACTGTCCTGATTGTTCTAGCAGATACAAATCAAAAAGAGAGATTTCCTTATGTACAGCTCTTTGGTCAGTGGTGAAAGAAGTACTTAAGTAGAAGTACCACGCTGTGAAAATACTCTACTACAAGTAGAAGTCCTGAATTCAAATCCTACTTAAATAAAAAAGTGTCTATTATAAGTAAAAGTACTCATTGTGCAAAAATCTGGTCCCTGTGATTGTCTGTGTTACATCCTGTTCATCGATGTGCGTGCTGATCTTAACTGCAGTATTTGTTTAAGATTGGACCAGTTTGAAGTACTTTCTGTGGATGACTTCACCTGCAGCAGTGTGTCATAGTCTACAATACTTAATAAATATTAAATATTGTTGTTTAGTTGTTTAGTAAGTGTCCCAGTACGTCATGAAAGTGTGAGTATGGCACAATAGTGTGTTAAATTCTGCTGCTGAGTGTAAAAAGGAAGTAGCTGTGTGCTCAGATGTGTGTTATTTCTGTGGTTTGTGCTGGTTTTGACGCTGTGCGAGATTGTGATGTGTTGTGTTTTTTCCATTTTAACTTCTACAACATGAACTTTAATCTGCAAACAGGAGAAGCTCGCACACAGCTTTGCCTCTATTGTCAGTGTTTCTATTGGCTTTTCTGTGTGTGGGTCAGTTGTGGTGAATCTATTTGCACTGAAACTTGATGAGTCTTTATTTCTTAGAAATGGGAACAAAGAAAGGGTGCTGTGCTATTTGAAACCCACAAACAGGCCAGCGGATGTGCAGTATTAAGAATGACTCCAACTTCAACTGAAAATGTTAACTTGAGATCACTTCAGAAACAAGCTCAGGCCCGAACTGCTCTGGAAACGGGTAGTTTAAGCAGGTGATTCTGCTGCTTTGAACTCAATCAGCACCTGAGAAAACTGTCAACATCAGTTCAGATCAGTTTTTGAATAAGTTGACTCACCTTGAGCCTGAGGGACCAGAGTGTTTCTTCTTCTTTTCCCTAAGGAGGCGGTGAAGATCTGGTGCTGCCTCCACAGCCTCGTCGTGACACTAACAGCACTGGGATGAGAGTGTGTGTGCACTGGCACAGTATGAGGACAGGTGGCAGCAGGTAAAACTGGGTGTGGAAGCAGTTCATGTGCCAAAGGGGGCCTACAAGAGGCGGCTGCAGCCAGAATGTACACTCTCCTGCAGGCTCTGGAAGTCACACAGCTCAACCTACCATTGCTCCAGGAATCACATGGATGAGAGAGCTGAAGAACTGCAGAAAAAATGCTGCTGAACCTGCAGCTCTACTAAATGTGATGCAGTGTGAATGAGGCACAATGAGATTCCAAGTGTTTTGCCTTGGACCCCACATCCCCAGAACTAACAGTTTTAACCATCTGAGCTGGTCCCTGCACCAGGGCCATGAGTGTGGAAAGGGTAAACATGCA
This sequence comes from Mastacembelus armatus, assembly GCF_900324485.2. Lineage (NCBI taxonomy): Eukaryota > Metazoa > Chordata > Actinopteri > Synbranchiformes > Mastacembelidae > Mastacembelus > Mastacembelus armatus. The sequence goes on along the minus strand of NC_046650.1, from coordinate 16,845,628 downwards.
AACAGTGAATATGGGTCCCTTCAAATATAAACAGTCACAGCAAAAGAAAGAGAAGGTTAGTATTGTTGATCTGTCAGGGTTTCTGTTCGGGTTAATTTAGGTGACTTCATGTCCTGTTTGACAGAAATAGTCCAAAGACTTAAAAACCCGTTTGACTTTTGACATGCTGGACCAGCAGGATTTTAAATGCATACAGTGAACCCTGGATAAAATATTTTTAAAATTGTTTCTTTTTTTCTTTTTAACCATGGTCTAAAACGTTTCTTTATTTTTGTTTATTTGTTTGTTTTTTTCAGGGCACATGAACAATGATGATCTCATCAGGGTTTTTTTTTTTTTTAATCTCTATATTTAAAGGTGTTAAAACAGTTTCCTCCTTATTTGATGTAAGAACTGAAACGGAGCAAAACGACAAAAGAGCGTCAACACAACATGGATCTGACCTCGTTCTACCCACTGCTCTGTAAGAAATCTTCATTCTGTCTAACACTTTTATTTAATGAACTTTGGTTCACTCATTTTGATTTATGGTACATCTTTGATTTGGCTGTTGGTGGTTTGGATCTATTTGTTCTGGGTGGAGACTGCAGCCTGGGCAATAGTCACACAAACTTATATAAAAATCTGTTTTTAAATTCAGATCGATCACTTTGTATGATGATTGAACAATGGTTAAGTTATAATCCAGTTTATTAATTGTTGGTTCATCTGGTAACAAGAAACTAGTCAATAGCCATAGAAAGAGTCTGGTGACCGATGCTGCAGCTTTGTCTTACAAACTGAAAGCATGTCCCAAAATTGAAGTGAATTTTTAAAAATTGAATGGTTATATTCTCATAATGTTGCTGACAGCATCAGCAGGAACCTCAGCTCCAGACATCTGAAGCTGTAAAGACTGTAGAGAATAAATGAGTGAAGAGCAAAATACTTCTAATTGTGTTACAGAGCGACTATGTTGGTACGTTTAGTGTCTTTTTTATGCAAATACAACTACAACACATACAGCTATGTTGGCTATATTTAGCAACATAGCAACATGTAAAGTGCAGGGCTTCAAACTGCTGTATTGGTTTTGTTTATATCGCACAGATCAAAATAATAAAAAACGGTGCCTTTCGAGGGCTTCCAGTCTCTCCTCCTCATCTCATGTGGCTTAGGTAGCTCTTCTTCCTCACCTGGCCCAGACTGCCTCACCTCCTGTCCCGCTAAATTCCAAAAACTCTATAGTCTGTAAGACAGTCAGTCTTTAACTCTGTAAACAGATCCTTCAAAACACTTTCCTGCAATCAGACTAATGTCCTAGAATAAAGTAGCTTATTTTAGAGATGGTTGCAATCTGCAGTCTCACCACTAGATGCCACTAAATCTCACAGACTGTACCTTTAACCCTCAGGGGTCAACGAACGCATCGGTGCATTTTGTGCCATCTTCTGATAATGCCGAAACAAACTTAAATTACTCCGTCAGTTTTGATCGTACTGATAAAAGCAATATATCATTCAAATCTGTAAAGGGTCTAGTTTTAGTTGTATACCATCGTAATAACAACAAATCACTGTGCTTTTGTAAAATAAAGGAAGCAGACAGGGTGCTCTCTGTCTTCTCTGTCTCTGTCATCTCTCTTCACAGACACAGCGAATACTTGTCTCATAAAAATAAGAAACATATGGCTAGAAAGCTGGAAATGTTTTCTTTGAAATGAAACAATTCAAGTCGAATTTTTATGTCTTTTTATGTAAACTGTATTAAAGAAAGGAGCGGCAGTTTCTCCTGTCTCACCTCATTACAGCTAATGTGATCCTGCCTCGCACTGAGCGAACTGTTCATATGGAAATAATGTAGCTTTTCACTAACCATGCATAAATGCTGTTTTCTCAAAAACACAATCATCATGTATGAACATGCTACTCACATAATGTAGCCCAGTTTGTGCTGATTACAGTGTTATCAGACTGTTGCCACTAATATGTTTAAAAGCAACTGAAAAAGGCACTAATGTCAGGGCATGTCAAAACTTGTCCAGGTCCCCAAAACACCCTTAGACCCCAGCACAAACATAGACGAGGGTGCAAAATAACTATTGACCTGACATCACATGTGCCAGGTGCTAGAAAATCTTCTTCTACAAAAAGTGATTATGGTCTGACATCAGCTCCAGTGTTTTTGTTCTTAATGAAACACAAAAAGATCAGTTGCCAGAACAAGATCCTCTTTTCCATTTTCTCTTTGGACCATCTGCAGACATGCTGAGCATCAATCCCAACAGATCACAGTTCTTCAGGTATGATTACATCTCTCTGACCTGTGCACCCAGCAAGTGGACTGTGAAGAGAAACACGTCGCAACGGACATCTCAGACATGCAATAGGGACTTTGGAGCCCTGCAGCAGTCTTCCTGCAACCTGATGAATGTGTATCCCTCAGACAGCGGTGTGTACTGGTGTGAGTCTGAGCAGAAGCAGCGCAGCAACATTCTCAACATCACAGTCGCTGGTACTCTACAAATAAGCTTTTTGTTTTTACTGTGTTTACACTATCTAAACAAAGATAGCATAAATCAGTTAATTAGGGGTAATGCACCTAAATAAAATATGGTCTTTAATATTCCAGCTGGCCCTGTGATCCTAGAGATGCCTCCACTCCCCGTGACAGAGGGTGATGAAGTGGTTCTTCGGTGCTCCTTCAAGGAAAAATCCACACCGAAGTCTCCTTCGTTCTATAAGAACGATGTTTTCATTGGAACAGAGTCTGAAGGAAAGATGATCCTTCCAGCTGTGTCAAAGTCTGACGAAGGTTTCTACAAGTGTCAACACCCCACAGAAGGAGAGTCACCACAGAGTTTCCTGGCTGTCATAGGTGATGTCCTGGGGTTTAGAGTTGCAGACAATTATCTGTGCAGAGATCCACATATGACATGAGACAAAATACAGTCTCCAGTCTCCCATCTACCCTTGTTTTCATGTTTACCTTTCAGGGAAAAAATAAAGCATGTTCCACAGTTTTATTTTTAATTTCAGAACAAACAAGAAATCAGTTCTAGGAACCATAGAGATAGTTGCCAGCTTATCCATCCATCTTCTTCCGCTTCCCCGGGTGGTGGAGGCAGACTTCCTTTTCCCTGGACACTTCCTCCAGCTCATCCGGGGGACACTGAGGCGTTCCCAGGCCAGGCGAGTGGCACAGTCCTTCCAGCGTGTCCCGGGTCTTCCCCAGGGCCTTTTCCTGGTGCGACATGCCCAGAACACCTCCCTCTTCACCGCAACGGATCAGTACATCAACCGCATTTCTGCTGCCAATGCACCGATCCGTCTATCAGTCGCACACTCCATCCTTCCCTCACTCGTGAACAAGACCCCAAGATACTTAAACTCAGGGCGGATCTCATCCACCCCCGGTGCCTTGCTGAACTATCTCAGTGACAGCTTGAGTAATGGATGGATCAGCCCTTGACCTCCCAGCCTCTGCTTCCTCTATGGAAGACTCGTTGGTGGGGTTGAGGAGATCCTCAAAGTATTCCTTCCACCGTCCAACAATATCCCCAGTTGAGGTCAGCAGCTCCCCGCCTCCACTGTAAACAGTGTTGGCATAGCACTGCTTCCCCCTCCTGAGGCACCGAATGGTTTGCCAGAATTTCCTCGAGGCCAACCGAAAGTCCTTCTCCATGGCCTCACCGAACTCCTCCTATACCCGAGTGTTTGCCTCCGCCACCGCCCAGGCCGCAGCCAACTTATGTTATTTAAATTTTCCTACTGGTAGTGTGAATGCGAACAGAACAAAGGCCCTTAAGGTTTGTAGTTCTTGAGTCCATTCCGCAGTGGGGTAGTTCCTAGAACTCAGTCTTAGAGCTCAATGAAAATGAGAAATTCTTCCAAGAGTTCTAAGAGCTAGGATGAGGCTTCTTGGGACCTGGGTTTGGGATCACAAGCAGGTGAAGTTTTTTTTTAACATTAGACCTTTAACAAGTTGCTTAGATCCCATGGCAGTAACAACAATTCAGAAGATAAAGTAAGGGAATTGTCCAGTGTCCAGTGGTTTCAGTAAGTTAGCATTTCCTCTGAGGCAACATCCAGAACTCCTTATGTAGAAGATCCATTGATCTATAAAGGAGAACCGGATGCTGGATCACAAGACTAACCCCAGTCCTGTCCTCTGTAAGGACCCAGAGATATGTAAATTGCATCTGAGCCCAGCACAGTTTCTGACAGAAGATGAAACAACCAATCAGTTTGCCTGATATACATGATGCATTGCTGAGCTTTGGGAGCAATGCACATCCAGTTACCCATAACCCCCTTCTCTGTCTAGGTGTGTAGTATAAAGATCTTTGACCCACTGTGAACATTCATGTATCCAAACATATTGAATTTGTTGTGTCTTCATCACAGTCAAACCTCAGGGTTCTCCCTCTACTCATCCTCCATCCATGGTGGTGACCAAGCACATTTGTATCGTCCTCCTCGTCAGCCTCTATATCATCATCTTCATCGTGTGTCTATTCCTGTACTGCGTGAAGGCTAAAGGTAGGACCACTGCTAAAAGTCCCTGCAATAATATCGTCTATCGATCCTTGTATTGATGATTCTACGTGTTGGACCGCTTCACCCGAGACCAGTGATGTGGGGCACTACAAGATCAGTAGCCTGTAAAATCATTTACTGTTTGTCTGAATTCTTGGCACATAAAATCAAAAATGGGTTTTTCAGCATTTTCTCAAGCTGTTTAACTTTGCAGGACTTGAAGCGAAAGATGAAATAATCAAAAAGTTATGAGAAAGAATGTTATTATAATCTCTCTCCAAACAAGTAGCCGTATTCATAGTTTAATTCCAATAGTAGTCACTAAGTCTCCTTGTCTGTTTCAAATGCAGCTCTAATGAGAATCACACGTGCAGCACTGAGAACAATAACCTGTAAAGGCCGCAAACTCTGACATACGTGGCAGGGAGAGGCTGTTTATACGTTACTATTATATGTTTAAATCTTAGTTAAAAAGAAATGAACTGACGACAGGACACTGACCTGGTCTCTGCTCGTTCTGCAGTTCAGGCTCAAGCTGAAAGGAGAGAGTCTGTGCTGCTCCCAGTGAACTGCTGAATCCTGTTTCCTGCTGGGACCAAGGAGACGAAGCAGCAGAACAACAGAACAACATTATTTAACCAGTATTACTATCACAGCCAGCTGTTCCTATTTCTCTATCATCTCACCTTGATGCTTAAGATTTAGATGGTTCACTTAAACATCTGCATGTATCTGTAAAATGTCAGATTCGTCAAAAAGTTAGAAATTGTTTTTTCCACTTCACAGCTCTCTATAAATTACCAAAGATATAAATCCTTTGTTTATCTTTTTTTTTTTTTTCGAACTAAGATGAAGCGAGGACCTAAATGCAGACAAGACAGCAGACACCAAAACTGTGTAATAACAAAAACACAAACGGGGATCACACAGTCATAGTCCACAAGTACACACAAAACACAGTGAGGAAGCTCCATACCAGGGGTGCCCAATCCTGGTCCTGCTTGTTTTCCAACTATCCGTGCCCTACCACTGCCGATTAACTGGATCAGGTGTTCAGGACAAGCAGGACAGTGGTCCTCGAGGACCAGGATTGGGCACCCCTACTCCATACATATCCACCAGAAGACAGCACAAAGTACAAAAACCTAGGACACCAAACTAGACAAAGCTGAAAACAATCAAATATTAACAAGATAAAGTTAACACAGGAAAGGAAAACACTAGGAACAGGAAATATCTTCAAAATAAAAGACACACACCAGAAGTGAACAGATATTGTATCAGCTTGTACTTATTCTAGTGCATCCATGTTTGATAGATTTAAAGAATATTTTATCTTCTATTTTGTCTTTTACTATGTTTATTCTTGATTATTTTTCATTTATTATTTTAAGATATTTTAAAGGATGCTTTTATCTTGTTATGTTTCTTGCATTATGAAAAGCACCGTCAGCTGCGCTTGTGTATAAAAATGTGTTATACATATACAGTTGGCACAGTTCAGGGATGAAAACACGAAAGTGACACAGTAAATGACAGTTTCAGCAGTTACAGCGAGAATATGATTAGAATCCAATTATCACATCAGCATCATCCTCATCAGGATTGCAACTGGAACCCAGCACATTTTATGAGACAACCTTCTACCTACTGCTGGTGAAAACTCATATTTTTTTATTATTCAGTACCTCCATGGTTCGACCACTTGTGTGCAGGGCTCAGATAAAACAATATAACAAGTTTCAAACACCAATAAACATTTTGTGCAGTCAACAGATGTGCAGGGAGAATCAAGAAGCTAAATATTTGTTTTGTGACTCTTCTTCACAAATTTTAAATTTTGTGATCATATCTGTAATCAACACTCATGACCATATCTGTGCAAACCCAAAAGTGTGATATTATTAATTAAAAAAGGTACCATCAGGTGTCGAGGATGTTTTTTAAAATCAGATTCAAAAGAGGCATCAGGGGACCCATATGTGGGTGCTGTGTATTTTTTCACTTGTACAAGCTGGGACAGGAATTCCTAAAGATGAAGCTGTCAGTGATGGGATCAGTGCAGTAAAACAAGCCACACCTCCCACCTCAGGCTGGAATAAATAGCCTGAGGTCAAACAAAATAAACATCAGATGTGATGAAAACCTGGTTTCGTATTTGTTTTTTCCAAAATAATAGTCTTCCTATTATAAGAGTAATAATAAGAGTTCATACTGTGGGACATAATGTTGCAGAAGGTTCCCCCCTAGATGAGGTTCTTTGATATTTGGGGAAACAGGACCCATGAAAATAATTAACACAGACCAACTGGTTTCAATGCTGATAGACTTTTATTTTGGCATGAGCCAAGAAAGAAGAGTCAGACTGCAGAATAAAGTTGAGCTCAAAGCATTCTTTCCATAACACATTCAGTCTGCTCTTATTAAAGGCACAAAACCTCAGAGACAGTCCAGCTCCTGTTTATGTTACTTGTCTCTTCCTTCCTTCAGTAGCGTTACAGCCATAGAAAAGAAACAGATGATATATACTGGATATGATAGAAGATGTCAAATGAGATACAGTAGAATTCAGGTTCTATGAGACTGATGGCACAAAATGTGAGAGTATGCAAAGACAAACACACCTCCACCAGTGTTTGTGCTTTTCACAGGGATTTCATGCCTCTGGATCAGACCTGGGATCAGTACAGGTACTTGAAACAGACGGATGGAAGAAGCTGGTCACAGTTCAGATCGTTCCACAGCTTCTCTGTAAATATCAACAACATGTGAGTCAGTCAGTGCTACAGACCAAGACCTGAGACCTGAGACTGTCTAATGAGGCCATGGTCTAATCAATGTGTAGATAGTTTAACTACAGTGACATTTTGGTGATTTACCTTCAGCAGTTATGTGCAGACAGTTCTCATTGCCCTGCCAGTTGTCAGGTTGTCCAGTAGCCCAGTTTGTGTATCTGAAAGGTGTTCTATCAATAAAGTACCAGTTACCTTCCTGTAAAACAGAATAGAATAAAATGAAGGACAACATTAGGACAAAGCCTATATCAGCAGAGGACTTTTCTGTCAGACTGTCCTCATGAACAGTTTACCTGTTTTGCATCAGTGCCTCCAAGCCATGCTGCTGTACCGTCACCAATCATTTTCTGAATCAGTCTATCCTCTCTGGAATCAAGCACAGATGCAAGGTTTGCATCCAGGGACCGGCAGTTTTTCTACATTGCAGATAAACAGACAGTGGAGTCAGTAAAGAAGCAAAATAAGCTGAGTAGTAGGAAAACACCAAGGCAGGAATAGATGCCAGTGTTAAAGTGAACACAGACCAAATAAACAGTGTAGAATCATTGTGGACTGAATCCACATCACTCTGATTACCTGAGCATCAGCCCAGGACATGGCTCTGGGAACAAAGGCGAAACAACGAAGGTTATTGGATCCCCGAGGCCAGTCACATAAAAAGCCTGCTTAAGATAAGGAAAATGTACAATGTTAAGTTTCTCATAATTTTGGACCTCCCTTTATTTCCCTTCATTGTTTTGAGCTACTTAAAGTAAGTCAGAGAGAAGGAAATGTGCAGGATGTTGTATCTAACTCTGATGAACAAAGTGGTCAAAGTCCAATAACACAAACTCTAATAGACTGGGTTGGAATTTGGGCAGTGCAGCTCTGTGTAGAACATCCTGTCAGCATCATTTCCAGAGACACAACAGGTGGAAAGACATTATATTGATCCATTTCATATCTGTGTTGGGCTCTAGGAAACTTAACGCAGAAGTCATTTGGTTTGATCCACAGAATATATACATTTATAACATCTGGATATCTATTCCATAAACATATATACACACAATATATAGTGTAGTAATACTCACGCTGAGCTGAGGTCTGAGCCAACAGGGCACAAAGAAGAGCAGCCAGAATCAGAGTCTTCATGGTGAAGATGATGCAGATGTTAAAGATGAGGCTGATATCTCTGTAGGGAACAGACCTGTAAAGACTGACAGCCTGTCAAAGACAAGACACCAGATGATCAGGGAGTTCGATTCACTGATATTTATTTTGTGAAGCTGTTTGCTGAGCATAAATGTTCTTCAGCAACGCCCTGAATCAATTTCACAGTTTCCCAGATGCCACTCTTTGAGCCACCCAGTGAAGCACCAATAAGTAAATAAGTATTAAAATAATAAATATTCCCCAGAGGAGAAAAAGCTGCAAATTAAGGAAAGTTGACTCAAGTCAAACAGGCCTGCAGTGTTAGTCAGCACTAACTAATCCAATCCAAACTGAAACCAGGTCAGACTGTCTGTCTATAAACCAGTCATTTACCTAAAGTGATGTCAGTGTAACTGATGGGGCCGTTTGGTCTCACTGGTGTCACTGATCAGGTTTCAAGTCAAGCCAAAGAAAGATGGACTGTCAGGTGTCAGACATTAGTGACCTGCTAGTTATTTTCCAGTCTGACAGTGGTGCCAAGGTGTAGTCGCCTTTGAACACTTGAAATATGAAGCACCTGTATCAGTGGATCAGGATGAGCCGAGCCCTTGGCCCCCTGCGGGCCCGATACGATATAAGACCACCATGACACATAGCACCTAACACCTGATAACAGATCTGAGTTCTGATTGGCTAAAAGGAAAATACACAATGGAAGCAAATCAGGAAATAACTAAGAATTTCAGACAGTATTGATGTGCTGAATGAAGGCGTCTGTGTTAGTGTGGCTGAGTTCTCAGTGTTTAGGCAGGCTAGTGGGGTACAGCTCTGTGGGTCTCTCACTTGGGGCCAAGCTGAACCAGGATGGATCACCATGAGGTTTAGTAGAGGCCTCTTCCCCCCAGTGGTCAGTGGTGAGCCTGTGACATCTGGAGTAGCAGCTGACCAGCTGTGTTTCTACACTGGATAATTTGGCAGAAAACAAATGTTGATAGTGAACATTTTCCTGATGCAGCCAGACATGTTGATGAACAAGCTTTTCCTGAGTGTGTTGTTAAAGCACAGACCAGGTTCCTTCAGAACTGTTGGTATTTAGCTGAATATGAACATAGGAGCTGCAGAAACATGTAGACGTGTCTCAGCTGATGTGGCTCTAAGACAAACAAGAAGGTCAGTGAAAACAGTTTATTGGTTGTTCTGAAATAATTTCATTAGAGGACACAGCAACAGAATCTCAGAGCAGTGTGAAGTATCATGAAACTGTCATCTACAAATTTCAATTCCAGTCTCAGATTTACATTAATGGAAGAAAAATTAAAATACTGTTTCGAATAAAAAATAAAACACAACAAAGTAAATACATAGTGCATGCCATGAAGGAACCATTTTGCAGAATCAAATGTTTTTTGTCTTGTACTACTTCCTATTTCCAGACTCAACTCATTTTATAGCATACCAGTTAGCTTAGCTAGCTGTTAGCATACCGGTTAGCTCAGAGTTGTAGTACAGCAATACGTGTGATATCACTATCGTACGTGATCACGGGGTCTCTCTCTACCTGTCGTATGATGTGCTTACACGTTCAATAAAGCCTCAGATTTAGCAAACTGAGCACATTCTCAAAAGGTCAAGTAGTGAGGATGCAAACCCCTCGTGGTTATGACAGCAAAGGAATTGTGCAAGAAGTCTGCAGTGAACCAAGATCTTACATTGTCCTGTCGGGAGGAAAGGAGTGTAGGAGAAACCGTAGACATCTCCTCTCTGTGGAAGTGCCAAGGCCAGGTCAGGATGATGATGATGATGATGATGGCTATCAGGTAATCTGTGCTCCAACAAAAGTGAATTATCCAGTTCCAAAGATACCTGAAGTACTCATTCAAACAACCACAGGCCAAGGAACTTCTCACACACGCACACAATTGAGAGCCAGTCCTTATGTGACCCAATCTGGGCGCACTATTAACCCTAACCCCAAATACATGGACTGACATGTTTGATATGAAGCTGAAAGGCACATTTTGTTTCATTGTTTATTTAATACAACAATACAGATTTTGTTATTGTGCAATAAGCTTTATTCATCTGTTCACAGCCCACAATAGTGTGTTAACAATACTTTTCAGTCATTGCTTAATACAACTTCTGTTGTTCTAGTGAAGTATCACTATCATATGTGATCACAGGGTCTCTCTCCACCTGATCACACCCCCTCTCCGGAGGAAGATAGCGGTGTGTTATTATGCAGCTGCATATGATGTGCTTACACATTCAATACAGCCTCAGATTACAAAGATGGACTGTTTGCCTGTTTTACTTATATCACACGAGTCAACAGGAGTAATAACATGGAAAAAACAAAAGTCAGTCTCTTTCAAACATTAATTTCGGTGTTTCACTATCGGAATTGCTCCTTCACCAAATTCTGCATTTTAGTTCAGTAACAAAAGACAAACACAACTGATGGCACTCTCCTGTACATGAGCTCAGGCTTAAGGCATGTTTTCATCTTATAGTGAATTTGAATAATTTGAATGTAAGAACGAGGCAGATGACCCAAAGTGAGCCAGGGTCTGCTGCAGGTTTCTACTTTTAAGGGGAGTTTTTCCCCTCCACTGTCGCCAAGTGCTGCTCACAAGGATTTGTAGGGTTTCTATGTAAAGTGCCTTGAGATGCTTTTATTGGTGCTATACAAATTGAGTTGAACTGAAGTGAAATTGTTTCTGTTGTCACACTGCTCCTTGTATAAACAGTACGAAGTGTCTGTGTGTCTGATCAGTCATCACATTAAACAGCAGATCTCCTCAGGAATAGTAGAGAACAGCGCCCCCAGGTGGATGCACAGAGGAATGTATGACAGTAAGTAAAATGCTTGTGTCACAGTAATGAGCTGTAGTTCTGAGACAGAATGAGGTTTGGACACTTTAGTTGTCTCCTCTTGTATCTTAAATAACAGTCACATGTTTTTCATATTTCTGTCCATAATATATTCAGTTCATGCTCATTTGTGAGCCTGATACCCCCTGAAATACTGCACATCATTTGAGTCCTGCCACCCAGAACCACAACTATTCTGAAAAAGTTGACCTAGGACGTCCAGATGGGGGCAGCACTAAGAGATCAGGGAAAGGCTCCAGCAGATCCCTGTGACCCTGTTTAGGAATAAACAGGTATAGATGGATGGATGAATTTTATGTGCAACACTACAGTTAAAAATATAAGTCTTGTAACTTCTATAATTATAGTTCATATTGTGGGGCAGGAATTTCCAGTAAGTCCTTCAAAAATAATGTTGGAAAGCTTTATTTATTTATTTATTTATTTATTCATTTATTTGCTGTACCTGGTGCGATATGAAATTTCATAATACAGGAGCCATAAAACACAGACCAACTGGTTTCAATGCTGATAGACTTTTATTTTGACATGAGCCAAGAAAGAAGAGTCAGACTGCAGAATAAAGTGGAGCTCAAAGCATTCTTTCCATAACACATTCAGTCTGCTCTTATTAAAGGCACAAAACCTCAGAGACAGTCCAGCTCCTGTTTATGTTACTTGTCTCTTCCTTCCTTCAGTAGCGTTACAGCCATAGAAAAGAAACAGATGATATATACTGGATATGATAGAAGATGTCAAATGAGATACAGTAGAATTCAGGTTCTATGAGACTGATGGCACAAAATGTGAGAGTATGCAAAGACAAACACACCTCCACCAGTGTTTGTGCTTTTCACAGGGATTTCATGCCTCTGGATCAGACCTGGGATCAGTACAGGTACTTGGCACAGATGGATGGGAGAGGAGTCTGACAGTTCAGATCATCCCAGAGCTTTGCATCTGTAAGTACCATCAACAGGTGAGTCAGTCAGTGCTACAGACCAAGACCCTGAGACTGTCTAATGAGGCCATGGTGACATTATTATATAGACAAACAGAGAGTTAAAACTGGTTTTATACCAGTAGACGTGTTGGTGACTTACCTCCATGGTTCATTTGCAGGCAGTGTTGGACGCCTCCGAAGTTGTCAGGCTGTCCAGGAGCCCAGTTTGTGTATTTGAATTTATCTCCGTAAATCCAGAACCAGGAACCCTCCTGGGAAACAGAACAGAAATCAGTGATGTTTGAGACAAAATGCTCTAAAGAATAAATACACCCTCAGTCAATAGAGAACGCGTCTATTAGACCAGGTGTGTTGGTGAAGAGTTTACCGGTTTTGCAACAGAGCCTCCAATCCAGGCTGGTCCAAAACCTTTGCTGTCAGATATCAACTTCTGAATGACCCCATACTCCTCAGCATCGCGCACAGATGCAAGGTGTCCACCCAGAGACTGGCAGTTTTTCTACAGTGCAGATAAACAGACAGTGGAGTCAGTAAAGAAGCAAAATAAGCTGAGTAGTAGGAAAACACCAAGGCAGGAATAGATGCCAGTGTTAAAGTGAACACAGACCAAATAAACAGTGTAGAATCATTGTGGACTGAATCCACATCACTCTGATTACCTGAGCATCATCCCAAGATGTATATTTGGGAGCATAGGTGTAGCAACGATCACAGAACTCAATCCAACCAGAGGGACATTTTGGTCTGAATGGACACTGGCCTGAAGTCAAAGAAAGAAAATGAATAATGTTGAGTGTCTGATACAGTTGAACCACTTTTCTGGAAAGAGAGCTGGGATAGGCTCCAGCAGATCCCCTTGACCCTGGTTAAAGGAATAAGTGGGTATAGATAATGGATGGATGGTGTTTATGGGTTGTAAAATAAAAAAATGATTTCGTTGACTATAAAATGTAAATTTTTTTCTACATTCCTTCTCCTGACCTCATTGAAATATTTGATGTATGGACAAATGTTATTTTTTTCTAAAAAGTTCTGATATAATGTAATGGAGTCAGTCAGACAGCAGAGAGCACTAACTCCATGTTACAGCTCTTATAAACAAACTGTCAGTGTATGAAGGTTTGTCATTCGTTTCAATGACAGAAGTCATTTGGTCTGATCCACAGAATATATACATTTATAATATCTGGATATCTATTCCATAAACATATATACACACAATATATAGTGTAGTAATACTCACCCTGAGCTGTGTCCAGAGCCAACAGGGCACAAAGAAGAGCAGCCAGAATCAGAGTCTTCATGGTGAAGATGATGCAGATGTTAAAGATGAGGCTGATATCTCTGTAGGGAACAGACCTGTAAAGACTGACAGCCTGTCAAAGACAAGACACCAGATGATCAGGGAGTTCGATTCACTGATATTTACTTTGTGAGGCTGTTTGCTGAGCATAAATGTTCTTCAGCAACGCCCTGAATCAATTTCACAGTTTCCCAGATGCCGCTCTTTGAGCCACCCAGTGAAGCACCAATAAGTAAATAAGTATTAAAATAATAAATATTCCCCAGAGGAGAAAAAATGAAAATTAAGGAAAGTTGACTTAAGTCAAACAGGCCTGCAGTGTTAGTCAGCACTAACTAATCCAATCCAAACTGAAAACAGGTCAGACTGTCTATGTATAAACCAGTCATTTACCTAAAGTGATGTCAGTGTAACTGATGGGGCTGTTTGGTCTCACTGGTGTCACTGATCAGGTTTCAAGTCAAGCCAAAGAAAGATGGACTGTCAGGTGTCAGACATTAGTGAGCTGCTAGTTATTTTCCAGTCTGACAGTGGTGCCAAGGTGTAGCTGCCTTTGAACACTTGAAATATGAAGCACCTGTATCAGTGGATCAGGATGAGCTGAGCCCTTGGCCCCCTGCTGGCCCGATACGATATAAGACCACCATGACACATAGCAACAAACACCTGATAACAGATCTGAGTTCTGATTGGCTAAAAGGAAAATACACAGTGGAAGCAAATCAGGAAATAACTGGACACATGAAGACTGAGAATCCAGGATCCCTAAGAGTTTCAGACAGTATTGATGTGCTGAATGAAGGCGTCTGTGTTAGTGTGGCTGAGTTCTCAGTGTTTAGGCAGGCTAGTGGGGTACAGCTCTGTGGGTCTCTCACTTGGGGCCAAACTGAACCAGGGTGGATCACCATGAGGTTTAGTAGAGGACTCTTCCCCCCAGTGGTCAGTGGTGAGCCTGTGACATCTGGAGTAGCAGCTGACCAGCTGTGTTTCTACACTGGATAATTTGGCAGAAAACAAATGTTGATAGTGAACATTTTCCTGATGCAGCCAGACATGTTGATGAACAAGCTTTTCCTGAGTGTGTTGTTAAAGCACAGACCAGGTTCCTTCAGAACTGTTGGTATTTAGCTGAATATGAACATAGGAGCTGCAGAAACATGTAGACGTGTCTCAGCTGATGTGGCTCTAAGACAAACAAGAAGGTCAGTGAAAACAGTTTATTGGTTGTTCTGAAATAATTTCATTAGAGGACACAGCAACAGAATCTCAGAGCAGTGTGAAGTATCATGAAACTGTCATCTACAAATTTCAATTCCAGTCTCAGATTTACATTAACGGAAGAAAAACTAAAATACTGTTTCGAATAAAAAATAAAACACAACAAAGTAAATACATAGTGCATGCCATGAAGGAACCATTTTGCAGAATCAAATGTTTTTTGTCTTGTACTACTTTCTATTTCCAGACTCAACTCATTTTATAGCATACCAGTTAGCTTAGCTAGCTGTTAGCATACCGGTTAGCTCAGAGTTGTAGTACAGCAATACGTGTGATATCACTATCGTACGTGATCACGGGGTCTCTCTCTACCTGTCGTATGATGTGCTTACACGTTCAATAAAGCCTCAGATTTAGCAAACTGAGCACATTCTCAAAGGTCAAGTAGTGAGGATGCAAACCCCTCGTGGTTATGACAGCAAAGGAATTGTGCAAGAAGTCTGCAGTGAACCAAGATCTTACATTGTCCTGTCGGGAGGAAAGGAGTGTAGGAGAAACCGTAGACATCTCCTCTCTGTGGAAGTGCCAAGGCCAGGTCAGGATGATGATGATGATGATGATGGCTATCAGGTAATCTGTGCTCCAACAAAAGTGAATGATCCAGTTCCAAAGATACCTGAAGTACTCATTCAAACAACCACAGGCCAAGGAACTTCTCACACACGCACACAATTGAGAGCCAGTCCTTATGTGACCCAATCTGGACGCACTATTAACCCTAACCCCAAATACATGGACTGACATGTTTGATATGAAGCTGAAAGGCACATTTTGTTTCATTGTTTATTTAATACAACAATACAGATTTTGTTATTGTGCAATAAGCTTTATTCATCTGTTCACAGCCCACAATAGTGTGTTAACAATACTTTTCAGTCATTGCTTAATACAACTTCTGTTGTTCTAGTGAAGTATCACTATCATATGTGATCACGGGGTCTCTCTCCACCTGATCACACCCCCTCTCCGGAGGAAGATAGCGGTGTGTTATTATGCAGCTGCATATGATGTGCTTACACATTCAATACAGCCTCAGATTACAAAGATGGACTGTTTGCCTGTTTTACTTATATCACACGAGTCAACAGGAGTAATAACATGGAAAAAACAAAAGTCAGTCTCTTTCAAACATTAATTTCGGTGTCTCACTATTTTGCTCCTTCACCAAATTCTACATTTTAGTTCAGTAACAAAAGACAAACACAACTGATGGCACTCTCCTGTACATGAGCTCAGGCTTAAGGCATGTTTTCATCTTATAGTGAATTTGAATAATTTGAATGTAAGAACGAGGCAGATGACCCAAAGTGAGCCAGGTTCTGCTGCAGGTTTCTACTTTTAAGGGGAGTTTTTCCCCTCCACTGTCGCCAAGTGCTGCTCACAAGGATTTGTAGGGTTTCTATGTAAAGTGCCTTGAGATGCTTTTATTGGTGCTATACAAATTGAGTTGAACTGAAGTGAAATTGTTTCTGTTGTCACACTGCTCCTTGTATAAACAGTACGAAGTGTCTGTGTGTCTGATCAGTCATCACATTAAACAGCAGATCTCCTCAGGAATAGTAGAGAACAGCGCCCCCAGGTGGATGCACAGAGGAATGTATGACAGTAAGTAAAATGCTTGTGTCACAGTAATGAGCTGTAGTTCTGAGACAGAATGAGGTTTGGACACTTTAGTTGTCTCCTCTTGTATCTTAAATAACAGTCACATGTTTTTCATATTTCTGTCCATAATATATTCAGTTCATGCTCATTTGTGAGCCTGATACCCCCTGAAATACTGCACATCATTTGAGTCCTGCCACCCAGAACCACAACTATTCTGAAAAAGTTGACCTAGGACGTCCAGATGGGGGCAGCACTAAGAGATCAGGGAAAGGCTCCAGCAGATCCCTGTGACACTATTTAGGAATAAACAGGTATAGATGGATGGATGAATTTTATGTGCAACACTACAGTTAATAAAAATATAAGTCTTGTAATGTCTATAATTAAAAAAATGCAAGGCAATCATTTTTCTCAGAGGTTATCAATAGAAACAGCAATAATGCCCGCACATTGTTTTCTGTTGTAGACAGACTCACAAACCCAGCAGCCTCTCTTCCTTCTGAACTACTGTCCAAAAAGTCATGCAATGATTTTGCAGCCTTTTTCACAGACAAAATATCAAAGATAAGACAAACTATATCTAGCTGCAGTCCTAGGAACACGACAATATCACCTGTGCCTCCTTGTTCTCCAGTGAATCTAGAACATTTTGATCTCCTTGATCACAGAGCTCTGGCAGAAACGCTTCTACAATTAAAATCTACATCATGCTGCCTTGATATTTTACCAACAAATTTTTTTAAAAATGTTTTTAACAGCTTAGCTCCAGATGTATTGCAGATTGTCAATAGTTCTCTTCAGTCAGGGCAGTTTCCCCAGGCCTTAAAAACTGCTGTTATAAAACCTCTTCTTAAAAAGCCTAATCTAGATGCTTCAGCAGTAAGTAACTACAGGCCAATATCAAATCTTCCATTTCTGGGAAAAATAATTGAAAAAGTAGTTTCTCAACAAATTCACAGATTTATGGTGCAAAACAATCTTTTTAATGCACTTCAGTCTGGATTCCGCGCACACCACAGCACTGAGACTGCACTTATTAAAATTTTAAATGATTTACATTTAAATAATGATGAATCCAAAACCTCTGTTTTAGTACTACTGGATCTCAGTGCTGCATTTGACACAGTTGATCATGATGTGCTGCTTCATAGACTAGAAGCTTGGGTGGGAGTTACTGGCTCAGTGTTAAATTAGCTAAAATCTTACTTACAAGATAGAGACTATTTTGTCTCACTTGGTAACTATGAGTCTGAGCGAACAAAAATGAAATGTGGGGTTCCTCAAGGGTCTATTCTTGGTCCTCTCTTATTCAATATCTACATGCTGCCCCTTGCTCAGATTATGGAATACTACAACATTGACTACCATACCTATGCAGATGACACCCAACTTTATATATCAGTATCACCTCATGATTATAGTCCTCTAATTTCATTATGTGAGTGTATTAATCAAGTCAAAGAATGGATGTGCCAGAATTTTCTCCAGCTCAACACAGACAAGACAGAAGTGATTGTTTTTGGCCCCAAAAATGAAAGGTCAAAGGTCATTGCTCACCTTGACTCCATGTCATTGAAAGCTACAAATCAAGCCAGAAACCTTGGTGTAATCATTGACTCAGACCTGAATTTTAACAACCACATAAAATCCATCACTAAATCTTCCTATTACCACCTGAAAAACATTGCTAGAATAAAAGGTTTTCTGTCTACACAAGATGCAGAAAAACTTGTTCACGCATTTATCTTCAGTAGGTCAGATTATTGTAATGGCTTGTTCACAGGTCTTAGCAAAAAGTCAATCAGGCAGCTGCAGCTAATCCAGAATGCTGCTGCCAGAGTCCTTACAAACACCAAGAAACTGGACCATATCACACCAGTTCTCAGATCACTACACTGGCTTCCCGTTAGTCAAAGGATAGATTTTAAAATTTTATTGCTAGTTTATAAAGCACTAAATGGTTGTGGACCAAAATATATCCAAGATATATTGGTTCCCTATGAGGTTTCCAGACCCCTCAGGTCATCTGGGACAGGTCTATTGTGTGTTCCCAGAACCAGAACCAAACAAAGTGAAGCAGCATTTAGTTACTATGCTCCTCAATTGTGGAACAAACTTCCTGAACACCTGAGGTCTGCTCAAACTGTCAGCTCATTCAAATCTGGACTGAAAACTCTGTTGTTTACTGCTGCCTTCGAATAATTGTTATCTTTGTTTTCTTAATGTGCTTTTATGTTTTATATTAATTTACTTTACTTGATTTAAATTTATTTTATGTTAAATGTCTTTATTTTTAAATGCTCTTTTCAATGCTTTTAATGTAATTGTATGCCTTGTAAAGCACTTTGAATTGCGTAGTGTATGAAAGGTGCTATACAAATAAATTTGCCTTTGCCTTTATAATTATAGTTCATATTGTGGGGCAGGTATTTCCAGTAAGTCCTTCAAAAATAATGTTGGAAAGCTTCATTTATTTATTTATTTATTTATTTATTTGCTATGCCTGGTGCGATTTGTAATTGGCGAGTGGCACAGTCCTTCCAGCGTGTCCCGGGTCTTCCCCAGGGCCTTTTCCTGGTGCGACATGCCCAGAACACCTCCCTCTTCACCGCAACGGATCAATACATCAACCGCATTTCTGCTGCCAATGCACCGATCCGTCTATCAGTCGCACACTCCATCCTTCCCTCACTCGTGAACAAGACCCCAAGATACTTAAACTCAGGGCGGATCTCATCCACCCCCGGTGCCTTGCTGAACTATCTTAGTGACAGCTTGAGTAATGGATGGATCAGCCCTTGACCTCCCAGCCTCTGCTTCCTCTATGGAATACTCGTTGGTGGGGTTGAGGAGATCCTCAAAGTATTCCTTCCACCGTCCAACAATATCCCCAGTTGAGGTCAGCAGCTCCCCGCCTCCACTGTAAACAGTGTTGGCATAGCACTGTTTCCCCCTCCTGAGGCACCGGATAGTTTGCCAGAATTTCCTCGAGGCCAACCGAAAGTCCTTCTCCATGGCCTCACCGAACTCCTCCTATACCCGAGTGTTTGCCTCCGCCACCGCCCAGGCCGCAGCCAACTTATGTTATTTAAATTTTCCTACTGGTAGTGTGAATGCGAACAGAACAAAGGCCCTTAAGGTTTGTAGTTCTTGAGTCCATTCCGCAGTGGGGTAGTTCCTAGAACTCAGTCTTAGAGCTCAGTGAAAATGAGAAATTCTTCCAAGAGTTCTAAGAGCTAGGATGAGGCTTCTTGGGACCTGGGTTTGGGATCAGAAGCAGGTGAAGTTCTTTTTTAACATTAGACCTTTAACAAGTTGCTTAGATCCCATGGCAGTAACAACAATTCAGAAGATAAAGTAAGGGAATTGTCCAGTGTCCAGTGGTTTCAGTAAGTTAGCATTTCCTCTGAGGCAACATCCAGAACTCCTTATGTAGAAGATCCATTGATCTATAAAGGAGAACCGGATGCTGGATCACAAGACTAACCCCAGTGCTGTCCTCTGTAAGGACCCAGAGATATGTAAACTGCATCTGAGCCCAGCACAGTTTCTGACAGAAGATGAAACAACCAATCAGTTTGCCTGATATACATGATGCATTGCTGAGCTTTGGGAGCAATGCACATCCAGTTACCCATAACCCCCTTCTCTGTCTAGGTGTGTAGTATAAAGATCTTTGACTCACTGTGAACATTCATGTATCCAAACATATTGAATTTGTTGTGTCTTCATCACAGTCAAACCTCAGGGTTCTCCCTCTACTCATCCTCCATCCATGGTGGTGACCAAGCACATTTGTATCGTCCTCCTCGTCAGCCTCTATATCATCATCTTCATCGTGTGTCTATTCCTGTACTGCGTGAAGGCTAAAGGTAGGACCACTGCTAAAAGTCCCTGCAATAATATCGTCTATTGATCCTTGTATTGATGATTCTACGTGTTGGACCGCTTCACCCGAGACCAGTGATGTGGGGCACTACAAGATCAGTAGCCTGTAAAATCATTTACTGTTTGTCTGAATTCTTGGCACCTAAAATCAAAAATGGGTTTTTCAGCATTTTCTCAAGCTGTTTAACTGTGCAGGACTTGAAGTGAAAGATGAAATAATCAAAAAGTTATGAGAAAGAATGTTATTATAATCTCTCTCCAAACAAGTAGCCGTATTCATAGTTTAATTCCAATATTAGTCACTAAGTCTCCTTGTCTGTTTCAAATGCAGCTCTAATGAGAATCACACGTGCAGCACTGAGAACAATAACCTGTAAAGGCCGCAAACTCTGACATACGTGGCAGGGAGAGGCTGTTTATACGTTACTATTATATGTTTAAATCTTAGTTAAAAAGAAATGAACTGACGACAGGACACTGACCTGGTCTCTGCTCGTTCTGCAGTTCAGGCTCAAGCTGAAAGGAGAGAGTCTGTGCTGCTCCCAGTGAACTGCTGAATCCTGCTTCCTGCTGGGACCAAGGAGACGAAGCAGCAGAACAACAGAACAACATTATTTAACCAGTATTGCCATCACAGCCAGCTGTTCCTATTTCTCTATCATCTCACCTTGATGCTTAAGATTTAGATGGTTCACTTAAACATCTGCATGTATCTGTAAAATGTCAGATTCGTCAAAAAGTTAGAAATTGTTTTTTCCACTTCACAGCTCTCTATAAATTACCAAAGATATAAATCCTTTGTTTATCTTTTTTTTTTTTTTCGAACTAAGATGAAGCGAGGACCTAAATGCAGACAAGACAGCAGACACCAAAACTGTGTAATAACAAAAACACAAACGGGGATCACACAGTCATAGTCCACAAGTACACACAAAACACAGTGAGGAAGCTCCATACCAGGGGTGCCCAATCCTGGTCCTGCTTGTTTTCCAACTATCCGTGCCCTACCACTGCCGATTAACTGGATCAGGTGTTCAGGACAAGCAGGACAGTGGTCCTCGAGGACCAGGATTGGGCACCCCTACTCCATACATATTCACCAGAAGACAGCACAAAGTACAAAAACCTAGGACACCAAACTAGACAAAGCTGAAAACAATCAAATATTAACAAGATAAAGTTAACACAGGAAAGGAAAACACTAGGAACAGGAAATATCTTCAAAATAAAAGACACACACCAGAAGTGAACAGATATTGTATCAGCTTGTACTTATTCTAGTGCATCCATGTTTGATAGATTTAAAGAATATTTTATCTTCTATTTTGTCTTTTACTATGTTTATTCTTGATTATTTTTCATTTATTATTTTAAGATATTTTAAAGGATGCTTTTATCTTGTTATGTTTCTTGCATTATGAAAAGCACCGTCAGCTGCGCTTGTGTATAAAAATGTGTTATACATATACAGTTGGCACAGTTCAGGGATGAAAACACGAAAGTGACACAGTAAATGACAGTTTCAGCAGTTACAGCGAGAATATGATTAGAATCCAATTATCACATCAGCATCATCCTCATCAGGATTGCAACTGGAACCCAGCACATTTTATGAGACAACCTTCTACCTACTGCTGGTGAAAACTCATATTTTTTTATTATTCAGTACCTCCATGGTTCGACCACTCGTGTGCAGGGCTCAGATAAAACAATATAACAAGTTTCAAACACCAATAAACATTTTGTGCAGTCAACAGATGTGCAGGGAGAACCAAGAATCTAAATATTTGTTTCGTGACTCTTCTTCACAAATTTAAAATTTTGTGATCATATCTGTAATCAACACTCATGACCATATCTGTGCAAACCCAAAAGTGTGATATTATTAATTAAAAAAGGTACCATCAGGTGTCGAGGATGTTTTTTAAAATCAGATTCAAAAGAGGCATCAGGGGACCCATATGTGGGTGCTGTGTATTTTTTCACTTGTACAAGCTGGGACAGGAATTCCTAAAGATGAAGCTGTCAGTGATGGGATCAGTGCAGTAAAACAAGCCACACCTCCCACCTCAGGCAGGAATAAATAGCCTGAGGTCAAACAAAATAAACATCAGATGTGATGAAAACCTGGTTTCGTATTTGTTTTTTCCAAAATAATAGTCTTCCAATTATAAGAGTAATAATAAGAGTTCATACTGTGGGACATAATGTTGCAGAAGGTTCCCCCCTAGATGAGGTTCTTTGATATTTGGGGAAACAGGACCCATGAAAATAATTAACACAGACCAACTGGTTTCAATGCTGATAGACTTTTATTTTGGCATGAGCCAAGAAAGAAGAGTCAGACTGCAGAATAAAGTGGAGCTCAAAGCATTCTTTCCATAACACATTCAGTCTGCTCTTATTAAAGGCACAAAACCTCAGAGACAGTCCAGCTCCTGTTTATGTTACTTGTCTCTTCCTTCCTTCAGTAGCATTACAGCCATAGAAAAGAAACAGATGATATATACTGGATATGATAGAAGATGTCAAATGAGATACAGTAGAATTCAGGTTCTATGAGACTGATGGCACAAAATGTGAGAGTATGCAAAGACAAACACACCTCCACCAGTGTTTGTGCTTTTCACAGGGATTTCATGCCTCTGGATCAGACCTGGGATCAGAACAGGTACTTGGCACAGATGGATGGGAGAGGATGGTTACAGTTCAGATCATCCCAGAGCTTTGCATCTGTAAGTACCATCAACAGGTGAGTCAGTCAGTGCTACAAACCAAGACCCTGAGACTGTCTAATGAGGCCATGGTGACATTATTATATAGACAAACAGAGAGTTAAAACTGGTTTTATACCAGTAGACGTGTTGGTGACTTACCTCCATGGTTCATTTGCAGGCAGTGTTGGACGCCTCCGAAGTTGTCAGGCTGTCCAGGAGCCCAGTTTGTGTATTTGAATTTATCTCCGTAAATCCAGAACCAGGAACCCTCCTGGGAAACAGAACAGAAATCAGTGATGTTTGAGACAAAATGCTCTAAAGAATAAATACACCCTCAGTCAATAGAGAACGCGTCTATTAGACCAGGTGTGTTGGTGAAGAGTTTACCTGTTTTGCATCAGAGCCTCCAATCCAGGCTGGTCCAAAACCTTTGCTGTCAGATATCAACTTCTGAATGACCCCATACTCCTCAGCATCGCGCACAGATGCAAGGTGTCCACCCAGAGACTGGCAGTTTTTCTACAGTGCAGATAAACAGACAGTGGAGTCAGTAAAGAAGCAAAATAAGCTGAGTAGTAGGAAAACACCAAGGCAGGAATAGATGCCAGTGTTAAAGTGAACACAGACCAAATAAACAGTGTAGAATCATTGTGGACTGAATCCACATCACTCTGATTACCTGAGCATCATCCCAAGATGTATATTTGGGAGCATAGGTGTAGCAACGATCACAGAACTCAATCCAACCAGAGGGACATTTTGGTCTGAATGGACACTGGCCTGAAGTCAAAGAAAGAAAATGAATAATGTTGAGTGTCTGATACAGTTGAACCACTTTTCTGGAAAGAGAGCTGGGATAGGCTCCAGCAGATCCCCTTGACCCTGGTTAAAGGAATAAGTGGGTATAGATAATGGATGGATGGTGTTTATGGGTTGTAAAATAAAAAAATGATTTCGTTGACTATAAAATGTAAATTTTTTTCTACATTCCTTCTCCTGACCTCATTGAAATATTTGATGTATGGACAAATGTTATTTTTTTCTAAAAAGTTCTGATATAATGTAATGGAGTCAGTCAGACAGCAGAGAGCACTAACTCCATGTTACAGCTCTTATAAACAAACTGTCAGTGTATGAAGGTTTGTCATTCGTTTCAATGACAGAAGTCATTTGGTCTGATCCACAGAATATATACATTTATAACATCTGGATATCTATTCCATAAACATATATACACACAATATATAGTGTAGTAATACTCACCCTGAGCTGAGGTCAGAGCCAACAGGGCACAAAGAAGAGCAGCCAGAATCAGAGTCTTCATGGTGAAGATGATGCAGATGTTAAAGATGAGG
The DNA here is from genome assembly GCF_900324485.2 of Mastacembelus armatus. Classification (NCBI taxonomy): domain Eukaryota; kingdom Metazoa; phylum Chordata; class Actinopteri; order Synbranchiformes; family Mastacembelidae; genus Mastacembelus; species Mastacembelus armatus. The sequence continues at coordinate 16,821,198 of NC_046650.1, read as the reverse complement.
CTGATATCTCTGTAGGGAACAGACCTGTAAAGACTGACAGCCTGTCAAAGACAAGACACCAGATGATCAGGGAGTTCGATTCACTGATATTTATTTTGTGAAGCTGTTTGCTGAGCATAAATGTTCTTCAGCAACGCCCTGAATCAATTTCACAGTTTCCCAGATGCCGCTCTTTGAGCCACCCAGTGAAGCACCAATAAGTAAATAAGTATTAAAATAATAAATATTCCCCAGAGGTGAAAAAATGAAAATGAAGGAAAGTTGACTTAAGTCAAACAGGCCTGCAGTGTTAGGCAGCACTAACTAATCCAATCCAAACTGAAAACAGGTCAGACTGTCTATGTATAAACCAGTCATTTACCTAAAGTGATGTCAGTGTAACTGATGGGACTGTTTGGTCTCACTGGTGTCACTGATCAGGTCTCAAGTCAAGCCAAAGAAAGATGGACTGTCAGGTGTCAGACATTAGTGAGCTGCTAGTTATTTTCCAGTCTGACAGTGGTGCCAAGGTGTAGCCGCCTTTGAACACTTGAAATATGAAGCACCTGTATCAGTGGATCAGGATGAGCCGAGCCCTTGGCCCCCTGCTGGCCCGATACGATATAAGACCACCATGACACATAGCACCTAATACCTGATAACAGATCTGAGTTCTGATTGGCTGAAAGGAAAATACACAGTGAAAGCAAATCAGGAAATAACTGGACACATGAAGACTGAGAATCCAGGATCCCTAAGAGTTTCAGACAGTATTGATGTGCTGAATGAAGGCGTCTGTGTTAGTGTTGCTGAGTTCTCAGTGTTTAGGCAGGCTAGTGGGGTACAGCTCTGTGGGTCTCTCACTTGGGGCCAAACTGAACCAGGGTGGATCACCATGAGGTTTAGTAGAGGACTCTTCCCCCCAGTGGTCAGTGGTGAGCCTGTGACATCTGGAGTAGCAGCTGACCAGCTGTGTTTCTACACTGGATAATTTGGCAGAAAACAAATGTTGATAGTGAACATTTCCTGATGCAGCCAGACATGTTGATGAACAAGCTTTTCCTGAGTGTGTTGTTAAAGCACAGACCAGGTTCCTTCAGAACTGTTGGTATTTAGCTGAATATGAACATAGGAGCTGCAGAAACATGTAGACGTGTCTCAGCTGATGTGGCTGTAAGACAAACAGGAAGGTCAGTGAAAACTGTTTATTGGTTGTTCTGAAATAATTTCATTAGAGGACACAGCAACAGAATCTCAGAGCAGTGTGAAGTATCATGAAACTGTCATCTACAAATTTCAATTCCAGTCTCAGATTTACATTAATGGAAGAAAAATTAAAATACTGTTTCGAATAAAAAATAAAACACAACAAAGTAAATACATAGTGCATGCCATGAAGGAACCATTTTGCAGAATCAAATGTTTTTTGTCTGTACTACTTCCTATTTCCAGACTCAACTCATTTTATAGCATACCAGTTAGCTTAGCTAGCTGTTAGCATACCGGTTAGCTCAGAGTTGTAGTACAGCAATACGTGTGATATCACTATCGTACGTGATCACGGGGTCTCTCTCTACCTGTCGTATGATGTACTTACACGTTCAATAAAGCCTCAGATTTAGCAAACTGAGCACATTCTCAAAGGTCAAGTAGTGAGGATGCAAACCCCTCGTGGATATGACAGCAAAGGAATTGTGCAAGAAGTCTGCAGTGAACCAAGATCTTACATTGTCCTGTTGGGAGGAAAGGAGTGTAGGAGAAACCGTAGACATCTCCTCTCTGTGGAAGTGCCAAGGCCAGGTCAGGATGATGATGATGATGATGATGGCTATCAGGTAATCTGTGCTCCAACAAAAGTGAATGATCCAGTTCCAAAGATACCTGAAGTACTCATTCAAACAACCACAGGCCAAGGAACTTCTCACACACGCACACAATTGAGAGCAAGTCCTTATGTGACCCAATCTGGACGCACTATTAACCCTAACCCCAAATACATGGACTGACATGTTTGATATGAAGCTGAAAGGCACATTTTGTTTCATTGTTTATTTAATACAACAATAAAGATTTTGTTATTGTGCAATAAGCTTTATTCATCTGTTCACAGCCCACAATAGTGTGTTAACAATACTTTTCAGTCATTGCTTAATACAACTTCTGTTGTTCTAGTGAAGTATCACTATCATATGTGATCACGGGGTCTCTCTCCACCTGATCACACCCCCTCTCCGGAGGAAGATAGCGGTGTGTTATTATGCAGCTGCATATGATGTGCTTACACATTCAATACAGCCTCAGATTACAAAGATGGACTGTTTGCCTGTTTTACTTATATCACACGAGTCAACAGGAGTAATAACATGGAAAAAACAAAAGTCAGTCTCTTTCAAACATTAATTTCGGTGTTTCACTATCGGAATTGCTCCTTCACCAAATTCTGCATTTTAGTTCAGTAACAAAAGACAAACACAACTGATGGCACTCTCCTGTACATGAGCTCAGGCTTAAGGCATGTTTTCATCTTATAGTGAATTTGAATAATTTGAATGTAAGAACGAGGCAGATGACCCAAAGTGAGCCAGGGTCTGCTGCAGGTTTCTACTTTTAAGGGGAGTTTTTCCCCTCCACTGTCGCCAAGTGCTGCTCACAAGGATTTGTAGGGTTTCTATGTAAAGTGCCTTGAGATGCTTTTATTGGTGCTATACAAATTGAGTTGAACTGAAGTGAAATTGTTTCTGTTGTCACACTGCTCCTTGTATAAACAGTACGAAGTGTCTGTGTGTCTGATCAGTCATCACATTAAACAGCAGATCTCCTCAGGAATAGTAGAGAACAGCGCCCCCAGGTGGATGCACAGAGGAATGTATGACAGTAAGTAAAATGCTTGTGTCACAGTAATGAGCTGTAGTTCTGAGACAGAATGAGGTTTGGACACTTTAGTTGTCTCCTCTTGTATCTTAAATAACAGTCACATGTTTTTCATATTTCTGTCCATAATATATTCAGTTCATGCTCATTTGTGAGCCTGATACCCCCTGAAATACTGCACATCATTTGAGTCCTGCCACCCAGAACCACAACTATTCTGAAAAAGTTGACCTAGGACGTCCAGATGGGGGCAGCACTAAGAGATCAGGGAAAGGCTCCAGCAGATCCCTGTGACCCTGTTTAGGAATAAACAGGTATAGATGGATGGATGAATTTTATGTGCAACACTACAGTTAAAAATATAAGTCTTGTAACTTCTATAATTATAGTTCATATTGTGGGGCAGGAATTTCCAGTAAGTCCTTCAAAAATAATGTTGGAAAGCTTTATTTATTTATTTATTTATTTATTCATTTATTTGCTGTACCTGGTGCGATATGAAATTTCATAATACAGGAGCCATAAAACACAGACCAACTGGTTTCAATGCTGATAGACTTTTATTTTGACATGAGCCAAGAAAGAAGAGTCAGACTGCAGAATAAAGTGGAGCTCAAAGCATTCTTTCCATAACACATTCAGTCTGCTCTTATTAAAGGCACAAAACCTCAGAGACAGTCCAGCTCCTGTTTATGTTACTTGTCTCTTCCTTCCTTCAGTAGCGTTACAGCCATAGAAAAGAAACAGATGATATATACTGGATATGATAGAAGATGTCAAATGAGATACAGTAGAATTCAGGTTCTATGAGACTGATGGCACAAAATGTGAGAGTATGCAAAGACAAACACACCTCCACCAGTGTTTGTGCTTTTCACAGGGATTTCATGCCTCTGGATCAGACCTGGGATCAGAACAGGTACTTGGCACAGATGGATGGGAGAGGAGTCTGACAGTTCAGATCATCCCAGAGCTTTGCATCTGTAAGTACCATCAACAGGTGAGTCAGTCAGTGCTACAGACCAAGACCCTGAGACTGTCTAATGAGGCCATGGTGACATTATTATATAGACAAACAGAGAGTTAAAACTGGTTTTATACCAGTAGACGTGTTGGTGACTTACCTCCATGGTTCATTTGCAGGCAGTGTTGGACGCCTCCGAAGTTGTCAGGCTGTCCAGGAGCCCAGTTTGTGTATTTGAATTTATCTCCGTAAATCCAGAACCAGGAACCCTCCTGGGAAACAGAACAGAAATCAGTGATGTTTGAGACAAAATGCTCTAAAGAATAAATACACCCTCAGTCAATAGAGAACGCGTCTATTAGACCAGGTGTGTTGGTGAAGAGTTTACCGGTTTTGCAACAGAGCCTCCAATCCAGGCTGGTCCAAAACCTTTGCTGTCAGATATCAACTTCTGAATGACCCCATACTCCTCAGCATCGCGCACAGATGCAAGGTGTCCACCCAGAGACTGGCAGTTTTCTACAGTGCAGATAAACAGACAGTGGAGTCAGTAGAGAAGCAAAATAAGCTGAGTAGTAGGAAAACACCAAGGCAGGAATAGATTGCCAGTGTTAAAGTGAACACAGACCAAATAAACAGTGTAGAATCATTGTGGACTGAATCCACATCACTCTGATTACCTGAGCATCATCCCAAGATGTATATTTGGGAGCATAGGTGTAGCAACGATCACAGAACTCAATCCAACCAGAGGGACATTTTGGTCTGAATGGACACTGGCCTGAAGTCAAAGAAAGAAAATGAATAATGTTGAGTGTCTGATACAGTTGAACCACTTTTCTGGAAAGAGAGCTGGGATAGGCTCCAGCAGATCCCCTTGACCCTGGTTAAAGGAATAAGTGGGTATAGATATGGATGGATGGTGTTTATGGGTTGTAAAATAAAAAAATGATTTCGTTGACTATAAAATGTAAATTTTTTTCTACATTCCTTCTCCTGACCTCATTGAAATATTTGATGTATGGACAAATGTTATTTTTTCTAAAAAGTTCTGATATAATGTAATGGAGTCAGTCAGACAGCAGAGAGCACTAACTCCATGTTACAGCTCTTATAAACAAACTGTCAGTGTATGAAGGTTTGTCATTCGTTTCAATGACAGAAGTCATTTGGTTTGATCCACAGAATATATACATTTATAATATCTGGATATCTATTCCATAAACATATATACACACAATATATAGTGTAGTAATACTCACCCTGAGCTGTGTCCAGAGCCAACAGGGCACAAAGAAGAGCAGCCAGAATCAGAGTCTTCATGGTGAAGATGATGCAGATGTTAAAGATGAGGCTGATATCTCTGTAGGGAACAGACCTGTAAAGACTGACAGCCTGTCAAAGACAAGACACCAGATGATCAGGGAGTTCGATTCACTGATATTTATTTTGTGAGGCTGTTTGCTGAGCATAAATGTTCTTCAGCAACGCCCTGAATCAATTTCACAGTTTCCCAGATGCCGCTCTTTGAGCCACCCAGTGAAGCACCAATAAGTAAATAAGTATTAAAATAATAAATATTCCCCAGAGGAGAAAAAATGAAAATTAAGGAAAGTTGACTTAAGTCAAACAGGCCTGCAGTGTTAGGCAGCACTAACTAATCCAATCCAAACTGAAAACAGGTCAGACTGTCTGTGTATAAACCAGTCATTTACCTAAAGTGATGTCAGTGTAACTGATGGGGCTGTTTTGGTCTCACTGGTGTCACTGATCAGGTTTCAAGTCAAGCCAAAGAAAGATGGACTGTCAGGTGTCAGACATTAGTGAGCTGCTAGTTATTTTCCAGTCTGACAGTGGTGCCAAGGTGTAGCTGCCTTTGAACACTTGAAATATGAAGCACCTGTATCAGTGGATCAGGATGAGCTGAGCCCTTGGCCCCCTGCTGGCCCGATACGATATAAGACCACCATGACACATAGCAACAAACACCTGATAACAGATCTGAGTTCTGATTGGCTAAAAGGAAAATACACAGTGGAAGCAAATCAGGAATAACTGGACACATGAAGACTGAGAATCCAGGATCCCTAAGAGTTTCAGACAGTATTGATGTGCTGAATGAAGGCGTCTGTGTTAGTGTGGCTGAGTTCTCAGTGTTTAGGCAGGCTAGTGGGGTACAGCTCTGTGGGTCTCTCACTTGGGGCCAAGCTGAACCAGGATGGATCACCATGAGGTTTAGTAGAGGACTCTTTCCCCCAGTGGCAGTGGTGAGCCTGTGACATCTGGAGTAGCAGCTGACCAGCTGTGTTTCTACACTGGATAATTTGGCAGAAAACAAATGTTGATAGTGAACATTTCCTGATGCAGCCAGACATGTTGATGAACAAGCTTTTCCTGAGTGTGTTGTTAAGCACAGACCAGTTCCTTCAGACTGTTGGTATTTAGCTGAATATGAACATAGGAGCTGCAGAAACATGTAGACGTGTCTCAGCTGGATGGGCTCTAAGACAAACAAGAAGGTCAGTGAAAACTGTTTATATGGTTGTTCTGAAATAATTCATTAGAGGACACAGCAACAGAATCTCAGAGCAGTGTGAAGTATCATGAAACTGTCTCTACAAATTTCAATTCCAGTCTCAGATTTACATTAATGGAAGAAAAATTAAAATACTGTTTCGAATAAAAAATAAAACACAACAAAGTAAATACATAGTGCAATGCCATGAAGGAACCATTTTGCAGATCAAATGTTTTTTTGTCTTGTACTACTTCCTATTTCCAGACTCAACTCATTTTATAGCATACCAGTTAGCTTAGCTAGCTGTTAGCATACCGGTTAGCTCAGAGTTGTAGTACAGCAATACGTGTGATATCACTATCGTACGTGATCACGGGGTCTCTCTCTTCCTGTCGTATGATGTACTTACACGTTCAATAAAGCCTCAGATTTAGCAAACTGAGCACATCTCAAAAGGTCAAGTAGTGAGGATGCAAACCCTCGTGGTTATGACAGCAAAGGAATTGTGCAAGAAGTCTGCAGTGAACCAAGATCTTACATTGTCCTGTCGGGAGAAAGGAGTGTAGGAGAAACCGTAGACATCTCCTCTCTGTGGAAGTGCCAAGGCCAGGTCAGGATGATGATGATGATGATGATGGCTATCAGGTAATCTGTGCTCCAACAAAAGTGAATGATCCAGTTCCAAAGATACCTGAAGTACTCATTCAAACAACCACAGGCCAAGGAACTTCTCACACAACGCACACAATTGAGAGCCAGTCCTTATGTGACCCAATCTGGACGCACTATTAACCCTAACCCCAAATACATGGACTGACATGTTTGATATGAAGCTGAAAGGCACATTTTGTTTCATTGTTTTATTTAATACAACAATACAGATTTTGTTATTGTGCAATAAGCTTTATTCATCTGTTCACAGCCCACAATAGTGTGTTAACAATACTTTTCAGTCATTGCTTAATACACTTCTGTTGTTCTAGTGAAGTATCACTATCATATGTGATCACGGGGTCTCTCTCACCTGATCACACCCCTTCTCCGGAGGAAGATAGCGGTGTGTTATTATGCAGCTGCATATGATGTGCTCACACATTCAATACAGCCTCAGATTACAAAGATGGACTGTTTGGCCTGTTTTACTTATATCACACGAGTCAACAGGAGTAATAACATAGAGAAAACAAAAGTCAGTCTCTTTCAAACATTAATTTCGGTGTCTGACTATTTTGCTCCTTCACCAAATCTACATTTTAGTTCAGTAACAAAAGACAAACACAACTGATGGCACTCTCCTGTACATGAGCTCAGGCTTAGGGCATGTTTTCATCTTATAGTGAATTTGAATAATTTGAATGTAAGAACGAGGCAGATGACCCAAAGTGAGCCAGGGTCTGCTGCAGGTTTCTACTTTTAAGGGGAGTTTTTCCCCTCCACTGTCGCCAAGTGCTGCTCACAAGGATTTGTAGGGTTTTCTATGTAAAGTGCCTTGAGATGCTTTTAATTGGTCTATACAAATTGAGTTGAACTGAAGTGAAATTGTTTCTTGTTGTCACACTGCTCCTTGTATAAACAGTACGAGTGTCTGTGTGTCTGATCAGTCATCACATTAAACAGCAGATCTCTCAGAATAGTAGAGAACGAAGCGCCCCAGGTGGATGCACAGAGGAATGTATGACAGTAAGTAAAATGCTTGTGTCACAGTAATGAGCTGTAGTTCTGAGACAGAATGAGGTTTGGACACTTTAGTTGTCTCCTCTTGTATCTTAAATAACAGTCACATGTTTTTCATATTTCTGTCCATAATATATTCAGTTCATGCTAATTTGTGAGCCTGATCCCCCCTGAAATACTGCACATCAATTTGAGTCCTGCACCCAGAACCACAACTATTCTGAAAAAGTTGACCTAGGACGTCCAGATGGGGGCAGCACTAAGAGATCAGGGAAAGGCTCCAGCAGATCCCTGTGACACTATTTAGGAATAAACAGGTATAGATGGATGGATGAATTTTATGTGCAACACTACAGTTAATAAAAATATAAGTCTTGTAATGTCTATAATTAAAAAAATGCAAGGCAATCATTTTTCTCAGAGGTTATCAATGGAAACAGCAATAATGCCCGCACATTGTTTTCTGTTGTAGACAGACTCACAAACCCAGCACCCTCTCTTCCTTCTGAACTACTGTCAAAAAGTCATGCAATGATTTTGCAGCCTTTTTCACAGACAAAATATTAAAGATAAGACAAACTATCTCTAGCTGCAGTCCTAGGAACACGACAATATCACCTCTGCCTCCTTGTTCTCCAGTGAATCTAGAACATTTTGATCTCCTTGATCACAGAGCTCTGGCAGAAACGCTTCTACAATTAAAATCTACATCATGCTGCCTTGATATTTTACCAACAAATTTTTTTAAAAATGTTTTTAACAGCTTAGCTCCAGATGTATTGCAGATTGTCAATAGTTTCTCTTCAGTCAGGGCAGTTTCCCCCAGGCCTTAAAAACTGCTGTTATAAAACCACTTCTTAAAAAGCCTAATCTAGATGCTTCAGCAGTAAGTAACTACAGGCCAATATCAATCTTCCATTTCTGGGAAAAATAATTGAAAAAGTAGTTTCTCAACAAATTCACAGATTTATGGTGCAAAACAATCTTTTTAATGCACTTCAGTCTGGATTTCGCACACACCACAGCACTGAGACTGCACTTATTAGCTGAACCAGGATGGATCACCATGAGGTTTAGTAGAGGACTCTTCCCCCCAGTGGTCAGTGGTGAGCCTGTGACATCTGGAGTAGCAGCTGACCAGCTGTGTTTCTACACTGGATAATTTGGCAGAAAACAAATGTTGATAGTGAACATTTTCCTGATGCAGCCAGACATGTTGATGAACAAGCTTTTCCTGAGTGTGTTGTTAAAGCACAGACCAGGTTCCTTCAGAACTGTTGGTATTTAGCTGAATATGAACATAGGAGCTGCAGAAACATGTAGACGTGTCTCAGCTGATGTGGCTCTAAGACAAACAAGAAGGTCAGTGAAAACTGTTTATTGGTTGTTCTGAAATAATTTCATTAGAGGACACAGCAACAGAATCTCAGAGCAGTGTGAAGTATCATGAAACTGTCATCTACAAATTTCAATTCCAGTCTCAGATTTACATTAATGGAAGAAAAATTAAAATACTGTTTCGAATAAAAAATAAAACACAACAAAGTAAATACATAGTGCATGCCATGAAGGAACCATTTTGCAGAATCAAATGTTTTTTGTCTTGTACTACTTCCTATTTCCAGACTCAACTCATTTTATAGCATACCAGTTAGCTTAGCTAGCTGTTAGCATACCGGTTAGCTCAGAGTTGTAGTACAGCAATACGTGTGATATCACTATCGTACGTGATCACGGGGTCTCTCTCTTCCTGTCGTATGATGTACTTACACGTTCAATAAAGCCTCAGATTTAGCAAACTGAGCACATTCTCAAAAGGTCAAGTAGTGAGGATGCAAACCCCTCGTGGTTATGACAGCAAAGGAATTGTGCAAGAAGTCTGCAGTGAACCAAGATCTTACATTGTCCTGTCGGGAGGAAAGGAGTGTAGGAGAAACCGTAGACATCTCCTCTCTGTGGAAGTGCCAAGGCCAGGTCAGGATGATGATGATGATGATGATGGCTATCAGGTAATCTGTGCTCCAACAAAAGTGAATGATCCAGTTCCAAAGATACCTGAAGTACTCATTCAAACAACCACAGGCCAAGGAACTTCTCACACACGCACACAATTGAGAGCCAGTCCTTATGTGACCCAATCTGGACGCACTATTAACCCTAACCCCAAATACATGGACTGACATGTTTGATATGAAGCTGAAAGGCACATTTTGTTTCATTGTTTATTTAATACAACAATACAGATTTTGTTATTGTGCAATAAGCTTTATTCATCTGTTCACAGCCCACAATAGTGTGTTAACAATACTTTTCAGTCATTGCTTAATACAACTTCTGTTGTTCTAGTGAAGTATCACTATCATATGTGATCACGGGGTCTCTCTCCACCTGATCACACCCCTTCTCCGGAGGAAGATAGCGGTGTGTTATTATGCAGCTGCATATGATGTGCTCACACATTCAATACAGCCTCAGATTACAAAGATGGACTGTTTGCCTGTTTTACTTATATCACACGAGTCAACAGGAGTAATAACATAGAGAAAACAAAAGTCAGTCTCTTTCAAACATTAATTTCGGTGTCTGACTATTTTGCTCCTTCACCAAATTCTACATTTTAGTTCAGTAACAAAAGACAAACACAACTGATGGCACTCTCCTGTACATGAGCTCAGGCTTAGGGCATGTTTTCATCTTATAGTGAATTTGAATAATTTGAATGTAAGAACGAGGCAGATGACCCAAAGTGAGCCAGGGTCTGCTGCAGGTTTCTACTTTTAAGGGGAGTTTTTCCCCTCCACTGTCGCCAAGTGCTGCTCACAAGGATTTGTAGGGTTTCTATGTAAAGTGCCTTGAGATGCTTTTATTGGTGCTATACAAATTGAGTTGAACTGAAGTGAAATTGTTTCTGTTGTCACACTGCTCCTTGTATAAACAGTACGAAGTGTCTGTGTGTCTGATCAGTCATCACATTAAACAGCAGATCTCCTCAGGAATAGTAGAGAACAGCGCCCCCAGGTGGATGCACAGAGGAATGTATGACAGTAAGTAAAATGCTTGTGTCACAGTAATGAGCTGTAGTTCTGAGACAGAATGAGGTTTGGACACTTTAGTTGTCTCCTCTTGTATCTTAAATAACAGTCACATGTTTTTCATATTTCTGTCCATAATATATTCAGTTCATGCTAATTTGTGAGCCTGATCCCCCCTGAAATACTGCACATCATTTGAGTCCTGCCACCCAGAACCACAACTATTCTGAAAAAGTTGACCTAGGACGTCCAGATGGGGGCAGCACTAAGAGATCAGGGAAAGGCTCCAGCAGATCCCTGTGACACTATTTAGGAATAAACAGGTATAGATGGATGGATGAATTTTATGTGCAACACTACAGTTAATAAAAATATAAGTCTTGTAATGTCTATAATTAAAAAAATGCAAGGCAATCATTTTTCTCAGAGGTTATCAATGGAAACAGCAATAATGCCCGCACATTGTTTTCTGTTGTAGACAGACTCACAAACCCAGCACCCTCTCTTCCTTCTGAACTACTGTCAAAAAAGTCATGCAATGATTTTGCAGCCTTTTTCACAGACAAAATATTAAAGATAAGACAAACTATCTCTAGCTGCAGTCCTAGGAACACGACAATATCACCTCTGCCTCCTTGTTCTCCAGTGAATCTAGAACATTTTGATCTCCTTGATCACAGAGCTCTGGCAGAAACGCTTCTACAATTAAAATCTACATCATGCTGCCTTGATATTTTACCAACAAATTTTTTTAAAAATGTTTTTAACAGCTTAGCTCCAGATGTATTGCAGATTGTCAATAGTTCTCTTCAGTCAGGGCAGTTTCCCCAGGCCTTAAAAACTGCTGTTATAAAACCACTTCTTAAAAAGCCTAATCTAGATGCTTCAGCAGTAAGTAACTACAGGCCAATATCAAATCTTCCATTTCTGGGAAAAATAATTGAAAAAGTAGTTTCTCAACAAATTCACAGATTTATGGTGCAAAACAATCTTTTTAATGCACTTCAGTCTGGATTTCGCACACACCACAGCACTGAGACTGCACTTATTAAAATTTTAAATGATTTACATTTAAATAATGATGAATCCAAAACCTCTGTTTTAGTACTACTGGATCTCAGTGCTGCATTTGACACAGTTGATCATGATGTGCTGCTTCATAGACTAGAAGCTTGGGTGGGAGTTACTGGCTCAGTGTTAAATTGGCTAAAATCTTACTTACAAGATAGAGACTATTTTGTCTCACTTGGTAACTATGAGTCTGAGCGAACAAAAATGAAATGTGGGGTTCCTCAAGGGTCTATTCTTGGTCCTCTCTTATTCAATATCTACATGCTGCCCCTTGCTCAGATTATGGAATACTACAACATTGACTACCATACCTATGCAGATGACACCCAACTTTATATATCAGTATCACCTCATGATTATAGTCCTCTAATTTCATTATGTGAGTGTATTAATCAAGTCAAAGAATGGATGTGCCAGAATTTTCTCCAGCTTAATACAGACAAGACAGAAGTGATTGTTTTTGGCCCCAAAAATGAAAGGTCAAAGGTCATTGCTCACCTTGACTCCATGTCATTGAAAGCTACAAATCAAGCCAGAAACATTGGTGTAATCATTGACTCAGACCTGAATTTTAACAACCACATAAAATCCATCACTAAATCTTCCTATTACCACCTGAAAAACATTGCTAGAATAAAAGGTTTTCTGTCTACACAAGATGCAGAAAAACTTGTTCACGCATTTATCTTCAGTAGGTTAGATTATTGTAATGGCTTGTTCACAGGTCTTAGCAAAAAGTCAATCAGGCAGCTGCAGCTAATCCAGAATGCTGCTGCCAGAGTCCTTACAAACACCAAGATACTGGACCATATCACACCAGTTCTCAGATCACTACACTGGCTTCCCGTTAGTCAAAGGATAGATTTTAAAATCTTATTGCTAGTTTATAAAGCACTAAATGGTTGTGGACCAAAATATATCCAAGATATATTGGTTCCCTATGAGGTTTCCAGACCACTCAGGTCATCTGGGACAGGTCTATTGTGTGTTCCCAGAACCAGAACCAAACAAAGTGAAGCAGCATTTAGTCACTATGCTCCTCAATTGTGGAACAAACTTCCTGAACACCTGAGGTCTGCTCAAACTGTCAGCTCATTCAAATCTGGACTGAAAACTCTGTTGTTTACTGCTGCCTTCGAATAATTGTTATCTTTGTTTTCTTAATGTGCTTTTATGTTTTATATTAATTTACTTTACTTGATTTAAATTTATTTTATGTTAAATGTCTTTATTTTTAAATGCTCTTTTCAATGCTTTTAATGTAATTGTATGCCTTGTAAAGCACTTTGAATTGCGTAGTGTATGAAAGGTGCTATACAAATAAATTTGCCTTTGCCTTTATAATTATAGTTCATATTGTGGGGCAGGTATTTCCAGTAAGTCCTTCAAAAATAATGTTGGAAAGCTTCATTTATTTATTTATTTATTTGCTATGCCTGGTGCGATTTGTAATTGGCGAATGGCACAGTCCTTCCAGCGTGTCCCGGGTCTTCCTCAGGGCCTTTTCCTGGTGCGACATGCCCAGAACACCTCCCTCTTCACCGCAACGGATCAGTACATCAACCGCATTTCTGCTGCCAATGCACCGATCCGTCTATCAGTCGCACACTCCATCCTTCCCTCACTCGTGAACAAGACCCCAAGATACTTAAACTCAGGGCGGATCTCATCCACCCCCGGTGCCTTGCTGAACTATCTTAGTGACAGCTTGAGTAATGGATGGATCAGCCCTTGACCTCCCAGCCTCTGCTTCCTCTATGGAAGACTCGTTGGTGGGGTTGAGGAGATCCTCAAAGTATTCCTTCCACCGTCCAACAATATCCCCAGTTGAGGTCAGCAGCTCCCCGCCTCCACTGTAAACAGTGTTGGCATAGCACTGTTTCCCCCTCCTGAGGCACCGGATAGTTTGCCAGAATTTCCTCGAGGCCAACCGAAAGTCCTTCTCCATGGCCTCACCGAACTCCTCCTATACCCGAGTGTTTGCCTCCGCCACCGCCCAGGCCGCAGCCAACTTATGTTATTTAAATTTTCCTACTGGTAGTGTGAATGCGAACAGAACAAAGGCCCTTAAGGTTTGTAGTTCTTGAGTCCATTCCGCAGTGGGGTAGTTCCTAGAACTCAGTCTTAGAGCTCAGTGAAAATGAGAAATTCTTCCAAGAGTTCTAAGAGCTAGGATGAGGCTTCTTGGGACCTGGGTTTGGGATCAGAAGCAGGTGAAGTTCTTTTTTAACATTAGACCTTTAACAAGTTGCTTAGATCCCATGGCAGTAACAACAATTCAGAAGATAAAGTAAGGGAATTGTCCAGTGTCCAGTGGTTTCAGTAAGTTAGCATTTCCTCTGAGGCAACATCCAGAACTCCTTATGTAGAAGATCCATTGATCTATAAAGGAGAACCGGATGCTGGATCACAAGACTAACCCCAGTCCTGTCCTCTGTAAGGACCCAGAGATATGTAAACTGCATCTGAGCCCAGCACAGTTTCTGACAGAAGATGAAACAACCAATCAGTTTGCCTGATATACATGATGCATTGCTGAGCTTTGGGAGCAATGCACATCCAGTTACCCATAACCCCCTTCTCTGTCTAGGTGTGTAGTATAAAGATCTTTGACCCACTGTGAACATTCATGTATCCAAACATATTGAATTTGTTGTGTCTTCATCACAGTCAAACCTCAGGGTTCTCCCTCTACTCATCCTCCATCCATGGTGGTGACCAAGCACATTTGTATCGTCCTCCTCGTCAGCCTCTATATCATCATCTTCATCGTGTGTCTATTCCTGTACTGCGTGAAGGCTAAAGGTAGGACCACTGCTAAAAGTCCCTGCAATAATATCGTCTATTGATCCTTGTATTGATGATTCTACGTGTTGGACCGCTTCACCCGAGACCAGTGATGTGGGGCACTACAAGATCAGTAGCCTGTAAAATCATTTACTGTTTGTCTGAATTCTTGGCACCTAAAATCAAAAATGGGTTTTTCAGCATTTTCTCAAGCTGTTTAACTTTGCAGGACTTGAAGTGAAAGATGAAATAATCAAAAAGTTATGAGAAAGAATGTTATTATAATCTCTCTCCAAACAAGTAGCCGTATTCATAGTTTAATTCCAATAGTAGTCACTAAGTCTCCTTGTCTGTTTCAAATGCAGCTCTAATGAGAATCACACGTGCAGCACTGAGAACAATAACCTGTAAAGGCCGGAAACTCTGACATACGTGGCAGGGAGAGGCTGTTTATACGTTACTATTATATGTTTAAATCTTAGTTAAAAAGAAATGAACTGACGACAGGACACTGACCTGGTCTCTGCTCGTTCTGCAGTTCAGGCTCAAGCTGAAAGGAGAGAGTCTGTGCTGCTCCCAGTGAACTGCTGAATCCTGTTTCCTGCTGGGACCAAGGAGACGAAGCAGCAGAACAACAGAACAACATTATTTAACCAGTATTACTATCACAGCCAGCTGTTCCTATTTCTCTATCATCTCACCTTGATGCTTAAGATTTAGATGGTTCACTTAAACATCTGCATGTATCTGTAAAATGTCAGATTCGTCAAAAAGTTAGAAATTGTTTTTTCCACTTCGAACTAAGATGAAGCAAGGACCTAAATGCAGACAAGACAGCAGACACCAAAACTGTGTAATAACAAAAACACAAACGGGGATCACACAGTCATAGTCCACGAGTACACACAAAACACAGTGAGGAAGCTCCATACCAGGGGTGCCCAATCCTGGTCCTGCTTGTTTTCCAGATCAGGTGTTCAGGACAAGCAGGACAGTGGTCCTCGAGGACCAGGATTGGGCACCCCTACTCCATACATATCCACCAGAAGACAGCACAAAGTACAAAAACCTAGGACACCAAACTAGACAAAGCTGAAAACAATCAAATATTAACAAGATAAAGTTAACACAGGAAAGGAACACACTAGGAACAGGAAATATCTTCAAAATAAAAGACACACACCAGAAGTGAACAGATATTGTATCAGCTTGTACTTATTCTAGTGCATCCATGTTTGATAGATTTAAAGAATATTTTATCTTCTATTTTGTCTTTTACTCACATCAGCATCATCCTCATCAGGATTGCAACTGGAACCCAGCACATTTTATGAGACAACCTTCTACCTACTGCTGGTGAAAACTCATATTTTTTTATTATTCAGTACCTCCATGGTTCGACCACTCGTGTGCAGGGCTCAGATAAAACAATATAACAAGTTTCAAACACCAATAAACATTTTGTGCAGTCAACAGATGTGCAGGGAGAACCAAGAATCTAAATATTTGTTTCGTGACTCTTCTTCACAAATTTTAAATTTTGTGATCATATCTGTAATCAACACTCATGACCATATCTGTGCAAACCCAAAAGTGTGATATTATTAATTAAAAAAGGTACCATCAGGTGTCGAGGATGTTTTTTTAAAATCAGATTCAAAAGAGGCATCAGGGGACCCATATGTGGGTGCTGTGTATTTTTTCACTTGTACAAGCTGGGACAGGAATTCCTAAAGATGAAGCTGTCAGTGATGGGATCAGTGCAGTAAAACAAGCCACACCTCCCACCTCAGGCTGGAATAAATAGCCTGAGGTCAAACAAAATAAACATCAGATGTGATGAAAACCTGGTAAGAGTAATAATAAGAGTTCATACTGTGGGACATAATGTTGCAGAAGGTTCCCCCCTAGATGAGGTTCTTTGGGGAAACAGGACCCATGAAAATAATTAACACAGACCAACTGGTTTCAATGCTGATAGACTTTTATTTTGGCATGAGCCAAGAAAGAAGAGTCAGACTGCAGAATAAAGTGGAGCTCAAAGCATTCTTTCCATAACACATTCAGTCTGCTCTTATTAAAGGCACAAAACCTCAGAGACAGTCCAGCTCCTGTTTATGTTACTTGTCTCTTCCTTCCTTCAGTAGCGTTACAGCCATAGAAAAGAAACAGATGATATATACTGGATATGATAGAAGATGTCAAATGAGATACAGTAGAATTCAGGTTCTATGAGACTGATGGCACAAAATGTGAGAGTATGCAAAGCACAAACACACCTCCACCAGTGTTTGTGCTTTTCACAGGGATTTCATGCCTCTGGATCAGACCTGGGATCAGAACAGGTTCTTGATACAGAAGGATGGAAGAAGCTGGTCACAGTTCAGATCGTTCCACATCTTCCCTGTAAATATCAACAACATGTGAGTCAGTCAGTGCTACAGACCAAGACCTGAGACCTGAGACTGTCTAATGAGGCCATGGTCTAATCAATATGTAGATAGTTTAACTATAGTGACATTTTGGTGATTTACCTTCAGCAGTTATGTGCAGACAGTTCTCATTGCCCTGCCAGTTGTCAGGTTGTCCAGGAGCCCAGTTTGTGTATCTGAAAGGTGTTCCATCAGTCCAGGACCAGTTACCTTCCTGTAAAACAGAATAGAATAAAATGAAGGACAACATTAGGACAAAGCCTATATCAGCAGAGGACTTTTCTGTCAGACTGTCCTCATGAACAGTTTACCTGTTTTGCATCAGTGCCTCCAAGCCATGCTGCTGTACCGTCACCAATCATTTTCTGAATCAGTCTATCCTCTCTGGAATCAAGCACAGATGCAAGGTTTGCATCCAGGGACCGGCAGTTTTTCTACAGTGCAGATAAACAGACAGTGGAGTCAGTAAAGAAGCAAAATGAGCTGAGTAGTAGGAAAACACCAAGGCAGGAATAGATGCCAGTGTTAAAGTGAACACAGACCAAATAAACAGTGTAGAATCATTGTGGACTGAATCCACATCACTCTGATTACCTGAGCATCAGCCCAGGACATGGCTCTGGGAACATAGGTGAAGCAACGATTTTTTTCAGAGCTCTCATGCACCTCACATAAAAAGACTCCTTAAGATAAGCAAAATGTACAATGTTAAGTTTCTCATAATTTTGGACCTCCCTTTATTTCCCTTCATTGTTTTGAGCTACTAAAAACTGACTATTTTCCCTTTGAAAATATGGTCGAAGAGAAAGATGCAAGTAACAAAACAGGGAAATGACCATAAAGGAAATAATCAGGTTTTATTTCTGATGTGTCTTAATGTATGAAGAAGTACAAAGCCCTTAGTTTGCCTTAAAGTAAGTCAGAGAGAAGGAAATGTGCAGGATGTTGTATCTAACTCTGATGAACAAAGTGGTCAAAGTCCAATAACACAAACTCTAATAGACTGGGTTGGAATTTGGGCAGTGCAGCTCTGTGTAGAACATCCTGTCAGCATCATTTCCAGAGACACAACAGGTGGAAAGACATTATATTGATCCATTTCATATCTGTGTTGGGCTCTAGGAAACTTAACGCAGAAGTCATTTGGTTTGATCCACAGAATATATACATTTATAACATCTGGATATCTATTCCATAAACATATATACACACAATATATAGTGTAGTAATACTCACCCTGAGCTGAGGTCAGAGCCAACAGGGCACAAAGAAGAGCAGCCAGAATCAGAGTCTTCATGGTGAAGATGATGCAGATGTTAAAGATGAGGCTGATATCTCTGTAGGGAACAGACCTGTAAAGACTGACAGCCTGTCAAAGACAAGACACCAGATGATCAGGGAGTTCGATTAACTGATATTTATTTTGTGAAGCTGTTTGCTGAGTATAAATGTTCTTCAGCAACGCCCTGAATCAATTTCACAGTTTCCCAGATGCCACTCTTTGAGCCACCCAGTGAATCACCAATAAGTAAATAAGTATTAAAATAATAAATATTCCTCAGAGGAGAAAAAGCTGCAAATTAAGGAAAGTTGACTTAAGTCAAACAGGCCTGCAGTGTTAGCAGCACTAACTAATCCAATCCAAACTGAAAACCGGTCAGACTGTCTGTCTATAAACCAGTCATTTACCTAAAGTGATGTCAGTGTAACTGATGGGGCTGTTTGGTCTCACTGGTGTCACTGATCAGGTTTCAAGTCAAGCCAAAGAAAAGATGACAGCAGATCTCCTCAGGAATGGTAGAGAACAGCGCCCCCAGGTGGATGCACAGAGGAATGTATGACAGTAAGTAAAATGCTTGTGTCACAGTAATGAGCTGTAGTTCTGAGACAGAATGAGGTTTGGACACTTTAGTTGTCTCCTCTTGTATCTTAAATAACAGTCACATGTTTTTCATATTTCTGTCCATAATATATTCAGTTCATGCTAATTTGTGAGCCTGATCCCCCCTGAAATACTGCACATCATTTGAGTCCTGCCACCCAGAACCACAACTCTTCTGAAAAAGTTGACCTAGGACGTCCAGATGGGGGCAGCACTAAGAGATCAGGGAAAGGCTCCAGCAGATCCCCGTGACCCTATTTAGGAATAAACAAGTATAGATGGATGGATGAATTTTATGTGCAACACTACAGTTAAAAAAAATATAAGTCTTGTAATGTCTATAATTATAGTTCATATTGTGGGGCAGGAATTTCCAGTAAGTCCTTCAAAAATAAGGTTGGAAAGTTTTATTTATTTATTTATTTATTTATTTATTTGCTATACCTGGTGCGATTTGAAATTTCATAATACAGGAGCCATAAAACACAGACCAACTGGTTTCAATGCTGATAGACTTTTATTTTGGCATGAGCCAAGAAAGAAGAGTCAGACTGCAGAATAAAGTGGAGCTCAAAGCATTCTTTCCATAACACATTCAGTCTGCTCTTATTAAAGGCATAAAACCTCAGAGACAGTCCAGCTCCTGTTTATGTTACTTGTCTCTTCCTTCCTTCAGTAGCGTTACAGCCATAGAAAAGAAACAGATGATATATACTGGATATGATAGAAGATGTCAAATGAGATACAGTAGAATTCAGGTTCTATGAGACTGATGGCACAAAATGTGAGAGTATGCAAAGACAAACACACCTCCACCAGTGTGTGTGCTTTTCACAGGGATTTCATGCCTCTGGATCAGACCTGGGATCAGAAGAGGTTCTTGGCACAGATGGATGGGAGAGGAGTCTTACAGTTCAGATCATCCCAGAGCTTTGCATCTGTAAGTACCATCAACAGGTGAGTCAGTCAGTGCTACATACCAAGACCCTGAGACTGTCTAATGAGGTCATGGTGACATTATTATATAAACAAACAGAGTTCAAACTGGTTTTATACCAGTAGACGTGTTGGTGACTTACCTCCATAGTTCATTTGCAGGCAGTGTTGAACGCCTTCGAAGTTGTCAGGCTGTCCAGGAGCCCAGTTTGTGTATTTGAAGTTGTCTCCATTAATCCAGAACCAGGAACCCTCCTGGGAAACAGAACAGAATGAGACAAAATACTCTAAAGAATAAATACACCCTCAGTCAATAGAGAACGCGTCTATCAGACCACGTGTGTTGGTGAAGAGTTTACCTGTTGTGCATCAGAGCCTCCAATCCAGGCTGATCCAGTCCCTTTGCTCTTGGCTATCATGGTCTTAATGGCCTCATACTCCTCAGCATTGCGCACAGATGCAAGGTTTGCATCCATGGACTGGCAGTTTTTCTACAGGACAGATAAACAGACAGTGCAGTGTTGAACCAACTCCTCTTGGTGAGTAGATCTAGATTATTTTAATGAAGCAGCTACAGGAGAAGTCAGGGGGTGGGGGACAGAAGGGATAAACAGAGAGAGAGTGATAATATAATACATTATATAGATTATTATATACAATATATTCATTATATTATAATATATACAATATCAATGCTTATGTCAGCAATACAGTGTGAGACATTACTATTGTCACTGATAACAGTGCAGCACAATATTGATAACAATTATATTAATAATAATAACAATATAATATAATACATCCTTATAATGATAACTATCACAGACAGATCACACACAGCCTGGGACCGAGACCCCCAGAAGACCAGACAAGCAAATCCCAGTCCAGCCGGTGACCCACTACCCACACATAAGTGGGGCCCTGTGAGCCCTGAGACCCTTCGCCCCCCCGCCAGTGAGGGGCCAACCACTTGGGTGAAATGGCTTTAGAGCATTGTGTATTGTGTGTGGTGAGGTGAGCGTGAGGTACATGATGACCTAAGGTGCAATTAAAATGAGGAGGCTTGTTGCCAGTGGAGATTCGCCACATTCTTCCCTATCCTGTAAAATGTATTTGAAAATGTAGGACAGACTTTCAAAAGGGCAGAACCACTTTTGGGCAGCCCCACCCATCAAACGGCCTCTCCGGACTACGGCAGCTCACTCACATCCACACACTGTCTCGCTTTCTTTCAGGCACGACCCCTCCACCCACATACCATAACCCACACACTGTCCCTCAATACCCACAGGCTCACCGAAGCACCCCAGAGTCAAAACAAATTTAAACCCAAATCACTCGGATTACCTGAGCATCACCCCACGTTGAGGCTTTGGGAGCATAGACAAAACAACGGCCACAGTACTCAGTCCAACCAGAGGGACAAGTTGGAGTGAATGGACACTGGCCTGAAGACAAAGACAGAAAAATAAGAATTCTGAGTGTCTGACGACTATATTACCTTCTGATATAAAGTAATGAAATCAGTCAGACAGCAGAGAGCTCTAACCCACTTTACACCTCTTATGCACAAACTGTCAATGTATGAAGATTTTTCATTTGTTTCAGTCAAATCAGGAAAAGAAGCAGAATATGCTGTAACACTCACAAGCTGTGTCCAGAGCCAACAGGGCACAAAGAAGAGCAGCCAGAATCAGAGTCTTCATGGTGCAGATGATGCAGATGTTTAACTCGACCTGTAAAGACAGACAGTCTGAAGACACAGGATGATCAGCCAGTGCTGTACCTGATATTTACGAAGTGACAGTGTTGACACAGCATACATCATCCTCTTCAGACATACCCTAAATTAACATTAATGTCACATTTTTACTGATGACACTCTGAGAGCCGCCCTGTGCAAACACAGATTAAACTCTAACAGTTTAAGGTGTCTTAGGGTAAAGGAAAACACAGCATAGTCTGAGAGACACAACATCACAACCCTGAAAGCCCTAATGTCAAAGCATCTACTAAGTTGTTTTCATTTAATGTGTATTAGTTCAGACATATGTCAGCAGGACAGAGGGATGAACAGTGGAAACAGATTTAAGCAGCAGAGATACAACAAACCTTTTTAAAAATCACTGTTGACCAGAGTGTTGCTGTTGTGAAAAGAGACGAAAGATTAAACAAGTTTGTGAAAGTTCTCGGGGCAAGTGTTCATGGGAGCTGTAGTTTTTAGTTACCTTTAAGTTCGTTTCAGCGTTATCAGGAGAAGATGCCACAGAACGCGTTCGTTGACCCCTAAGGGTTAATGCTTCAATAGACGTGAAGGTGAGTTTGTCACTGCTGGTCCAGTCTGATGATCATTTTTCCATAAGTCTGTAATTATTGGATGGGACTTAAACCATCAGGACTATTACGACAGTCAGGACTATAGGTGACATTCCAGTAGCACTTTGTGTTCAGTGTTAATTAGCCAATGCTGGCTGCTACAACACTAAACAAACATGGTGTTCATTCTAACTTTATTACTGTGTTTTACCACATGTCATGCTCTAATGATTTCTGTAACTTTGTAGTGATCTGATTATTTTCTACTCAATGGGACAATTGTTATCAATTTAACTAATTGACAATGATTAGTGATTGTCAAATCATTCCGGAGGTCCTGGTCTGGATATGGCCCCTGTATCTGCTGAAGCTTTATCTCATGAAAGATAAACCCATAGATTAACATAAGTGATATTATGTTGACTTTAGTCAAACAGCCTCGCAGCACTTGTCAACACTATATGGTCTAATCCAACCTCAGAACACATCAGACTGGATCTTACAGCTAAATGTGCCACAGAATGTATTTAGTTTTCATTTTGTCAACAGCTTGAGGCAAACATGTGTAGTTCACTCCATTTATCGAATCATTGTGTTCTCATTCAGAAACCACAATGTACCATACACACTTCCCACTGTACCTCTGTGCCACACGTACAGTATGTGGACTCTGAAACATGACAACAAGGTGTGCAGGGCTGAGAAACCACAGATGACAGACGATCAACAGAAGCAAACAGGACACAAGCAGGTAAAAAGCAATAACAGTAAAACATATAGAGCCAGAAAAATCAATCATTAAAACCATAAAAACTAATTGAAAAGAGAATAAAATGACTGTAAATACAGATTAATAAACATACAAACACATGTAGTATCTTGCTTAGCTCAGAAGCTTTTCAGTTACAGTCAGTATAGAGTCAGGTAATATGCCATGCATCAACAGTCCAGTACAGGACTATAATTTAACGATTCATCCACAGGTCATTAACCATACGGTAGATTCAAAACAGGAAGGGGGGAAACAGGGGAGACGGAGAGGGAAGGGAGACCTGCGCCGCACAACAGTCGGACTCAACCCACCAACACTGAGAACTGGGCTCCTGCACATGGAGCAGGCAGGTTTTAAAAGCGTCATTAGTGCCAAAATTCAAACATTCACTTCATGGATCATGAAATGATGTTTGTAGTCCTTTTGTGGCAAGATATTTTAGTGTTTTTCAAGAGTTTAGTTGTTTCAGTCACAGCTGTGTGTTACATTGGCATATAAGAGCATAGAGTGTGGTGGACTGGGGACCTGTCCAGGGTGTCCCCCTGCCTTTCACCCAAAGAGAGCTGGGATAGGCTCCAGCAGATCCCTGGGACCCTGGTTAGGACTAAGGGGGTATAGATAAATGGATGGAGATGAGATAAGTCATCTTCCATTGCCTACGGTGTTTAGAGCCTGATGGCAGTGGGGACGAAGGATCTCTTGTATCGTTCAGTCCTGCAGCTCAGTGAGGTGAGTCTCTCCACCACAGCCTCCAGTGAGTCCAGTCTGATTCCAGTCATAGGATGTGACCTTCAGACTTGTTATTCAGATAGTTGTGGCATAGGAAGCGGTTCCTCCCTCACGTTTTGATTTTTCTTCCCTGTTTCAGTGAGAAGACAAGCAGGTAATGAAATTCCCCAAAATCTAAGCCAAACTGTTTTGTCATCAACCTTCAGTCAAACCCTGCTGGTCCACTGAGAAGGAAAACTGCCATTAAACAAAGTTTCGATCTATAAAAGCAGAAGTTGAGGACACTCTGGAATATTTCTGCAGTGTTAATATTTACATAATGTGTCTGTACCACAGGCTGCATCACTGACATTCCCACTTCTGTAAAAATGTTCACACATTTTCCATTCAGTGTTGTATATTAGACAGAAAGTGTCACACGTTATCTGTTTCTACCTTTAGGACCATGATGCACTACGTGAAATCTCCTGCCTAGGTTTGGTCTCCTTCCTGTTTTCTGTCCACCTGCTCCGCCCACTCACACACCTGTTTCCAGTTGTCTCACCAGTGCACAGACTGGCCTGTGTCTCTCATCCCCCAGACTGTTTGCTGTATTTTGAGGATGGTTTCAGTCCCTGCCTGTTCCTCGCAGCCTGGTTTCCTCTGCAAGTCTGTTTAAGCTTGAAACACGATTTTTACTCAAGTCCACGGGACTAGATCTTTTGGAGGTTAAGCATCAAAAATAACAATAGAAAAGATGACAAACGTTTGACTTACTGTATATTACATACAGCACCACAGCAAAGATGAGGACGACAAGACCAGCACAAGAGATGGTCATCAGCTTAAAGCCGGTGCTGCGCTCTCCACCTGAAAGAGCACAGGACAGACGTTAATGTTTGTGTTTGCACTGAGCTGTGTCTGCAGCAGATTCCTGCAAACCTGTGGTGACCCACGGATCAAGATCCTGGTGAGCAAATCAGTTTCATTCCAGCTGTTGTGATTTGTTGTGAGCTGCATGTTGGTGTCTCTAAGAGGAATTACAGACCTGAGGCAGGTTCTTCAGACTGAAAGGTTTGCTGCCCCCCCCCACATGTCTATTCTAAATCTGATTTAAGGACCACCAAATTGAAACCAGTAGTAAATGGTGACCCACCAGGCCCCCAGAAAACACCACCAGGTCTCCCTCTGACTTTGAATAATGAACAATGTGTTACAGCCTTATCACACCGTGCTCCCCTCAGCCACTGATCCACAAACCTGGAGTCTGAACAATGAAGCCAGGATGGAAGTGTGAGTCAGAGCTGCTTCGATTTATAAAAAGAAAATCACTGAAGGTGATTCCAAGTGTTTTTCATGTCGGTGCAGCTCACCTGTGCCAACGAGGAGCTCAGTCTCACAGGTGAACCGTCTCTTAGCTCCAGCCTTGCAGCTGTAAATCCCCTGATCCGTTTTCTGAACTGCTGAGATTGTGACTGAAAAATTCAGTTTGTCTCTTTGGGAAAAAGAGACTCTGCCTTTAAATTGTTCTGCGGGAATATGTTCTGCAGAAACCGCTCTGCTTCGGTAAAGAATGACAAGTTCCGAACCATTGAAGGTCCACTGAACAAAAGTGACCTCTGGGGTCTGACGAGTCTGGAGGCAGCAGTGCAGAGTCACGTCCAGTCCCACTGCTGCCTCCACTCGCTTTGGGCAAAGTAACCGATCGGCTCCTGCAACAGAAAATCCAAACAGGGTCAGTAAAGCTCCCGTCCAGTTACCACAGCACAGAGTTTGTTTTCCTCATTTTATATCATATGAAATAATTTCGTCCACCAAAGGTTAACTCAGTATTTACATGACCTGTACTTACATCTGCCCACACTGATGACTGCACATAAAGACTGATCCTGCACCATAAAGGCTCCAGCTAGACCAGCAAATGAATGATCATACAAATCTACACTGTGTTAATGGGAATATTGATATAGTCAGAAATACAACCTGGTGATCCTGCAAATGGAAGAAACAGACACATCAGTAGAATAATCTTCTCCATGGATTAAAGATCCAAAGGTTCCCAAATGTTTGGTGCTGAAGAACAAACAGAGCTCTGATAATGACAGACAGGGGATGACTGCCTGAGTCATTGCTGCGTTTCATTTTCACTTTCAAAAGCATTTTTCGCTCAGTTGGCATTTGGGCAGCTGTGGCCACTTGCTCTTAGACCCAGTGTGAGGTGGGAGCAGTAAAGTGTAACGTCCAGTTTCTCTCCTGTCCTGACTGACTCTTTGGATCAGATTACTGTTTAAAACGCAGGGAGGGAAATGGGGACTTTCATTTCTCCAACTAGGAAACAAAATCAAGAAGCTGAGGGATGGAGGCTCTGGGCTCTTAGTCAGGGTGTTATTCACGTTAGTGAAGTTAGTCAAAGGTTTTTACATCTAAACCATGTTATAGATCAGTGGGACACTAAGGGGGTTGTTATGAATATTAGTCTTTAAAGTAGCTGAAAAGATTTAGATATTGTGCATTTCTGTTTAGGCACAGGAGGATTTTGCATTTTCTGATCTTTCCTTCAGTTTCTGCTAAAGGTTAGCTCATGGTTTCATGTCCTGTTTGCTGAAACGGGGGCAGGCTTCCTATGTATTCTGTGGTTTTCTGTGAAGAGCTGTCAAACAAAGAGGTTGAGTTTCGAAGCCGGTGATGCAGCAGGACAAACTGATGCAGAGACATGTCCTGTAGAGACTGCTGGTGGTAAATTTAGATCAATTTCACTGCAGGTCAGTGATTTCTCTCTTTTTTTTTTTTATGTATGTTTAGTGTTTTCGTGTTGCTCAACATTGGCTTTCATGATTTCCTGTCAGATCTGAACGTGGTTGAACCTGATGTATGAACAGGATGGGCATTGCATCAGTCTGCCTGCTGCTCAGTGAGTGATTTTTCTTTTCTACTCTTTTCACCAGAGGAAAAACAGATTTAGTGATTCATTCCCTATTTATTTCTAAAGCACTTTTAAAAACAACCCAAGGTTGACCAAAGGGCTGTGCAGATCTGAACAGTCAAAGAAAAACTGCAGATTATATTTGCTCAGACTGGTAAAAAAGAAACAACATGAGGTAATGACCCACAGTGAGAAAGTGTGTTTAGAGTTTTGATTTAAAGGAGGAGAGGGAGCTTAACACCCGCACACAGTAATAAATGCAGGAAGCAGAACTGATTTATCAAATTTGAGATCTGAATCAAAGAAAACAGCAAAATGTTTTAGTTTCGATTTAGTCTGGACAGACGCTTTTCACACCTTTATCCAGTTTTAATGAGGATGTGCTTTAAAACAAGCTGCTGTTATTAACCTGAGCTGACACTTTCACTGGTTCTTAACTTTGTCGACCTGCCACTTGATGCAGGACACAGATTGGTTTCCTTAGAATATGTATCTGTTTGAGCTGGAAACTACACTGAGCACAACTACTCAACGCGAGGCCCTGAAAGAGGCCAACAATAGAACCAACAATAGAACCAACAATAGAACGAAGGATAGAACCAGATGCAGCTTTAAAACTTCTGTTAATAAGGTTGAAATATTTTTAATAATGTCTCAAAGCCAGTTTTAAAACAGTATTAACTTGGGAAATGATCAGATGAGTCTGCAGCTCCCTCAGTTTCACTCAGCTCAGAGCTGCAGACATAAAAGCCACAGCAGGCAGACAGTCAGAAACCAGCTGCTGAACATGTGGAGCACTAGAGTCAGATTCAGCAGGTGGACTCAAAACACTGTATAGTGCTGCGGGGTGTGGAAATAAGAAAGCAGAACATCAACCACATCCTCTTACAAGGTAAATATGTCAGTGACGTGTTGTTTCCACCTCTGTCCATAGACGCATGATTGCAGGTTAAACCACAGCAGAGTCTCTGCGTGATCATTCTGAGCTTTTTCACAGAAACCGACTCCTCTCTCATGATTTCCTGTTTGATCCTCAGCCTCCACGCTGAGCATCAGTCCCAGCAGGTTGCAGTTCTTCCGCTATGATGAAATCTCTCTGAGCTGCAGAGCCTCTGCGAACTGCAGCAGCTGGGTGGTGAAGAGAAACACCTCCGCTAAGATGGCCCAGCCCTGCCAGTACGGCTGGGCGGTCCCCAGTGGATCCTCCTGCAAAATCGAGACTGCCTACCCATCAGACACTGGGGTGTACTGGTGTGAGTCCGAGCATGGCCAGCGCAGCAACAGCATCAACATCACGGTGACGGGTAAAACCAAGTGTGTGTGGAGCCGGTTTATGATCTGCTGGATGCTTTTAGAATCATTAGTTCTACTAGTTAGGAATAAAGTCCACTAACTCTGGATTTTATGTGTTTACTGGGCTTTGTTCTTTTACCTCACAGGGAAAGTTGTGATCCTGGAGAGCCCTGTAGTTCCAGTGATGGAGGGAGATAAAGTGACTCTTCGCTGCTCCTACAAGGAAGAAGAACAATATTCACCTACGTCGTATTTCTCAGCTGACTTCTACAAGGATGACGTTTTCATTGGGACTGAGGCTGCAGGGCAGAAGATCCTTCCAGCCGTGTCCAAGTCGGATGAAGGTTTCTACAAGTGTGCACACCCCTCGAAAGGAGAGTCCCTGCAGAGCTGGTTGACAGGTGACACGATGCCAGTTCCTTAATTCTTGCCTAGGCGGGCTGATTTACAGCGGACTTTGACAACACAGGAGAAGCTGGAATAAAAAAAGAAGGGCTGTAGGTAGCAGAGAGTCATGAGGGCTAGCAGAGCTGAGAGACATCACCTGGCTCTGGGTGTGAAGTGATGAACAGATATTCAGTAGTTCTAAAACCAGGACTGTCCTCCTCTTTGTGAGCATGTTTTTAATCTGTGCCCTGATTGATTGACACAAAGAATAAAATGTGGTCTTTTTCTTCTTCACAGTCCAGGATCAGCCCAACACTGTCAGTCCTCCTCCTCCTCCTCCTCCTGTGGTCATGTCCCTTCTCAAGCTGGTGTGCACCATCCTGCTGTTCGTCCTCTACACCTTCATCATGGTGGTGTGTATATATATCTACAGGAAGTGGGCTCGAGGTAAGAGCACCTCCAAACATCCCAGTGATCGTAGAATCTGTAGAAGACAATCTAGACAGTAAACAAAGTGCAGGTGACGTCAGTGTGTGACAGAAACTAACACAACAGGAAGAAGTGAAAATCAAACACTGTGGCGCCCCCTGCCTGTGGGCAGGTGACAGGTGTTGTCATTAGCAGCAGGGAGGAGACGGGGCTGAAACAGGAAACACTGAACACTTGTCTTTGTATTTCCTGCTGCTGATGTGGACAAATGTTCAATTCACTGAAAAACCTTCTGGTTTTCCTGCAGCTCGAGCTGATGCTAAGAGACGCTCTGGGAGTCTCTCATTGGGCTGATGATGATGAAGATGATGGAGATGAAGATATGTGTGTATATAATGTTCACATGTTTAACAGTCAGTCTTCAAATGTTCAATATAAATCAATATAATATAATATAATATAATCAATATAATTTATTCACAGCTGAATAATCCTTGAAATTCCTGTTACGCCTGAAGGCACCAGCGTGACTTTGACTCCCACTATTCAAATAAAATTATTTTCTGGTTTTTGATCGTGTTGCTCTGTTTTCCTTCCAGATGTTAGTGTCTTTGTTGATCCAGATGTTGAGGCTGATTTCTGCAGGTTCATGTTCCGGACCTTGACCACTAGATGTCACCATTTGTTCCACTTTTTAAATGAATTTGAATGAAACACTGGAGTCTTGGCAGAGTCTGGTGTAAAAGGTTTATTGTTTTCCTGATACAAGGCCCAAACCACTGATTCCTTGTCCAGCCAAGACCTGTTTCAAACTCTGCACATCTCAGTGTTTCATTTCATTCCTCGTCACTAGAGGTCGACCGATATGGGTTTCTGTCCTCTGTGCTGTCAACCAAATATCAAAGTTAATCTATAATCTAATAAGAAGGATGAATTGATCCATATTGATTTATAACATTAGAATTTAAATCCACAGACAAATTTTTTTCTGCGTTTCCTTTAATCGATCAGTCGACCTCTACAGATTAAATCTGTCTTTTAAAAGTAGGAGGATTTTTCCAAGATTCACTGGTCTGAGGTCAAACCATTTCCCACAACAACATCCAGTCCTTCAGCCATGGTTTCCTCAGGGTCTTTCTACTGAGACTCCATCACAGTCTTTGATTAGTTTTCTGTGGAGAGACCGTGATCAATTAACACAATGTCACATGTCAATAAATGTCCAGGAAACCTGAGCACTGGTGTCAAACCTCAGATCTGAAAAATAGTTTTTCTTAATATCATTGATGCAAAACTTTTCCTCACCCTGTTGCGCCGTTTTCTGGGTGATGATTGATTCAGATTTTCCATTTCCACAGGCTGTCCCGTCTCATTCTGCCCTCCCCTCTGCCTTATGGTGATAGGATGAAAAAAACGGCTAAGACGATGATGATAACAGTAACAGATGAAAAATCCAACTATGCCAAGTCCAACAACAATTAAGGCTATTTGCCAAGTTTCGATGGAACCTGGAAGAATGAGAGAGAGTGAGATGAGCACAGGGAGATAAAGATGAAGCTCTGCTGACTTTAGTTTCCACTTCTTTAACATTTGTATATTTATTGTGCTACTTAAACATTTTCTGTGAAATATCATTTCACTTTCCAGCTGCTCCTGTTTCACTCAGTCCCATCTGTCCTTATGTTCTCAAACAAATGCTGTGACTCTGAATTGAGGTTTTACAAAAGCAGAACAGATAAAACTTATTTCTGGAAACACAAAAGTTACTTACTGGATTCTGTCACGTTGGTCGTGTTATTCCCTCCAATCGGACTGGATGGGGGGTCAGTCCCTGTCTGGTCTGTTAAATGTGCAACAACACAAAGCAGCATTAAGTTACTGTGAATGTACTGACAGACAGCAAAGTGTATGTGCAGTGTATCATCCCACTGAAGCTGCACTCTGACACAGCTCAGTCCACCTGTGCTCTGATTAATCATTAGAGGAGCTTCACATTTTTCATTTCATCCATTTATTGCAGAAATAAGTTCATGCATAACGACGTTGAATGATCAGAGGATGTTTCAGTGTAGGTCTGTTCGTACTCACTAATGATGAGCTCAGTGCTGCAGTTTGTTCGGTCACTTCTGACTCCAACAATGCAGGTGTAGTTTCCCTGATCAGCTGCAGTAACGTTTAGGAGTGTTAATGAAATGTTGTGGTTTTTTTCTGCAGTTACTCTGTCTTTGAATTGTTGAGCCTGATCATCTGTGTTGAAGTCCCTACTGCGGTAAACAATCACATATAGACTGTCATTGAATTTCCATTCCAAGTTGGCTTCGTTCTCCAAACTAGAGCCTGATTCACGTCTGCAGTTTAAAGTCACGTTGTCCCCGACTGCTGCTTTAGTCGTCTCAGAACAAACTAACTGATCCTGATCCCGTCCTGCAACAACAGACAAGAAAAGCTCTTAGCAATAATCAGAAATACTGATTGAACAAAGAGAACCTGCAGACACCAGTACATATTCAGACCAGACTACTTTAGATACTTTAGGAAGTGAGAGAGTTCATGTGCTGTCAGTTCAAAAATTCAACATTTGACCCATTAAGTGTCTAATATCACTTATAAATGAATCACTTAAAAGAATCACCAGTGACTTTCTGCATATGTTTCATTAAAGTTGTCTTCATCCTCAGGCTTGTTAGTGAGTCAAGGACGACAACAATAAACCAGCCAGTCTTTAGAGACCAAGGCCCATGAACATATCAATATATCAGGTTTACACAACAAGGAAATGCTCATACAGATTTTTAAGGCTCTGAGCCTTTTAAACTCCTGCACCATGAATTGGAAACAAATAGACCATTTAAAGGGCCCTGAGCCAGAGTGACGGTGGTTTTCTCTTCTTTGAAGATCCGCTCCACCTTTTACTCCAAACTAGCTCAGGTCAGAAATATCCTACCTGCACCGTTAACCAGTAGGAAAAGTATCGGTAGAATCAGTTTATTCCTCATCACTGCATCGATTAAAGGTCCAAAGTGTCGTTTGTTAAGTTTTTAGAGCTCACAAGTCCAAAGAGTCCAGGATCAAAGAAAAAGTTTCACTTTCACTTTTGGTTGGCACTGTAATTTCTCCTGGGCGGAAACGTTTCATACCTTTCATGTATAAACAGAGCTGGATATGGCAGCTATGGAGAGCCATTAAACATTAAATAGATTTCACACTGTGAGGTTAAAAGTCAAATTCCAGATATATTCCATGGACTTTGGACTAGTAATTAAAGATATCTGTAATTTAATACATGTAAGAGATATGTATCCAAAACTAATAGATTACTTGTCATGTTGTATGTTAAAGGTTAAAGGTGACTTTTGACTAGTGCCCACAGTTTTTTCTTGTTGTGTCTATGATACATGTTAAATTAGGTTCTGGTTGTTTCTTTTCATAGCAGCAAACGTAGTTCAGGGTTCGAGCTGAGTTCATGCACAGGTTTTAAAATGACAGAAGCCTCAACTTGTCTTGTGTCTCTGGAGCTGCAGCTCCAACCTGTTTTTTTCGTGAAAATGAAAGAAGGTAACGTCTGTTGTTGTGGTGAAGGGTTGATTGTTTGGCTGATTGATTTGCTTGTTGTGTGATCTATGGAAGTTTTCCACGTAGTAAGATGATATTGTATGATTTGGAAATTTGGAAGCTGTTGCAAATGTTTACCTTGAGTTACAGCCAAGCTCTCATGCAAGAGTTTCTCAGGCTCATCAACAAACTGAGCATCATAGGGAGAAATTGATGTTGTCATGCTTGAGTCAAAGTATTTCTCACCTGCTTTGATGATTTCCTGCAGGTCTGGATGTGGAAGGGGACCGACAGCATCAACACAGGATGGAGATCCCATCCATCTGCCTACTAGGTGAGTAATTTTGCTTTGCTAAATATTTTCTATCAACCACTGTTTAATTTTCATTGACTGGTCTTTTCCATAAAATCCCAGCTTGCTCCTAAATCACCCTCTGACATCTGGTCTGCTCCATTTTGACCTTTTGTTTGACAAAGGTCAGAGAAGCTTTTGGCTCTGTCATTAAATCACAGCAATATCATTTATTTAGAGCTGAATAATCCTTGAGCTTCCTTTTACACCTGAAGGCATCACTGTGACATTTAAATAGTGATGTTTTCTGGTTTTTGTTTCCAGATGTTTGTTTGACCCAGATGTTCAGGCTCATTTCTGCAGGTTCACGTTCTCCTTTCACTCAAAAGCGAAACAATGACCTGACCACTAGATGTCACCATTTTTTCCACCTTTATCGTCTTGAAGGAAACACTGGAGTCTGAATGTGGACTTATGCTCAAACAACAAACTTTGTGCACAGAAATTGACAAATGAGATTTGACAGATGTTCAGATACAAGTACACATTTAGTTTGCACTGCACAAAACCTGATTAAATCCTAAAAAGACACCTGTAAATATTTATGGCACTATTTTAATTCCATAGATTCTTTTCAAGAAGGCTCCTTCTTCCCCTGGGAAACTAAAGGCCTTAAGGATTTGGAGCCAGAACAGTCAACTGATGCTGGTCTCCAAATAGTTTGTCTGTTCATTGGAGGCCTCTGATGTTTAAGTCAAAAGCCTGCAGAAAAGTTACTGCATCAACATCTGGTTAATGTAAAAGGAGTCATTCTGCAGAATTAACAGGAGACCAGTTACTTTCCCCAAAGTTTTTATGTTTAACCCATCTGACATAAAAACATGCACCAAGGAAACAACATTGACTTTAGGTCATTAACTGTCTTAGTGGTGAACTATTTAAATAAAGGTTTATCTCATTTCATCTCATTTCATCTCGTGCACTATAACCTCTCAAACATGCATGTTACCTTTGAGCATAACACGGGAAATAACACCAGCTGAGCTGAGTACCTGCCTGCTCGTCTTATTTCCTGTTTAAACTAAACTTAAACTAAGGACGTGGGCACTTTGTTTCACACATGCAGATCAACATAGAATGGAGCTCACGACATTGTGCCAACTACTTTGTAAGAAACGGTACTTCTGGAGTTTTACTACAGTAATATTTAGAGTGCAGTACTTTTACTTGGAACAGAGGATTTTTAATTTGTGGTATTTCTACTGTTACTGCAGTTAAGGAGCTGAGTACTTCTTTGAGTACATTAAAAGTACTTTGCTTATTATGACGGAGAAATACATAATTTTCCCCAAAAGATCAAGCAGCATTTGCAGTCAATAAAAAATGCCTCCATCACATAGACTCCCTGCATTAAAAGTGAAGAGCCAGAAGACACATCTTCACTGTAAACAAAGTTCAGTGAAGAATCATACTATTGATCCATGTATTACAGGTGTGACCTGCCTGGTGGCTCCATGGCTGCAAAGACCCAAGGTGAAGAGAACTGGAGCACATGATACAGATGAACCATCTATGAGTTAATCAGAATAAGGTGACAACACACAAACTCTTCTTTGTTTAAGTATTTACAGTGCTGGAGACAAAACTGCATATTATTATAGAGTCCAGGCTCAGCTTCTTACCCAGAACCTTTAATGAACATTGACTCTAAAATAATACAAGAATATATGTAGTTAGATGCCACAGCTTCCTACTGTGATGATGATCCCCAGGTCCAAATGTGTGAAAATGTTGTATGTGCAGGATGTGTGTCAGCTTTGATACTCCAGTGTCCTTCCACACTGTGACACATTGCCCGCCCTCTGGAGAGACTTTAAAGCCGCTTTGGACAGGAAGAACTCCTCACTCTCCTCAGGGATAAACGGAGACTTATTTCTATCATGCACAGGTTCCAAGTGGATTTTAAGGCTTTCACCTGCAGGTTCGGCCTCTGGACTTCAGTCCTGTGGTTGGGTTCCGTCTTCTGGCCCTGCGCTGAAGGTAAAACAGACGTTACTGTTATACTACTGTGTAGTAATGTTGGGTATTTACTAATAACTTTAAAGAACATGTTTGTTTCATTGGGTCAACATCTGTTTGAAAACATTAGCCCAGATGTGCTGCACAGTGCACACCTGTATTTTCAACATCAGCCTGACCCCCTTTACCTGGGGTCAGTTTTTATCCACTAACTCAAATCAATTGGAAATCCAAAATAATCCAAGTTGTGAGTGTGTGTGGTCGTCACTTTCCCTCTGTGTCTCCTCAACAGGAACATTTGTAGTGAATGTGACACAGAGCTCCTATCAGGCAGAGGAGAACCACGACATCACACTGGACTGGACCTTCACAACCACAGCTCACATGTCTCTCTCAGCAGTTTACATCTACTGTCAACTGTTAACTGAGGACAAAGACCCAGTCCTGTTTCATCTACATGAGGGTGTTGAGGTCCCAGAGTCTCAGGACAAACAGTTTTCAGGACGAGTCCAGTTTGACAAAGACGTCCTCAGAGAAGGACGAGTCAAACTTCATGTGTCCAGACTCAGGACTGAGGACTCTGGTCTGTACTGGTGTAATGTGAAGACAGATGATGGAGCAGACTATAACAGCTGTCAGCTCAAAGTCACAGGTAAGTTGGTACCTGTTGCATGTATAACAGGAAATAACACCAGCTAAGGACTTGCCTACTTCAGTTATGTGTCATTGTGCTCTATTATTTCCTGCTTATACTAAAGGTGTGAGCAGACTTTCATAGAAACTAAGACATCAACAGACAATGGAGGTCACAACTTTGTACCAACTACTTTGTAAGAAAAGTTTATATTTTTTTTTAATATTTAACCCTTAAAACGCTCCACTGTTCTCTAGGATTAAATTCTCAGTTTAGTTTGATTTGAATGTTTTATTATTGTTTTGTTAATCTTAAATATTGTGTGGAGTCAGATTGTTGTTAAATACTTTTACATTTTATCTTGTTTGATCTTTAAGTTTCTGCCTCAGTCTTAACCTCCTAGGACCTGGTGTCCACATACGTGGACATCACATTTATCTTTGTCTGCCCCATAAGACTTATACCACAATTCTCCATCTCCAAACTCATTTTCTCGATCACTCACAAATGACAAGTGCTTCATGTTCAAAGATGATATCTGGTTGTTATATTTATTGGTTCCACCTAACCCCAAAGAGCTAGAAGAGATCTAAAATGCAAACCAAACCAAAGCTCAGGTCTTAGGAGGTTAATATTACAGGTTTTTGTGATTCTTCAGAGCTCTGGAAATATTTGATATGTGTGAAACAGCTAAATAATCACTTGGGATAAGTCTGTTATTGGAGCTACCTTTGCCTAAAACAGCTTTTTTATAAAAGTCCCCTGTGGTTATAGCATTGTGGGTTTCGTGGTGCCCTAGAGCCCCCACATCACAAAGTCTGCACAGCGTCAGTGGTTTGATAGAAGCTGCTGACGCTTGTTGCAGCTCTTCCACATTTCATGTCCGCGTCTGAAATTACTTTTAAAAATCAATGTGTGTGTGTCACAGCAGTGCTAAGAGAGAAAATGTAATGTGGGGGGACCTGACAGCAACATTCACTTCACTGTTGATGAGGTGATGACCAGTAAATAATTTAATAACTTCATAATTACCGTATTTTCTGGACTATAAGTCGCTTTTAGCAAAAACAGCCTTAAAAAACATATAAGCTGCATTTCTAATTAGCAGCATGTGTGTGATACTAGTTAGAGTTTAAGGTGAACATTCATGTTTTGACTTTTTTAACACTGATTTGAGTTGACACAGAGTGACACCTAATGCTAATGACAATCAATTAAAACATGGAACTCACACAACAAGCCAGAGACTAAAGAACACAGGTAACTATGGCTGTTTAGAAAATCAGCTACCAGTAAGTTTGTAACGTTCACATTTTACTACACATTTTAATTAACTACAATTTGAGGTACTTTGAGTATTTCCATGTTGTGCTACTTCCTCCTTGGACTTTACTACATGTCAGAGTCAAACCTTGGACTTTTTCCTGCTCTACATTTATCTGATAACTTTAGTTCAGGATCAGCTGGATCCAACAAAATACAGACTGATCATTAAACTTTATTGATCCCTGGGGGGAAATTCACAAGATACCCAGCAGTATATAAAGTACTTCAAATTAGCAGTACATAAGGTAGTTAACGTCAGCAGTATATAAAGTACTTCAAATTAGAAGTATATAAGGTAGTTAACGTCAGCAGTATATAAAGTACTTCAAATTAGAAGTATATAAGGTAGTTAACGTCAGCTACCCAGCGGTATGTAAAGTACTTCAAATTAGAAGTATATAAGGTAGTTAACGTCAGCTACCCAGCAGTATGGAAAGTACTTCAAATTAGAAGTATATAAGGTAGTTAACGTCAGCTACCCAGCGGTATATAAAGTACTTCAAATTAGAAGTATATAAGGTAGTTAACGTCAGCTACCCAGCGGTATGTAAAGTACTTCAAATTAGAAGTATATAAGGTAGTTAACGTCAGCTACCCAGCGGTATATAAAGTACTTCAAATTAGAAGTATATAAGGTAGTTAACATCAGCAAATACTTTTACTCTGGAGTGAGCTGAGTACTTCTTTGAGTACATTGAAAGTACGCAGCCTGTGTACTGTCACAGTCAGATGCAGTACGTTCTCAAAGGAAAAACACATGAGGTTTAGTGTTTCTGTTCATAAAATACCACAAAGGGTCAGATTCATGTTTCAGTCTGTTGTATCATCTGTTGTCAAAGCCACAGTTTCCACACTGAGCATCCATCCTGACAGATCTCAGTTCTTCCGGTATGAGACCTTCACTCTGAGCTGTGAGGTGCCGGGAACCTTCAGTGGGTGGAAAGTGATGAGGAACACCTCCTCTTCATCACTGGTTCCATGTGAGGCCGGCTGGGGTCTTCCAGAAGGCTCCTCCTGCACCAATAAGGCCGTCTACACATCAGACACTGGACTGTACTGGTGTGAGTCTGAGCAGGGGGAGCACAGCAACGTCCTCAACATCACAGTGAACAGTGAGTTTGCAGTGTTTTAGTCAGACTGTGGACACAGGAAGTCCATAATCAGGGACCATGGTGTGCTTTCCTGTATTTCAGTTGGTGAGGTGATCCTGGAGGT
This sequence comes from Mastacembelus armatus, assembly GCF_900324485.2. Classification (NCBI taxonomy): domain Eukaryota; kingdom Metazoa; phylum Chordata; class Actinopteri; order Synbranchiformes; family Mastacembelidae; genus Mastacembelus; species Mastacembelus armatus. The sequence goes on along the minus strand of NC_046650.1, from coordinate 16,783,186 downwards.
CCCTGCACTCCCCGTGACAGAGGGTGGTGAAGTGGTTCTTCGCTGCTCCTTCAAGCAAAGATACACACCAAAGTCGGCGTCTGACTTCAGTGCTTCGTTCTTCAGGGACGGCGTTTTCATCGGCACGCAGCCTGAAGGAAAGATGGTCCTTAAACCCGTGTCAGAGTCTGACGAAGGTTTCTACAAGTGTGAACACCCCACAGAAGGACAGTCACCACAGAGCTTCCTGGCTGTCAGAGGTGAGGAGTCGGTTTGTTGTCTACATGCATGTGTGGAAGGTCGACACGTGTCTGAGGCAAAGCTGTAATGGAGACAGGACTCGTCTCAGAGGTTCAGGGGTCGGAGTTTCTGTATGAACGATTAGACCTTCCACATACTGTCTCTACCCAGAAGCCCCTGCAGTGGGAAACATGACCCCATGAAAATCACATCTCATCACATTATTGTGATATTTTCTTCTTCACAGTCCAGGATCAGCCCAACACTGTCAGTCCTCCTCCTCCTCCTCCTCCTCCTCCTCCTCCTTCTCCTGTGTCCATGTACATTCTCAACCTGGTGTTCTCCGTTCTGTTGTTCATCACCTTCATCATGGTGGTGTGTATATGTGTCTACAGGAAGTGGGCTCGAGGTAAGAGCACCTCCAAACATCCTAGTGATCGTAGAATCTGTTGATCTGATGATCTTTCCCCAGCTAAATATTTTCAAAGTGCAGGTGAAGTCAGTGTGACAGCAGCTGATGTTTTCACTGTGAAACCATGTTTATGAAACCATGACTGAAACTAAAGCTCTGTCTGCACAGTGATGCCTTCATATTTTTATTTCCAGCTTTTTGATGTTTATACGTTTATGGTGAACTGACAAATCTGACGTATGTGGATCCTTCTCTCTCTGACTGTCAGACAGGAAAACAGACAGGAAACAGGAAACACTGAACACTTGTCTTTGTATTTCCTGCTGCTGATGTGGACAAATGTTCAATTCACTGAAAAACCTTCTGGTTTTCCTGCAGCTCGAGCTGATGCTAAGAGACGCTCTAGGAGTCTCTCACTGGGCTGATGATGATGAAGATGATGAAGATGAAGAGCAACAATGTCTGCAGCTTGTTTATATATATGCTGATTCGTATTATAGACAATATATGTATATACAACCACAACTCCAAAAATGTTGGGACACTGTGTAAAATCTACCTAAAAACACAATGCAATGATTTGCAAATCTCATAAACCCATATTTTATTCACAATAGACGACTGAAAACAAAAACATGACTTTCCCAAACTCCTTAAGTTTTAACATTTATTTTATTATATTACATTTTGTTTTTATGGAGATTTTATACAATGTCCCAACTTTTTTGAAATTTGGAATTTTATATTAAATGTTGAAACACAAAAATAGTGACATAGTGTCTATATATAGCCACTAGATGTCACTATATCTATGTATATATAAAATGTATATATGACCATATATGGCCACTAGATGTCACTATATATATATATATATATATATATATATATATATTTGGAGTGACAAAAATAGTGACATACATAGTGTCACTATATATATATATATGTATATATATATATAGTGACACTATGTCACTATTTTTGTGTTTCAACATTTCAGATCTGTCTTATCCTTTGAGTTTTCTCTACGTTTACGGCTCCTTTTAAGTTGCTTGAGCTGAAAACTGTTGCTTTGGCTGCTTCTGTGATAATATACAGTCTTCACCAACAAAAATCCCCAAATAAAATCAGTTTATTACAGCTACTGTAATCTGTCACAGCTCTGTAACAACCTCCAAACACCAAGTAATGTGATGTAATATTGCCTAAAAGACTGAGATAATCTTTTCAGTTTTCAGTTCAGCTAAAAAAGAAGACCAGAGGCAACAGGACCAAACACCATAACACAGAACAAATGTAATAATGTCCCCCTGTGTTTTCTCTGTCTTTTATTTCTAAAACCTGGTGGTTTGTGGGACATTTGCGAACTGAAGACTATACAAAACAGACCACGACACTAATGCTACAGACCACAAGTATTTAGAGACGGCCTAGTGTACAGGGGCTGTGACCCCTGAACTTGGAGCATGGCTCCATCAGGTCCCAACATTTAAATGGTTTTTCTGTTAAATCCACCTAAAGCGCTTTGTAAAATCTATAGCTGTCTGACATCAAGTGTCTGTGCCAGGAACAGCTTCAGGGGTTCCCTGTCAGGGTGGACCTAAAGGAGACAATATAGAGCCTCCTGGTCCCATGTTTAGTCTGGCTCTAAAGGACACCATCAGGAGTGGCTCTTAGTCATGCAGGGTGTCAGTTTCAGGGCTGTGGAGAGACATGTCTTCTACTTCCTGGGTTCTGTGGAAAGGGAGGCTTTTCATGCAGCAATGTGCTGCTGCTCTAAATATGACCATCTTAGATTTGCAGTCTAATCTCTGTGGTCTCTGGGCCTGTGAAGGAGATTAACTCAGCAGCCCCGTCACTGAGGACGGGGTACACACCTCGTATATTGGCCCCTTTTTGCTGGGTTGATGCTACGCTGCAAAAAGAAAGACCAAATCCATTTTGACCATTCTTAAGGTTACAAACTGCAACCTAGACTGTGAGCTTTTACTGAAATGAGATTTCCCACGCTGTGTGAGGAAGTGAGAAGAAAGAAAACCCACAGATCCCTATTAAGCAGAACTTGGCAACAGTGGAGAAGAAAAATAAACGAAAGGAAAAGAAAAAAACCTCCAGCAGAACCAGGCTCAGTGTGAGCAGCCATCTGCCTCAACCAGTTGGAGTGAGTGAATAAAGGAGAGAGAAAAGAACAGGAGCATCCATCCATCATCAGTACCCACTTATTCCTAACCAGGGTCCCAGGGATCAGCTGGAGCCTATCCCAGCTCTCTTTGGGTGAAAGGCAGGGGTCCACCCTGGACAGGTCCCCAGTCCATCACAGGGCCACATAGAGACAAACAACCTCACACACTCACACTCACTCCTATGGGCAATTTAGAGTCACCAATCAACCTGACATACATGTTTTTGGACTGTGGGAGGAAACCAGAGGACCTGGAGAAAACCCACACAAGCACAGGGAGAACATGCAAACTCCACACAGAAAGGCCCCTGATGGGTTTCAAACCAGGAACCTTCTTGCTGTGAGGCAACAGAGCTAACCACAAACTTCCTCACTGAAAAAAAACATTTATTTTTTGTCCAGTAGTGAAAATGCTGATCACTAAATCCCAGAACAAGAAGTAATGTCTTTAAAATCCATTCATTCATTTTTTCTTTCAAAAACCAGAAATCATTTAAATAAATCAACAAACTATCATATGTTAAAATCTAGTTGACATTGTTTGCTATGATAAATTACTATTGATGAGTTATAACATTTTTGTAGCCTCATATTAAAGATGATGTATTTTATTACCTAGAAAAATAGGCCTGTTTACTTGAATAGAGGGAAGTTGTGATCTGTAACTTGTGAGTTGAATAATTTCAGTCACATGCGGAGACAAAAATAAATGTCATAATTCAGTGCTGATGATTTTTGAACACATGCAGAAAAATGTTTGTGTTTTCTACACAAATAATGTTATGCAGCCCAGGCAGAGCACATCACTTCATGGTGCCAAGTGCTTCTGCATTAAAAATCGTCTCCTAGCTGCCACCTCAGTCAGAAATCATCTGTCCCCCTTCACAGACAGATGTTTGTCGCTCACAGGCCACAGGCCGAAGCTCAGAGCTGCTGCTCCGTCATTAAAATGTTAGTTGTTGTTTTCACAAGTTGCTCTTTTCTCTGAGTGTGGGCGACATGCAGAGATTTGGTTGCATCTACTGCACGTATTGTACGGCTCTGCTGCTGCTATCAAATGTGTTTCTTTGGTTTTTATGGTGGAGAGCACTTGAAAAGAAAGTCAACACAGGAACTAAACAGCTTCTAATAAATTAAAACAACAAATGCAGCTGTGCTGATTATTCCTGTTGTGCTTTGGGCAGATTGAATAAATTCACTTGTTGTTCTGAAAAACATCCGGAGTGAAACGAGGAAGCAGTGAAATCTGAAGGTGATGAACCTGTTGGGTTTGTTGAAATCAAGGAACCTCAGTGTAATTTTGTCATGGTCTCTGTTGTTGCAGCCACTCTGACAGTCCTTCCCAACAGATCCCAGTTCTTCCAGTATGAGTCAGTCCATCTGAGCTGTGGGAATCATGGGAACTCTTCTAAGTGGACACTGAAGAGGAGCACATCCTTAAACAATAGTGAAGATTCTGACCAAATCTGGACGGGGACAAATGGATCTAACTGGTACATCCAAAACATTTACTGGTTCGACAGTGGAACGTACTGGTGTGAGTCTGCAGCAGGAGGAAGGTGCAGCAACACCATCAACATCAGTGTGACAGGTACAAGTTTTACTCAAGTAGCGGACTGGAGGTGTCTGATCTCTCTTATGGTGTAGGAGCTGCAGCATTGAGTGTTGGAGATGAAGGACACAGGATCTGAAGGGAAAAATGGTCCGGACTGTCCCACAAACAGTTCAGTTCTGCTTCTAATGTTAACTTTGAACAGGCTCAACAGAAAAGTAAAAAACAGACAAAAAAGTTTGTTGTTTACGACACAAACCATGTCCCCTAAAGGAAATGCTCTCCAGAAGCTGTGAAAGTCTCTGTCAATATGAGACTTGGTTTGTTGACAATAAGAAAAACATATAAAATCTCATGTTTGATGTTTCCTGTTCAGGTGCAGTCCCTGTTTAGCACCAGCCAACTCACAGGAAGGAGTTCACCTTTTTATTTTCACCCATTTGTGTAGTTTCAGCTGTACTTCCTTTGCTATCTCAGGAGAAAAACTGCATCCTGCAGCTGATCCTAAAGCTGATCCTTCTCTGTCACTCAGAGGGTTCTGTGATCCTGGAGAGTCCTGTGGTTCCTGTGACGGAGGGAGAAGCTGTGACTCTGCGCTGCAGGAACTGGACGGCGTCCTCCTCCAGTCTCAACACTGACTTCTACAAAGATGGACGCCTCATCAGGAGCAACACCACAGCAACTCTGACCATCCACAGTGTTTTGAAATCCGATGAAGGACTGTACAAGTGTAAAATCTCAGGAGCAGGAGAATCAGTAGAGAGCCGGCTGAGTGTCAGAGGTGAGATCAGCTCTACAGCTCCTGGTATTTCATTCAGAAGAGAGGAAACAGTCACTTGTTCACAATACACACAATAATTTGTCACAGTAGATTCAAAAGACAAATTTGCAAACAACATGCATCAGTAATAACTTCTTGAGACAATAAAAACCAATCAATAGACATGATCCATTGATGATGAGTACTTCATTGATCACAAAGTGTGTTTCTTTGTAGAAAACCCCAGTGAGTCCACATTCGCATTTGTTTTCATTTCTGACACACAGAGTACTAAGAGTGTACCTTGCGGGACTTTCTCTGTGGCTGCAGCTAATTGAATCAGCCCATGATGGATTCACCAGGGGGTCTCAGAGGTTTTCACATATTTACTTTGATAGAGGAAAATAAATGATGAGTCATATTTAGTCATCACATGTTGCCATACATCATGTGACATGAGTTTATCATATGATCTGTGGTTGAATCAGCTGTAAAGCTTGGTCTGCTGAAAAAACAGTGACTCAGCTTTATCTTTGTAAAATAAATCTCTTTAGATAAATCTTCACTCCCACATCATTTTCAGTCTTTGTAGCTTCTTGAGGTGTTTGTGTAGATTTATAAATGTATAATTGTTATATTCACACCAGAGTCTCCCCCAGAGCTCAGGTCCTCTACCAGAGGCCTGTGTAGTGATTTTAGAGTTGTTCCTGGGATCATCATGTGATGGAGCCACTCTACCGGTTTAAGATGTTTACTAGCTCTTCTTTCAGTATTCCTGGACTTTCTCCGGTTCCTTCTCGATGATGTTGTGTCACCTGGGACTGTTTCATTTGTCACCGCGGCTTTGTCCTCTTTCTGGAACTGACTGGAATTTATATGTTGATGTTTCGGGAAAACCAAATCAAACCACGATACGTACACCAACGATACCGCAGCGTCATCACGCATTGCGACGTCGCCACGCATCGCCCCGCCCCCTTAAAGTTTAAACAGTGACCCTATAAAGTTACTGCCACCATGGAGTCGTTACTCTGCTCAGCGATAAACGGAGACTTATTTCTATCATGCGCAGGTTCCAAGCGGATTTTAAGGGTTTCACCTGCAGGTTCGGCCTCTGGACTTCAGTCCTGTGGTTGGGTTTCGTCTTCTGGCCCTGCGCTGAAGGTAAAACAGACGTTACTGTTATAGAGCCACGTATTTAACTTTGGCATGGTGCTGTGTAGTAATGTTGTGTATTTACTAATAACTTTAAAGAACATGTTTGTTTCATTGGGTCAACATCTGTTTGAAAACATTAGCCCAGATGTGCTGCACAGTGCACACCTGTACAGTGCTGTGCATATTTGTAATCATGCAATAAAAATATAATTTATACAAATATGTTTTTATTCTGTTTTTAGTCATGTGACCCGTCGGCTTACAATCGGTTGTAAATGTGTTCATACTTTACAATTGTGTTAATATTTTTAAATTTGAATATTGCATGTTTTCTAGTTGTTGTTCCAGATGTGACTGAGTGTGTGTTTATATATCCTGCAGAATGCACAGGCAGCAACAGCTGGATGAGGCCAAAGTGCTCACCCCAGAATTTGGGATTTTAGGACTTTAATTAACTTCAGCATGAATATGGTCCACACAGTGCTGGTTATTGATTTATGCATTTTATCATTAACTGCATGTGTCATCATATTCCCTGGTTTAGTCGGGGCAGGTTTATTCCTGTGGACCAGCTCTTTGGTCTTCCTCTCACTGGGCTGGAGGCTGTTCTGCTGACACCACTGAGCAAAGTCCTGGATCACAGACTGTTTCTCTGAGCGAAATGAGGCTGCATCAACCACTTGTCTGGGGCGGGTTTTTGACTTTGGGTGTTACCAACAATAACCCAACAAACAGGTTTGTAGCTGTAGGAACATTTTCATTTAGAAATTCTTCACATTCTTCCAACAGCTATAAATAGGACTGTATGCTCAGCTACCTGAATAAACAATAAACAAACATGGAGATACAGTGACAACACAGTGTAATCACATAATTCAAGAAGAATCATATGGTGTTATAGTGACTGACCTTTGACCTCATCTTCGGTGCTATTGTGTGTATTATGTAGAGAACTGTCTTGTTTTGTGTCTTGCACACATGCACTTTATGTAGTTTGTAGTGTCTTAGGTTTAGTCTTCTGTTGTCATATGTCACCCTGTTACATGTAGCACCATGGTCCTGGAGACACATTGTCTACAGGACAGCTACATGTGGTTGGAAGGACTATAAAAAGTTCTTGACTTGACCTTTGACCTCATGTGTTTGTGTCTCCTCTGACAGGAGAAGATGGTCTGCTGGATCCTGCTGCTCATCAGCCTGACCCCCTTTACCTGGGGTCAGTTTTTATCCACTAACTCAAATCAATTGGAAATCCAAAATAATCCAAGTTGTGAGTGTGTGTGGTCGTCACTTTCCCTCTGTGTCTCCTCAACAGGAACATTTGTAGTGAATGTGACACAGAGCTCCTATCAGGCAGAGGAGAACCACGACATCACACTGGACTGGACCTTCACAACCACAGCTCACATGTCTCTCTCAGCACTTTACATTGTCTGTCAACTGTTAACTGAGGACAAAGACCCAGTCCTGTTTCATCTACATGAGGGTGTTGAGGTCCCAGAGTCTCAGGACAAACAGTTTTCAGGACGAGTCCAGTTTGACAAAGACGTCCTCAGAGAAGGACAAGTCAGACTTCATGTGTCCAGACTCAGGACCGAGGACTCTGGTCTGTACCTGTGTTCAGTGGAGACAGATGATGGTAGAGACTATAACAGCTGTCACCTCAAAGTCACAGGTAAGTTGGTTCAGTGGTAAAACCAGAATTAGCAGCTCACTGCACTTTGGTCATAATTTAGCATGTTAGCATGCTAACACTTGCTAATTAGCACTAAAATCAAACAGCAGATGATCTGAGTTCACTTTGTTTTCCAGGTTCATTTAATAAACACAAACACAAAAGTGGGGTATTTGGGTACAGTATGAGGCAAGTACTGAGTGTGACTAGACCCTAAAGTAACCACCTTTTATTCACAACAGCTGCTGTTCAGCCCAAACCTCAGAGACCACCAGAGAGTCCAGAACCAGAGGGTTGGGAACGGATCGGCCTCTACGTTGGACTGGGACTGACAGCAGCAGCAGCAGCAGTTGTTCTACTGGTCAAACTCTGCTTCAGTCTTTGTTTTACTGAACCTGCTGATGTGTCAGTAAACACCTCTTCAGTGGTGTAAACTTTCTCAGGGATCAGACTTTGATCCTGTTGGTCCATCAGGCAGCTTTTTACTGCACACAGGTCTGTTTGGACTTGTCAGGACTAACAGGACCCCTTTTCTATCATAGCACTGCATGAAGACCTGAGTCTTAAATCCTGTGACGAGACCTTTAAAGAGTCTCCCTCTGCTGTGTGTGGATGCCATTTCTGTCAGGAAACTTCATCCATCAACATCATCTGAGCAAAGACAGGAGTCCCTGAGCCAAAAGACTGATCCGTTTCCCACCAATGGACCGAAGTCCGAGCTTCATTTGTCTGGTGTGGTGCAGCCCTGAGCTGTGGCTCTGTGTTCGTTTATAGATCCCAGCATCATCTTGAGCTAAAGGGGAGATTCAGTAATATTTTCCTGTCTTTATACAGACCTTAAAACAGCCAGACCACTACAGAAGGACTAGAGATCTGCTTAATCTGTATTACTGCATCTTTCCTTTATAATGTAAATAAATCCATATTTATTTTATGTTTAAATCTTCTAACATCAGAGGTCGAGTTCACTGACAACAAGAATGATCTTTATTCTAAAAATACAGAGGAACATGTAGAAAACTGATGGACGTGCAAACACAGTGATGGAGGATCATTAGCTGAGAAAACAGTAACAAGCTGGAGCTTCAGAAAAAGGCCAAAGGAAGTTGCTGGTTTGTAGCGATGTCTCCACAAAGTCGTGAAGCTGCTGCTCTAAAGTTATAAAAACAGAGGACCAAATATTTGACTTCTATTTTAAGGAGCAGTAGCCTGGTTTCAACCAGTAGAGGGCAGTCAATCAACACTACCACTACTACTACAGCATATACATTGGTCTCCAGATGTTAACAGTGAGTAAATTGTTTTAAAAACACACTAATTTGTAAAACTGTCCCTTCTGACCCCCAGACCAATGAGTCCAGTGGTCCCACTGGTTACACTGGTTAGTTACTGAAGGCAGGCTGAACTCTAACTAGTCTGGTTTTCTGATGTTTAACCTGAGCCCACAATGAAAGAAAACTGATGAAGTGGGAAAGTGTCCGAGGGACCAGTGACATTAATGACCTGTAGAGGGCGACACAGAGCCAATAAACAATTAAAGACGTTTATCTGATAATTAGATGGATCCAACAGATCCAACCAAGTATAAAGTACTTCAAATTAGAAGTATATGAGGTAGTTAACGTCAGCTACCCGGCGGTATGTAAAGTACTTCAAATTAGAAGTATATGAGGTAGTTAACGTCAGCTACCCGGCGGTATATAAAGTACTTCAAATTAGAAGTACATAAGGTAGTTAACGTCAGCTACCCAGCGGTATATAAAGTACTTCAAATCAGAAGTATATAAGGTAGTTAACGTCAGCTACCCAGCGGTATATAAAGTACTTCAAATTAGAAGTATATAAGGTAGTTAACGTCAGCTACCCGGCGGTATATAAAGTACTTCAAATTAGAAGTATGTAAGGTAGTTAACGTCAGCTACCCGGCGGTATATAAAGTACTTCAAATTAGAAGTACATAAGGTAGTTAACGTCAGCTACCCAGCGGTATATAAAGTACTTCAAATCAGAAGTATATAAGGTAGTTAACGTCAGCTACCCAGCGGTATATAAAGTACTTCAAATTAGAAGTATATAAGGTAGTTAACGTCAGCTACCCGGCGGTATATAAAGTACTTCAAATTAGAAGTATATAAGGTAGTTAACGTCAGCTACCCGGCGGTATGTAAAGTACTTCAAATTAGAAGTACATAAGGTAGTTAACGTCAGCTACCCGGCGGTATATAAAGTACTTCAAATTAGAAGTATATAAGGTAGTTAACGTCAGCTACCCAGCGGTATATAAAGTACTTCAAATCAGAAGTATATAAGGTAGTTAACGTCAGCTACCCAGCGGTATATAAAGTACTTCAAATTAGAAGTACATAAGGTAGTTAACGTCAGCTACCCAGCGGTATATAAAGTACTTCAAATTAGAAGTATATAAGGTAGTTAACGTCAGCTACCCAGCAGTATGGAAAGTACTTCAAATTAGAAGTATATAAGGTAGTTAACGTCAGCTACCCGGCGGTATATAAAGTACTTCAAATTAGAAGTAAATAAGGTAGTTAACGTCAGCTACCCAGCGGTATATAAAGTACTTCAAATTAGAAGTATATAAGGTAGTTAACGTCAGCTACCCGGCGGTAAATAAAGTACTTCAAATTAGAAGTACATAAGGTAGTTAACGTCAGCTACCCGGCGGTACATAAAGTACTTCAAATTAGAAGTACATAAGGTAGTTAACGTCAGCTACCCGGCGGTAAATAAAGTACTTCAAATTAGAAGTACATAAGGTAGTTAACGTCAGCTACCCGGCGGTACATAAAGTACTTCAAATTAGAAGTACATAAGGTAGTTAACGTCAGCTACCCAGCGGTACATAAAGTACTTCAAATTAGAAGTACATAAGGTAGTTAACGTCAGCTACCCAGCGGTACATAAAGTACTTCAAATTAGAAGTACATAAGGTAGTTAACGTCAGCTACCCAGCGGTACATAAAGTACTTCAAATTAGAAGTATAGGTTTGTTTCTTTGAGTGAAAACACTAAATATTTAATATAATATTTTTTCAGGTCAGTTAAAACAGACGATCAGAAACAACAGAAAAAAGTGGGTTAGTGGTTAGCTCTGTTGCCTCACAGCAAGAAGGTTCCTGGTTTGAAACCCATCAGGGGCCTTTCTGTGTGGAGTTTGCATGTTCTCCCTGTGCTTGTGTGGGTTTTCTCCAGGTACTCTGGTTTCCTCCCACAGTCCAAAAACATGTGTGTCAGGTTGATGACTGTTACACGTGGCGCTGAACTTTTCCGGCTGAGCGACTGTGGGACAAAACCCACATTGTCTCTTGGGAACAGTGCAGCAGCTTCACTGCCACGTGTTTAAAGAAGCCGTTGATTAGCGTAAAAAGGTTCTTACAGTTCCTCCTCTGGGACCGTAAATGTCCTCGATCAAAGCTGCTGAGGAACAAAACGATCTGGGCTTGTTCAGCTTGTCTGTCGAGTTGGTGTTTAATGGAGGAGCAGTTCATGTCTGTTGCTTAAATGGATGTGCTGCTTATTTTCTAGTTTCTCTGACCAATGATTAATAATAAGTGCAAACACTAACAGAGAGACGATGCTAAGATGTTTTATGGAGGCTCTTTGAGACAGCTGTGAATCCAGGTGTGCTGTGAGTAGATGGTTTGGGAACTGAAGTGAACATTAGAGGGGGCAGTCCCACAGAGACCTGACCCACAATAAGCTGAACTGTTCTTCCTGGTATCAGTACAGTAGAGTACAGTATAAACAGGACTGGACTTTACAAAGATCCTAAATGTTTTTTCCACAAGATGCTAATTAGAAAAACCCACCCAGATTATTTCTGTGTCAGCTAAAGACAAACTGTCCAAGGAGCTTCCAGAGATGAGTCTTGTTGATATTCACAAACATGAACTGGTTGGAAAGATGTTTGACTGGAATCTCCAAGAAGGAAACATATTTTACATGTAGTATTTTCTGTTTAAACAGCATTTACATGACAACATGTTAAAGCTGCTGGAAACAGAGACTGGCATTCAGCCAACAGTGTCTGTGTAAAGGTAATTGATATAACTGTAACAGGTGTGTGTGTGTGTAAATCTTTAACAGAGGAATGAGGAGTGACCTGTTCACTCAGCTATAAACAGAGATCACTTTCCTTACATGGGTTTGTTCTGTTGCTAAAAATAGGATTCAGCAATGCGTCAGTCCAAAGGTGTTCCATTCATTGATGACCAAAGCTCGTGACATGTGGATGGACTGAACCTGAAGCCTTCATGTCACAAACCTGCAGAGATTTCTCACCTGTCACAGTTTCAGCTCCAGTGAGATGTAACTGTTGGAACAGGAAGCCTGTTGGGAATTTCTTGGGTTCTCCTTTTATTTCCTTGTTACCATTTGTTCTTCCTTGTTCCTGCTTTGCCTGTCATGTGATTTGAATCAGTGAGGCTCATTTGTTCCACCTGTGGATGGTGACTGTCATCAGGAGTTTTCCTCTTCTGCTTGGTCCCACTGAACGTCCGTCCATCCATCCATCCATCCATCATCTAGACCCCCTTATCCCTAACCAGGGTCCCAGGGATCAGCTGGAGCCTATCCCAGCTCTCTCTGGGTGAAAGGCAGGGATACACCCTGGACAGGTCACTGTTTCAGTGTGTGTGTAGAAACTGGTCCACCCACACAAAAAAAAGTCCCTGTATGTAGTTTCTGGTGTTTCATTTCTGGCTCATGAATTAACTCTTAACTCAGACTGTTGATCAGCTGGTTCAGGTTTAGTTTTTGTTGAAACATTAACATGTCAGACACAAGTGAACAATGAGTCTTTGACCATTTTCACCCCGACTGCAGAGGAAAATAACCTGTGATGTGTTCAGACACAAAACGAGCACAGAGACATGACAGGGAGACAAACAGTATTTACTTCAAAACAGAAGAAGAGTAAAGAGACATGAAACAGCTATAAAGGTTTGCAGGATGACTACAGAGAAAGGAGACGTCCACAAAGACACACACAAAGAGACAGAGACAGTGACGACACAAAACAACTACAGAGGTGAAACCACAGTGAATAAAGGGGCAGAACAAGAACAGGACTCTGGTTTCATGGGTTTTTTCCTCTGCTCTACATCATCGATGGAAGACACTCAACTCTTTGACTTAGCACCAGTCTACAAAGAGATCAAGACAAGACACAGTCTTGTCGACCAGAAACAAAAGGTTCCAGTCAGATGTAGAACAGAGACACTAGAGACTACACACTACATCATAAGCACAAAGTAGAGGGGGCACTGTGTCCTGACATTCCCCGTCAGGCGCTTCCTGGTTTGACGGCTGAATAAATTGTTGACAGGTCCGGATCTGTGGGGGACGAACACAAACACATAATTAACATACAGGGCACAGTGCTACAGTGAGTTAGTGGACAAAATAATAGAAACTAGAGGATCTAACCTTCAGATGCCTAGAGGGAAAACATATTAAATAACCTTTCACAAAAGCTGAGGTGACATTATTGACTGAACACGTATCAATGATGAGAAGATGAAGATGAATGTGCACAAAGCACAAAGAGGGTAAAGAAAAACACTCTGGCGTTGTTGTGTATATTCTGTTTCACTGGTCTAAACATCACATTTGGTTTCATGGTGTTCTGGGGGATTTCTACAAATATTATCAACTACTTATTTTGAAGTTTTCTTTGTTTTTGGTTTTTCCCATATTTAGACTCAAGCAAAGTGACAACACATAACACCACAGACACCACAGACACCACAGACGCCACAGACGCTCCAACTCTCCTCGTTAACACAGCTCATGGAAACAACAAAGCACTTGATTGGCTTACGTCCTAAAACTGCTGCTTTTTGTTTTTGTGTGTGTTTACCTGTGATCCTGTGCGGCTGCACTTCCTGTGTGATGATCACGTCAGTGTATGAAACATCGGGGTCAGTGTTACCTGAAAGACAACACAGTCCGGATATGTGTGGACTTTATAACAGCGAAACTGAGAAAAGCTACTGAAAACAATGCAAATGTAGTTTTTATCAGCTGCACCATAAGTTGCAAATGTGGAAATAGAGTCAAAATACAGTTTGGATTTCTCTCATCCGTCTGTGGAGAAATGATTTTCTCACGTTTGTTGACGAAAAGTTTATTTTCTATTATTCTGGTTAATTAGAAATGTATCAAAGGAATCTCCTTCCTTCCGGAAACAGTTGAGAAATGTGGCTTTTTATTACCAGACAATAAAACATCAGTGTTAATGACGTGTTTCATATGTTTTCTTTTGTATCTCTTGTTGGTGAGCAGCTAAACTAGTTTCTCCTCTGAATAACAGTCTTACAGATCTACTATTGTTCTTCATGGCATTTTTAACAAAGGCTGTGAACTGAGCTTATGATGTAAGTAACATGCGTCAGTAGTAACCAAACACATGAACCGCTGATAATGAATATTTCATGGATCGCAAAGTGCGTTTCTTTGATGTTAAAACAAACGCACCCATGCACAGCGATACATATGTAGCCGGAGACGTTCCCACCTGTCTGTTCCTTAGCTCATAACAAACCTTTGCACTTTACGCTGTTTCCAAGTTGATGTTCAAGCTAAACACATCCAGTGTGTGACTGACAGGAAGTAAAAGATCATGCTGTGAGTTTGAAAACAGACTGACCTTTGTTTCTCCACAGGCACAGCAGCATCACAGAAGCCAGAATAAAGCAGACGCCCACCACAGGAAGTATGATGTTTGTGAGGGAGCTCGTCGGAGGCTCAGGATGCCTTGTTTCTAAACAGAAATACCACAGGTTGACCTCAATGCATAGAAACAACACTCAGGTTACACAGCTGGAAGACTTTGTGCTAAGATAGACTTAGTGTCCTGGGTAAATCTGTGAAGATGTGTATGTTCTCTGCTGTGATATGACCCACAAACTACATTTTCCCAGTCTAATAGAATCATTGCATGTTTAACCAAAGCTAAAGCTGCAGACCTCCGAAAGTAGAGTTTAAAGAGGAAGCCGAAGCTGCTTATCAGCTGTTGTCACAATCATGTTCTATCTAACTTCCTGTTGGTTGGTGCAAATTTGTCTTTTGAATCTACTGTGACAAATTATTGTGTGTATTGTGAACAAGTGACTGTTTCCTCTCTTCTGAATGAAATACCAGGAGCTGTAGAGCTGATCTCACCTCTGACACTCAGCCGGCTCTCTACTGATTCTCCTGCTCCTGAGATTTTACACTTGTACAGTCCTTCATCGGATTTCGAAACACTGTGGATGGTCAGAGTTGCTGTGGTGTTGCTCCTGATGAGGCGTCCATCTTTGTAGAAGTCAGTGTTGAGACTGGAGGAGGACGCCGTCCAGTTCCTGCAGCGCAGAGTCACAGCTTCTCCCTCCGTCACAGGAACCACAGGACTCTCCAGGATCACAGAACCCTCTGAGTGACAGAGAAGGATCAGCTTTAGGATCAGCTGCAGGATGCAGTTTTTCTCCTGAGATAGCAAAGGAAGTACAGCTGAAACTACACAAATGGGTGAAAATAAAAAGGTGAACTCCTTCCTGTGAGTTGGCTGGTGCTAAACAGGGACTGCACCTGAACAGGAAACATCAAACATGAGATTTTATATGTTTTTCTTATTGTCAACAAACCAAGTCTCATATTGACAGAGACTTTCACAGCTTCTGGAGAGCATTTCCTTTAGGGGACATGGTTTGTGCCGTAAACAACAAACTTTTTGGTCTGTTTTTTACTTTTCTGTTGAGCCTGTTCAAAGTTAACGTTAGAAGCAGAACTGAACTGTTTGTGGGACAGATCCTGTGTCCTTCATCTCCAACACTCAATGCTGCAGCTCCTACACCATAAGAGAGATCAGACACCTCCAGTCCGCTACTTGAGTAAAACTTGTACCTGTCACATTGATGTTGATGGTGTTGCTGCACCTTCCTCCTGCTGCAGACTCACACCAGTACGTTCCACTGTCGAACCAGTAAATGTTTTGGGTGTACCAGTTAGATTCATTTGTCCCCGTCCAGATTTTGTCAGAATCTTCACTATTGTTTAAGGATGTGCTCCTCTTCAGTGTCCACTTAGAAGAGTTCCCATGATTCCCACAGCTCAGATGGACTGACTCATACTGGAAGAACTGGGATCTGTTGGGAAGGACTGTCAGAGTGGCTGCAACAACAGAGACCATGACAAAATTACACTGAGGTTCCTTGATTTCAACAAACCCAACAGGTTCATCACCTTCAGATTTCACTGCTTCCTCGTTTCACTCCGGATGTTTTTCAGAACAACAAGTGAATTTATTCAATCTGCCCAAAGCACAACAGGAATAATCAGCACAGCTGCATTTGTTGTTTTAATTTATTAGAAGCTGTTTAGTTCCTGTGTTGACTTTCTTTTCAAGTGCTCTCCACCATAAAAACCAAAGAAACACATTTGATAGCAGCAGCAGAGCCGTACAATACGTGCAGTAGATGCAACCAAATCTCTGCATGTCGCCCACACTCAGAGAAAAGAGCAACTTGTGAAAACAACAACTAACATTTTAATGACGGAGCAGCAGCTCTGAGCTTCGGCCTGTGGCCTGTGAGCGACAAACATCTGTCTGTGAAGGGGGACAGATGATTTCTGACTGAGGTGGCAGCTAGGAGACGATTTTTAATGCAGAAGCACTTGGCACCATGAAGTAATGTGCTCTGCCTGGGCTGCATAACATTATTTGTGTAGAAAACACAAACGCAGGTTTTTGCCCAGAGCGTTTTATGAATGTTGACTGTAAAATAACTGTTGTAAAATAATCCTCCTGTGAATTCTCATTCTCCCTCATTTGCCACCAAACATTGAAGATGTAACAGTGAAAGTGCTCAGAACTCACCAACGACGGCGCACAGTGCTGTTATCTCCATGCTGCTTCGCTGCTGATGTACAGATCGACTGTATGGTAGACTTGGGGGCTGCATCACACCTACCATCAGCCTGTATGTAGTTAGATGCCACAGCTTCCTGCTGTAATGATAATCCCCAGGTCCAAATGTGTGAATATGATGTATGTGCAGGATGTGTGTCAGCTTTTTTTGCACCACAAAGGTCAACTGTAGTCTTTGTACTTTTCTGACAACCTGGTTTGTTTTTTTATTAAACACACACAGTGTGTGTTAATCTGCCTGTTAACCTCATTTTTCTGCATGTGTTCAAAAATCATCAGCACTGAATTATGACATTTGTTTTTGTCTCCGCATGTGACTGAAATTATTCAACTCACAAGTTACAGGTCACAACTTCCCTCTATTCAAGTAAACAGGCCTGTTTTTCTAGGTAATAAAATACATCATCTTTAATATGAGGCTACAAAAATCTTATAACTCATCAATAGTTAGGGTATAGATGATGGATGGATGGAGGAAGTGTGTCCAAAGTTATATATAATATTTTAGCCAGTCCTATGTAGAAAGTGTAGCATGATCACTGCTGCTCTGCTAGAATCACTTTTCTAATAGCAACAACCTCACCCCATTGTTATCTGGACGTAGAGACAGAACTCTTAAGATGTGACACTTTAAAAATAGTCTCATGTTATCAGCCATCTCTAAATAAATAGTAAATAAAACATCAATAGTAAATAGTAAAAACTGTTTCCTTGTTTGTAGCGTGCATGTGCATTTCTGTTGTGGTGGTTTTATCTTTTGAATGTATTGTATTATGTATTATCAATGTATGTGTGTGTAATGATGGTTTTTCCCTTGGACAGAACATGGAATGAACATGAAAATTAATTTCCCCTGTGGGGACAATAATAAACTGACTAACTAATCAATATGGACATGTAGAAAACCCCAGTGAGTCCACATTCACATTTGTTTTCATTTCTGACACACAGCGTACTAAGAGTGTACCTTGCGGGACTTTCTCTGTGGCTGCAGCTAATTGAATCAGCCCATGATGGATTCACCAGGGGGTCTCAGAGGTTTTCACATATTTACTTTGATAGAGGAAAATAAATGATGAGTCATATTTAGTCATCACATGTTGCCATACATCATGTGACATTAGTTTATCATTTGATCTGTGGTTGAATCAGGTGTAAATGTTATTCTGCTGAAAAAACAGTGAGTCAGCTTTATCTTTGTATCTTTGTAGCTTCTTGAGGTGTTTGTGTAGATTTATAAATGTATAATTGTTATTTTCACACCAGAGTCTCCCCCAGAGCTCAGGTCCTCTACCAGAGGCCTGTGTAGTGATTTTAGATGTTGTTCCTGGGATCATCATGTGATGGAGCCACTCTACCGGTTTAAGATGTTTACTAGCTCTTCTTTCAGTATTCCTGGACTTTCTCCGGTTCCTTCTCGATGATGTTGTGTCACCTGGGACTGTTTGATTTGTCACCGCGGCTTTGTCCTCCTTCTGGAACTGACTGGAATTTATATGTTGATGTTTCGGTAAAACCAAATCAAACCACGATACGTACACCAACGATACCGCAGCGTCACCACGCATTGCGACGTCGCCACGCATCGCCCCGCCCCCTTAAAGTTTAAACAGTGACCCTATAAAGTTACTGCCACCATGGAGTCGTTACTCTGCTCAGCGATAAACGGAGACTTATTTCTATCATGCGCAGGTTCCAAGCGGATTTTAAGGGTTTCACCTGCAGGTTCGGCCTCTGGACTTCAGTCCTGTGGTTGGGTTTCGTCTTCTGGCCCAGCGCTGAAGGTAAAACAGACGTTACTGTTATAGAGCCACGCTCCTCACATTACGTTATACAGCTGCTTCAGGTCTTCGCCTCAGCGACTCTGGTGAAAACGTGTTTACTGGTGATTTTCAGTGTCTATAAGCTGTAGCTAGTGTCAATTTAACTAAATTACTCGTCATATTGATTTTACCGTCGCTAATTTTTGTAGCGTCTCCACGTTGTTCGCCGTTACAGTTAACGTAGCGTTGAAGCCCAGTTGTCAGGAGTTCGAGTCCTGTTTTAGCCCATGTTTGTTTACATTTTTAAAAATGAAGTAAGCCGAAGTTACTACCCGTAGTCCCTGTTTATTGTTTACTGTTGAATGTACAGACGACTATCACAGTATTACTGTAATACTGAAAAAAAACGTAAAAACGTGATGCTTCTTAGGCAAGTTCTTCAGTTATAAGATCACTCTTAAAAACGAGCAATTAATTTAAGATAACCACAGTTTTTGACACAAATGAACACGGATATAATCAGTTTGGGTTTACAATTAGAAATTTAACAAGTTAAATACATCACAACAAACAGTCTTTGTTCATTTTGAGCTTCTCTGTCTGAGACAAGTTGAAACAAGTTGAGGGAAACGTTTCTACATCCCAGACTCTTAAAACCAGATAAACACTGTTTCATACATTTATTATTACAGTTTAAATGTTTTGTCATTTATTATTATCATTATTTCCTCACCTGACCCAATAACATGATCAAATATGATGACTAGTAAATAGGTGGAGGTCATTAAGGGGCCACAGTGGGCGGGATTTTTGAATACAAACAGGTTAAACGTTACGTCAACCGTTTTTAACGGTTAACGGTTGCTTAGTAACGGTCGGTACAACAGCTTTAATTTTCAGCCTCCAACTCTTTTCTTTCGCTTTAAACACGGATGTTTCGCACATGCCTGTGTGGAATAATCAGGAATGTTTCGTAATGAAGACTATACATAACATTACTTATATGTCGTATATGTGTTATTACATAAAGACTATATAAAAATAACCACATTCAAGGGAATCGTGTTGTGTTCAACTTAATTTGCAAACGTCTTAAATATTCTTCCAGCCTAAAGTCGACTCTGGGTTAGAGGTCGATCCATTCATCTTGATGGGGATAAAACCACAAATGGATGCATTCCATTACATTAGTTTAAGTGGAGATAAATATTGTTAGTGATTATCATGCAGTATTAGAAATCAATTTTCATTAACACATGAAAGAAAACTGCGTTTAGATTAAATATAAGGATGACTTCGCTCATTTGCCTAATTTGCATACATCAACATGAGCAAATAGCTAATTAGCAAACCGCTATGTATATGAGTCAGTGACACAAAAATGAAGTCAGTTTCATCATTTCCTGTGTACATCCATGTGTATATTTTTCATTTTAGTATGTGCCCCTTATAAAAATCTAAAATAAAAGGAATTTTAATGCATTTAATGTTATGCACTTCTTGAAAATGTCATTTGGCAAAACTGAGGTATTTTTTATATATTCAATTTAATGTCAATTATACAGTTGTAAATAATGCAAAATGCATTGCAAGAAGTGTTGATTTACAAGTAATTTATAGCCACTTGCAGAATTTCCACACCACAAATATTGAATATTTTTATATTTATATATTTTAAGATTAATCACTGTCATCTGTCAACATCAGTTCCAAAATATTTCCACTAAAAACTATAAAGAAGGAAATAAAGAAGTTTCCTTCTTTACTTTCATTATTTGTGTTGATTTACAAGTAATTTATAGCCACTTGCAGAATTTCCACACCACAAATATTGAATATTTTTATATTTATATATTTTAAGATTAATCACTGTCATATGTCAACATCTGTTCCAAAATATTTCCACTAGAAACTATAAAGAAGGAAATAAAGAAGTTTCCTTCTTTACTTTCATTATTTATGTTATTTAATGCAATATTTTTATCTTACAAACAAAATGATTATACTTCTAAGTTTTAGCATTTTAGATTCGGTTCTTAAGTAAAACTGCCCTCACTTAAAGTGATATGAAGACCAATAAAGACCAATGAAGTTGGAGGTTCTGTTCAGAACCACTTTTTTGAAGTTTGACCCAGTGATACCCAAATCTGTGACACCCTACCACACAAAAGGTGAAATTAACTTAAATTGAGGAGAAAATTTTAAACTTTCCTCCAAATTCATTGTTCTTCATGGGTTTTCTGAGTGATGTCATCACATGTCACTGAACTAAACCGATGAGATTATAGCTCAAAATGGCCTCTTATCTTTGTTTTGCCAAATGACATTTAGGAAATAGATCTTTGCCTAACAACGTTCGTTAGATACTAAAAATGTTTTTAAAAGGTCTATCATGCAAAAACTTTTGCAGGCTTATCTTGAGTCTTTAAAAAATATGCCAAAGAGAAAACTAGATGATTTTTAATCATGTTTTATCATTTTACCAGCAGTTGTCTAACTTTAAGTGAGGACAGTTTTACCAAATGACATTTTACCACTTTAGTCCTACAATATTCTGCAGTTTTTCATACAGTTATGAACAGGGATCAGGAAAATGATGTGAAATGAACCTTTTAAACAATATTAAGCTGTTTTTCCTCAAAAATTGAAAATCAGTTGCTTATGGAAGTAAAAATCTAGGCGTCACGTCACTGACCCATATACACAAATATGTAAATTTACAGTACATTTATGGACACTGAATTGAACCCTCACTACTCTGTTCTTCTGAAGATGGATGCAAATTTTTTTTTTAAGAAAACAACCAGATTCAGGCGATAAAGAGTCCATAGCAACCCAGTATTAGAATACTGTTATAAATCAATATATAGATCAATTTATCCCTCAGCACAGAGGAGAAAGCATGTATAAATGTCACATTCAAAACGTTGTGGCTATTGTAGGTCTAATGACATTGGAACTATTTAGAAGTAAACAAGTGAGATTATTTGTATTGTTGTTTAAATTATAAAGAGGTTGTCAGGTTCCAAACTTCACTCCTATTTCAGAAGTTTAATTTTCCCTTAATTTTTCAGGTGAGATTCAGGTGATTGGTCCAGCTCAGCCAATCATTGCTGCTCCAGGTGATGACATCGTCCTGCCCTGCCATGTGGAGCCTCAGATCAACGTTGAGGGTCAGCCAGTGGAGTGGTTGAAGCCTGATCTCCAGCTGAGCCGGTTCAGGTACGTGTACCTGTACCGGGACAGGCGTGAAGTGCGGGCCGTACAGATCCCGTCATACGTCAGGAGGACGGCGCTGTTCACAAATGAACTGAGACGAGGAAACGTATCACTGCGCATCCTCAACGTGACGCTGGCAGATGAAGGCAGATACAGATGTTTCCTCCCCACGTTAGCCGGACACAGGAAGGACTCTGTGGTTCAGCTTGTTGTTGGTAAGTGTGTTTGTTTACATGTTGTTTACGGATCGAAAAACTGTTTGACTTGAACCAATTATTTTGAGAAAAACCTTATTTTCAGTCACTTTTCAAGGGGTAACAGTGGAAACAAAGCCAAATATTTCTATATTTAAATTCTCTCTATTGTTTCTATTGTTTTTGTAATATTGAAAATCTTGTGTTTTTCTAGATCCAAATTTAGCTAAAAACCCGCCGACAATAAAACCACAGCTTAACACAAATCTCCAAACCCCAGATCCAGAGGACACGACGGTGGTTAAAAGTGAGAGTTCAGTTCAGTGCAGTTGCTTTAACAAACCCCTGAATCAGCCCATATTCATGTTTGTTCTGTCCAGTTGCTGTAGCTTTTGTTTGCTTGTTTGATGTCAGGTGTTTTGCGCCATTTGGGCATTTGGGTCTCGGTTCTGGTCGTCTTCATCGTCCTGCTGCTGAGCATCGCTGGAGGATATTTACTGAGACACCAGTTTCTACGACATGTAAGCCCAAAGTCGCTTCTTGTGGTCTAAGTCTTTTGGGATACAACTGGGTGATTATTAAACTTGTGCTTAACTTACTGCTTATTGTTCATCCAGTCTCTGAAGTATGACCCCGCCCCACCAGCCCCAGCTTGAGTGCCTTTTCGTGGAGATGGGAGGATTATACATTTCACCTTTTGCACCTGAGAGCTTTTCTTACTGCTCCTCAGTCAGATGAGTCATTTGGAGAGAGAAGCACAGCCCTGAAGAGAAATATGCCATAACTGCAAAGACGTATGGCCAACGGCAGGTTCACTCCAAAGAGCCTTTAGGTTTCTGTGGAGGGAAAAGATGCAGATCCTGATGGCAGCACTTGTTTTGGTGTTAGTGTTCTAGTTTCATACATCACCAGCCATTTTCAGCGATGACCTCTTCCTCACCCAAACCTCACAGGTTCAGTTGTGAGCCAACAAACATCCCTAAGGAGAAGAACTGGGAGTGTCATATTTTGTCTACTGATGTAGACGTGTTGTTCCTGAATATTTGATCCCACTGTCTGTCAGGGTTACTGAGCTGCCTCAGCCTGACTGACTAGTACATGACTGGCTTCAGTTCAGAGTGAAGTGTCAGTCTGAGTTCTGTCCAACAATCTACATCTTAAAGCATTAAAACTTACATTTCACCTGCCACAGACTCACACAGTCTTTAAGTTTCATTGGTGCGGACTGATTTTGTAAACGAGCAGACACTGAGACCTCTGGAAGTATTTTATATTGAGAGTAAAGTCAGAATATCCTAAAAATAATATTCATTTAAGGATTTTTGTTCTTGATTTTCATACCTGTATCAGACAATTCTATTTTTCTGTTAGACAGAATGTTCTTATAAAAGTTGTGTATCATTGTTATTGTTGGTTTTGAATATGAATATCCATACATACTAGTTTAGCATTTATTTACACATGCACACTTTACATCTGTTGTTTTATGGATGTTGGTATAGTTTAACAGCAAACACGTTTCTAAATAAACATTCTTCATTAAAAAGCTTCATTGTTCTCTGACTGTTGATTCTGATGTGTGATGATCTGATTAAATCTCTGTTAGTGATAAGAAAAAGGTTTTCAGGCCACAGCTGATCAGACCTCTGGGGCCCGTTCTTCATACGTCGCTTATTACATCCAAGATCATATGATCCAGCTAATCATTATCTGGCTAAGTTGGTTCTTCGAACACACCTGTTGATTAGTATGGCTGGATTGAGTTATCTGAGATCATTGTGTGTTCATGCACTGGTTTAAAGGGGCGATGTATCGATTGTAGAAACACTGATCAGCAAAGCTGCGATTGGTTTCCCACAGTGGCCAAAGAGCGTGCACTTTTTCTCAGCGACAGAACAAGAACTCTTAATGGAGGGCTATGGCGAGTTCCAAAATTTAAAAACGTCAGGGAACAGCTCAAAGGCTGCAAAAGCCAGGAGAGAGGGTTGGCAGGAAGTTGCAGACAAATTAAATGCATAAGTAACAGTGTTAGATGTTTTTATCACTTATTACAGTAAATAATATGTATTTTTCTTTTTTTATTGTCATAATTACTTTAATCTTTTATATTAGAGCCACCAAGGGACCCACTAGAACCTGGGAACAAGTAAAGGTGAAATACAAGAAGTTTCTACAAAATGGTAATATTAACTGTTAACTATATTAACTACATTTACTGTTTCACAGATTCTGGCTTCCACATTGGTGATATGGCACAGAGTCACACACCATCTAAGACATTTTAGT
The DNA here is from genome assembly GCF_900324485.2 of Mastacembelus armatus. NCBI lineage: Eukaryota > Metazoa > Chordata > Actinopteri > Synbranchiformes > Mastacembelidae > Mastacembelus > Mastacembelus armatus. Next base: position 16,758,840 of record NC_046650.1, on the reverse strand, counting down.
CAATCAACTGCATACTTATGGAATACATTCTTGTGTATATTACCAATCTAAAATATTAAGAATTGTAATAGTAATTTATACATTACATTTATACTGTGAACCCCCTTCAGGTTTACAAAATCCCCTTCAATGGGGCCTGGAGTGCAGTCTCATTATTAACTAGTAGAATGAACCTGCAATGGCAAAAAAGCTCTGTTTTACAACTTGGGGTCTTAAGTGGTTTGGAAAGACCACAAAAACCCCTAAAAACTACTTGAGGGTCAAGTAAACAGGACAGACAGTACTATTTGGCCAAGTTCTCCACATCTCCAACAGTGTAAACTGAGTTAGCAACCTCTTCTCTGTCACCATCTTGTGTTTGATTAACAAACAACAGCTTTAATCAAACCACGTGGTTTTTGTTTGTTTTGGTTTGTGGAAATTACCCTAACTTACATAACAAGCAAAAAATAGAAACTGGGTCACTGGAAAACTCTAGTGGTTTCCTTTTGTTTCTTTTCTGTCACCTTGGTGATCCTCGTGATCGTCACCGAGTTGGACCAATGAGAGCGTGGGAGGCGGGATTTTGGTCTCCAAGTGGAACAATAACACACATGGCCCAGTTACGCAACACAACACATGACGAAAACATAACATTACAGCACTGAGGCGCGTTTAGTCTATGTGTTTGTAACGACGTGCGATCATGTTCAGTCACAGGCTTCGTTAGAAGATGTAGGTTTGTTTTTCTCTGCTGGGATTTAACCCTGAAAGTGAGCACCCTGGATCCATGTCTGTCGTCTATGTACAGGCTGCTTTCACTGCATGGATGTGGGACCTGTGAGAGATTCTTCAGGGATATGCCACAAAAGCAGAATAAAGAGATCCAGGATAATTAAGTAGTAAAACATACACTTAGTAAACACTGTTCCACCTAAACTGTTCCTATTCAACAAGTTACATGTCGTTTTCAGGCATCTTAAACTGGACACGAGCAGGGGAAGTTAATGTAACTCTAAGTATTGACCTTACTGTGACAACAACATGAACATCAGTCTGCATTAAGCAAAATGTTTGGCACAAATAATCAATGAATCACATTAGTAATGGTCGATGTCTGACAAAAATATCATTTGGTTAAAAGTGAATGACAGTAAACTGGTAATTTAATGCGATAATGAGATCAAATATACAAAAAAGGCTTTAATGTGAATACACACATTTCCAATTTAAGTGACTGCTGAGTGCACAAGTAAGGCATCAGGATTGATTATTAATAAATAATAATCATAATAATTAATTAATCAAGCCTGTCGGGTAGTGTGGCCCATAACAGGCTAACTGCACACAATACATCTCTAAATAATAACAATAAATAAGAATAAATCTATGTCCCACTGCTGTTAATGAAAATGCTTTCAAGGACAACTTGAAAGTTCTGGATTAGTCTAACTGAAAATATAATGCAAACCCCTATATGGAAAGTGAAGTATAAAACATGTTGTGTACTCTGAGTACATGTGATATTTACTGTTGGATTGTGCTAAATGGTTCTTAATAAAAACAGCAGCAAAGCTGATTTCTATCTGTCAGTGTTCAGTCTAACAGCGCCCCTTGCTGCCTGGCTGAGAGTGACAGCAAGAAGAGAAAAGATGTGCTGAGGTCTTTAAAACTGAGTCTTAATATGATGACACTTTATTGATGCCCATCTATATATATATATATATATATATATATATAGATATCTCTCTCTCTCTATATATATATCTATATATATATAGATATATATATATAGATATATCTCTATATATATATCTATATCTATATATACATATATATATATCTGTATATATAGATATATCTATATATATATATATATATATATATATATATGTGTGTGTGTGTGTGTGTGTATAAAGGGCAATGTAAAAAGTATTTGAGATTATTTGTGATAGCAACAGACACCATGGTCACGTAACGAATTCTTTCCATATCAGGTGATGCATGTCGCATACCCAAGTGACGTCACATCGTCTTTATAGTGAGCGCTTCTAACAGAGGAGCTCAGTTGGCTCAGTCAGTCCTCGCTGAGTGTTTTTTCCGTGTCATGGGAACATTTGTCGTGGACCTGGACCAGCTGGATCGCACCTTCTCATTCCGGACCTTCTCCTTCTTCTCGGCTTTGCTGCTCTGTGCGCCCGTAGACGGTAAACATGGTGGATGTTCATGTCAGAGCATCTTACAGGTTAATGCTAAGGCTAATGTTAGCAGCTAGCTAGCTTGTTTCTTGTCTGTCGTGATCGCAGGTGTAACTTAACATTAGCACGTGGGTTTGTGTCTATGACGTGTGCTCATATAGTCTGTGTTTGTTAACCTGCAAGTAAGACAAACAAACACGTGCAGCACTGTAAAGAGCTGGCTCCTCGGTGGTCCTTGAACGTTACATGTAAGCTTACAGCTACAGAAGCAGGTTGACAATAACATTAAGCTCTATGTGTTTTAGTGATTTCAAAACATGCCGGAATAACTTCGAGTTTTTGCTCATGTGAGTCATGATGCATCACAACTGGTTTGTTTAGTGAAAGGATTTATATGGAAAATTAACTAGATCTGAAACTGGCTCAAGTTAGAAACTTGAAATAGATGTAAATCAACACGTGTCACTAACCAGTTGAATTTGGATTTAGTTTCAGTCATGTTCTTACTTTATCCACAAGTTCAGCTTTTCTCTTACAGTTTTCATTCATTCTGCTGTTTGTTCTTTATGACTGATGCTGAATCACAGGATTATTGCTGATTGTTCAGTGACCTAAAACAGAACCATCTATTAGTCAAAAACTGAATTAGCTGCCTGCTAATCACTGTAGAAGTAGTATGTCATTTATTAGGCTCAAATGTCAAATATCTGTACTTTATTTTTTTTAAATGTAGATTTGATGCTTTAAATGAATATCTGTGTATTTTCTTTACTACTTTAATTTTAAAGACAAACGTACAGTTCAACAACTCAGGCAGACAATCAGTAGTTGCCTTAACCTAACCTTAAACTCTTTCTAGGAAGTGTGAGACGATCAGTTAATTTGAGTTTGAGCCTTGCCAACTATAATATATCTGCTTGTCACAGGCTACAGCAACAACAGAAGGCGGCATGTTGGGAAGCCCCCGACCTCCTGATTAGCAGGCAAGGGTTAACACACTGATATGATCATATCTAGTGTTCTGTCTGAAAGCATGTTCAGTTAAGGTTAATGCCAACATGAGACTCCCATCATTAATGTGTTGAACGGTACATAACTAAGAATTAACTTGAATAAGAAAACTGTAACAACTGACAGCACAAATCCATCACTTCATACACCCATACAGCACAAACACAGGCAGCAAATATTTTCTCCTAATAAGAGATTTCTATAACATGTGATTTTAGTCTTTGGAAAGTCAAAATAATTTACAGAAATGTAATTTTTGGTTTGAAATGTAGTTGCAGCAGTTGGTCAATCAAAATAATCAGCTTGTGTGACAAGTGATTAACTTTATTTCAAGCACGTTTTCCAATTATCACTTTTTACCTGTGACATTGCAACTTTTCTTTGTCTTATGTGGTAATGAACTGAATGTTTTGTATGTTTTAGACTGTTGCTTATACAAACCAAGCATTTATAGAGATTACATCGTCCTTATGGGCATTTTTTACCTTTTTTGGACCAAATAAGTCAAAAGAAATGGATTAAATGGGGAGGAAGATACGTTCTCTGCAGCCTTAGACATAAAACATACAGTACATACAATAGCGTTACAATAAGTTCTATATGTTTGTTACATATTTACAGAAAGGTTCTAGAGTATTAGATGGTGTTAATTTTGATAAATATAGCAAATTAAGTTCCAAACTTCAGTCACTTCAGAAGTTTAATTTTCCCTTAATTTTCCAGGTGAGTTTAAGGTCATTGGTCCAGCTCAGCCAATCATTGCTGCTCCAGGTGATGACATTGTCCTGCCCTGCCATGTGGAGCCTCAGATCAACATTGAGGGTCAGCCAGTGGAGTGGTTGAAGCCCGAGCTCCAGCTGAGCCGGTTCAGGTACGTGTACCTGTACCGGGACAGGCGTGAAGTGCGGGCCGTACAGATCCCGTCATACGTCAGGAGGACGGCGCTGTTCACAAATGAACTGAGACGAGGAAACGTATCACTGCACATCCTCAACGTGACTCTGGCAGATGAAGGCAGATACAGATGTTTCCTCCCCACGTTAGCCGGACACAGGAAGGACTCGGTGGTTCAGCTTGTTGTTGGTAAGTGTGTTTGTTTAAATGTTGTTTATGGATCGAAAAACTGTTTGACTTGAACCACCTTATTGTTTCAGTCGCTTTTGAAGGGGTTGTAATGGAAGAAGAAGACAAATATTGTGGTTCAGCTTGTTGTTGGTGATACTGCAACTGAAGATTTCAATCCAAATACAGTAACGCTAACATGTTGTACTGCAGAGCCAACACAAGGCTCAAATTTATAAATCTGATTTAAAATATACAGAATATTGGTTGGATTTCCAAATCATTTGCACAAAACATTTATATTCTCCTGAGGATAAGTTTCATCTTTCCTCTGATAATAAAGTTGGGTTAAAATCTAAATTTAAAGTTGTTCAAAACATCCAATCAGCATCAGCTACACTTGGTATGAGGTGCTAAGGAGCAAAGAATAGCTCATAATGTTAAATTAAGATGGTGAATGCCTGTTAGCATGTAGCTCCTGTTCTGTACGTACAGTGTTGAATAATAGTTTACACCGATGATCTAAAGCAGGGGTCCCTGACTCCAGTCCTCGAGGGCCACTGTCCTGGTTGTTTTCCAACTGTCCCTGCCCTACCCACTGCTGATTACCTGGATTAGGTGTGTTCAGCCAATCAGAAGCTGGAAGGGCAGGGATAGTTGAAAAAGGACCGGGACAGTGGCCCTCTAGGACTGGAGTTAGAGACCCCTAGTATACAGGAACTGTTGATTCTTTGGGATGGTATTGAAAACTTTTTTTTTTCTTCTCTAGATCCAAACTATGTTAAACCTGGGGCAACAGAGACACCGCAGCAAACTCCAGAGCCAGAGGGTGAGCCAGATGTTACAGGTCAGAAAATGCTCTGAACTTTAAGAACAAAATAATCTTTAATGTTTTCATTTTACCAAGATACTGAATCATATTCATGTCCTCTTAACTGGCATGTTGCACCTAAAGTGGCTCTCATGTTTGTTTCTTCCTCCCCCCATATATCAGGCCAGTCCACTCGGAATCATCTGAGCCCGGTTGTGTTCGCTGTCTGCATCGTGGTCTGTGGAGCTGTTGGTTTTATCATAAAACACAAGCAACAAAAATAAGCTACAAGTCAGGAGGAAACAGAAGATATTCTCCCTTTCTTTTTTTTCTATGACAAACATTTGTGCCAGAGGCCCAGTCCTCCCATTACTCTCACTGCTGCATCAGGATCAAACCAAACTTCAGCCACATTAGCTGCTCCAAGGTCTTACAGAGGTGGAGAGGTTTTGCATCCAGCTGAGTCTCTTTTTAGGTAATGTCCATCCACATTCACAACCTGGTGCCGCTTTTGTGAGCCGGTGGGTAAAAAAGTGCTCTGGAGTGTGAGGCAGTTCATGATGATGTTATAAAGGAACCCCGGATCTGGTTCATCATACCCAAGCTGCAGTATTTTTCCATCTCTGCTGGACGGAAGCACCCAGGCTCTGCACCTGCAGCAGCTCCTTCATTGTCTGCTGGTGGATTACATAAAGGAAACAGTGGGGGCTGAGGCAGCTGCCAACAAAGGAGGAGAGACTAGAGACTGTCTAAACATATTTCCAAGGACTGAGAGCAGGTGACGGGAGTCCTTCCCATGTCAACAGCGTCCAACATGACAGACAAGTCCTAAGAGCCTGTGAAGCAGTTACACAGAATACAACATGGACGGACTATTTCAGGAAAGACTAAGGATACTATCTTTGCATGGAAATCAGAGCCCAGTGGCAGTGGACATCTTTAAATCAGTAATATTGTCTAACATCAGTATATCAAAAGGTGTGCCTTTAGCTTTGCTCCTTATATACCAGATATGGGACTGTCTGGCTCTGCCTTCTGCTACAGATTATGCCTTGTTTTCTGGCATGGTTCCACCTAATTTATTTAGGTAGTGCATACTAGTTTGAATTACAACTGCCCAGATTTATCATATGACACATGATAGGAAGGATTCTCCACACACAGCTGAAGGATTAAATTTACTCACACTGAGTACATAAGAACTAATATAAAGACTTCACCGTATCAAAAGTGAGGCTTCTCTGTCCTCCAATTTCATTTCAAAACCAAAACTGTTGCGTTCTAGTTACAGTCCTGTTTCCTGAATTACTTGGACTTACAGGATATATTTAAGTTACCTCTATAAATGTAATCTGTGAAGCTGCTCAGACAGAAACCTGTTCGGCCAGAAACTCATTTCCCCATGATGCACCACAAGAACTCATTGCTGTCAGTGCCCACCCTGTTCAGCTCATCACTATGAGAATCAGTTTGCCTATTGACTGTACATGATATTTCTTCAATCTGTACTATTCACTGTTACCATTTTAAATAAGATTATAATGTATGTAATGATAATTATATTTTTATATTTTGAAAATGGAGTTTATTTTCCTTCTACTTATAATATATGTAGAATGACACACTGTAACTTGACAATTTCCTGAAACAAATTAAATTATTTCTGATTCATATTGTCTCCTGTTTGTCACAATAATGTTGCACTTTTCCTCAGACTAGTGTTTCTTATGGTAAGATTTTACCAACTTGTTACCATGTGTTGTTGGGGGGGACGGAGTGAATAACCAGTGTCCTGTCCACCTTCAATACCATGATTGAGGTGAGACCCTTGAGCAAGGCACCGGACCCCCAACTGCTCCCGGGGCTCCACCGCACCAGCTGCCCACTGCTTTGTGTGTGACTAATAAGGGTAATAACTTTATTTGATGGAGTGGCTTCAAACTGAAATCAGTGCCCCTGTACTTTCGTTAGATCTAGAAATCAGGCTGGTGAAAAAAGGACGTAGCATAGATAATAGTGGGTGCTGTTCAATCTGTCACAGTTGAGTTTTTGCAAACTTTAACGAATACTTCATAAAATTACTTTACCTTCTGGTTTCTGTACAGAGCTTGTGACCATGAGGCGGATAGGAACGTAGATCGACCCGTAAATCGAGAGACTCTGAGGGGCCCAGACTCTGTCTCCCCCTCCACTCTGAAGCACTGTGCCAATCAGCTGTCCCCAGTGTTCAGACATTTTTAACACCTCATTGGAGACCTGCCATGTGCCAGCCTGCTTCCTGACCTCAGTCACCATCCCCATCCCCAAAAACACAAGGATCACAGGACTAAATGATTGACAGACCCATCGCCCTGACTTCCATGGTCATGAAGTCTTTTGAGCACCTCATCCTGTCCTACCTCAAGGACATTACAGACCCTCTCCTGGATGCCCTACAGTTCGCCTACAGAGCCAACAGATCTGTGGACGACGCTGTGAATATGACCCTCCACTTCATCCTCCACCATCTGGACTCCCCAGGATCCTACGCCAGGATACTGTTTGTGGACTTCAGCTCTGCTCTGACAGACAGACGGCAGTTTGTGAGGTTGGGAAAGCATGTCTCTGACTCCCAGACCATCAACACTGGATCCCTCCAAGGCTGTGTCCTTTCTCCTCTGCTATTCTCCCTATACGCCAACGGCTGCCATCTGCTCACCAGTCTGTCAAACTCCTGAAGTTTGCAGACGACACCAGATGAGTCGGCCTACAGGAGGGAGATGGACCGTCTGGTGTCATGGTGCAGCACCAACCACCTGGAGTTTAACTCCCTTAACACAGCGGAGATGATTGTGGACTTCAGGAAGGACACAGCCCCTCCTCCAACCCCCCCCCCCCCGTGATACTCCGGTGACCTCTGTCGAGTCCTTCCGCTTCCTGGGCACCACCATCACCCAGGAGCTCAAATGGGAGCAGAATATCAGCTCCCTAACCAAGAAGGCTCAGCAGATCTATTTCCTGTGGCAGCTGAAGAAGTTTCACCTCCCTTCAAAGATGCTGGTGAACTTCTACACTGCCATCATCAAATCCATCCTAACATCCTCCATCATGGTCTGGTAAACCTGATTCTGATTCAATTCTTTTTGAGACAGGAACTCTCGCCCAACCCGTGGGAGACAATTCACCCTTTCCGACAGAACCATGGCCTTGGACTTGGAGGTGCTGTTTCTCAACTTGGCCACTTCACACTCAGCTGCGAATTGCACCAGTGCATGCTGCAGGGCCTGGCCCAAAGAAGCCAGCCGAACCACATCATCCGCAAGAGCAGAGATGATTCAGTGGCTACCAAACTGGACCCTCTCTGACCCCTGACTACGCCTAGAAATTCTGTCCATAAGGTAGACCTTCTGGTGGAGTCCAACATGCACCAGAAATGAGTTTGAATTAAAACAGGCAATGCGAACAAGATTCTCACTATGGTTGAACAGGGACCGGCTGCAGCATTAGACAATATAACCTGGATAGCAGTGTAGAACTTCTGCTCCTCCATATTGAAAGGAACCATTTGGTTTGAGCAGGTTCAGCTCCGCCGTGCTCTGACAACTCTGCCCATATTGAGGTGGTACTCGATGGTAATGGAAATGACTAAAACCGAGTCAAGTAGTTCAGAGGCGGGTAGCACTCAAGCCCCTGGCCAGAAGGTTTCTGTAGAAAAACAGTCGTCCCTGGGTGGGCTCGAACCACCAACCTTTCGGTTAACAGCCGAACGCGCTAACCGATTGCGCCACAGAGACCATGTGAAACCAGTCTTGGGGGTGTGGTTTTAACCGTCTATCCCCGCCCACCATCATTACCCATTTATTTATAGAAACCAGCGTATCCAACAGTTACTCATGCTTCAATTAGGACTTTAATAACCCCTATTGTCCTCACCAACCAGAGGGGGTTTACAAGGCATTTAAAACCTTTATTTAGACTGTTTTGGCCCACATATCTCATTCTACCACCACCTTGTCCCTGAAAATACAAAAACAAGAATTTTCTGGATTTAACCAATGGTTTTTTTTTCAGACATTTTAGTATTTGTCTCATTTTTCTGAACTGGTTAAAAAATTTTCAGCATTTCCAGGACATTTGGAATGATACACAGAGGGAGGATTTAACCAGCGCTATTTCTCTACTTTAGACTTCCTATTTTAGTGAAACGTTTCATATTCAACACAGTGCTGTATGTGTCATATAAAAAAAACCCGCCAAAATATGTGAGTCATGTGGTCTCTGTGGCGCAATCGGTTAGCGCGTTCGGCTGTTAACCGAAAGGTTGGTGGTTCGAGCCCACCCAGGGACGACTGTTTTTCTTCCAGGAGAACACACGTCACCTTTACATACATGTGTCATGTGATATGGACGTTGCGTTTACAAGTTACCTTTAAAATACATGTGTTTGCAATACAGCCTGTAAGAAAAAGCCCAAATTAAGAGAACACCTGTGTAAATGTTCAAGCTACCAGCCCTTCCATTTACCATTGATCGCACCAAATTTATTTTGTTGTTATTTTGTTCGTCTTGTTATTTTGTTATTTTATTATGTTGGCAAAAGCTAAATTTTGATGCAAGGATCCTGTTACTGAAGCATTTTTGACTGTTTTAACATATTACACATTAACATATGTTGAAACGTATTTTAACTATGTAATAATTACATACAAATTAGGTTGTTTCAAAAGAATCCGGAACATAGAGCACATCACGGGAGCAAGGAAACGAGAAACACCGATAGAAAACGAAATCCTTAACAAAACAAAACAAAACAAAAAAAAAAGCTTAGCGCCCAACGTGGGGCTCGAACCCACGACCCTGAGATTAAGAGTCTCATGCTCTACCGACTGAGCTAGCCGGGCCGCTGCTGTACAGGCCGGAGGCAGCGTTTTTATAAACATGACGCCCTGTTTCTAATTTGACCGAAAGATCGTTTTTTTATTTATTCGGATATTGGCCACATCCTTACAGTGAAGCGCCGCTCGACCTCAGCCCCTCAGCGAAGAAGTGAAATAAAACCGAAACCAACTGGATATAAATACGCCAGAGGGCAGCAGCCGCACCCTGAGGACAAAGATACGAGCTAAACGCTGTTATAAGCTGGTTATGTATGTTCTCTCACGTTATTATGGTCCTTAGAAATACGTTCTAGACAGTGTTTGTCCATGAAAACTATAATAATAAATAATAATAATAGTTTGTGCTCTTTGGAAAACATTTTGAGCTGTAATCATGTGTCATGCAGGTCAAAGTAACTCCAACACTATTGAACATCTGGAGCAGATGACCCTCTATACCCCCTCACTAAAATCAAAACATCATTACAACATGAACATAAACAACAACAACAACAAAAATTACATTAAAACTTGTTTATTATTATTATTTTAATTAATGTACAACTGTGGGCTTGCAGGTCTTCTACCATCCACCAGGGGGTGCTGCAGCACCGTCCTGACCAGTGACTACAACAACAATAAGACATTTATTACCTACAGTGCAGTAATAAAGAGCAATAAAGAGCATTTCAGATACATCAATGTGATATGGGCCACTCTGCACAATGACTACGTTTACTCTGGATACTACAAGTACATTTGGATGATGGTTCTTTGTACTTTCACTGCAGTAACGTTTGGAATGCAGGACTTTTACTTGGAGTTTATTTTTTTTCTACTGTTATTTAAGTAAGTACCTCCTCCAACACTGCATTAATAACAATAATAATATAAAGGTGCACGATATTCTGAAATTTTCTGTTCTAAATAATGAGTAGTACTGCTTTTGGTATTTAAAATATATATTGATGGTAATAATTTCTGTTTTTACTTCATGCATTACTTTGACTTTTATCAAAATATTTCTACATTGTGGTTCATGCATGTTGCACTGTAGAATCACAGGATCCATCAACAGGAACAAAAACTGAGCCTGGTGCTGTTCAAAGTCGATATTATTTTGTTGATTTTCTTCTGTGTGAATATTGAACACACCCAGACGTGATTAGTTGAAGCTATTGAAAAGTACCTTTCCTAGTATTAATGCCGTTGTTGTTGTTGTTGTTGTTGTTGTTGTTGTTGTTGTTGTGAAAAGCTCATACTTCCCAGCTGTTCATGAAAGCACCATCAGACCCCCTAATGAGCTGTCCGAGGTGCTGAAACAGAAAACCTGCCCAAAGTTTCTTCTTCTCGCCTGCTTTTTTCTGTTGTTTCGTCTCGTTTGGACACTTGAGCACATCACAATAATCATTTATTTATTATTGTTGGGTAAAAACAGCGCGAGCAGCTCTATGGGTACCCGCTGGGCTCGTGGGCCGTAGCAGGCGGCGTGATGACGTTCCAGAAACCGTGACGCTCTCTCCCTGCCGAAGATCTTCTGTTGTTGACAGACAGAGGCTTCAATTAAAATCTAAAAACACTCTTATCTAGCATTTGTCTGGTCAGCTTGCACAAGATGAGCAAGATGGGTGATCCATCTTGTCGTTAGGCGATCTTTGCCCCTCCTCCTCCTCCTCCCCTTCCTCCTCTTCCTCCTCCTCTCGCTCCCTCTGTCAGACTGAAAATAGGTCCAGCTGGGTTCGGTCTGGTCTGGTGGTCATCGGCTTCCGTTTTCCACCAATTTCAACCAAACTAAACGGACAATATCGACCTGTGGCGGCAGGTTACCGGAGGATTTATCGCGGTTTTTGTGTCGAGCTCGGTCGTGTCCAGCCCCAGAGTCCTACAGATAATTTCCAGAACCTTATTTTGTCTGTGTTTTTCCCCACAACCGCAGTGATGTCTGTCGCGGGGTTGAAGAAGCAGTTCCATAAAGCCACCCAGGTAAGAAGAGCGTCTGTTGTTTTTGTTGACTCAGATTTCAAGAAATTGTTTTTCGTTTTCCTGGAAAGAGTTAAAATTGAATTCAAACTGCAGGGAACGTGTTTTCTTATATGTCAACAATAACAAATCAATGACAAAAAATGTAAATTAAAATTTCATTCAGTTCTGTTTTATGAGCCTTTCGGTTGTAACAACAAACCTGCGTTTCTTCATGTGAAATTAAGATTTTAATTAAAAAATAGATGCACATTAAAATCCTGTTTCCCTACAACATGAACGAGATTTGTGGTCGTATTCTCGTGATGTTTCAACCCATGCAGGGTTACTGTTACGTAATATTACACCCAAAAGGTGTGTGTGTCTGCAGAGCTGATTGGCTGTCGCTGCACGCAACAGGGAATTCCCTCCATCCTTCTTTCCATCCCTCCATCATCCCTATTGATTGCACTGAACCCCCATCTCTCCGTCCATCCATCGCTCTTCTTCCCAGTGATCCATCTTCCTTTCTGTCCATCACTCTTTTCTTCCTCCATACATCCCTTCATCTCATCCTGCAACCAGTCATCCCTCTGTCATTCCTCTACAAGTCCATCACCTTCTTCACCTTCATTTTCTTCCCTCCATCATTAAAGTCTTTCTTGCCTTTCACTTCTCCATCCTTTAAATTACACATCCATCTTTTTTTACACCCCTCCATCATCTCTCCATCGTCCTCTGGTGCATCTAAACATCCATTCCTCCCTCTGTGATCCCTTCATCTTCTTCTACGGTGCCTCTGAACATCACTCCATCCATCCAACATCCCTCCGTCTTTACATTTTAAACCCTGTTCCTTCCTCCATCTTTTCTTCCATTCGACTGTCATCCCTCCATCTGAATTTCCCTCCATCGCTCCACATATCTGCTCTCATGCTGCCTCTCTTCATCTCTTCATCCCTCCTCTGGTATTTACATCCATCCATCATCTCTCTATTTACCTCCATCCATCTACATCCCTTCATCCTCACCTCTATCTTTATCATTCCTTTATTCACTCCTGCCTTTGTGTTTTCTTGAACTTATACTTTCCCTCTATTTTTCCTTTCTTCAACTTGTTTTAAACTAGAGCGTCTGCTTTTGTCGTCCCTCTTTTGTTTCTCCCAGTAGTCTCCTTTCATCCCTCCATTATGTTTCCATCCCCTCCATCCTTTTATGTGTGAACTCCTTTGAGACTTTCCTGCATCATCCCTCTTCATCATCATCTTTATCATCTCTCTGAGTCCTTATCCTTCTCTTCATCTTTTCGTCCTCCCATCATCCCCTTCTTTTCAACCATCCCTCCTCACATCTTCTCCCTCCATCTTCTCTCCGTCATCAAACCTAAGTAATTATTAAAATTAGTAATGATGTGAATTTCAACATGAAACGTTTTGTTGGTGTCTGAA